>NC_141098.1:32441023-33641023 GCF_041138505.1 Cibotium barometz
GATGGTGGTACTTCTCATTGATTAGCTTTCTGTTTTGATGGATTATGAAGATTGCTCTTTGAAATGTAGCATGCTTCTACACCGCACTCTATTATGGATGGGTTGGAGAGGCTCAGTTAGAATGTGTTTGCTATCAAGTTTTGAAATAAGATATGTGGTCATGGCTACACTTGCATGAGAGAGGATTTACATATGCCTCTCAACAGTACGTGGGTACAAGAGCTCGTCTGGACCGAATGTATATTTGCCAACACGATTTGTTTCTGCCAGATTTATTGTCCATGCAAGTGGAATATAATGATATTTTGTTAGATCATTTCCCTTTGGTATTGGAGATGCATAGCTATTTTGTGGATGCTTATAGGCCATTATTGGGAAAGGTTCCTCTTAAGGTTAACCAGACTTTCTTGGAGCATACTGTATGTTCAAAATTCAAAAGCTTGCTTGCTAGTATGGGATTCATAATGCATCATATTTTAGGGAGAAGTTCCGGAATCTAGAATCATTATTGGTTGATTTGAACTAGGTGGTTTAAGAGGTCAGTTCTTACCCTAACATTGAGATAGCTATTGATTGGTTGTCCCATTAGGTTGCAACATTGCATGAGAATCAGTATGTGAGATATAAGTTTATGGCTCAAATGGATGCCCTAGTGGATTCTAATTGTTAGTCACATACATTCTTTGCTTGTTTGCAGTAAAAGCATTCACATGAGAATATTGTCAGGACGCAAGATAGGAAAGGAATATTCAATACTGATCCTGCTTGTGTTCTAGATGTGTGTATGGACTTTTATCACCATTTGTTGGGTCCGCACAAGAGGTCATATCTCCTGATTAATTGCAGCTAGAGAGTCTTTGTTTCGCTTGGTTCGTCACTAGGTATCAGATGTTTCTGAAAATGAATTGGAAAGATATATTTTTGAGGATGAGGTGGAAGCTATATTGAAGCATTTGACTAAAGGGAAAAGTCTAGGATGGGATGGGCTCCCCAAAATGAGCTTTTCACAAAGTATGTTGAAGAGTTGAAGGCCCCTCTCACTTCTATTTTTCAGGAGGTGTGGAATACAGGTATCATGTCTGCGAGTTGGAAGATTGGGCTTGTACGTTTACTGCCTAAAGTTCCATCCCCAGTTAATCTACATCAATGGAGATCAATCACATTGATGGGAGCCATGTATAAGATATTTGCAAAGGTCTTGGTCAACAGGTTACAATGTTTTCTTCCTACTTTGATTCATCCAAGGCAATATGGATTTATTAAAAGTCAGAATATTTTACATAATATACTGAATGTACAAATTGGAATTGATTGTGCAAGGGCCTCGAGGCAAGAGGTGGTTACGATTCAACTCGATATGGAAAAGGCTTATGATTACGTTAGTTGGTCTTTTCTTTCACAGCTTATGCATGCTATGGGATTTAGCCCTCGCATGTCTTCTTTGATTTATACTATTAGCCGACATGCAGTGGGCTAGGCTTATGATTAATGGTGGGGTGACTGAGCCCATTCATTTGACGAGATTGGTCAGGCAAGGATGCCCACTTAGCCCTCTCTTGTTTGCAATCTTTACACATCCAATCTTATCTCGACTGGATAAGCTAGTGGAGGACGCTGAAGTTATAGGGCTTACACTTCCAAGCGGAGAGACGATGGTCGGCCAGCCATTGGCAGATGATTCTTTCTTGTTCCTTAAGGCTCTAGTGCAAGACCTACCCTTGGTTCATGTGGCTCACTGCAAAAGCCACATTTCTGGGTAAAACCTTTGGTTTCATTATTAATGGATGTCAGCACCGTTAGTTTAATGAAATATGTACGTTTAATTTGCGGGCATTCTTTTCGGTTCCTGCGTTCAGGCCTTCGATTGGAGCGTGCACTGGAGGTAGCGAGTACCTGGTTTTGTTGGGTTCCAGCTAGAAATGCTACATCAACTCTGCTGACCGAAAAGGGGCTTCTTGTTAGTTTGAGTGATGGGAGGCGCTCTCAGGTACACTTTCTCTTTACGCAGTGTTTATTAGGTCTCGATGGCTATGGAGACTACTTCTTGAACTCTTGCAGCGCACCTCGTTTCCGTTGTTTGCTTTATTTAATGACAGGTTAGTTTCTCTGCAAATCAATGTCTCATTTTTACCTTGCATTTTAGGGTTTAGGTGAACCTGCTAATCTTCGTCTTGGGTTCAGGAGACCTAGGATATATGAAGCTTGCCTCTGTGCAGCTTACCCTAAATCTGGGAAGCAGAGTTTGCTGACCCTGAACAGTTTTCCGTGCGCAAAAGTTGCAAATCGTGTCCTTGTTGTCTCAAAGTTCTTTTCGAAAATGGTGCCATTTACAAAGCAAAAGCTGTTCCGTGATGCTTATTTGCCAAATAGTTAACTACAGGCACTAGGTAGTGTGTGCGGTTGAACTCTTGTTGAGAGGTACAAAAATGGAGAGTCTAGGTTGTACTAGAAGGGAGGAGGGCGGTCCATTTGGAGGCTGTGTCCATCAAACCAATTTACCACATGAGAGTATCGTGTATACTCAAAGGTCAATCTCAAGAGGTGCTTACTATTAAGTGTGTATACACGATGAATATAAGTAATGGTTTAAAAGATTGTATCAAGTGTGTATACATGATAAATATAAGTAATATATAATTCAGTAGTATTAGCGGACATGCAGATTTCACATTGTGAAGTTTTTGTCCGAGTTGTGGCTAGTTGATATTGTGCTAATTCTTTCTATCTTTAGCGGTGTGTTTGTCCTATCAACTACTTATTTGCTGCACTAATTCTTTCTATTTGCTACTTGCCTTAGTGCTAGGCTTCATTATGGCTGAGTCTGCCCTGCATCTCCGGAGGTTTAACAGAAACTCAATACAAATGCCTTTGTGTGAATATATGCTCTTATGTGGTGTGCGTGTCTGTGGAGTGCGTGTGAGAGCATATCTTGATACAGAGTTCTACACCCACTATTGGGCATTGATGACGTTAGTGGGGATGTCGTAGTATCTAGTCCATACTAGGCATAATGGAGTTGATAGTTATATAGTCTTGTGGGTTGACTATCATGAGTATATAACATGCACGTTTCTAAAAGGTGAATTTGGGCATGTTCTTGGATTTATCTATATATATATATATACATACATACATACATACATACATACATACATACATACATAAGATTGAAATTGAGACCAAAGGGACGGCTTTAAACTTAGCTAGCACCATCTCATACGGCACAGATGGCTTACTCTTGATCATATGTGAGAGCATCATCACTGGAGTCTCTCTATGCTTGTCTAGGTTGCCTCACTGAGATCTGGTCCCAGAAGTGGGCTCCATACATCGTTGTTAAGTGTACCAAGGAATCAAATAACCAACATTTGGTGTAGGGTTCCTAGAAATGGGCATGGAAAACATTGCTTCTCTTGGTGGGCTAGGGATGCCTATCTTGTTGCAAAATGTGCATCAGTGATGTGTGTGCCAAATTGGTGTTCGGTTAAATAATTCACAGTACTAGAGCTTCCACCATGTGGGAAGAAAGTAAGACTGGCCTGAAGATGGCCATCTATCCATTCCATTATATATCGAGTCTGTGGGTGGCTCCCATGTCAAGGAAGTATTTGTGAAAAGTTGTGGTGTGCCCCAAGTCATGTGATGACCTCTTCATGCCTGCATCTCGAGGGACTAAGGGTCTCCAAAATCTAGTAAGTGAACCTGATGGCTCTCTGTCCTTGCATTAAAATATAGAGAATGTGGTCTAATTTAGAATACTCCATGATGACCTCAAATAGAGGCATGTATGGATTTCCAATTGGGATGGTGCGTCTCGAGTGGAAAATGACCAGCGGCAAGCCTGTCCCTTGGAAAATGTAGTTGCAGCCACGTGTATTGGGTCTCCTTGTCCTTTTTTACAACTCTAAGGATCTTGTGTATATGTGGCTTGAGTAGGACACCGACTCATACTGCACAGTGCTGAGGCTGGAACGGGCCGACCCCCCTTTCGGAATGATGTTTTCGATTACAGAATGTTGCAAATATGAGAGATGAGGGTGTTTTCTTAACACTAGATCTCCAAGACTTCCACAAGCTAGAAGCCAGAGACTTCTAGAAATAATCGAGCATTGTAGGATGATGGATCTGATTTGGCTCAATAACCAGCTGATAACTAGCTTGATAAACTGCCCATATCTTAGCATCAACCAGTCTAACAAGAGGGTAGAGAAGATGTTGTGTATTGTATGAACCTTGTAGGCGACTAAAGGAAGTCAAAACACAACCTGTTGTGGACCAACCTGTAAACGACCAGCAAAGAACTGCACAAATGACTGTTGCCCTCTCAAGGATGCTTCTCACGTGTGCTCATGCAGTTTTGTGTACAGATGTATGTGTGACGTGCAAGCGGCTAGTTTTGACTCCGACACCCCTCTGGATGGCCATGTCTTCCTCGGTGCATTGATTCCCACTCATATCCGGTTAGCTATGGTAACCCTCTCTGTGGGCTCTGATGTGTCTTTGTATAGAAGATAGTGTCACTCCTAGTGAATGTCTTTGGAAAGTCTCTCGAGGATCCAATCAAAATGTACCATTACAATTCCAGGTGGGCATCTTGTCCATCGTTAGTGATGGAGTATGCACAGACGGAAGCATAGACTAAATAGGAGAGAGAAGAGGGAGCAAAGGGGAGAGCTTGTGGACAAGATCACCTTTTATAATAGCAATAGCCAGCAAGAAAGTGTTGAACTTGTGCTTGGGATTGAACTACATCTAGTGAATATGTGAGGTGCCTTTTATAGTGAAGGGAGTGACTTGGCCGATTGCTCATAACTGGCCGACTTGCTCACGACTTCCAAAAATAGGAGACAACTAAAATACCCAATAAATAGGTAAAGCAAATATAACACTGAGATGCACAATTTTAACACCCCCTCTGCAGCTCATAGTGTGCAAGAGTCTGAAGAAGATAAGCTGATGAAGATGCAACCATGGACTCTCTAGTACTGCAGATATCGGAATCACCTTGGAGAGAGTATCTGCCAACCTGTTTCGTCGAAACAAAAAATGCCACCACGAACAGCAAGGAACTTTGCTTGGTTCTGAATTGTCACACAAGTGTGCAGGGAACTCCAAGAATAGATGATGAGCCGCGGGACACACCGCGTCCATAATCCCCAACAGTGGACGGAAAATACATCACATTCAAAAAGCCTCGAACAATGAACTCGGAACAGATCCAGCTCATAATTTTTGCTACACCAAAGATAACCATGTCTTGCTAGATGTCTAATGCTTGGAACTTTGAATCACGGTTCCCATGCACAAGTAAGTGGACCTTGGAACTTTGAATCACGGTTCCCATGCACCAGTAAGTGGAGTTGCAATCAGCCCCCTCTCCCGCCCACAAGCCTCCTCTGGCTGAAAGCACATGGGGAAAACTGCATGTATATTAGAGAAGTACACCATCTTGGTCCTCCCGAGCCGGAAGCGCCCTGGGAGCTCTAGATGTGTTAGTGGAAGTATCTGTATCACTGTCATGTGTCGTGTCTTTACTCTTCTTCTGAGATGAAGACCTGCCCTTGGTCTTGTCCTTCTTCTTGGACAAACAATCCTTGGACAGATGTCCTCTCTTCCCACATAGAAGCAACGACTCTGACCTTTCTTCTGAACTATAGAAAGTGCTTGATCTAAATTGTTAAGAGACACCTTCATCTTACCCTGAGAAACAAGGATGGACTCTTCTTCCAAGAGAAGGGTGTTAAGGTCATCCTTGTTCGTAAGGGGGGAGCCATATCCACAGCAACAAAGTACACAGCAGCAAAACAGTCCTCCAAAACTCACCGAAAACACTCAACCGGAGGGAGGGGAGGCCGGGGAAGAAGTAGAGATGTTGGGGCTGCTTGTCGGGATTCACCAGATGCGAGAAAACACCTTCCGTTGCAGTCCACGCTGTAAAAACAGACAAAACAGCTCTTTCACCGTGATCAATGCTGAAAAAACAGCACCAAGAGGCTTGCCGATGATGCTTGGCACAAAGCAGCAGCAACAAGGCAGCCCGGGGAGTGAAACACTGATGCAGAAGAGCACGGGGAGAAGAAAACACAGCTATGTAGAGAAAACACAGCCACTGTTTGGTGCTCGAGAAAACGCAGCAGATGGAAGGAGAAAACAGCCACCTTGAGTAGTCAGAAACGCAGCCAACTGAGAAGGAGAGACAGCCGCCTTCAGTAGTCAGGAATGTAGCCAGCAGAGAAGGAACAGAATCACAGATGTGGGCAGCCAGGATCCTAAGCGATTGATACCATGATGGAGTATGCACAGGCGGAAGCATAGACAAAACAAGAGAGAGAAGAGGGAGCAAAGGAGAGAGAGCTTGTGGACAAGATCACCTTTTATAATAGCATGAAGCTTTACAATGGCAATAGCCTGCAAGAAAGTGTTGAACTTGTGCTTGGGATTGAACTACATCAAGTGAATATGTGAGGTGCCTTTTATAGTGAAGGGAGTGAGCTGGCCGACTACTCATAACTGGCCGACTTGCTCACGGCTTCCAAAAATAGGAGAAATAGCTAAATACCCAATAAATAGGTAAAGCAAATATAACACTGAGATGCACCCTTCTAACATTTAGTCCTATGATGGTCTCATAGACCCCATGCTCCTAGTCGGGGTGATGCTTTGTAATAATGACCCTGCCATCCCTGTAAACAGTCATTTATTGCTGGGGTCATCCTTGCCTTTCTTTGAGAGAGAGAGAGAGAGAGAGAGAGAGAGAGAGAGAGATCGATCAACATTTCTTACATCAGGGTTTGCATAGGAGCTTCCAATGTTCAAAAGTCAGCTTCAGGAATATGCTCAGAAAGCTGGATTGCCAGCACCAATTTACAATATCACAAAGGAGGGACCATCACATGAGCCACAATTCAAAGCTTCAGTAACTGTTCAAGGTGAAACCTATGAATCACCAGCATTTTTTAGGAAGCTGAAGAAAGCAGAGCATGTAGCTGCAGAGTTGGCATTGGCGGCGTTAGCAACCAAATCGGACACAAGCACAGCCTTTCCTGGCCCTCTGGTTCCTTTTCGTCCCTGGCTTTTAACTCATGTAATGCTGAGTCTCATTTGTTTTCTTGGACATTATATTTTTCCAATGTACATCTTGTTGAATAGTGCAAGTTCAAGAAAAGCTAGAAGGCATATGACCAAGCTCTGACATAGAGATATTTGATAGAAATAGTGTTATAGAGTGATGTTTAATGAAAAAAGCATGCTTTAGGATTTTTGAGTAAAGCTGTGTGCTTGTATATAAGAGTAAGAAATTTTGAAATTTGCATGCAGCATGAGTCTGGACTTTGCAAGAATCTTCTACAGGATTATGCTCAGAAATGCAAGCTGCCTTTGCCAGTCTACAGTGTAGTGGTATGGGGTGAAACACATTCGCCTTCATTTAAAGCTACGGTAGAGATTGCTGGGGTACACTACAAAGGAGGGGTTAGCAAAACCAAGAAAGAAGCAGAGAGAAAGGCTGCGAAGTCCGCTTTGATAGCAATTTTCTTAGATCCAGGTTTCGGTCTGTCCCCATCTCTCTAGAACCATGTCCAAGAGCTGCATGCTCCCTCTAATGTTCTCCCTGTTAGTAGTCATACACATCATTAAATTTATTTGGCATAAATTCTGCAAACTTGGTAGGATGTAAGTAGATACTAGAGCATTGTGAAGGGTTGCAATTAGCAATCTACACCTTCTGTGGGTGCATGCAGGTGTGTCTTCTGAAAATCAGCTCCCTTCTGGGAGCCACCATACAAAGTCAAAGTCTGGAAACAAGCACAAGAAAAAGCTTAGAGGTCCACAAGCAGGCAATAAACGCAAAAAAAAGGCAAAGTTGAATTATTGCCACTTTGAAAAGGAGGAATATGCTCAAAAAGATGGACCAGCTCCAGTTTCTGATATCACTTTGGAGGGACCTTCACATGAGCCACAATTCAAAGCTTCGGTGTCTGTTCAAGATAAAACCTATGAATCATTGGCATTCTTTGGGAAGCTGAAGAAAGGAGAGCAGGGAGCTGCAGAGTTGGCATTGGCAGCTTTAGCAACCAAATCACACACAAGCACAGCCTTTCCTAGCTCTCTGGTGCTTTTTAGTGCCCCTCTCAACTCATGTGGAGTGCTACGTTTGTGTGTGGGTAATCATGTGTATTCTTGGACAATATATTTTTCCAATGTTACATCTGAGTGAGAAATTTCGCATGCAGCATGAGTCTGGACTTTGCAAGAATCTTCTACAAGGTTATGCTCAGAAATGCAAGGTGCCTTTACCAGTCTACAGAGTAGTGGTGTCAGGTGAAACACATTCGCCATCATTCAGTGCTACGGTAGAGATCGCTGGCATACACTATAAAGGAGAGACTTGCAAAAGCAAGAAAGAAGCAGAGATAACTGCTGCGAAGACTGCTTTGATAGCAATTTTTCCAGATACAGGTTTTTGTTTAGCAGGAGTATACCATCAAATTTATTTGGCATAAATTCTGCAAATTTGTAAGGATATAAGTAGATACCAGAGCATTGTGAAGGGTTGCATCTAACAAGCTATGCCTTATGTGGGCGCATGCAGGTGCGTCTCCTTTGCAGGCTTCTGGAAATCAGCTCCCTTTTGTGAGCCAACATGGTGTACCCATTCAGCACCAAAGAGATCTTCTGCACGGTCAAAATCGGGAACCAAGTTAAAATCTGTGAATCAACATGGTAGCCATTCAGCATCAAAGAGATCATCTTCTGCAAAGTTAAAATCTGAAACCAAGCGCAACAAAAAGCTTAGGAGGACCAAGGGACTCCCTGGAGTCCCAACTGTAGTGAAGACCCTGTGCAGTCTCTACATGCGCAAGGACATAAAATTTAAGCTCGTTAGAATCAAGTTCGTGTGGAGAGCTTGTTTTGCTTTGGGAGGTATGAAGCCAACCTTTTGGATAGAGTTTCTTGACGATGTGTTTCTCAAAGTCTGTTTTTTGTGCATAGCTGATGGGTTGCTTGATGTGTTCGAAGACTTGGGAGTTTTAAGTTGCTTTGTATGATTCACCTAGGTTTTTGTTTTGTTCATATTGTTTGGTTATCATTTGGGTTAAGTTAAAACTGTTTTTTCTTGGAAGAGGTTTGTTGGGAGCTCTTCTTGCTAACAGCTTTACATGAAGGATATGGAAGCACAACAGGTGCGACTGGTTGTTTCCACTCTATACCAGATTGGCTCTCAGCAGCCATGTTTGTAAACTCTATTTGTAGGGGTGATGTGCAAAGGTGGTTAGTTCTACAGTCTGTTGCACTCTTAATTTGTTGTGTGAGTGTGTATTTTTTGTGAACTTGTGCACGGGTCGTTCTCCGGAAGTTATAAGGGTGTAGGTGTTCTTATCCTATCGTAACAAGTGCAATTGATAAGAGCTGTTCACTATACTTGGTGTTGTGTGCTCTCCAAAATTTGGATGATGTTAAGCTCACCCTAACGTGTCGTGGGAAGTTATCGATCCGTCAAGCTCAAGCAATGCTTAAGAGCTCCATCGTGGCCGTTCGTCATCGCTATCCTCTCGCACTCGTCACATAGAGGTGATTGTTAATCCAACGGGTGGTGCAACCTTTCTCACAAAGATCGTGTGAGATCTCCGCAAAGGACGATCGCGATAGTAGCCTAATTTCTCAAGCAAGTGAGCAACAAGAGAATAAGTGATTAGGATTAATTATTTTCATATCCTAATTTTAAGCACACCACACATGCTAGATTAGAGTTGTAAGAGAAATAGAGAGAACATCCCACTTTTATTACACAAATGGGAAAATGAGTTACAAACAAGAGAAATTGGCTATTATAGTTTTAAGTCTTTTTTTACTAGACCACTTGGAGTATTGATTTGAGGCGTCCAAAAGATAGTTATAAAGCTTTTCTCTATGGTTTGGCCAACTAACCGAGATCTTCTTGTTTGTCTTTTAAAGCTCAATACTTGGGAGTGTTTTTAGGGCGTTTTTGTCATCAAATAACGGGATTTACAATATAATAGGGGCGTCTATTACATAAGTGTGTGAACATAGTTGTCGTAGGAATGTGTTAACCAATATGTGGCTAACATACTCTCTTTCCTAAACTCGATCGCGTTCTCGTGGTGATCGATAAGAGGTTGTCGAGGGATGTTGGGAAGTGTCGAATTGGGTTGGTTTTCTCCGTCTCTTCAGGAATGAGAGGATAGGAGAGTTAGTAACATGGAAAGAAGTTAGTGGAGTACTGGTGATTAAGTATCTAGCTAGTTTTATGGGCTCTTATAAGT
This sequence comes from Cibotium barometz, assembly GCF_041138505.1. NCBI lineage: Eukaryota > Viridiplantae > Streptophyta > Polypodiopsida > Cyatheales > Cibotiaceae > Cibotium > Cibotium barometz. The sequence goes on from NC_141098.1 coordinate 32,451,307, forward strand.
TCACTTTCTTGTATGTGTCCAACAGTACTCTTTATTTTGTTTTTGGTAGTTTTTCTTTCTCGTCATCTTTGTGGTTGGATATTATCTTTAGAGGAGTTAGAGCACTTGAATGAGTAGACTAGCACATAATATTTAATGATAAGTATCCTAGTGGTAGGTGGTGGGATTAAGGAGGAGTTAGTGTTAGTAAGCAATTGGCGAGGGGAATTTCGGAGGGATGAGAATGTAACTTGCATGGAAATGCTGACAACACAGCTATTCTCGCGCTAAGGTAACCTTGATTCTCTAGGATGGGAGTTCATTGAATCCTATCCTCTGTCCACACCAACTTCTTCCACAAAGGGTACTCTCTCATCCCCAACAATAACCGGTAAGTCTTCCACCGCTCCTGAACTTCCACCATAACTAAGTCCACCAAGAATATGGATTGGACTCTCGACATTTGGTGCTCAATCTGTAGACAAAATCACACGAGAACTGAATGCACTCACGTAAGACCGAGGCAGTTACTCTATTGTGCTCATTGTGTTAAAGACTAGGGAACCACGATACTGCCATGTGTAGATACCCAAGGACCTAGGTTTAAGCACAATTGCCAGTACTACCGAGAGTGCCACTAGCTTTACTAGCACTACCAATGCAACCCAATGTGGTTGCAAGACAACCAAATGCGTCCTATTTACCGAGAGGAATGCTCAGGATGCAGAACATGTTGCCATCACCGCTACCTCTTCTACCACCACAGCCACCATAGACCAAGATCAACCAGGTGTTGATTGAAGAGCCCTTGGAAGATGGGAAAGCTATGCGCGAAGTAGAAGTGAATAACGACCACTACGAGGAACCAACTGAGATTACACCGGAGTATTATGTCTTACAAAATAGCATGCTCGCACTAGTATTTTAAACCACGGTACAATGAAAGGGAAAATATATAAACTCAACTATGATAAGAAAACCCATAGAGTGTTTTCATTGTAATGGACCTCATCGAGTAGTGGAGTGTCCTTTAAAAAATGTGGCTAATTTTGGTCAAACTTAGCCGATAGTAGTGTAGACCAACGACATGCCGACTCTTTCATGTGTTAAGTGTGGTGTTGATCATCTGATCAAGGACTGTCCATATCGTGCCAATGGAAATGCTTCTACATCTAACCATGCCACCATCAGGACTATAAGTGTGCAACCTAGAAATATGATGCCAGTAAATACCATCACACGTGCACAAGTGAAATAGGCGGACAACCAGAAAAACCCAGGAGGTATTACAACCTCTAAGACTAAGGGAAGGAGAAGAGTGAAAAAGGTGGGCAAGGGTGACACCTTGGTTGTAATTCAGTATGGATCCGAGGAAGATACCATTGACAGTGGTTCCACCCAATCAAGGGAAGGAGACGATCAAGTGCCAAGGCCTGATGTGCAAACAAAGGAGAGACCAGCGACCCCCAAGGGTGTTGGAGAATATCCAAATGTGGAGGAGGAAATAAGAAAGCTCAAATAAGCTAAGGCACTTGTAGATGAGTGTTGATGCAACCATGAAGCCAAATTGAGGGCTAACAAGGCTAGGGATACATTTTATCCACGGAATGAGTTGCTAAAAGAAAGGAAGTTGGATGTACCTACTCTAATTCTAAAAGAGTTCGAGGAAGCGGCTCATAGTAATCTGATGGAAATAATGTTTGTAGAGGTTAATCAAGAATTGTTGATCCATTTATTTCCTATGATTCAATATGAGGCAAACATGTGGAAGGAGCCCTCACTTGCTAGAGAACCTAGAGACATAGGTAATCTCTTAGCAATACTGTCTATAACTGTTAAAATGCTGCTTGGACCATTGCTATGCAACACACTGACATTGTGGGTAGATGTTAAGGATTCGGTGTAGAAGGATGAATGAACCCGATGACCACAACAGAGGAGAGCCTTGAACACCTTTGGTAGAGAAAAACCAAGTACCTGAGGAAAGGGGAGAACCCATATTCATCCAAATACATGTCAACCAATTGGGGAGGTATTATGAGAGCGATGACACAACGCCACAACTCACCATAACGGGTACCAAGCACTTGCTATTTTGGATGGAAGTGTGGGTGTGAGCATTATCACGAAGAGATGTTGAGAAAGCTGGGAAAAATCGGAGTTAGAAAGGGTAGACCTAATAGTTAAGATGGCAGGTGGAACATTCTCAAGGTCAATGGGATTATTGAAAAACGTTAAGCTTTAGGTCTTTTCATTTTATTACCATCATGCATTTGTTGTAATGGACTTTTTGCACCAACCAAATTCATATGATATTATCTTGGGCAGGCTCTTCACATGAGGGAAGCCAAGGTGGTGTATGTTTAGGCATTAGACCAAGTGTATATATGAAAAGATTCACAAATTCTGAAGATTGATCTTCATATTTGGAAGGGACACCCCATGGAAGGACAATTGTTTGGAGATGATTTAGTTACAACGGAACAAACCACATCCTTACAAATCTGCCAACCAGGTAAAGAACACTCATGGGAAAAGGAAGAGTACGAGATGCACACATCGCTTCCACCTCTGGACTTTAGTGAAAACTAGATGCATGTACTTTCCACCATAGATGTGATGCCTCCCAGAGAAACAAAGTATGTTGAATAGGGAATGATTCCCACAATCTTAGTGCGCATGGTAAATGTGCAACTCATGGAGGAGGAAATAGAGGATGAAGCCTCAAGCAAAGAAGTGCTTGGACCGTATCATTGCAATAGTAGCACTCAATGCCTCAGTAAGTGGTAGAAACAAAAGAGGTATATCGCTCGAAAGAATGCCCTATTACGAAGTAAACCCATCGATGCCCAATGGCTATGATATCTCGAGGTCACTAAGGTGCACGATGAGTTCTCTAAGAATTGGGGTGAGGAGTTGAGTAAGATCACCTTGGAAGGAAAACGAGAAGAGAAAACTACTCTTCAAGAGCCTGATCCACCTAAACTCACTAACGCAGGAAGAAGAAAATGAAATAAGGCTCTGGTGAAGCCGAGCAAGAGGCAAGGAAGGTGATGGGTCGAAAAGAGGATGAGGATGACGGCGAGCTAGTGCACACAATGCCGGATCATTTCAAAACCTACACCATTGATGAGTGGAAAGTGGTCCAATTGACGGCCAAAAGAGTGAAGGAGAATGGCCAGTCCAGGTCTTACGATGGGCCAACATAAGTTAAGGAGGTAGATATTGCAGAACCAGGGGAGGATCCCAAACTTGTCTACATTGCTAATGACTTAACTGTTATGCTGAAGAAAAAGAGGCATTTCTCTCTTAAAAGAATTCAAGGATTGTTTTTCCCAGATTAGCATATACGAAGCATGTATTAGAACGGGTAGCAAGGTGAAGAAGCCTACAACTTCTTAGATGGGTTTTTAGGCTACAATCAAGTATCCATTGCAGTAGAGGACCAACACAAGATGACCTTAAAATGTAGGAGACCTATGCTTATAAGGTTATGCCTTTTGGCCTCACTAATGCCCCTGCAACTTTCCAACGATTGATGTGCACAGCCTTCAAGGACGACTTTGCAAAAGTGTCTTCAGGTATTTATTGACAATCTTTGTGCACACTCACAATGGACTAAACACCTGGCTTGCTTACATAAGGTGTTTGAGAGGTGTCGATTATATCAAATATCCTTAAATCCTGTAAAATGTCAATTTTGGGTCAAACATATTGTTATCTGAGGACACGTCTAAAAATGGTGTTTTCACTAATGAGAGCAAGGTGAATTTAATCTTGGACTTACCACCGCTAACAAAATACAAGGGTGTGTAACGGTTTATGGGACACCTTGGGTATTATCAAAGATTCATCATGTTTTATGCTGAAATTGCCAGGACATTGTATAGACTACTCATCATCTTTGAATGGACTGAAGAATGCCAAAAAGCATATGATTAGTTGAAATAAGCATTGGCTAGTGCACCAATTTTGAGGCCACCCAACTGGGACCTCGTATTCCATGTGCACATTGATGCATCAAATTTTTCTATAGGATGCGTGTATTGGCACAACCTGGGAAATTCAAATTGGATTACCTGGTTTGCTTTGCTAGTCGATAATTAAATGATGCAAAAATAAACTATACCACAACTGAACGTGAAGGGTTGGCCACATCGACGAACTTGCAAAAACTGGCACTGACGGTGCCCTTCCAGATGCATGTTTGTTCAAGATTGATATGGTGCTTGACTGTAGTGAGGAAATATTTGAATACCTAGCTAATGGTTTTCCACAAGATCGGCCTTTGAACAAGGATAAAATGCATCAACTTGTTAAGTTGGCCACACCATATCAAATTGATTATGGGAGAACTATATAACCTGGGCAAAGACAATATCCTCAGGAGATGTGTGCGAGAAGATGAGTTCGTCATGGTACTAGAAGAATACTCGGGAATATCTGGATGATATTTTGTTGGAGAAGTCACAGCTTGCAGGGTGCTTCAAGCAAGACTATGGTGGCCAACGTTATTCGAAGATGCCATAGAATTTGCTAAAATATGCAAAGAGTGTCAATGATTTTCTAATCCACAATAGAAAGATAGGATGCCACTTACCCTTGTAATTGTGAGACAACCTTTTGAGAAATGGGGTATTGATTATGTTGGACCCATTAGTCCAGCAGCGCATCCGTCACAAGCTCATTATGTGATCGTGGCCATGAAATTGAAGTATTGAGGGTTAGGACCTTTTAGAGTGTTTGTGATTACCTCTCAAGGATCAGTCAGGATCGAAATCATTGATAGGGTAGAAATAGAGGGGTATATCAATGGAAGTAAGATAAAAAAATATTACGGACCCTTGGCCCAAGAAATTCTCGCACACAAGAGCATCTTCTTAAACAAAAGAAAGAGCTAGTAAAAGAAAAAATTAGACAACAAGTAGAAGCCAAGACAAGGGAAGCCAAAACGAAACAAAGACTCCAAGGGGGAACGCTACATGTAAACATGGCTTCACTTACATTGCTTGAGGATGATGAGTTGGATATACACCTCAGTGTACATGTCTCTACAAAAGATATCCAAATAAATACCATTGCATTGATTGATATGGGATGAAGTCACAACTTGATTTCCTACGAAACTGGGGTAGCTTTGGATAAACCCCACCTAGAGGAAACTAATGCCTAGGTTCATAGAGAGTGTGCATTTGTTAGCTACGCAAACCATGGGGTTTTTAAATGGTAACATTTGCATCAGAAATAATCCCTTGGTTGGGAAGGTATTTGTTATGCCTGAAGGATAAATGGAAGAGTAGACGATTCTAGGAAGATCCTGGATTTGCACCACCAATTGCATCATCCAATGGGAAGAACGGATAGTGCAACTCAACGATGGAAATGAAACCATGACCATCCCATTATGGAGTCCCTTGAATAAAGGAAAGAATACAATTCCATGTGACATGGAGCCGCTAGTGCCAAGCAAAGTGGGAGGATCCAGAGAACAGGCATTCACCTCTAGCTAGCATCACCACTTAAGAGGACCACCATAAGAGCATTATATGTATCCAGCAAGACAACAATGGATTCCCAAGGCCCACATCAAGACCCACGGATACTATGATAATGAAAACACCTTAGGGGTGTTAGGTCAAAGAAACAAAGATACATGTAAGAGCCAAGGGAACCATACCAAGGAGAGAAAGTAGCAACCCAACCAAGCCCGAGCATAGTTCTTCAAAAAAGGTGGGTAAGAAAGGACTTACTAACAACCCATGGATACTATCAAGGAGTTACAAAAGTATGGGTACCAAAAAACAATAGAAGATCTAGTGCAGAGCTTACCTCCAAAACAAAAGAAGATATCCACAAGCACAAGCAAAATCAGGGCCTAGATAGATCAAGTGTTAAGGCAGCACCAAAATTGGTTTGGAGGAAGGAAACCAATCACCCAAGTAAACAAGAGAGTGCAACACCTCCAACGTCACCCCAAAAAAAGATCAAGCATAGCCAAGTTCTAGACAAGGGTAACGCAGAAGTAGACCTACATGCACAAGATAGAGTCTGCAACAACACATACCCACAAGCTCCAAATTACCAACTTGGTTCCGATGGAAATAATAAAGAGGGAAGGTGACAATGAGCACCTAGATACCAAGAAAACAACTTCAATTTTCAATGGGTACAAGGTAAAGGGTGAAGTATTTCACACCATGGAATGTCTAACCCATTTCACGCCATGAAAAAAGTTCATACGTTTCACGTGCTCTCCTCTCTCCTAAATGATTTTTTTCCCCTTGTAATGTTTGAGCATATAGGACTATTTAGGGTATCCCCATTTGCATGCATAGGGAAAGATACAATTTTATGACGTGAAAACCTAACTTGCACTTTCATGCCATGAAAAGCTTCAGACATTTCACGTCATGAAAAGCTATGGGATTTCACACCATGAAATAGTAAAAAAGATCCAGCAAATTGTATCTTGCCATGTGGCATGCCCAATTAAGAAGGCCATCGTGCCATGTGGCATGGAGCATAAATACATTTCCCTTTCCTGTTTTGTGCACTTCACTCCTCACAATCTTCTTCGAACATCTTCTTCTACACCCTGCTATCAATTGTGTCCATTGTTTGCGCTCCTTCAGTCCAACATTTTGCTTGCCTCCACTTTTTAGGTAGGAGCTCATATGCTCTAACATGTGAATGCTTCAATAGTCTATCAGCATGCTTCCTCATGCTAAAAATAAATTAAATAATGCTTGAAACCCTATTACGTGTTTTTTGATGCTATACTGCTTGTATGTGGTTCTTTTCTTTTTCTTTTTTATCCCACCTTGCATCGTCTAATATCATGAAATTGAATGCTTCAACTCACAATCAACAATGCCTTAAGAGATCTCACGACGTGAGATAGCAGTCTACTATTTTACGGTGTGAGGTCTCTTAAGGCATTGTTGATTGTGAGTTGAAGCAGTCTACTATTTCACGGTGTGAGGTCCAAAACCTACAATTTCATGGACAATCCATTTTAAACTCTCATGTCTCCGCCTGAAGATTAGTGCTCGCTAATTGTAATCGATCCCAATAGCTAACAAATAATACAAACTGACCTACTACACTTTCACACCATGAATTGCACCTGCTACACACGGACTAACACTTTCACGCCATGAACTGCACCTACTACTTCACGGACTAACACTTTCACGTCATGAAACCCTCACTGTACTACCTCATAACAACACTTCACTTTTGTTGTTGCTCATCGTACTAATACTCTTACCCTCATACATTCTCTCTTAGAGCATGTAATAAAGCAGTGGACACAACTTGTACATATGAGGCCAAGGGCCAAGCATAAGTTGTATTGGGCCAAAGGGCCAAGTGTAAGTGTGGGACATAGGATTATGGACTAAAGGCTAAGTAGGGTGGAAACTAATAAGTATGTGTTAAAAGGAGGGCATGGTATATAGGCCAATGTGAATTGCTAATCACAAATAACTCATAATAATCTAAATTATAAGATAACAAGCTTTCATGGCAATCTTGCCCTTCTCCTTGCTCATGGATGGTGCTTCTACATCCATGTATCACTCCATGCCTTGAGTGATAATTTCTAGTTCATTGCAGTGGTATCAGAGCTTCTCATTGATCCTATTTTTCCCAAATTTCATCATGGTTTGCTGTAAAATTTTTAGCCCCCTTTTGTGCTCCAAGAAAACCCTAGAATCTCATAGGTTTCATTAAATCTCTTGCTCAAACTTTATATACATGTAATCAAGCATCTAACTCAGCCTTAGTGGTGGTGATTCTTGGGCATCTTTAGTATGTGATTTGAAACACTACAACACATTGGAAGCACAATAGTGATTTTTAGCACGTTTTTGGAAGGAAAATATCGAGGGATAAAATAGTCATTTAAAAATAGGTCATAAATACAATTTCTATAATGAACTCTCGTCTTTCACATTGTTCCACATCTGTCCACATTACTTAATCCATATCCAATTCATATGTATTCCTATTCTCATCCCATCATTTTTCATCTCATCGCATCTTTCCTCATTTATCCTCATCACATCTTTCCTCATTTATCCTCATCACATCTCATCCACTCGCATCTACCCATATTCACATCTCATCACACCTCATTCATTTACATCACATATCATTCACTCACATCTATCTCAATTTACATCACATATCATTCACTCACATCTATCTCAATTTACATCACATCTCATCACATTCATTTCATATCTCATCTCATTCATTTTTATCCCGATTCACATCACATCACATCTCATCCATTCACATCCCATAGGCTCAGCCGTTGATTCTTTTTCCATAGAGCAATTACTATCCGGGATTTACTTCATCTATCGTACTATAACAGAATTGAGTCTCATTTTACGAATCCATCAGTCCAGCCAGTCCCATGGGTTAGCCAACCACCCAGCCACTATAGTGATGGGATCTAATTGAGAATTTGGTTAGGTTTTGTCTCGGGTACCATGGAAAAGAGTTCCCAGGCTAACTAGCCAGATTTTCATGCAAACTTAAAACTAGTCACACCACTTACACACCCAATATGAAATTACCTTTTTTACAGATTCAGCTGTCTTTAAAACAATCATTTAATGAAATCATAGTGTCACTGATCATAATCCTAATTTCCAATCGCTCCATCGGTTTACCTATGGCATCATTGGTAACTCACCACCTGTCCACTCAGGGGCCTTTTCGATGGTCCCTAGCTCATAGTACTTAGCAATATATTTACAATCAAAATGGAATCTCCGTTGAAGATTAGCAAGATCAACCGACGGATCCATATTAAAGAGCCATGGACTCATCCGCCGTTGAGGACCAACAAGGTCAATCAACCAGATCCATGCCCGAATTCAAAAAATAACTCTTACTCCTTGTTCTAATATCTTCCTCGACGCACATGTGGGTATCTTCGGCGACCCAGAGCCCGAGCACCGTATGGTCAGCACCCTCTAGGATCCTTCGCAGGTCACCTAGCACTTCACTCACATAGGCCGTTTCCTTGGTCCCTCATCCACCGTACCGAAAGCTCACCATTTAAATTGAACCCCAGCATTATTGACATAAAACAGTCCTTTAAAAATAGGTCATAAATACAGTTTCTCTAATGAACTCTCGTCATTCACATTGTTCCACATTTGTCCACATTACTTAATCCATATCCAATTCATATGTATTCCTATTCTCATCCAATCACATCATTTTTCATCTCATCACATCTTTCCTCATTTATCCTCATCACATCTCATCCACTTGCATCTACCCATATTCACATCCCATCACACCTCATTCATTTACATCAAATATCATTCACTCACATCTATCTCAATTTACATCACATCTCATCACATTCATTTCACATCTCATCTCATTCATTCTTATCCCGATTCATATCACATCATATCTTATCTAGTCATATCCCATATCATTCATTTACATTCGATTCACATGACATCACATCTCATTGATTCACATCCTGATTCATATCCTGATTCACATCTCATTACATCTCATCCATTCACATCCCATATCATTCATTTACATCCGATTCACATGACATCACATCTCGTTCATTCACATCCTGATTCACAACACATTACATCTTATCCATTCACTCATATCGACATCACATCCTTTCACATACACATCCACATTCATTCTTTCACATACACATACACATTCACATTTATTCTTTCACATACACGTCCACATCCATTCTTCCACATACACATCCACATCCATTCTTTCACATACACATCTACATCCATTCTTTTACATACACATCCACATCCATTCTTTCACATCCACATCCATATCCATTCTTCCACATACACATTCACATCTATTTTTTCACATACACATACACATCCACATCCATTCTTTCACATATACATTGACATCCATTCTTTCACATACACATCCACATCCATTCTTTCACATACACATCCACATCCATTCTTTCACATACACATCCACATCCATTTTCATTACATCACATCTTATCACATCTTATTTTCATCTTATCACATCCATTCACATGCTATCACATCTCATACACATCTTATTCCCATTTACATCTTATCACATTCTATTTTCATCTTATTACATCCATTCACATCTTATCGCATCCTATTTACATCTTATCACATCCATTTCACATGCTATTCCCATTTAGTAGCTTTTTCTAGTTTGATACCGATAATGGAACTTTTTCTAAATTTCTACCAATTGCTTGGCCTAATTAAAGGTTCCTTTTCTCGAACGACTATTTCTATACCCTTCTCAATTCCTCAATTGAATTATATTCAATATTCCTCTTTTGAATAAAAGAATTCATGGGATTTACAGGAATCAATTCTACCCATATTTTCACTTTTGATAAATAATCATAAATTGAATTATACTAAAAATTTATCTTCTTTCCATTTAATTTCTTGGATCTCAAATACCATGGGAATTCCTCTTTTTTGCATTTAATTATTTGCATTCCAATGTCATGGTAATTTCTCTTTTATCATCAATATTTCTCATAATAAAATATCCATTAATTCAATATGCTAGGAATTTCTCTTTTCCCATCTAAATGATGAAATTTCAAATGTCATAGGAATTCCTCTTTTACCATTTAAATATTTCTCATAGATAAAATAAATTTATTTAAAATTCATCTTTGAATTTAAATAAAATATCCATTAATTTCAATATGATAAAAATTACACTTTTCTCATTGAAATATTTGAATTCCAATATGGTGGAAATTCCTCTTTCATTATTTAAATTTATCTATGCAAAAAGATAAATTTAAGTAAAATTCTTCTTTAATTTTTAAATAAAATATACATTATTTTAGCATCCCAAATTTTCTCTTACTTCATTGGAATACATGGATTTCCATTGTCATGGGGGTTACTTTTTTAACATAAAAATGAATTACTAGAAATGAAAATTTATGCGTTTTATCACTACAATTCATTAAAGAACTTGAATTGTATTAAAAAGCCATTCAATTGAATGCTTCTCAAGCTTGAGAGGGGTTGAGAAGAGAGAACATTTGGAGATTAAAAAAAAAGACCATAAACCACACTTTACCTGTCCTAGATTGCTTGATTCTTTAATCAATGTAGAGATCCCAAACCAATCAATTGGTTTGGTATTTTGATGAAGACTCCAAGGAAGATTGAAGAGAATGAGAATCTCCAATCTCTCCAATTTGTAGAGGTTTTGTAGAGGATAATAGAAAATATCATTTATTTCAATATAATACTGGCATGGTATAGCTCTCATATTTTTTTACAAAGGACTAAGGATCTATTTATAGGTGAATGAGGCCGCTAACCAAGTCCAACTAGTTTCTAGAAATTTCTAGGTTCAGTTTGGCTAAATTTGGACAAGATTTGGACCTAGTTTGGCTCCCTTTTGATTTGGTTTGATCCAAGAGAGAGGAGAGATAAAAATATCACAATATTTTTGAGTTTAAAACTCCACCACACATGTGAAATAGGTGCCTCCTTGAAGAGCCCCCTTTTCCTTACCAAGGTGTCAAAATTGAATCATTATACCCAAAATATCTCATTTTTTAAAAAGTAATATTCATAGTTTTTTTTAACTAATAAACCTTGTACTGAGTCAACTCTTCATCTTAAGTGGGTATTTACTCATTTTTGGGTATTTTTCTTTTATAAATTGGATTTATCTCCTCCCCACACTTGGATTGATCCTATTGGCCCATAGGAACCTTAATAATTGGACCATAATCCAAAAATTTCTACAAATCTAGACCCTTAGGCTAAGGTCCTTTATACTTATTTTTAATTATTTCCAAATGCACATTGGAAAGTTCTTTTTGAATTTCTGTTTGAGAGGAAACCGTTTTAGACACTAGGAGGATTTTTAAATCCAAAAATATCTCAATTTGGATTCTCTCTCTCTAGACATTTTCTCTCTCCAGGTCAAAACAGGGTAAAACAGAATCTCTCTTTTATTTCAAAGAGGGGAATAATTACAAGATCAGAAGGGGAGGTTCTTACACCTGCACACCTCAAAAGCTGGAGGGAGGAATCTTACATCCTACCCCACTTAAAAAATGCGAGATGTCCTCATCTCGCAACTAGAGGACAACTCTTTCCTTTAAGATCCAATTGATTCCGGGGTTCCTTATAGTCTGGTCAACCCAACAGAATCTTGGGATAAAGATCCCTTATATATAACTCTTCATCAGATAACAATTCCTTCAGATCATATCATTCATATCCTTAACACAAATATGGTCCATTAGACCAAAGTTTCCATCTGAACATTCCTCCAAGGGGAGTTTCAGTTATACAGGTTTTTAATTTGTCATCCCTTAACTTGATTCACTGGGTCAAGTGTTAGCAGTAGCAATCTGTTAGCACAATCCACTAATCTCATAGTGATTTGCTGAAGTCATTATCGTCATTCCAGTTACGAACATCATCACAGGGACTCATCCCATTCATCCTCATTGTTTTGCTCAGCTTATTCTATTTTCATCTTATTACATCCATTCATATCTTATCGCATCCTATTTACATCTTATCACATCCATTTCACATGCTATTCCCATTTAGTAGCTTTTTCTAGTTTGATATCGATAATGGGACTTTTTCTAAATTTGATACCGATAATGGGACTTTTTCTAGTTTGATACCGATAATGGGACTTTTTCTAAATTTTTACCAATTGCTTGGCCTAATTAAAGGTTCCTTTTCTCGAACGACTATTTCTATATTCCCAATTGAATTATATTCAATATTCCTCTTTTGAATAAAAGAATTCATGGGATTTACAGGAATCAATTCTACCCATATTTTCACTTTTGATAAATAATCATAAATTGAATTATACTAAAAATTCCTCTTCTTTCCATTTAATTTCTTGGATCTCAAATACCATGGGAATTCCTCTTTTTTGCATTTAAATATTTACATTCCAATGTCATGGTAATTTTTCTTTTATCATCAATATTTCTCATAATAAAATACCCATTAATTCAATATGCTAGGAATTTCTCTTTTTCCATCTAAATGATGGAAATCCAAATGTCATATGATTTTCTCTTTTACCATTTAAATATTTCTCATAGATAAAATAAATTTATCTAAAATTTATCTTTGAATTTAAATAAAATATCCATTAATTTCAATATGCTAAAAATTACACTTTACTCATTTAAATATTTGAATTCCAATATGGTGGGAATTCCTCTTTCATCATTTAAATTTATCTATGCAAAAAGATAAATTTAAGTAAAATCCTTCTTTAATTTTTAAATAAAATATACATTATTTTAGCATCCCAAATTTTCTCTTACTTCATTGGAATCCATGGATTTCCATTGTCATGGGGATTACTCTTTTAACATAAAAAGGAATTACTTGAAATTTCTCTTTTTTCTAATTAACTATTTATGCATAAACATAAAAAATTAAATTTTTCATGATTATAATAAGAATCATTCAATTAACCTAGGATGATTAATCCTAGAATATGGTAGGAAGTCCTCTTTTCATATTATGAATGAAAATGATTTATGTGTTAATTTTTTAAAAATTTTACCATAGCTTTGCTGCTATTACTGATAATTCTCAATAATTTTGAATCACAATAAAGTTTAGTAATATCATATGATAGAATAACCATTAATTGGATCAATATTCAATTATGGACTTGATTCCTAATTTTTCCATGAAATAAATAGCATAAAAGCATTAAAAAGCCACATATTTGGCCTCAATTTGACAAGCATAAAAATTACTTTTAGATTAGAGAATTTGCTTTATGAGAAGCTTCATTTGAATATAGAATAGGTCATAGAAATGACCATTCTTTGGGGGAGAGAGAGACATGCTTAAAAAAAACATAAATAGAAATTTATGTGTTTTATCACTACAATTCATTAAAGAACTTGAATTGTATTAAAAAGCCATTCAATTGAATGCTTCTCAAGCTTGAGAGGGGTTGAGAAGAGAGAACATTTTAAGATTAAAAAAAAAGACCATAAACCACACTTTACCTCTTCTAGATTGCTTGATTCTTTAATCAATGGAGAGGCCCCCAACCAATCAATTGGTTTGGTATGTTGATGAAGACTCCAAGGAAGATTGAAGAGAGAGAGAAACTCCAATCTCTCCAATTTGTAGAGGATTTTTAGAGGATAATAGAAAATATCATTATTTCAATATAATACTAGCATGGTATAGCTCTCATATTTTTTTACAAAGGGCTAAGGATCTATTTATAGGTGAGGGAGGCCTCTAACCAAGTCCAACTAGTTTCTAGAAGTTTCCAGGTTCAGTTTGGCTGAATTTGGACAAGATTTGGACCTAGTTTGGCTCCCTTTTGATGTGGTTTGATCCAAGAGAGAGGAGAGATAAAAATATCACAATATTTTTGAGTTTAAAACTCCACCACACATGTGAAATAGGCACCTCCTTGAAGAGCCCCCTTCTCCTTACCAAGGTGTCAAAATTGAATCATTATATCCAAAATATCTCATATTTTTTAGTAATATTCATAGTTTTTTTAAACTAATAAACCTTGTACTTAGTCAACTCTTCATCTTAAGTGTGCATTTACTCATTTTTGGGTATTTTTCTTTTATAAATTAGATTTATCTCCTCCCCACACTTGGATTGATCCTATTGGCCCATAGGAACCTTAATAATTGGATCATAATCCAAAAGTTTTTGAAAATCTAGACCCTTAGGCTAAGGTCCTTTATACTTATTTTCAATTATTTCCAAATGCACATTGGAAAGTTCTTTTTGAATTTTTGTTTGAGGGGAAACCATTTTAGACACTAGGAGGATTTTTATATCCAAAAATATCTCAATTTTGGATTAGCTCTCTCTAGACATTTTCTCTCTCCGGATCAAAACAGAATCTCTCTTTTATTTCAAAGAGGGGAATAATTACAAGATCAGAAGGGGAGGTTCTTACACCTGCACACCTCAAAAGCCGGAGGGAGGAATCTTACAAGTATTTCCTTTCTCTTACAAGTATTTCTCTTTCCTCTCTTTTAAGTTTTTCTTTTCTTCTTTTTTCCTTCTTACTGAAGCTTAACCATTACGAGTATTTTTCCTTTTTCTTTTTCCCTAATTAAGAGTTCTCCAATAAAGCTTCATATGGTAAGAGATCTTGATTTTGCTTAATGTTTTTTTCTTAAGCCGGTTTAATTTTGTAGATTTTCAACACATACAAGCCTCACAAGAGATAGACTCTTTCTTGTATGTTTCTTCTTTCATGCTTTTATATGTTTTTAGAGTTTGTAAGTTTTAAGGCTTTTAAGATTAGGGCTTATTATTAATACTTTTTTTTCTTATTTTAGTTTGATTTGGTAGGGTTTCAACACATACAAGCCTCACAAAGTAAGAGATCACTTTCTTGTATGTTTCTTCTCTTATGCTTTTACATGTCATAGGGTTTGTAAGTTTAGGGTTTTAAGATTAGGGTTTGTTATTTCTTCCCAGCTGCATGCTCCATGTATGCTAGTAGCTTTCAATGCATGCCGGTAGTAGCTAGGCGGTAACAACCTAGGCATGCTACCTAGGTATGCTGGTAGCTTTGTATACATGCCGGTAGCAACCTAGACATGCCGGTAGCTTCCTATGCATGCGGGTAGCAACCTAGGTATGCCGGTAGCTTTCAATGCATGCTGGTAGCAACTAGCAACCTAGGTATGTCAGTAGCTATCAATGCATGCCGGTAGCTACCTAGGCATGTTAATAGCTTCTAGTACATGCCCATAGCAACCTAGGCATGTTGGTAGCTTCCCATCAAAGATGGTAGCTTCCAATGCATGCTTGTAGCAACTTACGCATGCCAGTAGCTTCCAATGCATGTTGGTAGCAACCTAGGCATGCTGGTAGCTTCCTATGTATGGCAATAGCTTCCAATGCATGCTGGTAGTAACCTAGGAATGCCAGTAGCTTCTAATGCATGTCGATAGCAGCTAAGGCATGTCGGTAGCTTCCAAGGCATGCCAGTAGCTACCTATGCATGCCGATAGCAACCTATGCATGCGGGTAGCTTCTGTTGAGATATCGAGCTCATCTAGTGAGGCGATGGACAATGATGACCAGCCTGGGGTATAGGCCCCACACTTACACCACTGGCATGGTTGGTGAGATCAGGGGTGATATGCGGCCAGTGGGATGACAGGCTGTGTGACAGTCATTCTAGAGACTGGCATAGTTATAGCGCCAGCTCATTTAGTTGGGTTCACACTATAGAGAACCATAGTATGTATTTGGTTGAGTACCTTTCATATGGTGTGTACTCTTATCTTTGTATATCGTGTGTTGAGTGTTGAGTGATGAAGAAGAAGATTTTCAGCCTCTCACCTTGTGTGTTCTCTATTAGGGTTCACACTATAGAGAACCATAGTATGTATTTGGTTGGTGTGTACTCTTATCTTTGTATATGGTGTGTTGAGTGAAGAAGAAGAAGATTTTCAGCCTCTCACCTTGTGTGTTCTCTATTAGGGTTTTGTGAGTGTGTGTGCTCCTGCAAGAGCTCAAGCTCTCTTCTCCCCTGCATCTTTTCATGGTATCAGAGCCTGGTTCATGCTAAGGGTTGAGCTGCAAGCAAGAGAAGCACAGGAAGCGGTACGAGGGTAAGAGCTTCAACTACTCTTCCCTATTTGTATTGGCAACTACACCCTTGTCGGGAGCTCTATGGAAGGCATTGGCAACGATCTCTGATTGAGGAGCTTTCTTTGTGGGAGTAAAGCTATAGGGCAACTATCCGACAGAGTTTTTTGGGCCGAAAACACGTTTCGGGCGCGTCTGGACCTCCGTTTTTCAGAAAACAGGTGATTTCGAGCACTGCGAGGGTGTCATCGATTCTCTGCAGAACTCTATTTTAAGAACTGCAGGAAGACAGATTGGCTGTGCAGACACTGTGTGTGCTGCAAAGGAGGTCAACAGTTTTGCCATTGGGTGTATGTATGCACATTGAGGTCACTGGTTGTGACATTTGAGTGTACTACAGTACCGCTGCTAAAAAAAAAAAGCAGTTTGTGTAGGACAAACCAGAGTGCTGTAAATTTGTGTGTCTCGCAAGATGTCAAATGATGGCATAAACCAGATTGTTGCTGAGAATCTTGTGATAAGAACAACTTCCATGCTTGGAGGTTCAGGTTGATGAATTTCCTGATGGGAAAGGGTTACTAGGACTACATAGAAGGTGAGCATGAAGAGGCACTGGAGATACCGAAGATCAATCGGACTGCTATAGATGTGAAAGAGTTCAAGGACTCGAACCAAGGAGCCAGAAAAGTTATGTATTGGCTCTCTATCAGTATACAAGACACCATGATTGGGCACATACAGGATGCCAAGTCCCCCAAGGAGGCGTGGGACACCTTGGTAAAACTCTATGAAACGAATACCAAGGCGCAAACGATACAGTTGAAGAATGAACTTCATACTGTGGAGAAAAAGAGTATGTCTGTGAATGACTATGCATTGAAGATAAAGGGTATTGTGGAATCCCTTGCATCTATTGGTGTTTCAATAGATGATGATGATAAGGTGGAAGTCTGTCTACGTGGTCTCGGGCCACAATACAAGGCGTTCAAGATGTCTATTCAGACTCGAGAAAACATTCCCAATTTCATAGATTTGGTGTCCATGTTGATTATAGAAGAGAAGAGTTTGGGTGAAGATCAACAGTCTTCATAAAACAAAAACAGTTCAGAGCAACAGGCCTTCTACACAAGTTCAGGAAGAGGACGAGGTAGAGGAGGCCGTGGACGCGGTCAAGGAGGTGGCTGAATAGGTAATCAGAATTATGGCCATCAGTAGCAACAACAACAATCCCAGAATTCACAACAACAACAACAACAACAACACGCAGGTGGAAGAGGCCAATTCAGGCAGGGGGAGTCAAAGAGGTTGTGGAAATTGGCAAAGGCAATATAATGATACACGTGGATGCTTTTATTGTGGTAAGCCTGGACATGTGCAGGCAGATTGTTTATAAGAAGCAAGCTAACATACAAAATGGAAAATTGCAGCAAAAAAACTATGCATCCTCAAGCAGAATAATGAAAGGTTGTTTGTTATGCAGCATGTCGTGAATGCCATGTCTGAAAATTTTGAAGCAGCACATAAAGATGATGTATGGTACGTTGATTCAGGTGCTTCAAACCACATGACAAGTCATGGGGAGTGGTTCAAGGAGATGAAGAACCTTGAAAGACCAGGTTTTGTGGAAACAGGGAATGACACTGCTCATCTAATTGCCCATGTTGGAGATGTGCCATTGTCTATGCTGCAGGATGGCAAAGTGAAGTACCTTGCAGATGTACTTCATGTTCCAAACATAACAAAGAATTTGGTTTCAGTTGGCTAGATGATTGAGTAGGGTTTGCAAGTTCGGTTTAACCCTGATGGGTTGTTATGTTGAAGACTTTAAAGACAAGTGCAGGTTGGTTGCAAAAGGCAAACAGAGTGGGCAGAATGTTTACGTTAAATGTAGACATGCCTGAAATGAGTGCTGCGATGTTTGCAAATGGTTCAGGAATTGTTGCAGACACAGACATTTGGCATAAAAGAATTGGACATGTGAATGTGCAGAGAATGAAGTCTATGCAGACTAAAGGAATTGTGACAGGGCTGCCAAAATTTAAAGTGGAAGGTATGCAGAGAATATGTGAAGCATGCCAATTTGGAAAGCAAACAAAGCATGTATTTCCATGTAACAGCAGATATGTGAGCAGAAATGCACTAGATGTTGTGCCTTCAGATGTATGGGGTCCTACGAAGACCATGTCTATGGGAGGCTGCAGGTATTATGTGACATTTATTGATGACCACACAAGGAAAGTGTGGGTATACTTCATGAAGGAGAAGGGTGAGGTGTTCACTCACTTTCAGAATTTTAGAGTTATGGTTGAAAAGCAAACAGGGAAATATGTAAAGTGCCTAAGGTCAGATGGAGGGGGAGAGTACTTCTCCAATGAGTTCTCTGAATTTTTGAAGAAGAATGGTATTCGGTAGCAAAATGGAGTTGCTGAGCGGAAAAACAGGCACATTGCTGAGATTGCGTGAGCATTGATGGAAGAGAAGAATATGCCCCATAGCTATTGGGTTGAGGCAATTTTTACAGCAGTTTACATCATGAACAGGACTCCAACTGCAGCCATACATGATGTAACTCTAGAGGAGAGGTTTACTTGCAGAAAACCTGATTTGTCTCATGTGAAAGTCTTTGTTGGATGCATTGCATATGTGCATGTGCCAGATGAGCTGAGAACTAAGCTGGATCCAAAAGCTGAAAAATGTGTGTTTATTGGATATTCCCTTGAGCAAAAGGGGATACAGGTGTTATAACGCTGCTACACGTGAGTTGAGGGTAAGCAGGGATGTTGTTTTTGATGAGATGAGCAGCTGGTATGCTGCTGAAAAAGAAGCTATTGGGGCTAATGTGAGTGGAAATGTGGTTGCACAGAATGCAAGTCAGCAATCACAGTCTTTGACTGGACCAGGAGAGTCCTCATCTAGTGGTTCAGTTGATAGACCATGGAGTGGCAGGCTGCGTCATAATACCAGTCCTGTAAATGTGATTAGTACATCACATAAAGGCAAAGAGAAAGTGGTTGACCCCTTAGTATGCTTGACATTTCTGCAAGGCATTGTCATGTTGATGGAGAGTCTAGTGGCTCAGAGATGAGCCTTGATGAGGAACTTGGGATACCAGCTATGAGAACACCTGGTGTAAAGAAGGCTATGGAAGCCATGAATGCAAAGCTGCGAAGATCTGGAAGAGTGAAGAATCCTATGCAGAGGTTTATCTATGATGGTTATGTGGCATATCACTATGCATACATGATGGCAACAGTTGTGCAGGTTGTAGAGCCCACATGCATTGATGAGGCTGTTGAAAATGTGTGTTGGGAGAAAGCTATGGGGATGAGGAGATGGATGCACTAGATGGAAATGAGACATGGGATTTAGTGCAATTGCCTGAAGGCAAGAAAGCCATTGGATGCAAGTGGGTGTACAAAGTAAAACATAATAGTGATGGAAGCATAAGCAGGTACAAGGCTAGATTGGTAGCCAAAGGATATGCGTAGACATATGGCATTGATTATGAGGAAACTTTCAGCCCAGTTGCCAAGATGGAAACAGTGAGAGTTGTGATAGCAGTGGCTGCATCAAAGCAATGGTCTTTACATCAGATGGATGTAAAGAATGGATTCTTGCATGGGGATTTGCAGGAAGAAGTGTATATGTTGCAGCCACCTGGTTATGAGAATGTGAGTCACCCTGAGCATGTTTGCAGGTTGAAGAAAGCCTTGTATGGCTTAAAACAAGCACCAGGAGCATGGTCTGACAAGATTTTTGAATATCTTGTCACTATTGGCTTTCATGTAGCCAAGGCAGATTTCTCACTGTATGTGAGACACACTGATAGAGGGTTGTGCTTGTTGTCATCTATAGATGACTTGATCATTACGGGGGACCATGATGCAGAGATCTTTGATGTAAAGATCTTGCTTAGACAGAAGTTTGAGATGAAGGATATGGGGGATCTCAGATATTTCTTGGGCATTGAGGTGATTAGGTCACCACATGGTATTAGATTACTGCAGAGATAGTATGGCTTGGACATGTTGTCCAAGTATGGTATGACAGACTTAAGCCTATCTCAGTGCCATTGGATCAAAATGGCAAGTTGAGTGCAGATTCAGGAGAGATTTTGGAGGATCCTACTATGTATAGGCGCATAGTAGGAAGCTTGATCTACATGACGATCACCAGGCCAGATTTGAGCTATGCTGTTGGGTTGGTGAGTCAGTTTATGCAGGTTCCTCGGAAGCCGCATTTGGATGAATTGAGATGCATACTGAGGTATGTGAGGTCTACTTTGCATTGTGGACTATTTTATAAAACTGGGATAGAGATATGTGTACATGGGTACACAGATGCTGATTGGGCTGGTAGTATCTCAGATAGAAGATCTCAGATAGAAGATCTACTAGTGGCTTCATGTTTTCTTTGGGAAGTGCTGTTATGACTTGGAGCAGCAAGAAGCAGTCTACGGTTGCTCTATCCAGAGGCTGAGTACAGAGGTGCTGCTATGGCAGCATGTGAGGTAGCTTGGTTGAGAAAGCTACTTGCAGATTTTTTTATTTACATTACACTTGTCCATGATTTTGAAATGGACATGAAGTTGTGTTAGTTTTACTGTGTCTATACTAGAAAAAAAGACCTAGGGTACATTGGAGAGTCCTGTGCAGACTCCCCAGTCTGTCCCAATTTGTTTTTACTCTGCAGTACTTCCATTGCTTTTACCAGCAAAAATAGCAGTGCTTTTTTGCTCAGTGCTGCAATGGGTTCGTTGCTCACCAGTGAAAACAGCAGCGCTTTTTTGCTGCTCAGCAATGTAATGTTTGAGCAGCGACATTACGCTGCTGAGTAACGAAAAAGCATTGTTATTTTCACTGGTGAGTAGCGAAAATAGCAACGTGTTTAGTAGCAAAATGGGCTTGACATCTCTATACCCATCTAGTTATAAAAGCACTGCTAATTTCACTGCTAAATCCTCATTTTGTTGTAGTGAAACTTGGAAAGGTAGGGCACCGCTTTTCATAAGAATGGAGTCAAGAACAAGTTAATCATAAGGTCAAATGCTTCATTAAGTTTAGTAGTGGTGTTTTCCATCATATTATACCAATTTGGAGCCCTATTTCTTAAGCTATGAAGCCCATGGACTCTCCAAATGCTGCAAACATAGGTCCATGTTTTCATCAAGGCAAGGGCATTTCTCCACCATACATTCAAGATTATGGCTTTGTGGTAATCCTTGAACATTTGCTAAGTATTCCCTTGCATTTCTTGGTTGATTTCTTGGATTTCTTGAATCCCCTCTTGAGATTTAGGGCTCTCTTCCAAGAAACACTAATTTCTTGACATTGGTCATTTTAACTTGCCACCATTAGCCTTGTCTATTTATCATTAATTACGCCATTAAACAAGCTAATGCTTCAAAAAGACCAATGATCAAGTCATGTTTCTTAAGTTTGGGAATTCTTGATCAATTTCATACACCATTGGATGCCATTGTAACCATTTGATGCCTCTTCAATCATTGGTGACATTCAAGCCATCTCTATGCTTGGAAACATTGTCAAGAAATATGCCAATCCACATGCTATTTACTTCACCTTGATTGTTGCATTGTTATTACTGATGTTTGGAAAATGGAGCTTGGGAATGAAAGTATAGCATGAGTACATGCTAACAAAATAATGGATTGTGCATGAGTTCATGCAAAGCTTTGTAAGTCATCCTACCTACATCTTTGAAGTTCAAATCACATCAATCACATCACTTTGTACCCCACATTCTATTCCTAGAATCTTGAATGTGTGTGAGGGTATCTTGGCATTTGGTTGGAGAGGGCAAGGGGATCATGGCTTGAATCTTCCTTTTCTCGTAAGTACCATGGTAAAGTGGTAAGGAAGATGGTTAGGTAATCAGAGGGAAGAAATGGCCCCAACTCTTGCCATTGGATTCTAAACTTTGGTAGAGAGTGGGAAGGCTTGGCTAGGAGATTAGCAAGGAAAGCTCTCCACATCAACAAACAAAGCTCTTTATCAATCTTCATTGGCACAAAGCTCTCCACATCAACAAACAAAGCTCTTTATCAATCTTCATTGGCACAAAGGTCACATGTAATATGCCATTGGCCAATGCATTATGCAATGAGGATAGGCCTTGATACTAAGCTAATTGCAAAGAGAACATTGGTTGTGGATTGAGTACATAGGAAATTTGAGATTTGGTCACTAATACAAAGGAGACCATGTCAAAATTTTTCAAAATTTATATGCATGGTTGGTATTGAGGGCGATTGTGGACACATCATTAGGAATTTTTTGGACCCAAAGAGGGCCTCTTGCATTAACTTTTGATTAGGAATGGACCAATAGGAAGAGGGCTGGGTGCACATTTTTAACTTCTTTGACCCTAGGGAGCCTAGGCTTTGGTTTGCTGACTAATTACTACTCTTGTCCCCCTACCTCTTGGGCCCAAACTTAGAGGTCCCCCAACCTAGAATCGCGCAGATTAAAAACCTTAAAAATTGAAAATTTTTAATTTTTTCCTAAAAGTGTGTTTTCCCTCTCAAACTTCCCCCCAACATACTCTAGGTTTGGAAAGCTCATTTTGAACCTCTTTCTTCCTCTTCTAAGCTCTCCATTGCTGCAAAAACTCCATACTTCTCAAGCTCTCCCTCCTTGTCAAGCTCCCTCAGTCTCAAGCTCCCTCTCCCTCTTTCTTCCTTTTCTAAGCTCTCCATTGCTGCAGAAACTCCATCCCTCTCAAGATCTCCCTCCTTCTCAAGCTCCCTCCCTCTCAATCTCCCTCTCTCTTTCTCTCTCTCTCTCTCCTCTCAAGCTCCCTCCCTCTCCATTGCTACAGAAACTCTATCCCTCTTTAGTCTACTCTAGGTTTAGGAAGCCTATTCTCAACTCTAACCCTCTTTTAAGCTTTCCATTGCTGCGCTGAAAACCCTGAACTTTCTCTCCTCTCCACTCCTCTATTGTAAAATGTTCAAGATTTTCTTTTCCCTTCTTCTCTTTTCTTTTACCACCATGGCCTCTTCTAGTAATGTAAGAAGACCTAGGGAGAAGGTGGAAGAGCTTGTGCTGCATAACACAAGATATGAGAATGGAGATTGGGCTCCAACAAGATTCAGGGTTGGGGCTTGGGTCTTCATGAAGCCAAGCTCTAAGGGACCACATCGAGTGCGTCACAACTGGGGAATATGCTACATCATTGGAAGGGGCGGCTACAAGCCTGTACATTCAAGGGCAACGACCAAGGTTTCCTTTAAATTGTCAGTGTAACATAAACACAGCTTACAACATGCTAATATTGGATTTTTTGTTTCAAATTTTCTTAACTCTCTGCAGATATTTTTCGCTCTAATTATGTTGAGGAGGAACAACCACTCCAAAGCCTCACTGGAGTTTTCTATGCTATGCATGCATAGAAAACAACCACTCCAAAGCCTCACTGGAGTTTTCTATGCTATGCATGCATCCATTGGAGAGGCAATGTTTGTATCTCAAAGCCCAAGTGATCTTGTATAGAACAATATCTTTTTCTTTTCTCACTCATATTTTGTAGATAAAAAACCAGGTTTATTTGGCAAACTAGAAGAGATCCCCAACCCCCCTCTTAACAATCCCGAATGGCCCAAACCTGATGCTTGGACCATCTTATGCTTAAAGTTTAAGATGGTAAGTGATATCAAGACATCACTCAAGTTTTCAAAGGCATCTAGGTCAGTAGGGCTAAATTGGTTTTGTCCTTTACATGTTTTTGTGCACATGTTCAATTCCATGCCAATGCACCAAACAAAAACAATGTATATTTGTAATAAGGAGGTACGGTTTGACCTCATTCAAGGATGATTCTACAATGTCTTTCAGGCTCTTGAGGCATGCTCTATTTTGTACATGCGTCTGCACTACCAAAGATGGATGCAAAAGCACGAGACATGGATCCGACTTCAAGCCTCAGAAGAAGAAATTATGCCTATTGAGGTAGCTGTGATGATGCAAAATGGATGGATTGAGTGAGTGGCAGCAAGTAAGCATTGGAACCTAGCAGACCTGCGTCAACACTTTAGCATCATGGGCTTTGACAATGTGGAAGAGTCAAGTTTCAAGTTGATGAGAAGAAAGGTATATTTGATTCCACTACATGTCTAGAATTAACCCTTACACTTTCTGGCTATTGTGCCACTTTCTCTATTTTTTACAGATTGGGAAGCGTAAGGAGGGACAATCATGGTCTTAGAATCATGGCAAATGGGGGACCTTGAATTTTCAGCAGCAAGGTGCATAGCCCTACCAACACATAGTAGGCATGTGAAAGAGCTTGAAGATGAACTGAATATATGAAAAAATAGCCTTTGTTTTGATGCACGTGAGGGGCAAGAGTTTTAGGATCGAGGTGAAGGCGATGACAAGCTTTCAAGTCAACAAGGAGATGGAGATCAACATGAAGTAAATATCACAAGAGGGGCAAAAAATGAAGACATTATAACAATTTTAGATTAGATAACATGCTTGTAATTTTGTAGTAGGCTTTTTTTTTAAACTAATCTTTATTTAATTGAAATCTTAATATTTTTGCAAACTGTAATTTTTTTGTCTAGCGGTCTAGTGTGAAAAGGCCAAACTTTAAATTTTAACTATAAATAACCAAAGGTGCCTTCTTTCTCATTTTCACGCGATAGAAACCAAGCACGAGCTCACACTATCTTTTTGCATTCACATGGCTACCCACTTTGACAACTTCTATGAGTTCCTCTCCACCACCCCATGGGCGGGCACAAGAGCGAGCTCTTTGTCATGTTATCTCGTGAAGTCGACTTTGAAAAGTCGCTCGCCCTTGCGTCCCAACATTATGAGACGCAGATTGTATACATGGAGCAATACATTAGGGAAAAAGGGAGCTCATTTTGGGGCCTTTTACGGTTTGGAAAAATAAGCTCTCAACCAATGAACAGAGGGCCACCGTAACATTGGAAATTCACAAAAGTAAGAGAAAATAGATAAAAGAAACAATATTTTATGTAGGTACAAGCGTGCTACATTAATGTGGAGATTGGTTTTTTATTCTCACAAGATCTTTGGACATGAAGATAGAATCTAGTCTGACATTTTCTTTGACAAGGGCCTTCCCGCTTCCACCTTCCTTTGAACTTTGAAATGTTGTGCTGCCTTTCCTTCGAAAGGTCTACCATTCTACACCACTGCCTCATTGTGCAGCAGCCTCTTCTTTTCCAAAACTGCTCCCTTGATCCTGTTTGGCTTAGAGTAAGATGTTTCTTGTCAACTGTCTGTCTGCCCACTTTCTCTTTCTTGAAACTTCACTTTGTTATCTTGTTTACATTACTTTGCTGTGGTTACAGATTCACAAGGTCTCCATGGTGAATAAAAACTATGGCCGTTCTTGTGGAAGATGCTCTGTGGATGATAATGCTATGAAGGTAGAATTATACCACACATCCTTACCTCGTCGACCTGCTTCTTCTATTTCTTCAGTAGAGAATTCAAGTACAGTCAAAACGGAAGGAACTTGGGAAAGGTTTAGTGTTTCGAAAAAGGAGCATGGGTGCTCATGCAACCTAGCAAAAGAACGAGACCCCAGACAAAAAACATTTTCTTGGCATCATGGAAGGGAAGAGTACGAGATTTTAAAATCACCAGAGGGAAGATATCGGTGAAAGAAGTTTTGATTCAGCATGTGTACATGCATAAAGAACTTGCCTTGCGAGACTATCCAAATGATCTTCCGCAACACAGGCCTAATTGTATATTTTTCTATTGTGGTTTTGTTCTTTATGAGGTGTATGGATTTTTAAGATAAAGCTTTCTTTCTTTGCTTATTGACATTCTTGTGTTATTTTATTTCAGATTTATACCCTTCATCGTATGAGACATGGCAAAACATCGATTGTATTCTGGGATTTATAGATGTTTTGCATGGATCGATAGGAAAACAACAATACCAAGGTCGATGTGCAACAGAGCTAGCTCAATCCGGTATATTTTTTACTGATCATTTTTATCAGTTGTTGCTGGACAATGCAAACACACATGGTGTGTTAAGAAAACAAGACCTTCCGGCATGGAATTCAGTGGATTGGCCTCTCCCACATTTTAGTGTTACAGAGGCATATAGGGCCAAGCTTTTCAAAGAAGTACAGAAAGCTCTGAGGCCCAATATTGCCACAAGGATAATAAAAATTTCTTTATGCATGCCTCTCACAGTTTTTGTAGACTTGTTTCCAGTGAAGGTTTCAAAAACAATGTTCACAGTTAAAGCAACAAGTCTGGCATGCATGCCACAATTTTTGGATAAAGGTTGGGATAAGAAGACATGTAGTTCAGTGTTTTGTGAGGTTGTCCAACCTTCTATGCAACTGAAGTACATGGTTGCATCATAAAATTTCATTTTTTCTTTTTATTATAAGCGCAGTCGAATGCTAGGTACAAAACTAGTCCCAATGGATCAAGATGAAGATTCTTTTGGTGCAGAAAATAAACTTCTTGATATTGATGTTGTTGAGGATGGTGATGTGCTAGTCAATATCTCATTAAGACAATGTTGCTCCCTAGCTCAATTGCGCAATGACATTCTATTTGAGACAGAAGGTTCTATTTCAAAGGACTTTTTATTTATCTACAACAATAAGAAGGTATACCATGTGACTTATCCTAGTCTCATTAAGCACTGCTATTAGTTTACTTTACCCTATTGTTTCATATTGCTTTTTTGCAGGTGCTCAAAAGAAGAGAGAGTTCAATAAAATGCAGACATTGAAAATTTGAAATTTACACATAGGATTAAAGTGGACTCTTATTTTGATAAAAAATTCTTTTATGCATCATTTTATGCATAAAAATCAATATTGGTGAAAGCAATACTTTTGTAATAAAAAAAATTCTTTTATGCATCATTTTATGCATAAAAATCCATTTTAATGAAAGTAACACTTTTATAATAAAAATATTCTTTTATGCATCTATCTATGCATAAAAATCCATTTTGATGAAAGTAAAATTTTTATAATAAAGAAATATTCTTTTATGCATCTATTTATGCATAAAAGCCATTTTGATGAAAGTAACACTTTTATAATAAAAAAATTCTTTTATGCATCTATCTATGCATAAAAATCCATTTTGATGAAAGTAACACTTTTATAATAAAAAAATATTCTTTTATGCATCTATTTATGCAAAAATTTCATTTTGATGAAAGTAAATAAAAAAAATATTCTTTTATGCATCTATTTATGCATAAAATCCATTTTGATGAAATTAACACTTTTGTAATAAAACAAATAATCAATATGTATCTTTCTATACATAGAATTTAATTCTATTGAAAATCACTCTTTTATAATAAACAAATAATCAATATGCATCTTTCTATGCATAGAATTTAATTCTATTAAAATCACTCTTTTATAATAAAAAAATAATCAATATGCATCTTTCTATGCATAGAATTTAATTCTATTAAAAATCACTCTTTCATAATAAAAAAATAATCAATATGCATCTTTCTATGCATAGAATTTAATTCTATTAAAAATCACTCTTTCATAATAAAAAAATAATCAATATGCATCTTTCTATGCATAGAATTTAATTCTATTAAAAATCACTCTTTCATAATAAAAAAATAATAAATATGCATCTTTCTATGCATAGAATTTAATTCTGTTAAAAATTACTCTTTTATAATTAAAAAAAAAAAATCAATATGCATCTTTCTATGCATAGAACTTAATTCTATTGAAAATCACTCTTTTATAATAAAAATAATCAATATGCATCTTTCTATGCATCGAATTTAAATGATACTTTTAGAATATAGAAATGATGGGGATTCAAATGACACTTTTAGAATACACAAACGATGGGGGTTACTCTTTTTGATTAATAAAAGATGAAATTTATTTCACAAATTTTTTTAAAATTTTGCCATAATCTCCTTTGTATGGCTGACCATTTTTTAATTTTTCTAACCTTAATCTACTTAGGAATTATCCCCAATTGGTTTAAAGCATTCTAAACTAATCAATTTTCACTTTTAAGAGAGAAACAATATGAAAAGTTTAATTTCAACAATTAGATCACTTAACTAGGATAAAGAAGGGCTGATTTTAAGAATGAGAGAGAGGGAAAGCCTTTCCAAGAAGGCATAGCATCTGTTTATCATTTTAAGATAACAAACAATTTAGAAAACCATTAAAAGAATAAGAAAAAGTAAGATTTTTTACTTACATGAAATTCTGGGAGCTTTCCTTTGGCTTGATGGTTTGAGGGATCTACTCTTGTTTGTAACAAGAGTGGCCACCAATTCTTTAGAAGAGGGAATGGTCAAAAACTAGTGAATTATTAAGAAATTCACAGTTCTTGGCTCTTGGGAGGAGTAGAGTAACAGTGCATAAAACACTATTAAGCTTCAAGAAAGGGGGAGGCTTCTATTTAAAGAAAAAAGTGAGCTTCTAACCAAGCAAACTGATTCTAGAATTTTCCAGATCAGTTTGGTCAATTTTTGACCATTTTCATGTCAGTTTAGCTTACTTTTTGGAACTAGACTTGAATTAGGAGAGAGGAGAGATGAAATATCTCAATTTTTGATAATTTTAAACTCCACCACACATGTGAAGTAGGCGCCTCCTTCATGAGGGGGGAATTCCTATGGTGAGGTGTCAAAAATCCATTTTTTAAGTAATTCCTTTGGTCCTTAGTCCACTCTTCATCTTATGTGAGTATTTACTCATTTTTGGGGGGATTTTCTTTATTTCTTCTATTTATCTTCTCCACACATTTGGATGAATCTGATTGACCCCTCAAACCCTTAATTTAATTTTTTTTGAAAATCTGGACCCCTAGGATAAGGCCTCTTGAGCAGATTATACTTGATTTCTAATGCACCTTCTGAAAATCTTTTTGAACTTTTGTTTCGGGGGAACTTATTTTAATTTTTAATAAGAAGAGATATTTTCCATCCAAAAATATTGAAAATTTGAATAACCTCTCTCTAGAATATTTTCTCTCTCTAGGTCAAAATAGGTAGAAACAAGATCTTTTATATTTCTGAAGAGGAATTTGATTATAGAGGAAGATGCTGGATATCTTGAGAGGCTGGAGAGGAATCTTACATTCTCTCCCACTTGAAAAACATGAGATGTCCTCATCTCGCAAACTGGGGGTAATCCTGTAATAGTTCAGCTTCTTTCTCCCAGGTGGCATCTTCAAAAGGATAGAACTTGCATTTGACCAATAATTCTCTCAGAATTCTGTTCGTGAGAACCTTTTCTCAAACATCAAGGATTTCTTCAGGTTGGAGTTCCATCTGCCCTTGGGTTGAAGAAGTTAAGATTTCATCTCATCAAGCACATGATTCGGGCTTGGTACATACTTTTTAAGAAGGTTGACATGAAATACATTATGTACTTTGAGATGAGAAGGAAGAAGAAGCTCGTAGGCTAAGTCACCTACTTTCTTTGTAATCAGATATGGCCCACAATATCTGGGGGATAACTTCTTGTACTTCCCAAGAGATAGAGAACTTCTTTTGGGGCGTACTCGAATGAAGACCATATCTGCTTCTTTGAATTCTCTCTCTGTCCTATTCTTATCTGCATACTGCTTCTATCTATCCTGGGCAGCTTTTATATATTTGCAAATTGATTTTGTCTGCTGCTCCATGTCATTAAGCATCTGCCTTTGGACATCTCGACCCTAATCAATGGGTCAGACCAAGTTAATGGAGTTAAGCAATCTTGTCCATACAAAGCTTTGAAAGGGCTCATCCCAATACTTCTGTGATAAGAAGCATTGTAGGCGAACTCGACTAGGTGCAGATAGCTTAGCCATTTCTTGGGTTCCCTGCCACAGCATGACCGAAGTATATCTTCGATTACTTGGTTCACCCTTTCAGTTTGACCATCGGTCTCAGGGTGTGGTAAGCTATGCTGAGATCGAAGAAAGTTCCTACTGCTTCAAAAAATGCAGTCCAGAATCTTGATGTGAATTTGGGATCTCGATCACTTACTATTCTTGTGGGGGTAAGCCATGCAATCTGAAGATTTCCTTGAGGAACACTCTAGCCACATCCGCTATAGTGTAGGTTTCTTTTACTGGAATCAGATGGGCAACTTTGGTTAGTCTATCAACTACCATGAAGATGGAGTTGTAACCTGATTGCACTAAAGGTAATCCAGTAATAAAATCCATACTGATGCATTCCCACTTCATCCGTCCGGGGGATGTCTAATGGATATAATTTCCCAGGCATTTTTACTCTCTCGGCCTTGACTTTCTGACAGGTCAGACATTGACGTACATGATTAAGCACATCCATTTTTAGACCAGGCCAAAAGAAGCTTTTCTTCACAGACATGTAGGTTTTGATGAAAACTGGATGTCTTGCAATAAGGCTGTCATGGGCTTCATTCAGAATTTGACCCTTAATTCCCTCATCACATTGGGAATGCATAGCCTGCGATTATAATACATAATTCCATCATCCAGGCTGTACCCTTGAACAACTCGGTTCAACTCTTGTGGAGTTTTGGTTTCCTGCATAAGTAGGGTAGCAAAAGGGCCAAAGAATCTATCCTGCATGATCTTCTCGCTTGCTTCAATAATTAAAGGATTTGATACTACAGTAATTGCAAGCAAGGAGGATTTTCTACTAAGGGCATCTGCTACCACATTTTCTTTGCCTGGGCAGTACTTGATTTCAAAATCTAATTCATGATACTACAGTAATTGTAAGCAAGGAGGATTTTCTACTGAGGGCATCTGCTACCACATTTTCTTTGCCTGGGCAGTACTTGATTTCAAAATCTAATTCCTACAGGGTCTGCATCCACCTTCTCTGGTGCATGTTGAGATCCTTCTGAGTGAAGATCCACTTTAAGCTCTAATGATCTATCATCAAAGTGAATCTTTGATCGAGTAGGTAATGTCTCCACAACTTCAGGGCATATACTACTGAAAGTAGTTCCAGGTCGTGGACAACATAATTTCTCTCATACGTTCTGAGTTTTCGGGATTCATAGGCCAGTGCATGACCTTCCTGCATGAGTGCACCTCTCCCAGGGCAAAACCACTCGCATCAGTTACTACCTCAAAGGGTAGAGAGAAATCTGGCAGCTTCAGAACGGGATTGGTTACCAAGGTGGTCTTCAGCTTATCAAAAGCACTCTGGCACCTGGCAGACCATTGAAATGGGATATTCTTCTTGAGAAGATTAGTCAGGGGGGAAGCTATGAGAGCATACTTTGGTATAAAAATTCTATACCAACCAGTCAATCCCAAGAATCCTCTGACTTCTTTCACTATCTTTGGTTTAGGCCAATCTATGACTGCTTGGACTTTCGTGAAGTCTGGAGAAATTCCATCTTTGGATACCAGAAAGCCCAAGTATTCAACATGGTTGGCAAAGAAAGTGCATTTGCTCTTTTTTGCAAAGAGTTGGTGCTTCCTTAGAATCTCAAGAACTTTTCTGACATAAGCTTCATGGTCAGCTGCATTCTTGAGTAAATCAGAATATCATAAAAGAAAACAAGAACAAAATCATCCAAGTATTCTCTGACAATGTCTTGCATTAAGTGATTGAATGTAGCTGGGGAATTTGTCAATCAGAATATCATTAAAGAAAACAAGAACGAAATCATCCAAGTATTCTGTGTGAGAATGTCCTGCATTAAGTGATTGAATGTAGCTGGGGCATTTGTCAATCCAAACGGCATGACAGTGAATTCATAATGCCCATATCGAGTATTGATGGCTGTCTTCGGGATATCTTGCTCATTGATCCTGATCTGATAATACCCTGATTTGAGATCTATCTTTGTGAAGATAGATCTCAAATCTTGCTCATTGATCCTGATCTGATAATACCCTGATTTGAGATCTATCTATCTAAGTGGAGCCCAGATCTTTGTGAAGATCTGGGCTCCACTTAGCTTGTCCAAAAGCTAATCAATCATGGGGATAGGATACTTATTCTTAACTGATTGAGACCTCTGTAGTCCACACAGAGTCTTAGCGTTCCATCTTTCTTTTTCTGAAAGAGAACTGGCGCACCCCAAGGTGAAACATTGGGTCTTACAAACCCTTGTTCTAATAGTTTTCTAAGATGTTCCTTGAGTTTGATGGCTTCAAAAACTGGCATTTTGTACGTGCGCAAGGCTATTGGCTGAGCTCCGGGGGTCAATTCTATGACATGATCTACTTCCCGAATTGGAGGCATCTCTGTTAGCTCTACTGGGAATAAATCATCATAATCACTTAACCATTCAGGTTCTTTAGCTTTTAACTTTGAGTCTATCGGATTCATTTTGACAAGATAAATGCACTGCTTCTTTCTAAGTCCTTTTAGTAACTTAGAGGCTTTTACTAACTACTACAAACTTGGGGATCCTGAATTTCCGGTTCCTTGAACCTTGTTTCCGTGAAGGTCACGGAAGGAAATGGCTCCATTATGATAGTGAATGTCAACTAATCCATTCCAAGGATCCCGTCAAAAATGGTAATAATGTTATCTTTTCCCTTTGTAGATGATCTCTAGCACTGGAAGTGTAGGATCGTGAAATTCTGCAAAGCAGCCAAATGGTGCAATCGAGGTCCTTATGTAGTATGTTTATATGCACACGGACATAATGTTACATCACCATGATGAAAGTACAAGATGTAAGATAAATAATAAGATTCAATCAAGGTCCTTATGCAGTATGTTTATATGCACACGGACATAATGTTACATCACCACGATGAAAGTACAAGATGTAAGATAAATAATAAGATTCAATAAGTAGTTTTTATTTTCTATGTTCAATATCTAATTATTTTTTGCTCTATAGCTAAGCATTAAAATTTTCTTGCAGCTTTATATCCATCAAATGTGTAGGAGTGGCAGAAAGTAGAGTGCATTAGTGGAAGAATTAATGTCTTTCATATAGAGATAGGCACATTGCTATATGATAACCCACCCAGTCATTTAGGACCAGAGGGAATCTTCTTTTATAATTCCATGTATGTTTTGGCTAATGTAAATGATAATGTTGGTAGAGTGGAGTCTATCCCACTACCACCATTTTCTAGCCAAGAATAGGTTTGTTCCTACACAGACATCATTGTAGCATAAAAGAATAAGATAAGAACAGATATGCATGCAACAATGAAACTATCAATAGGTTCTAAGGACATATCTTTGAGTTGGTTTATACCATTTAGCATCTTGCAGAGATGTTTGCATCATGTGAGGGTGTCAAGAAAACAAAGTTAACATATCAAGTGAGGTCCCTTGATAATGATTGGATGAACCAATTTTTGGGAGATGGATGGAATGTAAAGAGGACCTCTCTAGAAGATGCCATTGAATGTAAAGTAACAATTCTAAATTTCTCATTCAGGTGAAATCAAAACATAAAGTTTGTTTGTGTTTGTAGCAAATTCTGTTAGGGTGTCCTCCATTACTTTTAAGCATTGATTGCTTTTATGACCATGTATTTCATTGGGAGGCAAACATTATGCATGTGATTTCATTACAGAAGATGGTGACTATGGAGATGCATCCGGCAATGCTTAGATCAAGACATACATGATGGAACTCACTCTTCCATCATTGATGTTGTAATCCAATTACAATGTCGAGAC
This sequence comes from Cibotium barometz, assembly GCF_041138505.1. Taxonomy (NCBI): domain Eukaryota; kingdom Viridiplantae; phylum Streptophyta; class Polypodiopsida; order Cyatheales; family Cibotiaceae; genus Cibotium; species Cibotium barometz. The sequence goes on from NC_141098.1 coordinate 32,485,562, forward strand.
CCGTTAATGGTCAATTTAGAAATCCATTGGCCATTGGCCTTTCTTAGGTAAGAGATCCAATCGATGTGTAGTGATGCACCAAGGGATTTTTATTTTAAGTTAGATGGCAGGAAAATTGGAACCAGAAGTGAAGCTTTCAAAACCTAGTCTATTTGTATCGAACCACATATCCTAGAGGTTGTAAAAATCTTGATATTTTAGCCTTTCCATCAATAATAAAATTTCAAGAGTTATCTTTGGTCTACATATTGTTGTATAAATGTTACTTCTTTTATCTTTTTGCATTTTTTTCTTTCTGTGGTGGCAACCACACATCTTGGGCATCCTTGATGCTCTATCTTGAAAACATCTAGATTTTAACATTAAGCCATAATAGGCTATTCTTTACATACATTACTTTGAATTCTACATATAAGCCCATTTGTTGCATATTACTATAATATAGACCTTGTATAGTGAAAGTGAGTACAATGCAATATAAGGCTTCCCCTTGCCAATGTCCAACGTAAATTGCATTGTAATGACATGCAATATAGAAGTTCTTTTTAGCTTGAATATGGAACCCTATTAGTCATGTTTGCATGTTTGCATGTTGCTGAAACTTTATTAACACAAACTTAGTATAGCTTGAATTCAGAAGCATGGAGAACAAAAGGAACATTTAATGTAAATACATTACCATAAAGCAATTTCTCTTATAGATCATCATTGCAACATGGAGATACAAAAATGCCTTGTTAAAATTTGGCATGACAAAATTTTGTACATGTAGAGAGTAGTTAATATAAATAATTTACACATTGTCAATATAAATTTACACATTGCATGGATGACGCTGAATATTATTTTTGGGTAGGGGAAGCTTACTCTTGCTATCAAGGGGAGTGCTCTTCTTATTGGGGAGAGTCAATATCTTGCTCGTGTCAAGGGGATGGCGAATCTCCAAGGTGCATCCATTAGCATTTGTGGATACTCTCGTGGCGGAGGCATTGGTCTTGGCCATTGTGGAGGAGGCACCAATGCATATGGCATATTAGGCACTCCTTGCCCAATATTGTAAATTAGAGTTTCAATTGTTGTGGCCCTATATAGTTGCACATCCAAATTTGTATAATCCAATAGTTGTAGATTCTACACATACAAAAACTTACATATGTGCTATCAGTGAATGTACAAAGAATTTGAGGTATCATTAGAAGAAGAAGTGCATGCTTACGTTTTCTAAGAGTAGTGCAAACATTGTGTGTAGCAACAACATGGAATTGTAGCACACTATCCAACCACATCTAAAGCCATCATTTTGGTCTAGGACTCTGTATCTAATGATCTCCATTGAATAAAACATCTCCTCTTGGGCAAGGGCCTCAATACTAGCTATTAACTTTCTAATAGATATGCACAACATTTTTCAATTGTCAATAATCTCTCTCTCTCTCTCTCTCTCTCTCTCTCTCTCTCTCTCTCTCTCTCTCTCTCTCTCTCTCTCTCTCTCTCTCTCTCTCTCTCTCTTTCCCTCTTGAATCAAAGGTCTTGAGTTCAAATCTTGTCGGATAGATCAATTTGGTCTCTTGGGATAGTTTCCTACGACGTTAAAAAGTTCTCTTCTCTTCTCTTCTCTCAGAGTAATGTAAAAAATGAATGCATGGACTTATTGCCTCACATTGCCATGAAATTGTAATTGAATTGGCAAGATAACATCACTTCTCCTCAGTACCAATGTCCACTACAAAAGTCAATAAATAATATAACATGGTAAATCTAGTATCTATGTCAGAATACCAAAAGTACAATTTAGGTCACATGACACTTACGCTTCATGGTAGGACATTACAAAGATTTGGGCATGGTCCAAATCTACACGCCTAAACCATGGATAGATATCCACGTACGAAACATCCTCTGAAACCAGAAGTGGGGATATAAGAGAATCTAAAATATATACCCTGCGCTGAGCTTCCTATGGCAGATTTGATAAAACTAGACTACATAGAGATAATTAACGTCGTATGACTTCATGAAAGAATAACACTTTAAATTAAAGTTTAGGGCATGGAGCATAACAAACCTTAAAACAACCTACATAAGTTTGCCATTGACCTCCTTTTGAATTCTTCATAAGAAATCAATCTCCTCCACCTCGAAATGGAAGTATTAAGGAGTTTCTCGCATTGGCAACCACACAACAAAGGAGGGGGCCAAATATCTCAAAGCCTGTACATCAGAACTATACAATTCTTGAAATACAGCTTCTCTCCCTTCCCTTTCAATTCTCTTTGTATTATGAACCTCCCTATTTCTAGCTTTGTTGTTGGTCTTTTGTACGTTGTGCCATGTGTCACGCGAATGATTGACCTTGGTCTCTTTATTAGATAGCGACAATAGTACGTCTTTGCCTCAGGGGGGATCTCCAAGATATCTTTTATCCTTGTGTCCATGAGGCCTAGTGGCTCTAGGGTCTTGTCATATCTGAACCTAAGAAGCCATAGTAGCGAGTACATGTCCTTTGATATTACTGTTACTCTTTGTGCATGGGTAGCTAGAACATAGCTATCCTAGAAATGTTCAATAAGCCAATCCTTGGCAGCCTCATGTAAGCAACCCAACGCTGAGCCCTGCCACCACACATCATAGTGGTTCCTTTGACAAATGGATCTGACAAGGTGCTGGAATGGGAGCTTCGGAATGAAGCACTGTAGATGCCTCTGTACCTTTAGCAGTTCACATAAGATGAAGCTATGCTACTCATTCCTTTGTTGAGTCCTCATAGAGCGAAGGCTGGAAATATTCTTTCGTGTTCTAGCTTTTTGAGATTTCCAGCCTATTTTAGGATTGTTAGACAAAGAGGCCCTCACTGTCCTCTTTCTCCACACCATCTATAAAAAAGAAGGAAAACGCAACAACATATTTGGATTCAATGCACTACAACGTGATGGGAAGAGTTCCAACACATTTGGATTCAATGCACTACAACGTGATGGGAGAGTTCCAACACATTAAAACTCCCATATTGCGTTGTATTTACTTCACAATGAAAGAAACTCACTCTCGGGAGTCCACATAGAAAAGGAAGAAGAAGACATGGTGCAAGTTAATAAACATTGTATTGAGAAATGGACACTTACTCATCACTAGGATGTCGTCCCCACAAAGCGATGAGATGGTGTAGATGACGGCGAATAGATCATGACAAAAAAATCGATTAAAGACACTCTTGTTTACGGAGATCTTAATGCTTAATTCAACGATTTAGGTTTAAAAGAAGGGTTCCAACCTTAATTAGATGTGATTCCGCATGATGACGTTAGTGTTAAGTGCACGTGACATGCAATGATGACAATCGAATGCATCAGTGACACATGTCTATCACTCATGTGAATGAACCTAGGTGACCGCGAATGAAATCTTGCCACATATAAAGACCGTGCAATAATGCACAGACTTGCACATGCATTATTTCTAGCATGAGTTTCAAATGCTCTTGGCTTTGTTTTCTGTGAAAATATTTTCTCGCTCTTGCTTGCTCCTCTCTAATGGTGTGACCACTGTTGGCAATTCTCCTAATCTTCCCGACACTCATCTGTGAGAGTCTCCAACCCTAAGGTAATTTTAAGATGAGTTAATTTCTTAAGTCTTATCGGTCTTAAAAATGTTTGTTTTCATATGATTATAAGTGTCATTCCTTCTTGTCCTATGCAAATCATGTATAATTGATAACTAATTTTGAGTTTTAGTGTACAGCACAATGTAGGGCTTCACTGGAGAATGTCCACCCTAAATCTTGTAGTATGTACGGACTTGCGTTATACAAGGTAACTATAGCATGAATTCAGAACCGTATGGGTAATTTCCGGCCCATACTCTTGTTTTTAGTAGAAATGACTTTGAGCTTCATTACAACAAGGGCTTTACTCTCGAGAATGTCCACCCTAAATCACATTGTAGTAACTTGCGTTATACAAGGTCAGTACAACGCGAATTTGGAACCTTATGGGTGATCACTGATCCATACTCCCATTTTTAGAAGCCACTTTTTAGTGTTTTCTACAGATTTGTGCGATAAAAGGCTTCACTCACCAACATCCATCCTATATCGCGTTGTACTGACTTGCAATATATGCTCTCATTATAGTGTGAATATGGAAGCCTACATCCGATCAGCTACATTGCATACTTGTGCAATGTCAAACCATACGCTCATTGTATATGACAAAAAACTAAGTATCATGAGCTTTAGATGGCCGTTTGTTTTATTACAGATTAGTACAATTTAGACCTTGTATAGTGCAAGTCATTATAACACAATATAAGGCTTCCCCTTGTCAACTTCCAACGTAAATCGTGTTGTATTGACTTGCAATATAGAAGGTCTTTTTAGTTCAAATATGGGACCCTTTTCTATATCTCTGTGTCATAATAGTGTTTGCTGAAATTTTAGTAATGTAGACTTAGTATAGCTTGAATTCAAAATAAAAGTTGTAGTATCTCTAGCTTCTGATGCATATTTTTGCAATGTAGATCATTTACATTTCGGTTCAGCACAATGCGATATCAAGCTTCACTCGCCACCATGCACCATGAATTGCCTTGTAATGACGTTTGTAGTGTAACTACGGATCTCCATTATTCTCTCATTGATGTGCAATTAACAATCATTTTGGCAACTTTTTTTGCTTGTAGATGCATCCTTTTGAGATTGAGGTCGAACCCGATACTAGTTTTGCAGAAACTCTTAATGAAAAATTATTCGATTTCCTTCACAAAGTCAGCCACCAAAAGCACCATCTCCAATGTCAAATTTCACATATGTTTTCTTGCAATATCTCCATAGAGAGTATGATCTTGTTTGGATGCACATATCTCTCCACCTTCCCTCCAATGACATTATAGGAGGCGAATGACACATGGGGTCCTACTCTTCACTCTCATCCACAATCAGAGAAACCTTTGATGCAGCATAATTAGGGTGCTTTGGAGGAAGACATCGATGGTGGTCATCATACATCACTTTCTTTAGTGCATATGTATGTTTGGATACAAGTTATGGACCACAAATTAGACATGCATTATATCCTGTAGTTGTGGGACCTACAAAATTGGCATGTAAGAATTGAAAGTTAATAGACATTACAATACATTAGAGTTATAAATGAATCATTTGTGCATGCTTAGATAAGGATCAATTTATGAGTGTAACAAACCTGAGCACTCCATATAGTCTTAAAAATCATGCATAGTCCACGTCAAGATACCCTTGACCATTCCATTGTGGCATGAAATTGCGTGAGAAACATCATGTACCCTTATGCCTCTCCATAATTGCTCAAGCTCATGAATCAAGGGCTCAAGGTATAAATCCATGTTCTTTAACTTGTGCTTCCCACGCACAAGAAGCGCAAGCATCACATGACCCTTCATGATGGACATCCATGGAGGAATATTGTAATTCACAAATAACAATGGGCCATGTGGACCATAATATATACCTCAATCCAAATGGGTTCACCCCATCCATACCCAATCCAAGCTATAAATTATGGGGCTCATCTTTGAACTATGGCCATCCATCCTCAATGTGAGCCCAAGCCCATGAATTGGCAAGAATCCTCATCATGCCATTGGCTAAACAACGGTTCACATGCCATGTCATTAACTTAGCAATGGATTGACACTGGAACATATGTTGAGTGCGAGGTATAATAGGAAAGTGCCTCGATACCGTTTGCGAAAATTTTTCACCCAGTAACAATCCTCTCCACAAATTAGACATTTGATGACATTGGCAAAAGTCACCCTTGAATAGTACACAATCCTTATTACGACATGCATGAATTCGAGTGTAATCCATAGCAAGCTAGGAAAGTATTTTCTCGAGCATCACTTCTTCTTGTTGCGGGCATTAAATTGTTTGTTGGGAGCATGTTCTTTAATAATCAGAGTTGGCTATTCACACTATTAAATTTGTTTGTTGGGAGCATGTTCTTTATTAATCAGAGTAGGCTATTCACACTATTATTTCTCTATCCATGTGTTGTTTACAGGTTGAGGATTTTCAAGCATTCCTGGAAAGTTGAGTACTTTGGACCCTCGTACAATGGTGTGTTAGCCTCCTAGTGTAACACATCCTCTCTTTCATGTGTTTCAAAGTTATGTGTCTCTTTCTCACCCTCACTTTCAAAAACATGAGTGATCATCTCCTCCATGACATCCTCTTCCTTATCTCATGTGGAGAAAATCATGGATCTTCCAAATGTGTTTGACATGCTCCACTTTCCCACTGCTCCTTTACAAAGCTTGTACTCCTTCCTCAAGTTTTCCCCAATGACACTCAAAATTACATATGGCAAACCATGAGTTTACATTTCATCTCACTAGTTTATATAATAACCGAGGAATTGGCTTGCATCAATAAGTTGGCTGGCATTGGTTTAAATAATCCCCATTTTCTAATATGCTCCAATGCCACTCGGTACAAACATTATTGCATATTGCACATGAAAAAGGGATTCTTCTTCGCAAGCACTCTAGACCTCCAATTAATGGTGGTGATCGATCACTATCCGAACTAGTAGAAGACATCTGTATATCGGGCACAAAAAGTGTGCAATTTAAAAAGTCAATATAAATACATGCATTAAATCTAGCAGTGTGGGTAAGTGCATAGATTTTCTCTCTGGAAGTCTCTATAACAGTCACTTTTAACGCCTCTATAAGCACCATTAAAGCGCAACTAGGCATTGTTTTTAACGATGCTTATAGCAAGACTTAGAAAATTAACTTTTTGAACCTGAAGTGCTACTGGAGCCTATCTTTCGCTCTCCAGAAAAATTCCCTCCACTCCTTTTCTTGAGTTCCTGCACCGACTCCTCGCTTCTATCAATCTAGCTCCCCTCACATGCATTTGTACTCTTTATATTCCATGTCCTCTTCCCCTTCCCCTTCCTCTTCATGTCTTCATGATACTCTTTCTCTCATCACCAAATGGCTATGGTGTAAGCTCTTGATGGTATTTTTCTCTTATGTTTTATTCCAATGCATTTCTTCTTCTTCTTCCCCTTTCCCTTGCTATTCCTATTTTTTTTCCTATCCATCACTCTACAAGTGATGGTGTGACCTAATGATTAGGGTTTGCTTCTATTATGCTTAACCTAATGATCAATAAGAAACATAATGAGATTAAAATTAATGCATAGAGTGTTGCTTCTCCTTCTCCTTTTTGTGTCTATGCTTAATGTGTATTGGTATTTTGTATCTTTCTTATAATTGGTAGGTAGAGTTAATTAAATTTGTTGCTAATCACTCTTTGTATTTTTATGTTGTTTAGGTCTAATCATGTCTTTTAGCTAGACAATATAGAGGTAAGCTCTATTTTTCTTGTATTCTTTAGGGTTTTGAATCTACGCATTAAGATTTTAGGGCTTTGTATTACTAATTTTTTTGTTTAATCTTTTGGTTTGTAGGTCCTCTAATCCTCTCCTCCAACTTCACCAAAAAGAGGTAAGCCCTCTAATCATTTATGCTTTACATCTACCTATTATTGCACCCTTGGGTGCTAAGGTTTAGGATTATCTTAGGCTTACGCACGCATTAAGCTCTATGCATAGAGCTTAATCTATGCATAGAGATTAATGCATCCAGCATAGAGATTAATATATGTATAGAGCTTAATGCATGCATAGATTAAGCTCTATGCACAGAGCTTAATATATGTATAGAGCTAAATGCATGTGGAACAATAATTGGCCTTCTCTGCCTTGCATTAATGGCCATAGGAGGCTACTAGAAAGCCCACGTGATTATCATGTTGGTGGCTATATCTAGGTTTACTATAGGCCACCTTGAGTGCTCCTTTTGTGTTTTTTTTGCTACCTTGCCCTTTGCCCTACACGCTATCCTTGATGTGTGTTTTACTACACTATTCAGAAAACACATCATACCATGTTAGCATTCATGGTGCCAAAAGCATGTACAAAGAGAGGGATGGAGGTTAGAGCCATGCTGAATTGGTGCAACACAGACATAGAGAGATAACAAGAGTAAGAGGGAGAGAGATAGAGTTGTGATAGCAAACACAAGAGAGGTTTTGCACAATTCAAATGATGATTAGTTAGAACCACCCCTGCATATGCTTATAGGAATTGTATCCTTATCTTTTGACCAAAACAAAATAAGGGATGTTAACATGCAAATAGGGTGTTCGCACAAACTAAAATCTGAAATAACAATCATCAATCTTAAGTTTTGAGGTTACAAGATGTATTTTTGAAGCCTATTTATAAGATCTCTACCGTAAGTTTTGAGGTTAGAAAAATGTATTTTTTATTTATGTGATTTAAGGCTTTGTGCTAATCTTCAATTGAATTTAGAATTAATCCATACATTGCTAAACACCTGATGAGGAGTATAAATATGTCCACATTATCATTTAGAGAATTTAGAGTAATAACGATTATAGTAATGTGGTTTCATATGTAAGTGAATATACCTCATGCATTTCTTGTTAAATAATGATATACCTCATTCATTTCTTGTTAAATAATGATGTACCTCATTCATTTCTTGTTAAATAATGATGTACCTCATTCATTTCTTGTTAAATAATGATGTTGATGCATGGGCAGCTAGGATGCTTTTGTGCATCTCAATTCAAGTAGATGGCAATGAAAGTGGATAAGATTTAAGAATGTAACGATTATCAGGTTGTGCTTGCTTTACATTGTAGTTGGTCTTGTCATGTGAAAGTGGCTATAAGAATTAAGAATGTAATGATTTCCAGGTTGTGTCTGCTATACATTGCAGTTGGTTTTGATTCAGGTAGATGGAGTGAAAGTGGACAAGAATTGAGAATTCAACAATTATTAGATTGTGTTTGCTATACATTGTAGTTGGTCTTGTAAGAATGCCAAGTGGGTTTCACTCACTTCATTTAATCCATTACTACGATAATCTACAAGCAATGTGCAAGAAAGCATCCTCAAAAGAAAACAGGCTAGTAGTGAACCACCTCTAAACCACACACAATCCAAGACATGATCCTCCACAAGCTCCTTCAAAAGAAGAGAAGTTGAAGAGAACATGAATAGTTAATAAATAATTACCTTGCAAAGAAGAGGTTTGTCGACTTGCTCATATATATCAAAGGCATATTTTATAAGGGTGTTTAAGGAAACCATGCAAGATATATACAAGTCCTTTGCTTTGTAGATTTTATTTTAATGGTGTGTGAGATTTTCTTCATGATTGGTTAGTGCAGTCATTGCTTGTCCTTTAAGAAGTAGAGCAGGAGGTTTTAGTATTCTTGATGAACTATGCCAATTGAAATCTATTCATGCTAAGTACCCAATGCCTTTGTGACGATGTCATCCACCTGAAACCTCATAATTCGCCATAACAATGCCCTTGTACTCTAGCTCTGTACTTGAAAAGGTAGCTATCAAATGTTTCTTGCTACTCCAACTCACAAACACACTCCCAAAAGGAAATATAAAGTTGCTGGTAGATCTCCTATTTGAGACATTACCACTACCAATCCAATCAATATTTGTACACCCATGTAGCTGTATCTCTCTACCAACCTCATAGAAAAGTCCATAATCAATAGTGAACCCACATCCAAGTCTGGCTTCCTGCGGGCGGCGGGCTTGCATAAATTGATGCACAAGTCCAACAACACAACTCAAACATTGTATTGTTGGACTTGTGGGCCTACACCTTTGTCCTCAACCTACCTAACCATGGACTAAAATTGGATCCACTTATACTAGAGGAATCTCTAGATCCACTAAGCACTTGTGATTGATAATCTACATGTGGTATCATTAATTCTTACATGTACATGTTTAGTTGCCTTCATTGGTGCATACTAGATACTGATCTCATCAAAGATAACATCTCTGCTTACTCACATCTCATGAGTTGTAGGATTATAGTATCTATAATCTTTCTACTCCAAAGCATAACCAATGAAGATGTATTTCTCTACCTTCAGATATATCTTGGTTCTCACTTCATCCCACGAATATGCAAATATGCAATATATCCAAATACTTTTAAGTAAGACATATCTAGTTTTATGCCTATGTAAATTTGTGTTCAGGTGTCCTACCATGAGTACTTGCAGGGGGTTCTGTTCATAATGTAAACAACAAGTCCTATTGATTCAGTCCAAAAATAATTGAAAGAAAGGGATATCTAACTTAGGCTTGGATTAGCCTAGATTATCATTTGATTAGTATACATTAAGGAGACTAGCCTATTATGGTTTTCAAAAGTTAGCCCCAAATATGGCCTATTTGGTATATATACATGACCATCCCTTTCAGACTATCATAAGTGTTCCCACCATGAGCATGGTCCATTGGCCTTATTCATATGAGACTATTTCACTTTGTTACAAACCATCCCCACTACATTGAAATCCTCAAAACCATTGATATGTACAATCACAATCCACATGGATGGAGTATATGTTAATGGACACGAGTCAAACTTGAAGCTTATGCTCACACCATGTAGTACGAAAAGCCAAAATTGCATGTATATGGCTATAAACTACTAAATAAGTCCTCAAAACAAGCCATACTATCTACCCCATAATGACATGAAAGCATTGTGTAGCTTCCAAACATTACACATCCAATTCCCAAGGCTATAGATTTGTCCATAGTGAGTTTACAGAAATTTCCAACAAGCTACCTCACTGTTGTTGACCCTTGTTGAACTTCCTAAATTCATCCAAAAACCCTTCAAACCCTTTCAATATAGAGTCGAGTTGCCAAGAAGCTTCTTCTTTAGGTAGCCCTCGCCATTTGACCAAGTACTTTACTAATGTACGGTTGCAAAGAACTCATTCTCTTGTACCCGAAATTGCTTTCGGCACATACTGAATCATACCCTCCTCATTTCACTAGAGGTTGCATAAATACCTTTGTCCCAATGTAAGCTCTGAGATGTGACACATGAAACACATCATGGATATTTGTGATTGATGGAAGTGCCAATCGATAAGCAACTTCACCAACATGCCTCACCACCTTGTATAGCCCATAGTAGCGATGACTTCACTTGGTATTTGTGTTTCCCTTGAGAGAACCATATCTTGTCTTGGGAATCCTCAAGAATACCCAATTACTTTTCATGAACTCCAATGGCCCTCTGTTCATTGGTTGAGAGCTTATTTTTTCAAACCGTAAAAGGCCCCAAAATGAGCTCCCTTTTTCCCTAATGAAACATTATTGAATATTGCACATGAAAAAGGGATTCTTCTTCGCAAGCACTCTAGACCTCCAATTAATGGTGGTGACCGATCACTATCCGAACTAGTAGAAGACATCTGTATCGGGCACAAAAAGTGTGCAATTTAAAAAGTCAATATAAATACATGCACTTAATCTAGCAATGTGGGTAAGTGCATAGATTTTCTCTCTGGAAGTCTCTATAACAGTCACTTTTAACGTCTCTACAAGCACCATTAAAGCGCGACTAGGCATTGTTTTTAACGATGCTTATAGCAAGACTTAGAAAATTAACTTTTTGAACCTGCAGTGCTATTGGAGCCTATCTTTCGCTCTCCAGAAAAATTCCCTCCACTCCTTTCCTTGAGTTCCTGCACCGACTCCTCGCTTCTATCACACTAGCTCCCCTCACATGCATTTGTACTCTTTATATTCCATGTCCTCTTCCCCTTCCCCTTCCTCTTCATGATACTCTTTCTCTCATCACCAAATGGCTATGGTGTAAGCTCTTCATGATATTTTTCTCTTATGTTTTATTCCAATGCATTTCTTCTTCTTCTTCCCCTTTCCCTTGCTATTCCTATTTTTTTTCCTCTCCATCACTCTACAAGTGATGGTGTGACCTAATGATTAGGGTTTGCTTCTATTATGCTTAACCTAATGATCAATAAGAAACATAATGAGATTAAAATTCTCCTTCTCCTTTTTGTGTCTATGCTTAATGTGTATTGGTATTTTGTATCTTTCTTATATTTGGTAGGTAGAGTTAATTAAATTTGTTGCGAATCACTCTTTGTCTTTTTATGTTGTTTAGGTCTTGCACTAATCATCTCTTTTAGCTAGACAATATAGAGGTAAGCTCTATTTTTCTTGTATTCTTTAGGGTTTTGAATCTACACATTAAGATTTTAGGGCTTTGTATTACTAATTACTTTGTTTAATCTTTTGGTTTGTAGGTCCTCTAATCCTCTCCTTCAACTTCACCAAAAAGAGGTAAGCCCTCTAATCATTTATGCTTTACATCTACCTATTATTGCACCCTTGGGTGCCGAGGTTTAGGATTATCTTAGGCTTACGCACGCATTAAGCTCTATGCATAGAGCTTAATCTATGCATAGAGATTAATGCATCCAGCATAGAGATTAATATATGTATAGAGCTTAATGCATGCATAGATTAAGCTCTATGCACAGAGCTTAATATATGTATAGAGCTAAATGCATGTGGAACAATAATTGGCCTTCTCTGCCTTGCATTAATGGCCATAGGAGGCTACTAGAAAGCCCACGTGATTATCATGTTGGTGGCTATATCTAGGTTTACTATAGGCCACCTTGAGTGCTCCTTTTGTGTTTTTTTTGCTACCTTGCCCTTTGCCCTACACGCTATCCTTGATGTGTGTTTTACTACACTATTCAGAAAACACATCATACCATGTTAGCATTCATGGTGCCAAAAGCATGTACAAAGAGAGGGATGGAGGTTAGAGCCATGCTGAATTGGTGCAACACAGACATAGAGAGATAACAAGAGTAAGAGGGAGAGAGATAGAGTTGTGATAGCAAACACAAGAGAGGTTTTGCAACAATTCAAATGATGATTAGTTAGAACCACCCCTGCATATGCTTATAGGAATTGTATCCTTATCTTTTGACCAAAACAAAATAAGGGATGTTAACATGCAAATAGGGTGTTCGCACAAACTAAAATCTGAAATAACAATCATCCGTCTTAAGTTTTGAGTTTACAAGATGTATTTTTGAAGCCTATTTATAAGAGCTCTACCTTAAGTTTTAAGGTTAAAAAAATGTATTTTTTATTTATGTGATTTATAGGCTTTGTGCTAATCTTTAATTGAATTTAGAATTAATCCATACATTGCTAAACACCTGATGAGGAGTATAAATATGTCCACATTATCATTTAGAGAATTTAGAGTAATAAGCATTATAGTAATGTGGTTTCATACATACGTAAGTGAATATACCTCATTCATTTCTTGTTAAATAATGATATACCTCATTCATTTCTTGTTAAATAATGATGTACCTCATTCATTTCTTGTTAAATAATGATGTTGATGCATGGGCAGCTAGGATGCTTTTGTGCATCTCAATTCAAGTAGATGGCAATGAAAGTGGATAAGATTTAAGATTGTAACGATTATAAGGTTGTGCTTGCTATACATTGTAGTTGGTCTTGTCATGCGAAAGTGGCTATAAGAATTAAGAATGTAATGATTTCCAGGTTGTGTCTGCTATACATTGCAGTTGGTTTTGATTCAGGTAGATGGAGTGAAAGTGGACAAGAATTGAGAATTCAACAATTATCAGATTGTGTTTGCTATACATTGTAGTTGGTCTTGTAAGAATGCCAAGTGGGTTTCACTCACTTCATTTAATCCATTACTACGATAATCTACAAGCAATGTGCAAGAAAGCATCCTCAAAAGAAAACAGGCTAGTAGTGAACCACCTCTAAACCACACACAATCCAAGACATGATCCTCCACAAGCTCCTTCAAAAGAAGAGAAGTTGGAGAGAACATGAATAGTTAATAAATAGTTACCTTGCAAAGAAGAGGTTTGTCGACTTGCTCATATATATCAAAGGCATATTTTATAAGGGTGTTTAAGGAAACCATGCAAGATATATACAAGTCCTTTGCTTTGTAGGTTTTATTTTAATGGTGTGTGAGATTTTCTTCATGATTGGTTAGTGCAGTCATTGCTTGTCCTTTAAGAAGTAGAGCAAGAGGTTTTAGTATTCTTGATGAATTATGCCAATTGAAATCTATTCATGCTAAGTACCCAATGCCTTCGTGACGATGTCATCCACCTGAAACCTCATAATTCGCCATAACAATGCCCTTGTACTCTAGCTCTGTACTTGAAAAGGTAGCTATCAAATGTTTCTTGCTACTCCAACTCACAAACACACTCCCAAAAGGAAATATAAAGTTGCTGGTAGATCTCCTATTTGAGACATTACCACTACCAATCTAATCAATATTTGTACACCCATGTAGTTGTATCTCTCTACCAACCTCATAGAAAAGTCCATAATAAATAGTGAACCCACATCCAAGTCTGGCTTCCTGCGGCGGCGGGCTTACATAAATTGATGCACAAGTCCAACAACACAACTCAAACATTGTATTGTTGGACTTGTGGGCCTACATCTTTGTCCTCAACCTACCTAACCATGGACTAAAATTGGATCCACTTATACTAGAGGAAATCTCTAGGTCCACTAAGCACTTGTGATTAATAATCTACATGTGGTATCATTAATTCTTACATGTACACGTTTAGTTGCCTTCATTGGTGCATACTAGATACTAATCTCATCAAAGATAACATCTCTGCTTACTCGCATCTCATGAGTTGTAGGATTATAGTATCTATAATCTTTCTACTCCAAAGCATAACCAATGAAGATGTATTTCTCTACCTTCAGATATATCTTGGTTCTCACTTCATCCCACGAATATGCAAATATGAAATATATCCAAACACTTTGAAGTAAGACATATCTAGTTTTATGCCGATGTAGATTTGTGTTCAGGTGTCCTACCATGAGTACTTGCAGGGGGTTCTGTTCATAATGTAAACAAGTCCTATTGATTCAGTCCAAAAATAATTGAAAGAAAGGGATATCTAACTTAGGCTTGGATTAGCCTAGATTATCATTTGATTAGTATACATTAAGGAGACTAGCCTATTATGGTTATCAAAAGTTAGCCCCAAATATGGCCTATTTGGTATATATACATGACCATCCCTTTCAGACTATCATAAGTGTTCCCACCATGAGCATGGTCCATTGGCCTTATTCATATGAGACTATTTCACTTTGTTACAAACCATCCCCACTACATTGAAATCCTCAAAACCATTGATATGTACAATCACAATCCACATGGATGGAGTATATGTTAATGGACTCATGTCAAACTGAAGCTTATGCTCACACCATGTAGTACGAAAAGCCAAAATTGCATGTATATGGCTATAAACTACTAAATAAGTCCTCAAAACAAGCCATACTATCTACCCCATAATGACATGAAAGCATTGTGTAGCTTCCAAACATTACACATCCAATTCCCAAGGCTATAGCCTCCTATGCATGCACGTAGCAACCTAGGTATGCCGGTAGCTTTCAATGCATGCTGGTAGCAACCTAGGTATGTCAGTAGCTATCAATGCATGCCGGTAGCTACCTAGGCATGTTGATAGCTTCCAGTACATGCCCATAGCAACCTAGGCATGTTGATAGCTTCCCATGAAAGCTGGTAGCTTCCAATGCATGCTTGTAGCAACTTAGGCATGCCAGTAGCTTCCAATGCATGTTGGTAGCAACCTAGGCATGCTGGTAGCTTCCTATGCATGGCAGTAGCTTCCAATGCATGCTGGTAGTAACCTAGGAATGCCGATAGCTTCTAATGCATGTCGATAGCAACTAAGGCATGCCGGTAGCTTCCAAGGCATGCCGGTAGCTACCTATGCATGCCGGTAGAAACCTATGCATGCGGGTAGCTTCTGTTGAGATATCGAGCTCATCTAGTGAGGCAGTGGACAATGATGACCCGCCTGGGGGATAGGCCCACACTTACACCACTGGCATGGTTGGTGAGATCATGGGTGATATGCGGCCAGTGGGATGACAGGCTGTGTGACAACCATTCTAGAGACTGGCATAGTTATAGCGCCATCTCATTTAGTTGGGTTCACACTATAGAGAACCATAGTATGTATTTGGTTGAGTACCTTTCATATGGTGTGTACTCTTATCTTTGTATATGGTGTGTTGAGTGTTGAGTGAAGAAGAAGAAGATTTTTAGCCTCTCACCCTATGTGTTCTCTATTAGGGTTCACACTATAGAGAACCATAGTATGTATTTGGTTGGTGTGTACTCTTATCTTTGTATATGGTGTGTTGAGTGAAGAAGAAGATGATTTTCAGCCTCTCACCTTGTGTGTTCTCTATTAGGGTTTTGTGAGTGTGTGTGCTCCTGCAAGAGCTCAAGCTGGGTAAGAGCTTCAACTACTCTTTCCTATTTGTATTGGCAACTACACCCTTGTCGGGAGCTCTACGGGAGGCATTGGCAACGATCTGTGATTGAGGAGCTTTATTTGCGGGAGTAAAGCTATAGGGCAACTATCCGACAAAGATTTTTGGACCGAAAACGCGTTTCGGGCGTGTCTGGACCTCCGTTTTTTAGGAAACAGGCAATTTCGAGTAGTGCGGGAGTAAGTCATCGATTCTTTGCAGAACTCTGTTTTAAGAAATGCAGGAAGACAGATTGGCTGTGCAGACACTGTGTGTGCTGCAAGGAGGTCAACAGTTTTGCCATTGGGTGTATGTATGCACATTGAGGTCACTGGTTGTGACATTTGAGTGTACTACAGTACCGCTGCTAAAACAAAATAACAGTTTGTGTAGGACAAACCAGAGTATTGTTTCTAGTAAATTTGTGTGTCTGGCAAGATGTCAAATGATGGCATAAACTAGATTGTTGCTGAGAAGCTTGATAAGAACAACTTCCATGCTTGGAGGTTCAGGTTGATGAATTTCCTGATGGGAAAGGGTTACTAGGACTACATAGAAGGTGAGCATGAAGAGGCACCGGAGATACCGAAGATCAATCCGGCTGCTCTGCAGATGTGAAAGAGTTCAAGGACTGGAACCAAGGAGCCAGAAAAGTTATGTATTGGCTCTCTATCAGTATACAAGACACCATGATTGGGCACATACAGGATGCCAAGTCCCCCAAGGAGGCGTGGGGGGTGGTTGCAAGATCAGGGTGCCCAGTTTTGTCCACTCAGGCACCCTGTAAACAGTAAAAAAACAGGCATTTGTTTACCTTTAGTGGCTAATCTCTCCTAGTAAATGAAGGAATTTTGTTTCAAGTTCTTTTGTTGGAACATCATATTCAAAGTTGGAAATATAGTTGCATAATTTGATTAAGCATTAGATAGTCAAAAGTCCTCATTTTCTTAGGTACAAAGTCAATGTATACACCCTGTCCCAAATTTGAACTGATTCCATAAAATGCTAATATCTTTTACATATAAACTCATATGAGATTCCCACTTTGTACCTTAGATCTTCACATAATATGAAGCTTAACTTGATTTTTTGAGAAAATTTTAAGATATCTGTCTATTTTCTTTAAATATTTCAAGGTCTTTAAAGTGTTATAATATACGCCCCTTTTTGTACCCACAATAGCTACCACTTAAAATCCTCAATCTTGTAGATCAAAAGAGTGGGTAGATACTGAGACATTAGTAGAATGTGGTGGTTAGTAAAAATTGCAAATCCAATGGTTGGATTTTTAATGATCTCTTTTTCAAAATTCTTCCAGACTATCAGAAGGCCTGCAAATATTAATAATCTAATTAATAAAATTACATTTTTGATGTGAATCATCTAAAACCTATAGGGACTAGTGTACTTGTAATGGTGCATCTATGGAAAAATAAATTGGATCACTCTAAGTATGGAAAGATCATTTTTTTATCATTTCATCATATTTTTGATTAATTTTGATTAATTAGACTAATTTATATTAATTTAAGTTATATTGGGTTAATTTAAGGGCAATCGTATTTTCTATTATTTGCATGATCTCATTTTAAGTACCTTGCCTCCCAAAATTTGCTCTCCAAGCATTGTCCCAGTTCAGCATAAACTGGATAAAACTGGACATCCTGATCTTGCAACAACCCTGGGACACCTTGGTAAAACTCTATGAAACGAATACCAAGGCGCGAAAGATACAGTTGAAGAATGAACTTCATACTGTGGAGAAAAAGAGTATGTCTATGAATGACTATGCATTGAAGATAAAGGGTATTGTGGAATCCCTTGCATCTATTGGTGTTTCAGTAGATGATGATGATAAGGTGGAAGTTTGTCTACGTGGTCTCGGGCCATAATACAAGGCGTTCAAGATGTCTATTCAGACTCGAGAAAACATTCCCAATTTCATAGATTTGGTGTCTATGTTGATTATAGAAGAGAAGAGCTTGGGTGAAGATCAATAGTCTTCACAAAACAGGCCTAGTTCAGAGCAACAGGCCTTCTACACAAGTTCAGGAAGAGGACGAGGTAGAGAAGGCCGTGGACGCGGTCAAGGAGGTGGCCGAATAGGTAATCAGAATTATGGCCAGCAACAACAGTCCCAGAATTCACAACAACAACAACAAAAACAACACGCAGGTGGAAGAGGCCAATTCAGGCAGGGGGAGTCAAAGAGGTCGTGGAAATTGGCAAAGACAATATAATGATACACGTGGATGCTTTTATTGTGGTAAGCCTGGACATGTGTAGGCAGATTGTTTATAAGAAGCAGGCTGACATGCAAAATGGAAAATTGCAGCAAAACAACTATGCATCCTCAAGCAGAAACAATGAGGATAATGAAAGGTTGTTTGTTATGCAGCATGTCGTGAATGCCATGTCTAAAAATGTTGAAGCAGCACATAAAGATGATGTATGGTACGTTGATTCAGGCACTTCGAACCACATGACAAGTCATGGGGAGTGGTTCAAGGAGATGAAGAACCTTGAAAGACCAGGTTTTGTGGAAACAGGGGATGACACTGCTCATCTAATTGCCCATGTTGGATATGTGCCATTGTCTATGCAGGATGGCAAAGTGAAGTACCTTGCAGATGTACTTCATGTTTCGAACATAACAAAGAATCTGGTTTCAATTGGCTAGATGATTGAGCAGGGTTTGCAAGTTCGTCGGTTTAACCCTGATGGGTTGTTATGTTGAAGACTTTAAAGACAAGTGCAGGTTGGTTGCAAAAGGCAACAGAGTGGGCAGAATGTTTACGTTGAATGTAAACATGCTTGAAGTGAGTGCTGCGATGTTTGCAAATGGTTCAGGAATTGTTGCAGAGACGCAAACATTTGGCATAAAAGAATTGGACATGTGAATGTCAGAGAATGAAGTCTATGCAGACTAAAGGAATTGTGACAGGGCTGCAAAAATTTAAAGTTGAAGGTATGCAGAGAATATGTGAAGCATGCTAATTTGGAAAGCAAACAAAGCATGTATTTCCACGTAACAGATATGTGAGCAGAAATGCACTAGATGTTGTGCATTCAGATGTATGGGGTCCTACGAAGACCATGTCTATGGGAGGCTGCAGGTATTATGTGACATTTATTGATGACCACACAAGGAAAGTGTCGGTATACTTCATTAAGGGAGAAGGGTGAGGTGTTCACTCACTTTCAGAATTTTAGAGTTATGGTAAAAAAGCAAACAAGGAAATATGTAAAGTGCCTAAGGTCAGATGGAGGGGGAGAGTACTTCTCCAATGAGTTCTCTGAATTTTTGAAGAAGAATGGTATTCGGTAGCAAAATGGAGTTGCTGAGCAAAAAAACAGGCACATTGCTGAGATTGCATGAGCATTGATAGAAGAGAAGAATATGCCCCATAGCTATTGGGCTGAGGTTGTTTTTACAGCACTTTACATCATGAACAGGACTCCAACTGCAGCCATACATGATGTAACTCTAGAGGAGAGGTTTATTGGTAGAAAACCTGATTTGTCTCATTTGAAAGTCTTTGGATGCATTGCATATGTGCATGTGCCAGATGAGCTGAGAACTAAGCTGGATCCAAAAGCTGAAAAATGTGTGTTTATTGGGATATTCCCTTGAGCAAAAGGAGATACAGGTGTTATAACCCTGCTACACGTGAGTTGAGGGTAAGCAGGGATGTTGTTTTTGATGAGATGAGCAGCTGGTATGCTGCTGAAAAAGAAGCTGTTGGGGCTAATGTGAGTGAAAATCGTCATAATACCAGTCCTTTATGTGATTAGTACATCACATAAAGGCAAAGAGAAAGTGGTTGAGCCCCTTAGTATGCTTGACATTTCTGCAAGGCATTGTCATGTTGATGGAGAGTCTAGTGGCTCAGAGATGAGCCTTGATGAGGAACTTGGGATACTAGCTATGAGAACACCTGGTGTAAAGAAGGCTATGGAAGCCATGAATGCAAAGCTACGAAGATCTCGAAGAGTGAAGAATCCTATGCAGAGGTTTACCTATGATGGTTATGTGGCACATCACTATGCATACCTGGCAAGAGTTGTGCAGGTTGTAGAGCCCACATGCATTGACGAGGCTGTTGGAAATGTGTGTTGGGAGAAAGCTGTGGATGAGGAGATGGATGCACTATATGGAAATGAGGAGATGGATGCACTATATGGAAATGAGACATGGGATTTAGTGCAATTGCCTGAAGGCAAGAAAGCCATTGGATGCAAGTGGGTGTACAAAGTAAAACATAATAGTGATGGAAGCATAAGCAGGTACAAGGCTAGATTGGTAGCCAAAGGATATGCGCAGACATATGGCATTGATTATAAGGAAACTCTCAGCCCAGTTGCCAAGATGGCAACAATGAGAGTTGTGATAGCAGTGGCTGCATCAAAGCAATGGTCTTTACATGAGATGGATGTAAAGAATGGATTCTTGCATGGGGATTTGCAGGAAGAGGTGTATATGTTGTAGCCATGTGGTTATGAGGATGTGAGTCACCCCGAGCATGTTTGCAGGTTGAAGAAAGCCTTGTATGGCTTAAAACAAGCACCAAGAGCATGGTCTAACAAGATTTTTGAATATCTTGTCACTATTGGCTTTCATGTAGCCAAGGCAGATTTCTCGCTGTATGTGAGACACACTGATAGAGGGGTTGTGCTTGTTGTCATCGATAGATGACTTGATCATTACGGGGGACCATGATGCAGAGATCTTTGATGTAAAGATCTTGCTTAGACAGAAGTTTGAGATGAAGGATCTGGGGGAGCTCAGATATTTCTTGGGCATTGAGGTGATTAGGTCACCACATGGTATTGGATTACTGGTGCAGAGACAGTATGGCTTGGACATGTTGTCCAAGTATGGTATGACAGACTTAAGCCTATCTTAGTGCCATTGGATCAGAATGGCAAGTTGAGTTCAGATTCAAGAGAGATTTTGGAGGATCCTACTATGTATAGGCGCATAGTAGGAAGCTTGATCTACATGATGATCACCAGGCTAGATTTGAGCTATGCTGTTGGGTTGGTGAGTCAGTTTATGCAAGTTCCTCAGAAGCCGCATTTGGATGCATTGAGATGCATACTGAGGTATGTAAGGTCTACTTTGCATTGTGGACTATTTTATAAAACTGGGACAGAGATATGTGTACATGGGTACATAGATGCTGATTGGGCTGGTAGTATCTCAGATAGATCTACTAGTGGCTTCATGTTTTCTTTGGGAAGTGCTGCTATGACCTGGAGCAGCAAGAAGTAGCCTACGGTTGCTCTATCCAGAGGCTGAGTACAGAGGTGCTGCTATGGCAGCATGTGAGGTAGCTTGGTTGAGAAAGCTACTTGCAGATTTTTTTATTTACATTACACTTGTCCATGATTTTGAAATGGACATGAAGTTGTGTTAGTTTTACTGTGTCTATATTAGAAAAAAAGACCTAGGGTAGATTGGAGAGTCCTATGTAGACTCCCCAGTCTGTCCCAGTTTGTTTTTACTCTGCAGTACTTCTGTTGCTTTTACCAGCAAAAATAGCAGTGCTTTTTTGCTCAGCGCTGCAAACGGGTTTGTTGCTCACCAGCGAAAATAGCAGCGCTTTTTTGTTGCTCAGCAATGTAATGTTTGAGCAGTGACATTACGTTGAGTAGCGAAAAAGCATTGTTATTTTCACTGGTGAGTAGCGAAAATAGCAACGTGTTTAGTAGCAAAATGGGCTTGACATCTCTATACCCATCTAGTTATAAAAGCACTGCTAATTTCACTGCTAAATCCTCATTTTGTTGTAGTGAAACTTGGAAAGGTAGTAGGTGGGCGGTGAAAATCAGGGCCAACAGGGCACCGTTTTTCATAAGAATGGAGTCAAGAACAAGTTAATCATAAGGTCAAATGCTTCATTAAGTTTAGTAGTGGTGTTTTCCATCATATTATACCAATTTGGAGCCCTATTTCTTAAGCTATGAAGCCCATGGACTCTCCAAACGCTGCAAACATAGGTCCATGTTTTCATCAAGGCAAGGGTATTTCTCCACCATACATTCAAGATTATGGCTTTGTGGTAATCCTTGAACATTTGCTAAGTATTCCCTTGCATTTCTTGGTTTATTTCTTGGATTTCTTGAATCTCCTCTTGAGATTTAGGGCTCTCTTCCAAGAAACACTAATTTCTTGACATTGGTCATTTTAACTTGCCACCATTAGCCTTGTCTATTTATCATTAATTACTATAATGGTGCCATTAAACAAGCTAATGCTTCAAAAAGACCAATGATCAAGTCATGTTTCTTAAGTTTGGGAATTCTTGATCAATTTCATACACCATTGGATGCCATTGTATCCATTTGATGCTTCTTCAATCATTGGTGACATTCAAGCCATCTCTATGCTTGGAAACATTGTCAAGAAATATGCCAATCCACATGCTATTTACTTCACCTTGATTGTTGCATTGTTACTGATGTTTGGAAAATGGAGCTTGGGAATGAAAGTATAGCATGAGTACATGCTAACAAAATAATGGATTGTGCATGAGTTCATGCAAAGCATTGTAAGTCATCCTACCTACATCTTTGAAGTTCAAATCACATCAATCACATCACTTTGTACCCCACATTCTATTCCTAGAATCTTGAATGTGTGTGAGGGTATCTTGGCATTTGGTTGGAGAGGCCAAGGGGATCATGGCTTGAATCTTCCTTTTCTCGTAAGTACCATGGTGTGAGGTGATAAAAAGAAAGAAAGACCCGCCTCTATAGCCCTTCCACCTCGCAAACTTGGAAACACACACACGAACGGGGGCACCACCAGCCACCGGCTGGAACACTCTCTCACCATTCGCCACCCACCCACACCATAAAGACAGCTCAAAACCACGAAGGACAGATGATCATTCAGCAAAAAACATATACAGCATCAACCATGTACAAACTCAGCAAATACACCAAAGACCAGGACTCTGGCCAGGATTTACTGCCAAGGGAATACACCCTTGCGTCTGACGACCAAGCCTCTGTCTCCCGGTCCCTGCAATCTCTAGAGGGCGCCCACACCAGCAACCCTTCTTCACTTCTTCTGTAGCTCGGCTACTCTCTGTCCCCAGCTGCTACCTGCCAATTGTCGTAGGCGAGCCCACTGTCTCCAGCCCACACATCAGCACCTCTACTGCATCCAACACACAAAAAAACCCAAGGCTCCCTCTCTGGTCAGCATCCACGCACTGCCTGCAATCATCGCCCACACAAGACCAGCTACTCTTCCCAGAAGGCGCCCACACCAGCTAACCTTCAACTCAGCAGCTCCCACTCTCTGTATGTCGTGACCAGCAGCTTCACCAACCACCAGAGCCCTGCAAAACCTCTTCACCACGAACCATTGCTCAACGCAGCATCACCACATATCTAGCCCAAGCCACATCACCCAATCCTTTCCCGGTCGCCACCACGGTTCTCTTCTCAACGGCCCACATCAGCTCGTGAGTTCACTTGCAGAACCCCCCAGTAAAACACTAGATGGCCATCCTCTTTTGCACTGCCCCAGCCAGTGTATTTTCCTTTATCCAGCGGCCAGTTCACTTTGGCTCTCTTCGCACATATGGCCGCACTCCAGCCCTTCACCTGGACTGTTCCACGCTGTTTTCACTAGCCCAAGCCAACCACTAGGCGGCCACCTTTCGAACTGCTCCACGCGTTTCACTTCGTTGCTATGACCAAAGTGCTTCACTCGTCCAGGAAGCGGCTGCTCCCAGTCGCTGCTAATGCCCAGAGATGCCTCAGCCTCTTCAGTCGCTGTCAGCAGCCCACTTTAAATCACCTACATGGCGGTCTCCCTTCGTACCCACGCTGCCTGCTGCAGCTGCACTAGAGAGCCTCTCGCCATGCATGCCCAAAACCAAAACGATTCTGCCCCGCTCCAGCTGCAGTCACAGGATCACCTCTGTCTCTTTCCCACAGGCGTCGCTCCACCCACTTGCTGCAGCCCTTTCGTTGCGCTATCCTCAAACACGTCTCTATTCGCTGACGACCATCATCCTTGGCGCCAGTCATCACAGCTGCACCCTCACCAAGGCGGCTTCTCTGTCGCCTGTGCCAGCCTCTTTGCGTACCCAGAGCAATCTCTCCTTCTTCGCCAGCTGCTGCAGATCACCTACGCTAGGCGACTACTCACTCTCTTCGCAGCGCCTCCTCTTAGCGACCCTTGATATCTGCAACACCTCCGCCGGCCTTCACACACACAAGGCAGCAGCTCTCTGCTTTTCTCTTCTTTCTTGCTGCAGCTACCCCGTCCACTTTTGGACCCTTCCCATTCCTTCAAAGCGCCACCCTTCGACCATCTTCCAGATGGTTTCGTTGGCAGCCACAATAAGCGCCACATGGCCCCTTTACAAGGTGGCCACCTTTTTTATATTATTTATTTATTTTTTTAAGGCTCCAAATGATAGCCACATTTACCAATGCCCTCCTCCTCTTTGTACTTCGGACCATTACCGCATCCATAACCTTCCCACCAATACCAGAGCTGCCCGCAGTCTTCATCAGCATCATAACTACCAAGCCCATCAATTTCCAGTCGGTGCCCTCTTTTTAGTAACCACCCGTACATCACACCGTTGCCATAAAAACTTCCAAACTCCAGCATCTCCCAAAAAAACACGTGCATAAACCAGCTCACGACAAAACCACCCGGCCTGTACACTTGCCAGGGCATTCAGGGCAAAGTTTATTTGCAAACCATCCACACCACATGTACACTGACCCAAAATACCTCTCAGATTTTAACCTGACACATGGTAAAGTGGTAACGAAGATGATTAGGTAATCAGAGGGAAGAAATGGCCCCAACTCTTGCCATTGGATTCTAAACTTTGGTAGAGGGTGGGAAGGCTTGGCTAGGAGATTAGCAAGGAAAGCTCTCCACATCAACAAACAAAGCTCTTTATCAATCTTCATTGGCACAAAGCTCTCCACATCAACAAACAAAGCTCTTTATCAATCTTCATTGGCACAAAGGTCACATGTAATATGCCATTGGCCAATGCATTATGCAATGAGGATAGGCCTTGATACTAAGCTAATTACAAAGAGAACATTGGTTGTGGATTGAGTACATAGGAAATTTGAGATTTGGTCACTAATACAAAGGAGACCATGTCAAAATTTTTCAAAATTTATATGCATGGTTGGTATTGAGGGCGATTGTGGACACATCATTAGGAATTTTTTGGACCCAAAGAGGGCCTCTTGGATTAACTTTTGATTAGGAATGGACCAATAGGAAGAGGGCTGGGTGCACATTTTTGACTTCTTTGACCCTAGGGGGCCTAGACTTTGGTTTGCTAACTAATTACTACTCTTGTCCCCCTACCTCTTGGTCCCCCCCACCTAGAATCGCGTAGATTAAAAACCTTAAAAATTGAAAGTTTTTAATTTTTTCCTAGAAGTGTGTTTTCCCTCTAAACTTCCCCCCAACATACTCTAGGTTTGGAAAGCTCATTTTGAACCTCTTTCTTCCTCTTCTAAGCTCTCCATTGCTGCAGAAACTCCATACCTCTCAAGCTCTCCCTCCTTGTCAAGCTCCCTCAGTCTCAAGCTCCCTCTCCCTCTTTCTTCCTCTTCTAAGCTCTCCATTGCTCTGCAGAAACTCCATCCCTCTCAAGATCTCCCTCCTTCTCAAGCTCCCTCCCTCTCAATCTCCCTCTCTCTCTCTCTCTCTCTCTCTCTCTCTCTCAAGCTCCCTCCCTCTCCATTGCTACAGAAACTCTATCCCTCTTTAGTCTACTCTAGGTTTAGGAAGCCTATTCTCAAACTCTAACCCTCTTTTAAGCTTTCCATTGCTGCACTGAAAACCCTGAACTTTCTCTCCTCTCCACTCCTCTATTATAAAACAAGCTTTTCTTTTCCCTTCTTCTCTTTTCTTTTACCACCATGGCCTCTTCCACCAGTAATGTAAGAAGACCTAGGGAGAAGGTGGAAGAGCTTGTGCTGCATAACACAAGAGATGAGAATGGAGATTGGGCTCCAACAAGATTTAGGGTTGGGGCTTGGGTCTACATGAAGCCAAGCTCTAAGGGACCACATCGAGTGCGTCACAACTGGGAAATATGCTACATCATTGGAAGGGGCGGCTACAAGGCTTCAAGCATACTAAGAAGGAAGGACTGGTTGCCATAGTGCAACATGTGTATACCCTTATAGACCTGTACATTCAAGGCCAACGACCAAGGTTTCCTTTACATTGTTAGTGTAACATAAACACATCTTACAACATGCTAATATTGGATTTTTTGTTTCAAATTTTCTTATGTCTCTCTGCAGATATTTTCCCCTCTAGTTATGTTGAGGAGGAACAACCACTCCAAAGCCTCACTAGAGTTTTCTATGCTATGCATGCATCCAATGTTTGTATCTCAAAGCCCAAGTGATCTTGTATAGAACAATATCTTTTTCTTTTCTCACTCATATTTTGTAGATGAAAAACCAGGTTTATTTGGAAAACTAGAAGAGATCCCCAACCCCCCTCTTAACAATCCCAAATGGCCCAAACCTGATGCTTGGACCATCTTATGCTTAAAGTTTAAGATGGTAAGTGATATCAAGACATCACTTAAGTTTTCAAAGGCATCTAGGTCAGTAGGGCTAAATTGGTTTTGTCCTTTACATGTTTTTGTGCACATGTTCAATTCCATGCCAATGCACCAAACAAAAACAATGTATATTTGTAATAAGGAGGTACGGTTTGACCTCATTCAAGGATTACAAGGAGAGGGTTGGGAGGTTAATGAGGGGTCACATCAAGGTGATGTGTACAAGTGCAATGTAATAGATTCTACAATGTCTTTTAGGTTCTTGAAGGCATGCTCCAGGTTTATTTGGCAAACTAGAAGAGATCCCCAACCCCCCTCTTAACAATCCCAAATGGCCCAAACCTGATGCTTGGACCATCTTATGCTTAAAGTTTAAGATGGTAAGTGATATCAAGACATCACTCAAGTTTTCAAAGGCATCTAGGTCAGTAGGGCTAAATTGGTTTTGTCCTTTACATGTTTTTGTGCACATGTTCAATTCCATGCCAATGCACCAAACAAAAACAATGTATATTTGTAATAAGGAGGTACGGTTTGACCTCATTCAAGGATTACTAGGAGAGGGTTGGGAGGTTAATGAGGGGTCACATCAAGGTGATGTGTGCAAGTGCAATGTAATAGATTCTACAATGTCTTTTAGGTTCTTGAAGGCATGCTCCAGGTTTATTTGGCAAACTAGAAGAGATCCCCAACCCCCCTCTTAACAATCCTGAATGGCCCAAACCTGATGCTTGGACCATCTTATGCTTAAAGTTTAAGATGGTAAGTGATATCAAGACATCACTCAAGTTCTCAAAGGCATCTAGGTCAGTAGGGCTAAATTGGTTTTGTCCTTTACATGTTTTTGTGCACATGTTCAATTCCATGCCAATGCACCAAACAAAAACAATGTATATTTGTAATAAGGAGGTACGGTTTGACCTCATTCAAGGATTACTAGGAGAGGGTTGGGAGGTTAATGAGGGGTCACATCAAGGTGATGTATACAAGTGCAATGTAGTAGATTCTACAATGTATTTCAGGTTCTTGAAGGCATGCTCTATTTTGTACATGCATCTGCACTACCAAAGATGGATGCAAAAGCATGGGACATGGATCCGACTTCAAGCCTCAGAAGAAGAAATTATGCCTATTAAGGTAGCTGTGATGATGCAAAATGGATGGATTGAGTGAGTGGCAGCAAGCAAGCATTGGAGCCTAGTAGACCTGTGTCAACACTTTAGTATCATGGGCTTTGACAATATGGAAGAGTCAAGTTTCAAGTTGATGAGAAGAAAGGTATATCTGATTCCACTACATGTCTAGAATTAACCCTTACACTTTCTGGTTATTGTGCCACTTTCTATACTTTTTACAGATTGGGAAGCGTAAGGAGGGGACAACCATGGTCTCAAAATCATGGCAAATGGGGGACCTTGAATTTTCAGCTGCAAGGTGCATAGCCCTACCAACACATAGTATGCATATGGGAAAATAGCCTCTGTTTTGATGCACGTGAGGGGCAAGAGTTTCAGGATCGAGGTGAAGGCAATGACAAGCTTTCAAGTCAACAAGGAGATGGAGATCAACATGAAGTAAATGTCACAAGAGGGGCAAAAAATGAAGACATTATAACAATTTTAGATTAGATGACATGCTTGTAATTTTGTAGCAGGCTCTTTTTTAACTAATCTTTATTTAATTAAAATTTTAATATTTTTGCACTGTAATTTTTTTGTCTAGCTGTCTAGTGTGAAAAGGCCAAACTTTAAATTTTAACTATAAATAACCAAAGGTGCCATCTTTCTCATTTTCAGGCGATAGAAACCAAGCACGAGCTCACACTATCTTTTTGCATTCACATGGATTTCTTCTACAGATTTTTAGAACTTACTTCAAGAGAAATTTTGAGACTTTAGTCAAATTCTTGTGAATAATGTTGTTTTCTAAATCCTCATGAAGTCCAAATAATATAAACAGCTTGTTTTAGTGAAGATATCGTTAAAATGTTGCTTTAACCTACGGCCAGTTTTCTAATTTTAAAGAGTATATGGATTATTTCTTGAAAAATTATGCATTTGTGTATTGAGCTAACTTGGCAAGATTCACATCTAGTTCGACGATCCATATGAGATAAGAAATCCTATCTTTTCTCTTGTTTTAAAATTTTCCTATTCTTTTAATTGTCATGAAATGGGTGAATATCCGCACCATCGTACTATTCATCATACTATTCAGGAACGGCTTGACGCCGAAGAGGTTAACGCACTCGACACACTAACCAAAGGTGGAGGTATGTGTTAAAAATTATTTATTGTATACAATTTCTTGTTTGCTTTTGTATTTGTCTTCTGAATATTCTTTTCTTCTAGACCTAGTTTGAAAACTTTAGCTCTTGAAAAGAATTTTAGATACCATGACCTAAATAGAAAGATCGAGACAAGATTAGTAAAAGTTATCTTCAAGATCTAGTTGCTCAAATTCAAGTAAAAGTGATTGCTAGACATTTCATAGAAGATTAAGAACAATTTGAAGATTCAAGAACCAATCAAGTTTCTCCAGTCTTTGATTCAAGATATCAATTGCTTCACCATTGAATTTAGTGATGATGAGAAAAGTAAAGAAATAGCTCTGAAGTGACTAGAAACCAAGCTTAAGTTGTATGCCAATCACAATTACGAAGTTTATAACAATTCAAGTAAAGTTTTATCTAAATTTTCAAGTGTTCTAGTTTAAGATCTATCTGAGTACAAGATTCTTTCAAGTAAAGTTTTGTCTAAATTTTCAAGTATTCTAGTTTAAGATCTATCCGAGTACAAGATTCTTTCAAGTAAAGATTTGTCTAAATTTTCAAGTGTTCCAGTTTAAAGATCTATCCAAGTACAAGATTCTTTCTAGACCAAGAATTGCTCTAAGTCAAAGATATACTCAACCACAAGATTTAAACCCCTTAAGAACAAGATTTATTCAAGAATTGTAATTATGATTAATTAAAGACTAATCTCTCAATTTTCGACCATTCAAGTATTTTTAATCTAAGCCAAGATTCATTACTAGTATATCAAGTTCTTGCTATCAATTAGGGTGGAAGATGTCCATCTTTATTCAAGTTCTGATTTCAAGTTTAAGATTAAGCTTAAGATCAAGATCCCCTTTAGATTTCATTGTTTACAAGTAAAGATTCACAAATTCAAGAATTATAAACCTATTCAAAGATTATAATTTTTGAAATTTAGTCAGACAATTACAAGATTAAGATTAAGATCAAAAAATAATAATAACTCTCAAGACTTCATCAAGATTAAGATCAAGAACAAATCCCCAGAATTCATCAAGTTATTGACAGCAATGTAAGTGATTATTTTTTCAATCTTAAGTTGATAAGAATTTTCATTTCAACCTAATTCATTTTTGGAATAAGACTTGTAGTTTAATTTTGAGGATAGAGAAAAGTCATGTCAGAATAAAAGTTTTAGAGGGAATTAGCTACTCTGTCTCAAACTTCTATTCTTAAGGTATTGTCGTGTGGAATTAATCTATGGTATGGGACATTAGATTGGTTTTACATACCTACCCCAGATGTATCTATGTCTTCTATCTTTCACTAGCGAGTGTTTGTATGTGGAAGGTACCTATGTGGTATGGGACACTTAGATCCTTTTCACATGCGTTCACTTGTTTGGTTTTATTTTCAGAAATTGTTTGATGTGATGATTTTGTCCTCCACTTGTGCCATGAAGCCATCCACTCATTGATTGCGCAACTGAGGACAGTTGATTCCCAACAGGGAGGACTGTTATGACCCATGTTATTTGACGAATAATAATCATGGTCATTTAAATATATATATATTTTTTATGATGCCTATTTCTCATCATGAACACGTTAGGATTGATTAATGTGATGTCAATTGATTGTTACTATTGACGTGGTTTATGTTTATGAGTTTAGGTGATGAGGTGTGCAAGGGTACTGATTTAGGTGTTGCATAGTGCGAGGGTACCGATTTAGGTGTCGCACGGATGGTGGATTGAGTCGTGGCGTGTGGACAGATCTCATAATATTTTGTGGCTGTATTATGGCATTTGATATTATTTTGACATCAGTGTGATGTGTGTGTGCACGCGTCAATTTATTGCAAAGTGTGCGTACGAGCATTAGTTGATTTATTTTGTAATGTGCATATGTGCACAAGTTAGATTATTGAATTAGAAAAATAGTACAAACCTTAGAAGGTTTGAGGACAAAGGTTAATTGAGGACCAAGGCTAAAATTGAGGACAAGGCTAATTAAATGGCAAAGTCCAAATATAGATGTATACTTTATTTTTGGCTTAAAGCCTGCTTTTTGGAATATATAAAAATACCCACGCGAGAAGAAGCCACTCACGTTGGGGTTGGAAGATTGCACCCAGTCTTGTGTTGCCTTGTGTTGATGGTGATGTATTTCTTTCTCTTACTCTATGTTTTGATATGTGCTTTGATTTTTCAATTTAATTCAAGTAGTTGTTTTCATATTTGATATAATTTTTATGAGTCTTTTGATTATTCTCTTCAAGAAAATTAAAGGTCCGGTTGCATGGCTACCCACTTTGATAACTTCTATGAGTTCCTCTCCACCACCCCGTGGGGGGCGGGCGCAAGAGCGAGCTCTTTGTCATGTTATCTCGTGAAGTCGACTTTGAAAAGTCGCTCGTCCTTGCATCCCAACATTATGAGACGTAGATTGTATACATGGAGCAATACTTGGCTCCCCACTCCATCTCCTTTCCCCATTGCCCCAATGATCGATGGGTGCCTGTTGAGCTACTTAAGTACATTCAACAATATGCCCGCCCCTACATCCAGCGCCTTGAACGCTTCATCGACATCTGCATCCCCGTAGGAGCTTACTGTACCTTCAATAAGCAGGAGGTGAAGCGGTTGGGGAAGGGCAATTTAGGAACTAGGTTCCTCTCGTGGCTCGCCACTTTTGCGTTCCTCACTGCGATGAGGATTCGGATGAGGAGGTAGAGATGCCTGCATTGCAATTGGCTGGGTATTTGAGGGATGACAAGGAAGTGAAGGCAGTAGGAACGAGTGCTGGTGTAGAAGAGCAGCTTGCATCAGAGCACTTTCTAGAGGGTGCACAATCTGCAGCTGAACAGCCCGCTGTAGTAAAAGATGCGGGGCCATCTTCCCCACACGAGGAGAGCAAGGTGCTGCCAGAGCTTGAGATCAATCTCTTGAGCACCATTGTGGTGGAAGGTGAAGAATACTTATTTCTTCATGACCTTGAAAAGGTAGCTGGCTTGAGAATGGATGAATGCTTGGGCATTATATGCACGCGATGTGAGGTGGACCTTGATACGTCCACCTCGGTCCTCACCTAGATAGTGCTATATTACCCCTTGGAGAATCTATTGCAGAGATAGTTGCTTTGGTCAAGGAAACTGTGGTTGAGACCGCGATGTGAGGTGGACCTTGATACGTCCAACCTTGGTCCTCACCTAGATAGTGCTATATTACTCCTTTGGAGAATCTATCGCAGAGACAGTTACTTTGGTCAAGGAAACTGTGGTTAAGACCGTGGAGCAAGCCCTAGTTCTAGAGGAGGAATTCACAACCTTACAAGACAAGCTAGAGGCTGAAAAGGATACCCTTGCTATTGGAGTGATGGAGGAGACCAAAAGCACCAAAAAAGGACGAGGCTAAGTCCTCGATTGATCTCTCTGCCCCCTCGAGCACTTTGGCAAAAGAAGACATTGAGCAAGAGTTAATAATCGACCTTTTACAACCTAGAAACATTTGTAATTATGTATAGGAAATTATTTTGATTTTTCCTTTGATTGCAGAGGGTGTGTAAGATTCCTCCCCCAACCCCCTTTTTGATGTCTAGTATCTTCCCCCGTAATCAATCCCTCTTCAGAAATATAAAGACCTTGTTTCTAACTGTTTTAACCTAGAGAGAGAAAATATTCTAGAGAGAGAATATTCAGATTTTGAATATTTTTGGATAGAAAAATATCTCTTATAATTCAAATGAGTTTCCCTGAAACAGAAATTTAAAAAGAATTTTCCAATGTGCAATTAGAATTAATTGGAAATAGGTATAAAGAACCTTAGCCTAAGGGTCTAGATTTTCAAAAATCTTTAGACTATGGTCCAATTAAGGTTTCTATGGGCCAATAGCATCAATCCATGTGTAGGGAGGAGATGAATCCAAATTGTAAAAAGAAAATACCCAAAAATGAGTAAATGCTCACATGAGGTGAAGAGTTGAAAATGTACAAGGTTTATTAGTAAATAAACACATATGTAAGGAAGGGGAGTTCTTTAAAGGAGGTGCATATTTCACATAAGATGAAGAGTTGAAAATGTACAAGGTTTATTAGTAAATAAACACATATGTAAGGAAGGGGAGTTCTTTAAAGGAGGTGCATATTTCACATAAGATGAAGAGTTGAAAATGTACAAGGTTTATTAGTAAAAAAACTATGACACATATGTAAGGAAGAGGAGTTATTTAAAGGAGGTGCATATTTCACATAAGATGAAGAGTTGAAAATGTACAAGGTTTATTAGTAAAAAAACTATGAGCAATAAAATTTTGACACATATGTAAGGAAGGGGAATTCTTTAAAGGAGGTGCATATTTCACATGCTTGAATGAGTTTTAAACTCAAAAATAATGTGATATTTTTATCTCTCATCTCTCTTGAACCAAACCAAATCAAAATGGAACCAAACCGAATCAAAAAATAACCAAACTAGGTCCAAATCTAGTCCAAATTCAACCAAACTGACTTGGAAAATTCTAGAATCAGTTTGTTTGGTTAGGAGCTCAAATTTTCCTATAAATAGAAGCCTCCCCTTGTTGAAAAAAATATAGAGTCTTATGCCTTGTTACTCTACTCCACCTAAGCCAAATTAGATAGAGTCTTATGCCTTGTTACTCTACTCCACCTAAGCCAAATTAGATAGTGTCTTATGCTTTGTTACTCTACTCCATCTAAGCCAAAATATATAGTGTCTTATGCTATGTTACTCCACCTAAGCCAAGAACTGTGAATTCTTTAATAATTCACTAGTTTTTGACACTTCTCTCTTTCTTCAATCCCCATTGGTGGCTCCATCAACATACTAAACCAATTGATTGGTTGGGGGCCTCTACCGTGAATAAAGAATCAAGCAAATCATAAGGTAAGTATATTAAATTTTGATCTTTTCTATGATTTCTCAATGATTCTCTCTTCTCAACCCCTCTCAAGCTTGAGAAGTTTAATTGGTATGGTTTTTTTAAATGCTATTGAAGTTAATTGGTGAATAGTAGTGAAGAGTTACATAATTTAATAAATGCTATAGAAGTTAATTTCCACTTATATTTAAATTCTAATGGTTTTTATAATTTCTCTCTCTCACTCAAGAAATGGTCATACTCATGACCCATTCTCAATCCAAATGAAGCTTTTCATAAAGCTTTTCCTTAATCCAAGATTAAGCTATGCTTGAGGCCAAATTAATGGCTTTTTGCTATGCTTTTAGTTTATGCACATTGATGATTCAATCCATTATGGATTGATGACCCAATTAGAGACCATTCTAATTGTTTTCTTAATGATCCAATTAGAGACCATTCTAATTGTTTTCTTAATGATCCAATTAGAGACCATTATGGATGATGATCCAATTAGAGACCATTCTAATTGTTTTCTTAATGACCCAATTAGAGACCATTCTAATTGTTTTCTTAATGATCCAATTAGAGACCATTCTAATTGTTTTCTTAATGATCCAATTAGAGACCATTATGGATTGATGATCCAATTAGAGACCATTCTAATTGTTTTCTTAATGATCCAATTAGAGACCATTCTAATTGTTTTCTTAATGATCCAATTAGAGACCATTATGGATTGATGATCCAATTAGAGACCATTCTAATTGTTTTCTTAATGATCCAATTAGAGACCATTATGGATTGATGATCCAATTAGAGACCATTCTAATTATTTCTTTAATAATGAGCTTTATCCCTTAGAAAAAATTGAGATTTATCAGTCATAGTAGCGGAGCTATGGCAAAATTTTTATAGAAATTACGCATAAAATAAATTCATTCAAAGCATAAAAAGAGGACTTCCTACCATATTCTAGGAACTATCATCCTAGATTAATTAAAAGAATCTTATTATGCATGGAGATGTGGAAGTTTGCATGTAGATGTAGATGTATAGATGTAGATGTGGATGTGGAGGTGGATGGATGCATGTAGATGTAGATGTATAGATGTAGATGTGAATTGTAAGATTCCTCCCCAGCCTTCGAGGTATACTGGAGTAAGAATCTTCCTTTCTGATCTTATAATTATTCCCTCTCTAAAATAAAAGAAAATTTCTGTTTAAAAAAGGAAGACCCTTTTCCTAGAATACTTCTCAGGAGTCACGCCTGTTTTAAGGATTTAGAACAATGAGTTTAGAAGTGAGAATCGGTGTTTTGGATACCAAGGTTTTGGCTTTCATTCGAGTACGGCCCAAAAGAAGTTCTTTATCTCTTGGGGAGTATAAGAAGTTATCCCCCAGATATTGTGATCCTTATATCCAAATTCAATGAAAGTAGGTGACTTAGCCTACAAGTTTCTTTTATCTCCTCATCTCAAAATTCTTAATGCCTTCTATAGAAAAATGTGTCAAACACAAATCATGGAAAGACGGTAAAACTTCAGTGGCAAGTTACCGTTGGCTTCTAGGTTACGCTAGCTCCTTCCTCTATATAAGTCGTAACTTTTACTTGTCACTCACAGTAATCTTACTCCCATCAATCTCCTTTCTTTCTTAATCTCCTTCATGGCTTGGCAACAAGAACTAGTTTTATCCATGATGATTTCTCACCTTCAAGACGCAAGAGAGTCTGTGAAGAAAGACTTTATAGAACAGTATGAGCGCTCACTTTTTCCTCACCTAGGAACTTCTGTAGCGCAGACCAAATGGTGGACCTATCAAAACATAACTAGGGTAACACCCTGGGGTCAGCAGCACTTTCGTAACAATGTCCGCTTGGCCATGGTTATTGAAGCTTTGGGTTTGGGTCCCCGATACTACTGCGTCATGAGATCAAGACATCTTGGGTTTTCTGAGCGGGTCTTCTTACTGGCGTGTTTTCTTCCTCATGAGAAGATATGCCTTTACCCTGTTTTTGGCTTACCTCTCAGAGGTCCTTTTGTTAGATCACCTCATACCACTGAGATAGGTGCGGCAATAACCAGCAGAATCATTCCCATAGATGAGTTACCCTATACTTGTGCAGCTTGTGAGGACTGCTTTTGTGACCATATGATGGACGGGCTTATGGAAGTGTAAAGAGTTCTTCTATCTTCACTATATAAGTCCCGTGAATGAATAAAGTTTAAATCTTGTTCTTATTTTGAATCTTGCTCTCTTTAAGACTTTTCTTGGTGGTTAATCATGATTAAAATTTTTCTCTAAGTCTCATATTCGTGCATCTTGCGAAATTATTCCAAGTTGCGAGATGAGGACATCTCGCGTTTTTTAAGTGGGGTAGAATGTAAGATTCCTCCCCCAACCCCTTTTTGATGTCTAGTATATTCCCCTGTAATCAATTCCTTTTCTGAAATATAAGAGATCTTGTTTGTGACTGTTTTAACCTAGAGAGAGAAAATATTCTAGAGAGAGAATATTCAGATTTTGAATATTTCTGGATAGAAAAATATCTCTTATAATTCAGATGAGTTTCCCTGAAACAGAAATTTAAAAAGAATTTTCCAATGTGCAATTGGAATTAATTGGAAAGAGGTATAAAGAACCTTAGCCTAAGGGTCTAGATTTTCATAAATCTTTAGACTATGGTCCAATTAAGGTTCCTATGGGCCAATAGCATCAATCCATGTGTAGGGAGGAGATAAATCCAATTTGTAAAAGAAGATACCCAAAAATGAGTAAATGCTCACATAAGATGAAGAGTTGAAAATGTACAAGGTTTATTAGTAAATAAACACATATGTAAGGAAGAGGAGTTCTTTAAAGGAGGTGCATATTTCACATAAGATGAAGAGTTGAAAATGTACAAGGTTTATTAGTAAATAAACACATATGTAAGGAAGGGGAGTTCTTTAAAGGAGGTGCATATTTCACATAAGATGAAGAGTTGAAAATGTACAAGGTTTATTAGTAAAAAAACTATGACACATATGTAAGGAAGAGGAGTTCTTTAAAGGAGGTGCATATTTCACATAAGATGAAGAGTTGAAAATGTACAAGGTTTATTAGTAAAAAAACTATGAGCAATAAAATTTTGACACATATGTAAGGAAGGGGAATTCTTTAAAGGAGGTGCATATTTCACATGCTTGAATGAGTTTTAAACTCAAAAATAATGTGATATTTTTATCTCTCATCTCTCTTGAACCAAACCAAATCAAAATGGAACCAAACCGAATCAAAAAATAACCAAACTAGGTCCAAATCTAGTCCAAATTCAACCAAACTGACTTGGAAAATTCTAGAATCAGTTTGTTTGGTTAGGAGCTCAAATTTTCCTATAAATAGAAGCCTCCCCTTGTTGAAAAAAATATAATGTCTTATGCATTGTTACTCTACTCCACCTAAGCCAAAATATAGTCTCTTATGCTTTGTTACTCTACTCCACCTAAGCCAAAATATAGTCTCTTATGCCTTGTTACTCTACTCTACCTAAGCCAAGAACTGTGAATTCTTTAATAATTCACTAGTTTTTGATACTTCTCTCTTTCTTCAATCCCCATTGGTGGCTCCATCAACATACTAAACCAATTGATTGGTTGGGGGCCTCTACCGTGAATAAAGAATCAAGCAAATTATAAGGTAAGTATATTGAATTTTGATCTTTCTATAATTTCTCAATGATTCTCTCTTCTCAACCCCTCTCAAGCTTGAGAAGTTTAATTGGTATGGTTTTTTAAATGCTATTGAAGTTAATTGGTGAATAGTAGTGAAGAGTTACATAATTTAATAAATGCTATAGAAGTTAATTTCCATTTATGTTTAAAATTCTAATGGTTTTTATGTAATTTCTCTCTCTCACTCAAGAAATGGTCATACTCATGAACCATTCTCAATCCAAATGAAGCTTTTCATAAAGCCTTTTCTTAATCCAAGATTAAGCTATGCTTGAGGCCAAATTAATGGCTTTTTGCTATGCTTTTAGTTTATGCACATTGATGATTCAATCCATTATGGATTGATGACCCAATTAGAGACCATTCTAATTGTTTTCTTAATGATCCAATTAGAGACCATTATGGATTGATGATCCAATTAGAGACCATTATGGATTGATGATCCAATTAGAGACCATTCTAATTATTTCTTTAATAATGAGCTTTATCCCTTAGAAAAAAAAAATTGAGATTTATCAGTCATAGTAGCGGAGCTATGGCAAAATTTTTATAGAAATTACGCATAAAATAAATTCATTCAAAGTATAAAAAGAGGAATTCCTACCATATTCTAGGAACTATCATCCTAGATTAATTAAAAGAATTTTATTATGCATGGGATGTGGATGTATGCATGTAGAAATAGATGTGTAGATGAGGATGTAAATGGAGATGTGGATGGATGCATGTAGATGTAGATGTATAGATGTAGATGTGAATGGAGATGTGGATGTATACATGTAGATGTAGATGTATAGATGTAGTTGTGGATGTGGAGGTGGATGGATGCATGTAGATGTAGATGTGTAGATGAGGATGTAAATGGAGATGTGGATGGATGCATGTAGATGAGGATGTAAATGGAGATGTGGATGGATGCATGCATGTAGATGTAGATGTATAGATGTAGATGGGAATGGAGATATGGATGTATGCATGTAGATGTAGTTGTGAATGGAGATGTATATGTATACATGTAGATGTAGATGTATAGATATAGATGTGGATGTGGATGGGGAAGTATGCATGTAGATGTAGGTGTATAGACGTAGATGTGGATGTAGAGGTGGATGTATGCATGTAGATGTAGGTGTATAGACGTAGATGTGGATGTAGAGGTGGATGTATGCATGTAGATGTAGATGTATAGATGTGGATGTGAATGTGGAGTGGATGTATGCATGTAGATGTAGATGTATGGAGGTGAATGTGAATGTGGATGTGGATGTATGCATAGGGATGTAGATGTATGCATGTAGATGTGAATGTACGCATATAGTTGTGGATGTATGGATGTGAATATACGATTGTGATGTGAGGGAATCTGAAGTGATGAGATGGAAATGAGGTGATGGGATGAGTATACATATAAATGGAATATGGAATAAGTAATGTAGATTGAGGAGGGATAATGTGGCAAAATGAAAGTTAAAATAGAAATTGTATTGTAAACTGTTTGTAAATGCTGTTTGTAAATGCTGTCTGTAAATGATTGTTTTATGTCAAGAATGCTGGGGGGAGCATTTTGACCGTCTTGTGATTAAGGTCGTGATGAGAAAGTTGCAACTGCTGACGGGGAGTCAATGAAGGACGTCTCGCGTAGCAAGGTCGGCCGAGGTCTTGACCAGCCTCGGTGCGATTAAAATGGTGAGCTTCCGGTACGGTGGATGAGGGGCCAAGGAAGCGGCCTATGCGTGAAGCGCTAGGTTACCTGCGAAGGATCCTAGAGGGTGCTGACCATACGGTGCTCGGGCTCTGGGTTGCCTAGGATACCCACGCGTGCGTCGAGGAAGATATTGGAACAGAGTTGGAGTTGTTTTCTGAAATCGAGCATGGATCTGGTTGATTGACCTTGCTGGTCTTCAATGGATGAGTCCATGGCTCCTTATATGGATCTGTTGGTTGATCTTGCTGATCTTCAACGAGAGTCCATCATGTTAAGTGATTATATTGCCAAGTATTATGGGCTAGGAACTATCGAAACGGCTCCTGAGCGTTCTAGTTGCCAATGATGCCATAGATACTCTGATGAAGGAATGATGGGAAATTAAGAATCAATTGGATAAATTGGAAGATGGTGATCAATGATACTATGGTTTTATTAAAGGATTGTTTTAAACTGGTTGAATCTGATTGAAAAAGGGCAATTTCATATTGGGTGTGTGAGTGGTGTGACTAGTTTTATTTTGCATGAACATCCGGCTAGGGGGCCTTGGAACTCTTTTCCTTGGTACCCGGGACAAAACCTAACCAAATTTTTAATTGGATCCCATCACTACAGTGGTTGGGCGGTTGGCTAACCCATGGGATCGGATGGGGTTAGGCTGGACTGATGGATCCGTAAATCGAGACTCAAACTTTGTTTTTACGATAGAAAAAAAATAAATCCCGGATAG
This sequence comes from Cibotium barometz, assembly GCF_041138505.1. NCBI lineage: Eukaryota > Viridiplantae > Streptophyta > Polypodiopsida > Cyatheales > Cibotiaceae > Cibotium > Cibotium barometz. The sequence continues at coordinate 32,525,719 of NC_141098.1, forward strand.
TAACTGTTCTATGGATAGGAATCAACGGCTGTGCCTCTTGAATGGGGAAAAAAGCGTTGATCCCAATGATCCAAGTGCAAGTTTCTTCCTTGAACTGACTAAGTACCTTATAGATGTAACTGGATCATCTCGATTAGAAATGATCTTGACTACGTTAGAGTAAAAAGTTATCCTGGTGGAATCGCCCGTGCTTTCCGGTAAAGGAAGTTTTTCCGGGTTCGGTTTTGGAACAACCGACGGACTAGTCTCTTATCCGGATATCCGTGGGCGAGGCCCCGAGTGTGGGACCCCTGTCCCGCGCGAGGAGCGCTACTTCCGCTGCCAGTACCCCGAATCCGTTGCTCGGTGGGAACAGGGATCTTACAGTTGGTATCAGAGCATTTGGTTAATAAAGATCAACTGAGAAGACAAATATGTCAAAAATTTATCAAGAAGCACAAAAAGGTTATAATTGTGTGATATAACTCATACAATTTGATATTCAAACTGAAATTCATAATTTGGTAATTGGTTCTTCAGATGGAAGTACCGCAATTATATAGAAACCCCGACTTGCTTGAGGCCTAGACATGATAGTATTTACCTTATAATTCCAAGGGCCGTGACTACCCGTATATACCGAGAGTATACTGCAGCTCTTTACTGACAGTATATACGAGTAAATCTAAGACTTGAAATTATAAGCGTTAATGCTATCCAGATGATGATTTTGCATGTGACTGATATGATTTTTAATTCTGTTTGAGAATGGATGAATTGATTTGGATTCTGATTGAAAATGCTGATTGAAAATGCTGATTGAAAAATGTTGATTTTTAAAAAAATTAGTTGAAATATAATGAAACCACAATGAGGGGGAATGGGACGAATCCCTGTAATGATATTCATAACTAGAATGATGATAATGAATTCAGCAAATCACTATGAGGTTAATGGGTGTGCTGTTAGATTGCTACTGTTAATATTTGACCGGTAGATCAAGTTAAGGGATGTCAAATTGAGAACTTGCTTGACTGAAATTTCCGTGGAGGAATGTTTCGAAGGAAACTTTTCGGTCTAATGGACCATTATCATGTTAAAGATATGAATGATATGATCTGAATGAATTGTTATTTAATAATGAGTTCTATATAAGGGATATTTATCCCAGTGTTCTGTTGGGTTGACCAGAATATAAGGAACCCCAGAATAAATTGGATCTGAAGAAAAAGAGTTGTCCTCTACTTGGCGAGATGAGGACATCTCGCATTTTTTTAAGTGGGGTAGAATGTAAGATTCCTCCCCAGCCTTCGAGGTATACTGGAGTAAGAATCTTCCTTTCTGATCTTATAATTATTCCCTCTCTAAAATAAAAGAAAATTTCTGTTTAAAAAAGGAAGACCCTTTTCCTAGAATACTTCTCAGGAGTCACGCCTGTTTTAAGGATTTAGAACAATGAGTTTAGAAGTGAGAATCGGTGTTTTGGATACCAAGGTTTTGGCTTTCATTCGAGTACGGCCCAAAAGAAGTTCTTTATCTCTTGGGGAGTATAAGAAGTTATCCCCCAGATATTGTGATCCTTATATCCAAATTCAATGAAAGTAGGTGACTTAGCCTACAAGTTTCTTTTATCTCCTCATCTCAAAATTCTTAATGCCTTCTATAGAAAAATGTGTCAAACACAAATCATGGAAAGACGGTAAAACTTCAGTGGCAAGTTACCGTTGGCTTCTAGGTTACGCTAGCTCCTTCCTCTATATAAGTCGTAACTTTTACTTGTCACTCACAGTAATCTTACTCCCATCAATCTCCTTTCTTTCTTAATCTCCTTCATGGCTTGGCAACAAGAACTAGTTTTATCCATGATGATTTCTCACCTTCAAGACGCAAGAGAGTCTGTGAAGAAAGACTTTATAGAACAGTATGAGCGCTCACTTTTTCCTCACCTAGGAACTTCTGTAGCGCAGACCAAATGGCGGACCTATCAAAACATAACTAGGGTAACACCCTGGGGTCAGCAGCACTTTCGTAACAATGTCCGCTTGGCCATGGTTATTGAAGCTTTGGGTTTGGGTCCCCGATACTACTGCGTCATGAGATCAAGACATCTTGGGTTTTCTGAGCGGGTCTTCTTACTGGCATGTTTTCTTCCTCATGAGAAGATATGCCTTTACCCTGTTTTTGGCTTACCTCTCAGAGGTCCTTTTGTTAGATCACCTCATACCACTGAGATAGGTGCGGCAATAACCAGCAGAATCATTCCCATAGATGAGTTACCCTATACTTGTGCAGCTTGTGAGGACTGCTTTTGTGACCATATGATGGACGGGCTTATGGAAGTGTAAAGAGTTCTTCTATCTTCACTATATAAGTCCCGTGAATGAATAAAGTTTAAATCTTGTTCTTATTTTGAATCTTGCTCTCTTTAAGACTTTTCTTGGTGGTTAATCATGATTAAAATTTTTCTCTAAGTCTCATATTCGTGCATCTTGCGAAATTATTCCAAGTTGCGAGATGAGGACATCTCGCGTTTTTTAAGTGGGGTAGAATGTAAGATTCCTCCCCCAACCCCTTTTTGATGTCTAGTATATTCCCCTGTAATCAATTCCTTTTCTGAAATATAAGAGATCTTGTTTGTGACTGTTTTAACCTAGAGAGAGAAAATATTCTAGAGAGAGAATATTCAGATTTTGAATATTTCTGGATAGAAAAATATCTCTTATAATTCAGATGAGTTTCCCTGAAACAGAAATTTAAAAAGAATTTTCCAATGTGCAATTGGAATTAATTGGAAAGAGGTATAAAGAACCTTAGCCTAAGGGTCTAGATTTTCATAAATCTTTAGACTATGGTCCAATTAAGGTTCCTATGGGCCAATAGCATCAATCCATGTGTAGGGAGGAGATAAATCCAATTTGTAAAAGAAGATACCCAAAAATGAGTAAATGCTCACATAAGATGAAGAGTTGAAAATGTACAAGGTTTATTAGTAAATAAACACATATGTAAGGAAGAGGAGTTCTTTAAAGGAGGTGCATATTTCACATAAGATGAAGAGTTGAAAATGTACAAGGTTTATTAGTAAATAAACACATATGTAAGGAAGGGGAGTTCTTTAAAGGAGGTGCATATTTCACATAAGATGAAGAGTTGAAAATGTACAAGGTTTATTAGTAAAAAAACTATGACACATATGTAAGGAAGAGGAGTTCTTTAAAGGAGGTGCATATTTCACATAAGATGAAGAGTTGAAAATGTACAAGGTTTATTAGTAAAAAAACTATGAGCAATAAAATTTTGACACATATGTAAGGAAGGGGAATTCTTTAAAGGAGGTGCATATTTCACATGCTTGAATGAGTTTTAAACTAAAAAATAATGTGATATTTTTATCTCTCATCTCTCTTGAACCAAACCAAATCAAAATGGAACCAAACCGAATCAAAAAATAACCAAACTAGGTCCAAATCTAGTCCAAATTCAACCAAACTGACTTGGAAAATTCTAGAATCAGTTTGTTTGGTTAGGAGCTCAAATTTTCCTATAAATAGAAGCCTCCCCTTGTTGAAAAAAATATAATGTCTTATGCATTGTTACTCTACTCCACCTAAGCCAAAATATAGTCTCTTATGCTTTGTTACTCTACTCCACCTAAGCCAAAATATAGTCTCTTATGCCTTGTTACTCTACTCTACCTAAGCCAAGAACTGTGAATTCTTTAATAATTCACTAGTTTTTGATACTTCTCTCTTTCTTCAATCCCCATTGGTGGCTCCATCAACATACTAAACCAATTGATTGGTTGGGGGCCTCTACCGTGAATAAAGAATCAAGCAAATTATAAGGTAAGTATATTGAATTTTGATCTTTCTATAATTTCTCAATGATTCTCTCTTCTCAACCCCTCTCAAGCTTGAGAAGTTTAATTGGTATGGTTTTTTAAATGCTATTGAAGTTAATTGGTGAATAGTAGTGAAGAGTTACATAATTTAATAAATGCTATAGAAGTTAATTTTCATTTATGTTTAAAATTCTAATGGTTTTTATGTAATTTCTCTCTCTCACTCAAGAAATGGTCATACTCATGAACCATTCTCAATCCAAATGAAGCTTTTCATAAAGCCTTTCCTTAATCCAAGATTAAGCTATGCTTGAGGCCAAATTAATGGCTTTTTGCTATGCTTTTAGTTTATGCACATTGATGATTCAATCCATTATGGATTGATGACCCAATTAGAGACCATTCTAATTGTTTTCTTAATGATCCAATTAGAGACCATTATGGATTGATGATCCAATTAGAGACCATTATGGATTGATGATCCAATTAGAGACCATTCTAATTATTTCTTTAATAATGAGCTTTATCCCTTAGAAAAAAAAAATTGAGATTTATCAGTCATAGTAGCGGAGCTATGGCAAAATTTTTATAGAAATTACGCATAAAATAAATTCATTCAAAGTATAAAAAGAGGAATTCCTACCATATTCTAGGAACTATCATCCTAGATTAATTAAAAGAATTTTATTATGCATGGGATGTGGATGTATGCATGTAGAAATAGATGTGTAGATGAGGATGTAAATGGAGATGTGGATGGATGCATGTAGATGTAGATGTATAGATGTAGATGTGAATGGAGATGTGGATGTATACATGTAGATGTAGATGTATAGATGTAGTTGTGGATGTGGAGGTGGATGGATGCATGTAGATGTAGATGTGTAGATGAGGATGTAAATGGAGATGTGGATGGATGCATGTAGATGAGGATGTAAATGGAGATGTGGATGGATGCATGCATGTAGATGTAGATGTATAGATGTAGATGGGAATGGAGATATGGATGTATGCATGTAGATGTAGTTGTGAATGGAGATGTATATGTATACATGTAGATGTAGATGTATAGATATAGATGTGGATGTGGATGGGGAAGTATGCATGTAGATGTAGGTGTATAGACGTAGATGTGGATGTAGAGGTGGATGTATGCATGTAGATGTAGGTGTATAGACGTAGATGTGGATGTAGAGGTGGATGTATGCATGTAGATGTAGATGTATAGATGTGGATGTGAATGTGGAGTGGATGTATGCATGTAGATGTAGATGTATGGAGGTGAATGTGAATGTGGATGTGGATGTATGCATAGGGATGTAGATGTATGCATGTAGATGTGAATGTACGCGAGAAGCGCTACTTCCGCTGCCAGTACCCCGAATCCGTTGCTCGGTGGGAACAGGGATCTTACAGTTGGTATCAGAGCCTTTGGTTAATAAAGATCACCTGAGAAGACAAATATGTCAAAAATTTATCAAGAAACACAAAAAGGTTATAATTGTGTGATATAATTCATACAATTTGATATTCAAACTGAAACTCGTAATTTGGTAATTGGGTCTTCAGATGGAAGTACCGCAATTATATAGAATCCCCGACTTGCTTGAGGCCTAGACATGATAGTATTTACCTTATAATTCCAAGGGCCGTGACTACCCGTATATACCGAGAGTATACTGCAGCTCTTTACTGACAGTATATACGAGTAAATCTAAGACTTGAAATTATAAGCGTTAATGCTATCCAGATGATGATTTTGCATGTGATTGATATGATTTTTAATTCTGTTTGAGAATGGATGAATTGATTTGGATTCTGATTGAAAATGCTGATTGAAAAATGTTGATTTTTAAAAAATTAGTTGAAATATAATGAAACCACAATGAGGGGGAATGGGACGAGTCCCTGTGATGATATTCATAACTAGAATGATGATAATGAATTCAGCAAATCACTATGAGGTTAATGGGTGTGCTGTTAGATTGCTACTGTTAATGCTTGACCGGTAGATCAAGTTAAGGGATGTCAAATTGAGAACTTGCTTGACTGAAATTTCCGTGGAGGAATGTTTCGAAGGAAACTTTTCGGTCTAATGGACCATTATCATGTTAAAGATATGAATGATATGATCTGAATGAATTGTTATTTAATAATGAGTTCTATATAAGGGATATTTATCCCAGTGTTCTGTTGGGTTGACTAGAATATAAGGAACCCCAGAATAAATTGGATCTTAAGAAAAAGAGTTGTCCTCTACTTGGCGAGATGAGGACATCTCGCATTTTTTTAAGTGGGGTAGAATGTAAGATTCCTCCCCAGCCTTCGAGGTATACAGGAGTAAGAATCTCCCTTTCTGATCTTATAATTATTCCCTCTCTAAAATAAAAGAAAGTTTCTGTTTAAAAAAGGAAGACCCTTTCCCTAGAATACTTCTCAGGAGTCCCACCTGTTTTAAGGATTTAGAACAATGAGTTTAGAAATGAGAATCGGTGTTTTGGTTTTCATTCGAGTACGGCCCAAAAGAAGTTCTTTATCTCTTGGGAAGTATAAGAAGTTATCCCCCAGATATTGTGACCCTTATATCTGAATTCAATGAAAGTAGGTGACTTAACCTACAAGCTTCTTTTATCTCCTCATCTCAAAATTCTTAATGCCTTCTATAGAAAAATGTGTCAAACTCAAATCATGGAAAGACGGTAAAACTTCAGTGGCAAGTTACCGTTGGCTTCTAGGTTACGCTAGCTCCTTCCTTTATATAAGTCGTAACTTTTACTTGTCGCTCACAGTAATCTTACTCCCATCAATCTCCTTTCTTTCTTAATCTCCTTCATGGCTTGGCAACAGGAATTAGTTTTATCCCTGATGATTTCTCACCTTCAAGACGCAAGAGAGTCTGTGAAGAAAGACTTTATAGAACAGTATGAGCGCTCACTTTTTCCTCACCTAGGAACTTCTGTAGCGCAGACCAAATGGCGGACCTATCAAAACATAACTAGGGTAACACCCTGGGGTCAGCAGCACTTTCGTAACAATGTCCGCTTGGCCATGGTTATTGAAGCTTTGGGTTTGGGTCCCCGATACTACTGCGTCATGAGATCAAGGCATCTTGGGTTTTCTGAGCGGGTCTTCTTATTGGCGTGTTTTCTTCCTCATGAGAAGATATGCCTTTATCCCGTTTTTGGCTTGCCTCTCAGAGGTCCTTTTGTTAGATCACCTCATACCACTGAGATAGGTGCGGCAATAACCAGCAGAATCATTCCCATAGATGAGTTACCCTATACTTGTGCAGCTTGTGAGGACTGCTTTTGTGACCATATGATGGACGGGCTTATGGAAGTGTAAAGAGTTCTTCTATCTTTACTGTATAAGTTCCGAGAATGAATAAAGTTTAAATCTTGTTCTTATTTTGAATCTTGCTCTCTTTAAGACTTTTCTTGGTGGTTAATCTTGATTAAAATTTTCCTCTAAGTCTCATATTCGTTCACTTTGCGAAATTATCCCAAGTTGCGAGATGAGGACATCTCGCGTTTTTTAAGTGGGGTAGAATGTAAGATTCCTCCCCCAACCCCCTTTTTGATGTCTAGTATCTTCCCCCGTAATCAATCCCTCTTCAGAAATATAAAGACCTTGTTTCTAACTGTTTTAACCTAGAGAGAAAAAATATTCTAGAGAGAGAATATTCAGATTTTGAATATTTTTGGATAGAAAAATATCTCTTATAATTCAAATGAGTTTCCCTGAAACAGAAATTTAAAAAGAATTTTCCAATGTGCAATTAGAATTAATTGGAAATAGGTATAAAGAACCTTAGCCTAAGGGTCTAGATTTTCAAAAATCTTTAGACTATGGTCCAATTAAGGTTTCTATGGGCCAATAGCATCAATCCATGTGTAGGGAGGAGATGAATCCAAATTGTAAAAAGAAAATACCCAAAAATGAGTAAATGCTCACATGAGGTGAAGAGTTGAAAATGTACAAGGTTTATTAGTAAATAAACACATATGTAAGGAAGGGGAGTTCTTTAAAGGAGGTGCATATTTCACATAAGATGAAGAGTTGAAAATGTACAAGGTTTATTAGTAAATAAACACATATGTAAGGAAGGGGAGTTCTTTAAAGGAGGTGCATATTTCACATAAGATGAAGAGTTGAAAATGTACAAGGTTTATTAGTAAAAAAACTATGACACATATGTAAGGAAGAGGAGTTATTTAAAGGAGGTGCATATTTCACATAAGATGAAGAGTTGAAAATGTACAAGGTTTATTAGTAAAAAAACTATGAGCAATAAAATTTTGACACATATGTAAGGAAGGGGAATTCTTTAAAGGAGGTGCATATTTCACATGCTTGAATGAGTTTTAAACTCAAAAATAATGTGATATTTTTATCTCTCATCTCTCTTGAACCAAACCAAATCAAAATGGAACCAAACCGAATCAAAAAGTAACCAAACTAGGTCCAAATCTAGTCCAAATTCAACCAAACTGACTTGGAAAATTCTAGAATCAGTTTGTTTGGTTAGGAGCTCAAATTTTCCTATAAATAGAAGCCTCCCCTTGTTGAAAAAAATATAGAGTCTTATGCCTTGTTACTCTACTCCACCTAAGCCAAATTAGATAGAGTCTTATGCCTTGTTACTCTACTCCACCTAAGCCAAATTAGATAGTGTCTTATGCTTTGTTACTCTACTCCATCTAAGCCAAAATATATAGTGTCTTATGCTATGTTACTCCACCTAAGCCAAGAACTGTGAATTCTTTAATAATTCACTAGTTTTTGACACTTCTCTCTTTCTTCAATCCCCATTGGTGGCTCCATCAACATACTAAACCAATTGATTGGTTGGGGGCCTCTACCGTGAATAAAGAATCAAGCAAATCATAAGGTAAGTATATTAAATTTTGATCTTTTCTATGATTTCTCAATGATTCTCTCTTCTCAACCCCTCTCAAGCTTGAGAAGTTTAATTGGTATGGTTTTTTTAAATGCTATTGAAGTTAATTGGTGAATAGTAGTGAAGAGTTACATAATTTAATAAATGCTATAGAAGTTAATTTCCACTTATATTTAAATTCTAATGGTTTTTATAATTTCTCTCTCTCACTCAAGAAATGGTCATACTCATGACCCATTCTCAATCCAAATGAAGCTTTTCATAAAGCTTTTCCTTAATCCAAGATTAAGCTATGCTTGAGGCCAAATTAATGGCTTTTTGCTATGCTTTTAGTTTATGCACATTGATGATTCAATCCATTATGGATTGATGACCCAATTAGAGACCATTCTAATTGTTTTCTTAATGATCCAATTAGAGACCATTCTAATTGTTTTCTTAATGATCCAATTAGAGACCATTATGGATGATGATCCAATTAGAGACCATTCTAATTGTTTTCTTAATGACCCAATTAGAGACCATTCTAATTGTTTTCTTAATGATCCAATTAGAGACCATTCTAATTGTTTTCTTAATGATCCAATTAGAGACCATTATGGATTGATGATCCAATTAGAGACCATTCTAATTGTTTTCTTAATGATCCAATTAGAGACCATTCTAATTGTTTTCTTAATGATCCAATTAGAGACCATTATGGATTGATGATCCAATTAGAGACCATTCTAATTGTTTTCTTAATGATCCAATTAGAGACCATTATGGATTGATGATCCAATTAGAGACCATTCTAATTATTTCTTTAATAATGAGCTTTATCCCTTAGAAAAAATTGAGATTTATCAGTCATAGTAGCGGAGCTATGGCAAAATTTTTATAGAAATTACGCATAAAATAAATTCATTCAAAGCATAAAAAGAGGACTTCCTACCATATTCTAGGAACTATCATCCTAGATTAATTAAAAGAATCTTATTATGCATGGAGATGTGGAAGTTTGCATGTAGATGTAGATGTATAGATGTAGATGTGGATGTGGAGGTGGATGGATGCATGTAGATGTAGATGTATAGATGTAGATGTGAATGGAGATGTGGATGTATGCATGTAGATGTAGATGTATAGATGTGGATGTGGATGTATACATGTAGATGTAGATGTATAGATGTAGATGTGGATGTGGAGGTAGATGGATACATGTAGATGTAGATGTATAGATGTAGATGGGAATGGAGATATGGATGTATGCATGTAGATGTAGATGTATAGATGTAGATGTGGATGTGGAGGTAGATGGATGCATGTAGATGTAGATGTATAGATGTAGATGGGAATGGAGATATGGATGTATGCATGTAGATGTAGATGTATAGATGTAGATGTGGATGTGGAGGTGGATGGATGCATGTAGATGTAGATGTATAGATGTAGATGTGAATGGAGATGTGGATGTATGCATGTAGATGTAGATGTATGGAGGTGAATGTGAATGTGGATGTGGATGTATGCATAGAGATGTAGATGTATGCATGTAGATGTGAATGTACGCATATAGATGTGGATGTATGGATGTGAATATACGATATGCGATGTGAGGGAATCTGAAGTGATGAGATAGAAATGATGTGATGGGATGAGTATACATATAAATGGAATATGGAATAAGTAATGTAGATTGATGAAGGATAATGTGGAAAAATGAAAGTTAAAATAGAAATTGTGTTGTAAACTGTTTGTAAATACTGTTTGTAAATGATTGTTTTATGTCAAGAATGCTGGGGGGAGCATTTTGACCGTCTTGTGATTAAAGTCGTGATGGTAAAGTTGCAACTGCTGACGGGGAGTCAATGAAGGACGTCTCGCGTAGCAAGGTCGGCCGAGGTCTTGACCAGCCTCGGTGCGATTAAAATGGTGAGCTTCCGGTACGGTGGATGAGGGGCCAAGGAAGCGGCCTATGCGTGAAGCGCTAGGTTACCTGCGAAGGATCCTAGAGGGTGCTGACCATACGGTGCTCGGGCTCTGGGTTGCCTAGGATACCCACGCGTGCGTCGAGGAAGATATTGGAACAGAGTTGGAGTTGTTTTCTGAAATCGAGCATGGATCTGGTTGATTGACCTTGCTGGTCTTCAATGGATGAGTCCATGGCTCCTTATATGGATCTGTTGGTTGATCTTGCTGATCTTCAACGAGAGTCCATCTTGTTAAGTGATTATATTGCCAAGTATTATGGGCTAGGAACTATCGAAACGGCTCCTGAGCGTTCTAGTTGCCAATGATGCCATAGATACTCTGAGGAAGGAATGATGGGAAATTAAGAATCAATTGGATAAATTGGAAGATGGTGATCAATGATACTATGGTTTTATTAAAGGATTGTTTTAAACTGGTTGAATCTGGTTGAAAAAGGCAATTTCATATTGGGTGTGTGAGTGGTGTGACTAGTTTTATTTTGCATGAACATCCGGCTAGGGGGCCTTGGAACTCTTTTCCTTGGTACCCGGGACAAAACCTAACCAAATTTTTAATTGGATTCCATCACTACAGTGGTTGGGCGGTTGGCTAACCCATGGGATTGGATGGGGTTAGGCTGGACTGATGGATCCGTAAACCGAGACTCAAACTTTTGTTTTTACGATAGAAAAAAAAAAATAAAATAAATCCCGGACAGTAACTGTTCTATGGATAGGAATCAACGGCTGTGCCTCTTGAATGGGGAAAAAAGCGTTGATCCCAATGATCCAAGTGCAAGTTTCTTCCTTGAACTGACTAAGTATCTTATAGATGTAATCGGATCATCTCGATCAAAAATGATCTTGACTACGTTAGAGTAAAAAGTTATCCTGGTGGAATCGCCCGTGCTTTCCGGTAAAGGAAGTTTTTCCGGGTTCGGTTTTGGAACAACCGACGGATTAGTCTCTTATCCGGATATCCGTGGGCGAGGCCCCGAGTGTGGGACCCCTGTCCCGCGCGAGAAGCGCTACTTCCGTTGCCAGTACCCCGAATCCGTTGCTCGGTGGGAACAGGGATCTTACAGGGTGGTTGAAATTGACACATTTGTTGGGAGAGGCGGCGGCAACAGAGACCAGGCCAAGGTCCATGGACATGATGCCGCATTGGCGCACTATCTTGGTTGACTTCCTATGGATGGCATCGCCATTATCCACAGGGACTACACCCCTCAATTTGCCTTCACTCTCTTCTTTTTGAAAGCCCTCTCTAAGGTGCTTCTAGTTCTGATTTAAAAATCCCTTGCCTTCGTCGATGTTTTTGGTTCTGGATTTAGGGGTAAGCTTCTTGCTCGTATAGGTATAGCCAAAAGCATAGGCATAGAGGATCCTCAAGAAATAGCCCAATCACTCCTTGAGCACACTCTGCCCAATAACAAGAGAAGGAAGCTCAATATTGTAAGAAAGCTTTTGTAAAGATGATGTATCACTTCTTATTATGAATATAATACAATTTTTACAAACTTATTTTCATCAAGTATATCATTGTTTTTTCTAGTTTGTACCATCAATAATTTTGTGAATGCATCAGAAATGACCGTGGGAGCCAGGGGGAGCAGTGCCAGAATAGTACGAATTTTGAGCTTGCTTTGCTGCTGTAGAGCCCAAATTTGCATTGTTTTGGCACAGCTTCCCCAGCCCTTCAGGAGCAATTTTGATGCATTGGATCACAAATAATATATTTTTACACATGATTAAAGGTATTTTTATCTTGTAAATTACTGTTTCTCATAATCAATGTACTCGACTTGATTATAAACATAACCCCATCCAGTATTGTGAGAAACAAGGACTAAATGGAAATTTTGAGTTGTGACATCTGAAAACAGGGTTTCTATGCAAGTTTTCAGTTTTGATTTTCTTTTGAATACAATGAGTATATCTTAATTCCGTATCCTAAGACTTCTAGATCACAGGTCTGGATTCCCAAATAGAGTTCCTTGAATTCTGAATTCTTGATTCTCAGATCAAAATCAAAGGTCTCAACTTAGTTTCAGATTGCGTGGGTGATTTGAGTGTAGATTACTGAACTGGTCACATCGTCATTTCTTGAAGCTAACGAAGGAGTTACGTCTTGGTCATAGTCTGATTCAGGGTTTGAGTCTGGAAAAGGTTCTCCCTGAACTATCTTTCTCAAAGGTAATATTTCAATTACTACTTTTCTGAATTTAAAACTAAATACCAATTCCTATGAGGAATAAATTAGTCATTTATCTAAATTCTGACTTCGATAATTTTTTTGAATTTTCTCATTACCATCCTAGAGAATATAAAACGGTATAATTTTACTTCACTAAGTATTTACTTATTCATTTTTCCAATTTTCATGGGATTTAAACATAGGATTAAAATGAACTCTTATTTTGATAAAAAATTCTTTTATGCATCATTTTATGCATAAAAATCAATATTGGTGAAAGCAATATTTTTTGTAATAAAAAAAGATTCTTTTATGCATCATTTTATGCATAAAAATCCATTTTAATGAAAGTAACACTATTATAATAAACATATTCTTTTATGCATTTATCTATGCATAAAAATCCATTTTGATGAAAGTAAAATTTTTATAATAAAGAAATATTCTTTTATGCATCTATTTATGCATAAAAGCCATTTTGATGAAAGTAACACTTTTATAATAAAAAAAATTCTTTTATGCATCTATCTCTGCATAAAAATCCATTTTGATGAAAGTAACACTTTTATAATAAAAAATTATTCTTTTATGCATCTATTTATGCAAAAATTCCATTTTGATGAAAGTAAATAAAAAAAATATTCTTTTATGCATCTATTTATGCATAAAATCCATTTTGATGAAATTAACACTTTTGTAATAAAACAAATTATCAATATGCATCTTTCTATACATAGAATTTAATTCTATTGAAAATCACTCTTTTATAATAAAAAAATAATCAATATGCATCTTTCTATGCATAGAATTTAATTCTATTAAAATCACTCTTTTATAATAAAAAAATGATCAATATGCATCTTTCTATGCATAGAATTTAATTCTATTAAAAATCACTCTTTTATAATAAAAAAATAATCAATATGCATCTTTCTATGCATAGAATTTAATTCTATTAAAAATCACTCTTTTATAATAAAAAAATAATCAATATGCATCTTTCTATGCATAGAATTTAATTCTATTAAAAATTACTCTTTTATAATAAAAAAATAATCAATATGCATCTTTCTATGTATAGAATTTAATTTAAAAAAAATCACTCTTTTATAATAGAAAAAAATCAATATGCATCTTTCTATGCATAGAATTTAATTCTATTAAAAATCACTCTTTTATAAAAAAAATAATAATCAATATGCATCTTTCTATGCATATAACTTAATTCTATTGAAAATCACTATTTTATAATCAAAATAATCAATATGCATCTTTCTATGCATAGAATTTAAATGACACTTTTAGAATACAGAAACGATGGGGATTCAAATGACACTTTTAGAATACACAAACGATGGGGGTTACTCTTTTTGATTAATAAAAGATGAAATTTATTTCACAAATTTTTAGAAAATTTTACCATAACCTCCTTTGTATGGCTGACCATTTTTTATTTTTTCTAACCTTAATCTACTTAGGAATTATCCCCAATTGTTTTAAAGCATTCTAAACTAATCAATTTTCACTTTTAAGAGAGAAACAATATGAAAAGTTTAATTTCAACAATTAGATCACTTAACTAGGATAAAGAAGGGCTGATTTTAAAGCCTTTCCAAGAAGGCATAGCATCTGTTTATCATTTTAAGATAACAAACAATTTAGAAAACCATTAAAAGAATAAGAAAAAGTAAGATTTCTTACTTATATGAAATTCTAGGAGCTTTCCTTTGGCTTGATGGTTTGAGGGATCTACTCTTGTTTGTAACAAGAGTGGCCACCAATTCTTTAGAAGAGGGAATGATCAAAAACTAGTGAATTATTAAGAAATTCACAGTTCTTGGCTCTTGGGAGGAGTAGAGTAACAGTGCATAAAACACTATTAAGCTTCAAGAAAGGGGGAGGCTTCTATTTAAAGAAAAAAGTGAGCTTCTAACCAAGCAAACTGATTCTAGAATTTTCTAGATCAGTTTGGTCAATTTTTGACCATTTTCACGTCAGTTTAGCTTACTTTTTGGAACTAGACTTGAATTAGGAGAGAGGAGAGATGAAATATCTCAATTTTTGATAATTTTAAACTTCACCACACATGTGAAGTAGGTGCCTCCTTCATGAGGGGGGATTCCTATTGTGAGGTGTCAAAAATCCATTTTTTAAGTAATTCCTTTGGTCCTTAGTCCACTCTTCATCTTATGTGAGTATTTACTCATTTTTGGGAGGATTTTCTTTATTTCTTCTATTTATCTTCTCCACACATTTGGATGAATCTGATTGGTCCCTCAAACCCTTAATTAAATTTTTTTAAAAAATCTGGACCCCTAGGATAAGGCCTCTTGAGCAGATTATACTTGATTTCTAATGCACCTTCTGAAAATCTTTTTGAACTTTTGTTTCAGGGGAGCTTATTTTAATAAGAAGAGATATTTTTCCATTCAAAAATATTCAAAATCTGAATAACCTCTCTCTAGAACATTTTCTCTCTCTAGGCCAAAACAGGTAGAAACAAGATCTTTTATATTTCTGAAGAGGGATTTGATTATAGAGGAAGATGCTGGATATCTTGAGAGGCTGGGGAGGAATCTTACATTCTCTCCCACTTGAAAAACGCGAGATGTTCTCATCTCGCAAACTGGGGGTAATCCCGCAATAGTTCAGCTTCTTTCTCCCAGGTGGCATCATCAAAAGGATAGAACTTCCATTTGACCAATAATTCTCTCAGAATTCTGTTCCTGAGAACCTTTTCTCAAACATCAAGGATTTCTTTAGGTTGGAGTTCCATCTGCCCTTGGGTTGAATAAGTTAAAATTTCATCTCATCAAGCACATGATTCGGTCTTGGTACATACTTTTTAAGAAGGTTGACATAAAATACATTATGTACTTTGAGATGAGGAGGAAGAAGAAGCTCGTAGGCTAAGTCACCTACTTTCTTTGTAATCAGATATGGCCCACAATATCTGGGGGATAACTTCTTGTACTTCCCAAGAGATAGAGAACTTCTTTTGGGCATACTCGAATGAAGACCATATCTGCTTCTTCGAATTCTCTCTCTGTCCTCTTCTTATCTGCATACTGCTTCTGTCTATCCTGGGCAGCTTTTATATCTTTGAGAATTGATTGCATCTGCTGCTCCATGTCATCAAGCATCTGCCTTTCGACATCTCGACCCTAATCAATGGGTCAGACCAAGTTAATGGAGTTAAGCAATCTTGTCCATACAAAGCTTTGAAAGGGCTCATCCCAATACTTATGTGATAAGAAGCATTGTAGGCGAACTCGACTAGGTGCAGATAGCTTAGCCACTTCTTGGGTTCCCTGCCGCCGCCACAGCATGACCGAAGTATATCTTCGATTACTTGGTTCACCCTTTCAGTTTGACCATCGGTCTCAGGGTGTGGTAAGCTATGCTGAGATCCAAGAAAGTTCCTACTGCTTCAAAAAATGCAGTCCAGAATCTTGATGTGAATTTGGGATCTCGATCACTTACTATTCTTCTGGGGGTAGGCCATGCAATCTGAAGATTTCCTTGAGGAACACTCTAGCCACATCCGCTATAGTGTAGGTTTCTTTTACTGGAATCAGATGGGCAACTTTGGTTAGTCTATCAACTACCATGAAGATGGAGTTGTAACCTGATTGCACTAAAGGTAATCCAGTAATAAAATCCATACTGATGCATTCCCACTTCATCCGCGGGGGATGTCTAATGGATGTAATTTCCCAGGAATTTTTACTCTCTCGGCCTTGACTTTCTGAGAGGTCAGACATTGACGTACATGATTAAGCACATCCATTTTTAGACCAGGCCAAAAGAAGCTTTTCTTCACAAACATGTAGGTTTTGATGAAAACTGGATGTCTTGCAATAAGGCTGTCATGGGCTTCATTCAGAATTTGACCCTTATTTCCCTCATCATTGGGAATGCATAGCCTGCGATTATAATACATAATTCCATCATCCAGGCTCTTGTGGAGTTTTGCTTTCTTGCATAAGTAGGGTAGCAATAGGGCCAAAGAATCTATCCTGCATGATCTTCTCTCTTTCTTCAATAATCAAAGGATTTGACACTACAGTAATTGCAAGCAAGGAGGATTTTCTACTGAGAGCATCTGCTACCACATTTTCTTTGCCTGGGTGGTACTTGATTTAAAAATTAAATTCCTGCAGGGTCTGCATCATCCACCTTCTCTGGCGCATGTTGAGATCCTTCTGAGTGAAGATCCACTTTAAGCTCTAATGATCTATCATCAAAGTGAATCTTTGACCTAGTAGCTAATGTCTCCACAGCTTCAGGGCATATACTACTGAAAGTAGTTCTAGGTCGTGGGGACAGGATAATTCCTCTCATGCAATTTGAGTTTTCGGGATTCATAGGCCACTGCATGACCTTCCTGCATGAGTTCACCTCTCCCAGGGCAAAACCACTGGCATCAGTTACCTCAAAGGGTAGAGAGAAATCTGGCAGCTTCAAAACGGGATTGGTTACCAAGGCGGTCTTCAGCTTATCAAAAGCACTCTGGCACCAGGCAGACCATTGAAACGAGATATTCTTCTTGAAAAGATTAGTCAGGGGGGAAGCTATGAGAGCATACTTTGGTTTAAAAATTCTATACCAACCAGTCAATCCCAAGAATCCTTTGACTTCTTTCACTGTCTTTGGTTTAGGCTAATCTATGACTGCTTGGACTTTCGTGAAGTCTGGAGAAATTGCATCTTTGGATACCAGAAAGCCCAAGTATTCAACATGGTCGAATTTGCTCTTTTTGCAAAGAGTTGGTGCTTCCTTAGAATCTCAAGAACTTTTCTGACATAAGCTTCATGGTCAGCTACATTCTTTGAGTAAATCAGAATATTATCAAAGAAAACAAGAACAAAATCATCCAAGTATTCTCTGAGAATGTCTTGCATTAAGCGATTGAATGTAGCTGGGAAATTTGTCAATCAGAATATCATTAAAGAAAACAAGAACTAAATCATCCAAGTATTCTCTAAGAATGTCGTGCATTAAGCGATTGAATGTAGCTGGGGCATTTGTCAATCCAAACGGTATGACAGTGAATTCATAATGCCCATACCGAGTATTGATGGCTGTCTTCGGGATATCTTGCTCATTGATCCTGATCTGATAATACCCTGATTTGAGATTTATCTTTGTGAAGATCTGGGCTCCACTTAGCCTGTCCAGAAGCTAATCAATTCTGGGGATAGGATACTTATTCTTAACTGATTGAGACCTCTATAGTCCACACAGAGTCTTAGCGTTCCATCTTTGTTTTTCTGAAAGAGAACTGGCGCACCCCAAGGTGAAACACTGGGTCTTACAAACCCTTGTTCTAATAGTTGTCTAGAATGTTCCTTGAGTTCGATGGCTTCAAAAACTGGCATTTTGTACGTGCGCAAGACTATTGGCTGAGCTCCGGGGGTCAATTCCATGACATGATCTACTTCCCAAATTGGAGGCATCTCTGTTAGCTCTACTGGGAATAAGTCATCATAATCACTTAACCATTCAGGTACTTTAGCTTTTAACTTTGAGTTTACTGGATTCATTTTGACAAGATAAATGCACTGCTTCTTTCTAAGTCCTTTTAGTAACTTAGAAACTTTTACTAACTACTACAAACTTGGGGATCCTGAATTTTCGGTTCCTTGAACCTTGTTTCCGTGAAGGTCACGGAAGGAAATGGCTCCATTATGATAGTGAATGTCAGCTTGATTTTTGTGGAGCTAATCCATTCCAAGGATCCCGTCGAAAATGGTAATAATGTTATCTTTTTCCTTTGTAGATGATCTCTAGCACTGGAAGTGTAGGATCGTGAAATTCTGCAAAGCAGCCAAATGGTGCAATCGAGGTCCTTATGCAATATGTTTATATGCACACGGACATAATGTTACATCACCACGATGAAAGTACAAGATGTAAGATAAATAATAAGATTCAATCGAGGTCCTTATGCAGTATGTTTATATGCACACGGACATAATGTTACATCACCACGATGAAAGTACAAGATGTAAGATAAATAATAAGATTCAATAAGTAGTTTTTATTTTCTATGTTCAATATCTAATTATTTTTTGCTCTATAGCTAAGCATTAAAATTTTCTTGTAGCTTTATATCCATCAAATGTGTAGGAGTGGCAGAAAGTAGAGTGCATTAGTGGAAGAATTAATGTCTTTCATATAGAGATAGGCACATTGCTATATGATAACCCACCCAGCCATTTAGGACCAGAGGGAATCTTCTTTTATAATTCCATGTATGTTTTGGCTAATGTAAATGATAATGTTGGTAGAGTGGAGTCTATCCCACTACCACCATTTTCTAGCCAAGAATAGGTTTGTTCCTACATAGACATCATTGTAGCATAAAAGAATAAGATAAGAACAGATATGCATGCAGCAATGAAACTATCAATAGGTTCTAAGGACATATCTTTGAGTTGGTTTATACCATTTAGCATCTTTGTAGAGATGTTTGCATCATGTGAGGGTGTTAAGAAAACAAAGTGAACATATCAAGTGAGGTCCCTTGATAATGATTGGATGAACCAATTTTTGGGAGATGGATGTGATATAAAGAGGACCTCTCTAGAAGATGCCATTGAATGTAAAGTAACAATTCTAAATTTCACATTCAAGTGAAATCATAACATAAAGTTTGTTTATGTTTGTAGCAAATTCTATTAGGGTGTCCTCCATTACTTTTAAGCATTGATTGCTTTTATGACCATGTATTTCATTGGGAGGCAAACATTATGCATGTGATTTCATTACAGAAGATGGTGACTATGGAGATGCATCTGGCAATGCTTAGATCAAGACATATGTAATGGAACTCACTCTTCCATCATTGATGTTGTAATCCAATTACAATGTCGAGACCCGTCAATGGTCAATTCAGAAATCCATTGGCCATTGGCCTTTCTTAGGTAAGACATCCAATCGATGTGTAGTGATGCACCAAGGGATTTTTATTTTAAGTTAGATGGCAGGAAAATTGGAACCAGAAGTGAAGCTTTCAAAACCTAGTCTATTTGTATCGAACCACATATCCTAGAGGTTGTAAAAATCTTGATATTTTAGCCTTTTCATCAATAATAAAGTTTCAAGAGTTATCTTTGGTCTACATGTTGTTGTATAAATGTTACTTCTTTTATCTTTTTGCATTTTTTTCTTTCTGTGGTGGCAACCACACATCTTGGGCATCCTTGATACTCTATCTTGAAAACATCTAGATTTTAACAGTAAGCCATAATAGGCTATTCTTTACATACATTACTTTGAATTCTACATATAAGCCCATTTGTTGCATATTACTATAATATAGACCTTGTATAGTGAAAGTGAGTACAATGCAATATAAGGCTTCCCCTTGCCAATGTCCAACATAAATTGCATTGTAATGACATGCAATATAGAAGTTCTTTTTAGCTTGAATATGGAACCCTATTAGTCATGTTTGCATGTTTGCATGTTGCTGAAACTTTACTAACACAAACTTAGTATAGCTTGAATTCAGAAGCATGGAGATCAAAAGAAACATTTAATGTAAATACATTACCATAAAGCAATTTCTCTTATAGATCATCATTGCAACATGGAGATACAAAAATGCCTTGTTAAAATTTGGCATGACAAGATTTTGTACATGTAGACAGTAGTTAATATAAATAATTTACACATTGTCAATATAAATTTACACATTGCATGGGATGACGCTGAATATTATTTTTGGGTAGGGGAAGCTTACTCTTGCTGTCAAGGGGAGTGCTCTTCTTATTTGGGAGAGTCAATATCTTGCTCGTGTCAAGGGGATGGCGAATCTCCAAGGTGCATCCACTCCCTATCGGTTAGCATTTGTGGATACTCTCGTGGCGGAGGTCATTCAATATTGCAATCCTTTGGAATAGCCTTTAGGTTGGATGGGTATGCCATATGCCTTTATGTTGATCTCTTAAATTCTTCGCCATCATCAAGTGGGAGTTCACCTGGGATCGTAATTTCTATACCAATTCCAATTATGGCTCAACTGCCGCTATCTCCCCCATTTGCCAATCGCCTTTAATTTTGCAACCAAATTTGGCTCGTCCGATGCACCACTCATTCCATTTCCCACATTCTATGGGACGCCATTGGAAGACTCCACTGCTCACCTAAACAATTTCAAAATCGCTTGTTTGACCTCACACATTGTCGAGGAAGGACATGTGAGATGAACTATTTTAGCACTACACTCAAGGGTGAGGCCTCAAATTGGTTTGCCAAGCAACAACCAAACTCCGTTCCAAACTTCGCTGATTTCAAGAAAAAATTCTTGGCCGAATTCTGCAAACCTCCAAACTTCTTCGCATTTTTTGAGCAATTACGCTCATTCAAGCAAAATCACCCACACGAGACCGTGGAGCAAGCAGCCACGAGGTTTTGAAATTTCGTTGATCATTACACCCCCATTTTCAACATTGACCTGCTCTCCATCATGGACTCGTTTCTATGAGGCATACACCCTAGCATTCAAATTTTGGTTAGAGCACAAGCCCCGCAAGACTTGAATATGGCCATCACTTCTGCCATTAATGTGGAGAGCTCTTATAGATGTGTTTATGAGCCACATCAGGCCACGACTCCATCCCCTTTGTATTACCCATGGCTAGCACCACATTCTCCTGTTTTGCCCTTCCTGCATCAACCCTGGCCAGCCTCATCGTATGTGCCTCAACTTCAACCAACTCAACCATTTCAATTCCCACCTATTGTACCACCTCACCTTCAAGTGACACCACCACCCCTTTTGCCTTTAGCACCCCCACCTACTTCCAACAGCATAATTTCTCCCACGACCTCTTCACAAAGCCCTATTCCTGCTGCTCATGCTCCATCACCATATGTGACTTACCCTGAATCTACTTCTGCCACTCCACCGCCTATGCATCACAAAGGGGGGGATGGGTATGAAAGCACCGCACCTAGTATTGGGGATTTGAAGGACATGATGACAAATTACATGAACCAAATCAATGAAAATGTGAAGGCTGTGACTATGGATGTGAATTTTCTAAAGCGCCAACAAAACTTGTTGTCTTCACGTCGCCTTGAGCCTAATCCCACCAACATTGTATGTAGAGCAATATTGCAATCCTTTGGAATAGCCTTTAGGTTGGATGGGTATGCCATATGCCTTTAGGTTGGATGGGTATGCCATATGCCTTTATGTTGATCTCTTAAATTCTCCTCTCCTCTATCCTTATCCTTCTTGCATCTTCATATTTTTCAATCCATGTTACCATCACAGAAATGTTAAGTAGACAAAATATAATGATCTTTTTGTGGATGGGCTCATCTATCTTTCAAATGCATCCTTTTTCATGTGACACCATTCATTCATCCTCATCGTTATGCATGAATATAGGCATAGATGGATAAATTTATTTCAAATATTCATAGTCATATACGAGGGATTCTTGCACCAACCATCCCTCTACCATGTTTTCTTCTTGCCTTGCCCTTTGCCTCTCATAGATCCCTTCAAGGTTTTCATGAAGCATCTAGGAAAGAACATCCACTGGCTATGAGCAATGCCACATATAGCCACCTCATCCACCAAATGTACTAGAAGGTGCAATTGACTTGTGAGTAGGTTTCTTCAATCATATAGGCCACCTCAATTGACTCCACTCGAGCCTTCTCAATGGAATCTAGATAAATCTCCTTTAACACTATCCACCTATTCGACAAAGGAAGAAATGATAAATTAAATAAGAATAAATAATTTGAAAGCTATGTGTTATACAAATGCACAAATCTATAGTTTTGATTGGAACTTATCTTGCCAGTCCACCTAATTTATCGATGGCATTTTGAGCTTTCTCTTCTCCACACCCACCAATTAATATTGGAAGTATGAACTAGTAAAATCAATTTTTGAAAACAATAAAAGATTTATATAGAGCCCACACAACATAAACCGAGGAGTGCCCAAAAAATAGATATAGTTATGTACGTACCTACATCATCTTGTGCCAATCATGTGATTTGAGACCATACAATTGATGCTCAACGTTCGTTTTTGTTATTGTAAATGCAACCTTTAATGAGTGCATTACACTGGTTGGTATATGAAAAGATGAAACTTGATTCTTGACATTCTTTTCCTCTTGCTTTATCAACCTCCATGGTGCCTTTGGTAAAACCACCTTGTCATTGAATACCCTTGGCCATGCATTTTCTATGTGTTCCCTTTAGGTTATCCCTTATTGCATGGGTATATTTTTCATAGAAGATTGAGTACCTTATCATACCCACGGGTGTTCTGATGGGAGTCACGCTCTATCTCGCATCCCCCTCTAATGATATTATAGGAGGCGAATGCCACATGGGGTCCTACTCTTCACCTCTCATCACAATCAGAGAAACCTCTGATGGAGCATAATTAGGGTGCTTTTGAGGAAGAGATCGATGGTGGTCATCATACCTCACTTTCTTTAGTGCATATGTATGTTTGGATACAAGTTATGGACCACAAATTAGACATGCATTATATCCTGTAGTTGTGGGACCTACAAAATTGGCATGTAAGAATTGAAAGTTAATAGACATTACAATATAGTAGAGTTATAAATGAATCATCTGTGCATGCTTAGATAAGGATAAATTTATGAGTATAACACTTGAAGACTTTAAAGACAAGTGCAGGTTGGTTGCAAAAGGCAACAGAGTGGGCAGAATGTTTACGTTGAATGTAAACATGCTTAAAGTGAGTGCTGCGATGTTTGCAAATGGTTCAGGAATTGTTGCAGAGACACAGACATTTGTCATAAAAGAATTGGACATGTGAATGTTAGAGAATGAAGTCTATGCAGACTAAAGGAATTGTGACAGGGCTGCAAAAATTTAAAGTTGAAGGTATGCACAGAATATGTGAAGCATGCCAATTTGGAAAGCAAACAAAGCATGTATTTCCACGTAACAGATATGTGAGCAGAAATGCACTAGATGTTGTGCATTCAGATGTATGGGGTCCTACGAAGACCATGTCTATGGGAGGCTGCAGGTATTATGTGACATTTATTGATGACCACACACGGAAAGTGTGGGTATACTTCATGAAGGAGAAGGGTGAGGTGTTCACTCACTTTCAGAATTTTAGAGTTATGGTTGAAAAGCAAACAGGGAAATACGTAAAGTGCCTAAGGTCAGATGGAGGGGGAGAGTACTTCTCCAATGAGTTCTCTGAATTTTTGAAGAAGAATGGTATTCGGTAGCAAAATGGAGTTGCTGAGCGGAAAAACAGGCACATTGCTGAGATTGCACGAGCATTGATGGAAGAGAAGAATATGCCCCATAGCTATTGGGCTGAGACTGTTTTTACAGCAGTTTACATCATGAACAGGACTCCAACTGCAGCCATACATGATGTAACTCTAGAGGAGAGGTTTACTGGTAGAACACCTGATTTATCTCATCTCAAAGTTTTTGGATGCATTGCATATGTGCATGTGCCAAATGAGCTGAGAACTAAGCTGGATCCAAAAGCTGAAAAATGTGTGTTTATTGGGATATTCCCTTGAGCAAAAAGGGATACAGGTGTTATAACCCTGCTACACGTGAGTTGAGGGTAAGCAAGGATGTTGTTTTTGATGAGATGAGCAGCTGGTATGCTGCTGAAAAAGAAGCTGTTGGAGCTAATGTGAGTGGAAATGTGGTTGCACAGAATGCAAGTCAGCAATCATAGTCTTTGACTGGACCAGAAGAGTCCTCATCTAGTGGTTCAGTTGATAGACCATGGAGTGGTAGGCTGCGTCATAATACCAGTCCTGCAAATGTGATTAGTACATCACATAAAGGCAAAGAGAAAGTGGTTGAGCCCCTTAGTATGCTTGACATTTCTGCAAGGCATTGTCATGTTGATGGAGAGTCTAGTGGCTCAGAGATGA
Organism: Cibotium barometz; assembly: GCF_041138505.1. Classification (NCBI taxonomy): domain Eukaryota; kingdom Viridiplantae; phylum Streptophyta; class Polypodiopsida; order Cyatheales; family Cibotiaceae; genus Cibotium; species Cibotium barometz. The sequence continues at coordinate 32,550,518 of NC_141098.1, forward strand.
GCCTTGATGAGGAACTTGGGATACCAGCTATGAGAACACCTGGTGTAAAGAAGGCTATGGAAGCCATGAATGCAAAGCTGCGAAGATCTGGAAGAGTGAAGAATCCTGTGCAGAGGTTTACCTATGATGGTTATGTGGCACATCACTATGCATACCTGGCAAGAGTTGTGCAGGTTGTAGAGTCCACATGCATTGACGAGGCTGTTGGAAATGTGTGTTGGGAGAAAGCTATGGATGAGGAGATGGATGCACTATATGGAAATGAGACATGGGATTTAGTGCAATTGCCTGAAGGCAAGAAAGCCATTGGATGCAAGTGGGTGTACAAAGTAAAACATAATAGTGATGGAAGCATAAGCAGGTACAAGGCTATCACATCACTTTGTACCCCACATTCTATTCCTAGAATATTGAATGTGTGTGAGGGTATCTTGGCATTTGGTTGGAGAGGCCAAGGGGATCATGGCTTGAATCTTCCTTTTCTCGTAAAGTACCATGGTAAAGTGGTAAGGAAGATGATTAGGTAATCAGAGGGAAGAAATGGCCCCAACTCTTGCCATTGGATTCTAAACTTTGGTAGAGGGTGGGAAGGCTTGGCTAGGAGATTAGCAAGGAAAGCTCTCCACATCAACAAACAAAGCTCTTTATCAATCTTCATTGGCACAAAGCTCTCCACATCAACAAACAAAGCTCTTTATCAATCTTCATTGGCACAAAGGTCACATGTAATATGCCATTGGCCAATGCATTATGCAATGAGGATAGGCCTTGATACTAAGCGAATTGCAAAGTCTTAGAGAACATTGGTTGTGGATTGAGTACATAGGAAATTTGAGATTTGGTCACTAATACAAAGGAGACCATGTCAAAATTTTTCAGAATTTATATGCATGGTTGGTATTGAGGGCGATTGTGGACACATCATTAGGAATTTTTTGGACCCAAAGAGGGCCTCTTGGATTAACTTTTGATTAGGAATGGACCAATAGGAAGAGGGCTGGGTGCACATTTTTGACTTCTTTGACCCTAGGGGGCCTAGGCTTTGGTTTGCTAACTAATTACTACTCTTGTCCCCCTACCTCTTGGGCCCAAACTTAGAGGTCCCCCCACCTGGAATCGCGCAGATTAAAAACCTTAAAAATTAAAAATTTTTTATTTTTTCCTAAAAGTGTGTTTTCCCTCTCAAACTTCCCCCCAACATACTCTAGGTTTGGAAAGCTCATTTTGAACCTCTTTCTTCCTCTTCTAAGCTCTCCATTGCTGCAGAAACTCCATACCTCTCAAGCTCTCCCTCCTTGTCAAGCTCCCTCAGTCTCAAGCTCCCTCTCCCTCTTTCTTCCTCTTCTAAGCTCTCCATTGCTGCAGAAACTCCATCCCTCTCAAGATCTCCCTCCTTCTCAAGCTCCCTCCCTCTCAATCTCCCTCCCTCTCTCTCTCTCTCTCTCTCTCTCTCTCTCTCTCTCAAGCTCCCTCCCTCTCCATTGCTACAGAAACTCTATCCCTCTTTAGTCTACTCTAGGTTTAGGAAGCCTATTCTCAAACTCTAGGTTTAGGAAGCCTATTCTCAAACTCTAACCCTCTTTTAAGCTTTCCATTGCTGCACTGAAAACCCTGAACTTTCTCTCCTCTCCACTCCTCTATTGTAAAACAAGCTTTTCTTTTCCCTTCTTCTCTTTTCTTTTACCACCATGGCCTCTTCCAGTAATGTAAGAAGACCTAGGGAGAAGGTGGAAGAGCTTGTGCTGCATAACACAAGAGATGAGAATGGAGATTGGGCTCCAACAAGATTTAGGGTTGGGGCTTGGGTCTACATGAAGCCAAGCTCTAAGGGACCACATCGAGTGCATCACAACTCGAGAATATGCTACATCATTGGAAGGGGCGGCTACAAGGCTTCAAGCATACTAAGAAGGAAGGACTGGTTGCCATAGTGCAACACGTCTATATCCTTATAGACCTGTACATTCAAGGCCAACGACCAAGGTTTCCTTTAAATTGTCACTGTAACATAAATAAGCTTACAACATGCTAATATTGGATTTTTTGTTTCAAATTTTCTTATGTCTCTCTGCAGATATTTTCCCCTCTAGTTATGTTGAGGAGGAACAACCACTCCAAAGCCTCACTGGAGTTTTCTATGCTATGCATGCATCCAATGTTTGTATCTCAAAGCCCAAGTGATCTTGTATAGAACAATATCTTTTTCTTTTCTCACTCATATTTTGTAGATGAAAAACCAGGTTTATTTGGCAAACTAGAAGAGATCCCCAACCCCCTCTTAACAATCCTGAATGGCCCAAACCTGATGCTTGGACCATCTTATGCTTAAAGTTTAAGATGGTAAGTGATATCAAGAAATCACTCAAGTTTTCAAAGGCATCTAGGTCAGTAGGGCTAAATTGGTTTTGTCCTTTACATGTTTTTGTGCACATGTTCAATTCCATGCCAATGCACCAAACAAAAACAATGTATATTTGTAATAAGGAGGTACGGTTTGACCTCATTCAAGGATTACTAGGAGAGGGTTGGGAGGTTAATGAGGGGTCACATCAAGGTGATGTATACAAGTGCAATGTAGTAGATTCTACAATGTCTTTCAGTTCTTGAAGGCATGCTCTATTTTGTACATGCGTCTGCACTACCAAAGATGGATGCAAAAGCATGGGACATGGATCCGACTTCAAGCCTCAGAAGAAGAAATTATGCCTATTAAGGTAGCTGTGATGATGCAAAATGGATGGATTGAGTGAGTGGCAGCAAGTAAGCATTGGAGCCTAGCAGACCTGTGTCAACACTTTAGTATCATGGGATTTGACAATATGGAAGAGTCAAGTTTCAAGTTGATGAGAAGAAAGGTATATCTGATTCCACTACATGTCTAGAATTAACCCTTACACTTTCTGGTTAATGTGCCACTTTCTATACTTTTTACAGATTGGGAAGCGTAAGGAGGGGACAACCATGGTCTCAAAATCATGGCAAATGGGGGACCTTGAATTTTCAGCAGCAAGGTGCATAGCCCTACCAACACATAGTAGGCATGTGGAAGAGCTTGAAGATGAACTCAGTATATGGGAAAATAGCCTCTGTTTTGATGCACGTGAGGGGCTCGGGGGGGTCACTCACAAAAAAATGTGAATATCACGTGCGTTCAACAGAAGCATAATTTTAATTTATGAAACTTATAGAAATATATTTACATAAGGATATGATTTAAAAAAATTTCAAAAAAATTTACAGATTCATAAAGAAAAGGGGATATTATATAGATTAAAAAATTCACAAATAAGGGATTTAAAAAATAGGCCTTGAACGCACGCGATAGGGATATTTTACATATAGTGACCCCCCCGAGGTGAGGGGCAAGAGTTTCAGGATCGAGGTGAAGGCAATGACAAGCTTTCAAGTCAACAAGGAGATGGAGATCAACATGAAGTAAATGTCACAAGAGGGGCAAAAAATGAAGACATTATAACAATTTTAGATTAGATGACATGCTTGTAATTTTGTAGCAGGCTATTTTTTAACTAATTTTTATTTAATTGAAATCTTAGTATTTTTGCAAACTGTAATTTTTTTGTCTAGCGGTCTAGTGTGAAAAGGCCAGACTTTAAATTTTAACTATAAATAACCAAAGGTGCCTTCTTTCTCATTTTCACGCGATAGAAACCAAGCACGAGCTCACACTATATTTTTTTGCATTCACATGGCTACCCACTTTGATAACTTCTATGAGTTCCTCTCCACCACCCCGTGGGGGGCGGGCGCAAGAGCGAGCTCTTTGTCATGTTATCTCGTGAAGTCGACTTTGAAAAGTCGCTCGTCCTTGCATCCCAACATTATGAGACGTAGATTGTATACATGGAGCAATACTTGGCTCCCCACTCCATCTCCTTTCCCCATTGCCCCAATGATCGATGGGTGCCTGTTGAGCTACTTAAGTACATTCAACAATATGCCCGCCCCTACATCCAGCGCCTTGAACGCTTCATCGACATCTGCATCCCCGTAGGAGCTTACTGTACCTTCAATAAGCAGGAGGTGAAGCGGTTGGGGAAGGGCAATTTAGGAACTAGGTTCCTCTCGTGGCTCGCCACTTTTGCGTTCCTCACTGCGATGAGGATTCGGATGAGGAGGTAGAGATGCCTGCATTGCAATTGGCTGGGTATTTGAGGGATGACAAGGAAGTGAAGGCAGTAGGAACGAGTGCTGGTGTAGAAGAGCAGCTTGCATCAGAGCACTTTCTAGAGGGTGCACAATCTGCAGCTGAACAGCCCGCTGTAGTAAAAGATGCGGGGCCATCTTCCCCACACGAGGAGAGCAAGGTGCTGCCAGAGCTTGAGATCAATCTCTTGAGCACCATTGTGGTGGAAGGTGAAGAATACTTATTTCTTCATGACCTTGAAAAGGCAGCTGGCTTGAGAATGGATGAATGCTTGGGCATTATATGCACGCGATGTGAGGTGGACCTTGATACGTCCACCTCGGTCCTCCTCACCTAGATAGTGCTATATTACCCCTTGGAGAATCTATTGCAGAGATAGTTGCTTTGGTCAAGGAAACTGTGGTTGAGACCGCGATGTGAGGTGGACCTTGATACGTCCAACCTCGGTCCTCACCTAGATAGTGCTATATTACTCCTTTGGAGAATCTATCGCAGAGACAGTTACTTTGGTCAAGGAAACTGTGGTTAAGACCGTGGAGCAAGCCCTAGTTCTAGAGGAGGAATTCACAACCTTACAAGACAAGCTAGAGGCTGAAAAGGATACCCTTGCTACTGGAGTGATGGAGGAGACCAAAAGCACCAAAAAAGGACGAGGCTAAGTCCTCGATTGACCTCTCTGCCCCCTCCAGCACTTTGGCAAAAGAAGACATTGAGCAAGAGTTAATGATCGACCTTTTACAACCTAGAAACATTTGTAATTATGTATAGGAAATTATTTTGATTTTTCCTTTGATTGCAGAGGGTGGTTGAAATTGACACATTTGTTGGGAGAGGCGGTGGCAACAGAGACCAGGCCAAGGTCCATGGACATGATGCTGTGTTGGTGCACTATCTTGGTTGACTTCCTATGGATGGCATCGCGATTATCCACAGGGACTACACCCCTCAATTTGCCTTCACTCTCTTCTTTTTGAAAGCCCTCTCTAAGGTGCTTCTAGTTCTGATTTAAAAATCCCTTGCCTTCGATGTTTTTGGTTCTGGATTTAGAGGTAAGCTTCTTGCTCGTATAGGTATAGCCAAAAGCATAGGCATAGAGGATCCTCAAGAAATAGCCCAATCACTCCTTGAGCACACTCTGCCCAATAACAAGAGAAGGAAGCTCAATATTGTAAGAAAGCTTTTGTAAAGATGATGTATCACTTCTTATTATGAATACAATACAATTTTTACAAACTTATTTTCATTAAGTATATCATTGTTTTTTCTAGTTTGTACCATCAATGTTTTTGTGAATGCATCAGAAATGACCGTGGGAGCCTGGGGGAGCCTGGGGGAGCAGTGCCAGAATAGTACGAATTTTGAGCCTGCACTGCTACTGTAGTGGGGGAGCAGTGCCAGAATAGTACGAATTTTGAGCCTGCACTGCTACTGTAGAGCCCAAATTTGCATTGTTTTGGCACAGCTTCCCCAGCCCTTCAGGAGCAATTCTGATGCATTGGATCACAAATAATATATTTTTACACATGATTAAAGGTATTTTTATCTTGTAAGTTACTGTTTCTCATAATCAATGTACTCGACTTGATTATAAACATAACCCCATCCAGTATTGTGAGAAACAAGGACTAAATGGAAATTTTGAGTTGTGACATCTGTACCCACCAGTAATTGTTTGTCAATGGATTGTTTTATAAATTAAAGTTTAAAGAGGAGTGTGTGAGTATCTGTATTCTAAAGAAAAAGTTAAGAAAGGCTTTCAATTATGGGTGGGTGAGTACTTGTCTGGTTCTACTATTCTAGTGGTTGGGAGGTGGCTTCGGATGGGGTTATGTTGAGTACATTGATTATGAGAAACAGTAATTTACAAGATAAAAATACCTTTAATATGTAAAAAAAAATTATTTGTCATCCAATGCATCAGAATTGCTCCTAAAGGGTTGGGGAAGCTGTGCCAAAACAGTGCAAATTTGGACTCTCCGTTGAGATCAGCAGGTCAACAACGAGATCCAGTAACAGATTACAATAAGTTTCTCATCATCATACATATATATCTTCCACAATATACACATGGGTGTCCTCGGCACCGTGAGCCCGTGCATCGCCTGTGGTCAGAATCTTCTAGGATCCTCCTTAGGTGTCCTGGCACTTCACTTAGGGACTGCTTCGTTGGCCCTCGTCCATCGTACTGGAAGCGCACCATTTTAACCATACTGAGGCTGGTCAAGACCTGGGCAGGATTTGCTGCGTGAGCTGTCCTTTAAACACTCCTCGCCAGCTGTTGCAACTGAACTTCTCTTAGAAAAACACATATGCTCCCTCCAGCATTCTGGCGTAAGATAGTCCTTTAAGAAAACAGGGTTTTCAGTTTTGATTTTCTTTTGAATACAATGTGTATATATTTATTCCGTATCCCAAGACTTCTAGATCACAGGTCTGGATTCCCAAATAGAGTTCCTTGAATTCTGAATTCTTGATTCTCAGATCAAAATCAAAGGTCTCAACTTAGTTTCAGATTGCGTGGGTGATTTGAGTGTAGATTACTGAACTGGTCACATCGTCATTTCTTGAAGCTAACAAAGGAGTTACGTCTTGGTCATAGTCTGATTCAGGGTTTGAGTTTAGAAAAGGTTCTCCCTGAACTATCTTTCTCAAAGGTAATATTTCAATTACTACTTTTCTGAATTTAAAACTAAACACCAATTCCTATGAGGAATAAATAAGTCATTTATCTAAATTCTGACTTCGATAATTTTTTTGAATTTTCTCATTACCATCCTAGAGAATATAAAACGGTATAATTTTACTTCACTAAGTATTTACTTATTCATTTTTCCAATTTTCATGGGATTTAAACATAGGATTAAAGTGAACTCTTATTTTGATAAAAAATTCTTTTATGCATCATTTTATGCATAAAAATCAATATTGGTGAAAGCAATACTTTTGTAATAAAAAAAGATTCTTTTATGCATCATTTTATGCATAAAAATCCATTTTAATGAAAGTAACACTTTTATAATAAAAATATTCTTTTATGCATTTATCTATGCATAAAAATCCATTTTGATGAAAGTAAAATTTTTATAATAAAGAAATATTCTTTTATGCATCTATTTATGAATAAAAGCCATTTTGATGAAAGTAACACTTTTATAATAAAAAAAATTCTTTTATGCATCTATATCTGCATAAAAATCCATTTTGATGAAAGTAACACTTTTATAATAAAAAAATATTCTTTTATGCATCTATTTATGCAAAAATTCCATTTTGATGAAAGTAAATAAAAAAATATATTCTTTTATGCATCTATTTATGCATAAAATCCATTTGATGAAATTAACACTTTTGTAATAAAACAAATAATCAATATGCATCTTTCTATACATAGAATTTAATTCTATTGAAAATCACTCTTTTATAATAAAAAATAATCAATATGCATCTTTCTATGCATAGAATTTAATTCTATTAAAATCACTCTTTTATAATAAAAAAAATGATCAATATGCATCTTTCTATGCATAGAATTTAATTCTATTAAAAATCACTCTTTTATAATAAAAAAATAATCAATATGCATCTTTCTATGCATAGAATTTAATTCTATTAAAAATCACTCTTTTATAATAAAAAAATAATCAATATGCATCTTTCTATGCATAGAATTTAATTCTATTAAAGATTACTCTTTTATAATAAAAAAATAATCAATATGCATCTTTCTATGTATAGAATTTATTTTTAAAAAAATCACTCTTTTATAATAGAAAAAAAAATCAGTATGCATCTTTCTATGCATAGAATTTAATTCTATTAAAAATCACTCTTTTATAAAAAAATAATAATCAATATGCATCTTTCTATGCATATAACTTATTTCTATTGAAAATCACTCTTTTATAATCAAAATAATCAATATGCATCTTTCTATGCATAGAATTTAAATGACACTTTTAGAATACAGAAACGATGGGGACTCAAATGACACTTTCAGAATACACAAACGATGCGGGTTACTCTTTTTGATTAATAAAAGATGAAATTTATTTCACAAATTTTTAGAAAATTTTACCATAACCTCCTTTGTATGGCTGACCATTTTTTATTTTTTCTAACCTTAATCTACTTAGGAATTATCCCCAATTGTTTTAAAGCATTCTAAACTAATCAATTTTCACTTTTAAGAGAGAAACAATATGAAAAGTTTAATTTCAACAATTAGATCACTTAACTAGGATAAAGAAGGGCTGATTTTAAAGCCTTTCCAAGAAGGCATAGCATCTGTTTATCATTTTAAGATAACAAACAATTTAGAAAACCATTAAAAGAATAAGAAAAAGTAAGATTTCTTACTTACATGAAATTCTGGGAGCTTTCCTTTGGCTTGATGGTTTGAGGGATCTACTCTTGTTTGTAACAAGAGTGGCCACCAATTCTTTAGAAGAGGGGTGAATTATTAAGAAATTCACAGTTCTTGGCTGTTGGGAGGAGTAGAGTAACAGTGCATAAAACACTATTAAGCTTCAAGAAAGGGGGAGGCTTCTATTTAAAGAAAAAAGTGAGCTTCTAACCAAGCAAACTGATTCTAGAATTTTCCAGATCAGTTTGGTCAATTTTTGACCATTTTCACGTCAGTTTAGCTTACTTTTTGGAACTAGACTTGAATTAGGAGAGAGGAGAGATGAGATATCTCAATTTTTGATAATTTTAAACTTCACCACACATGTGAAGTAGGCACCTCCTTCATGAGGGGGGGATTCCTATTGTGAGGTGTCAAAAATCCATTTTTTAAGTAATTCCTTTGGTCCTTAGTCCACTCTTCATCTTATGTGAGTATTTACTCATTTTTGGGAGGATTTTCTTTATTTCTTCTATTTATCTTCTCCACACATTTGGATGAATCTGATTGGCCCCTCAAACCCTTAAATTTTTTTTTTAAAATCTGGACCCCTAGGATAAGGCCTCTTGAGCAGATTATACTTGATTTCTAATGCACCTTCTAAAAATCTTTTTGAACTTTTGTTTCAGGGGAGCTTATTTTAATAAGAAGAGATATTTTTCCATCCAAAAATATTCAAAATCTGAATAACCTCTCTCTATAATATTTTCTCTCTCTAGGCCAAAACAGGTAGAAACAAGATCTTTTATATTTTTCTGAAGAGGGATTTGATTATAGAGGAAGATGCTGGATATCTTGAGAGGCTGGGGAGGAATCTTACATTCTCTCCCACTTGAAAAATGCGAGATGTCCTCATCTCGCAAACTGGGGGTAATCCCGCAATAGTTCAGCTTCTTTCTCCCAGGTGGCATCTTCAAAAGGATAGAACTTCCATTTGACCAATAATTCTCTAAGAATTCTGTTCCTGAGAACCTTTTCTTAAACATCAAGGATTTCTTTAGGTTGGAGTTCCATCTGCCCTTGGGTTGAAGAAGTTAAGATTTCATCTCATCAAGCACATGATCCGGTCTTGGTGCATACTTTTTAAGAAGGTTTACATAAAATACATTATGTACTTTGAGATGAGGAGGAAGAAGAAGCTCGTAGGCTAAGTCACCTACTTTCTTTGTAATCAGATATGGCCCACAATATCTGGGGGATAACTTCTTGTACTTCCCAAGAGATAGAGAACTTCTTTTGGGGCGTACTCGAATGAAGACCATATCTGCTTCTTCGAATTCTCTCTCTGTCCTCTTCTTATCTGCATACTGCTTCTGTCTATCCTGGGCAGCTTTTATATCTTTGAGAATTGATTGCATCTGCTGCTCCATGTCATCAAGCATCTGCCTTTCGACATCTCGACCCTAATCAATGGGTCAGACCAAGTTAATGGAGTTAAGCAATCTTGTCCATACAAAGCTTTGAAAGGGCTCATCCCAATACTTATGTGATAAGAAGCATTGTAGGCGAACTCGACTAGGTGCAGATAGCTTAGCCACTTCTTGGGTTCCCTGCCGCCACCACAGCATGACCGAAGTATATCTTCGATTACTTGGTTCACCCTTTCAGTTTGACCATCGGTTTCAGGGTGTGGTAAGCTATGCTGAGATCCAAGAAAGTTCCTACTGCTTCAAAAAATGCAGTCCAAAATCTTGATGTGAATTTGGGATCTCGATCACTTACTATTCTTCTGGGGGGGTAGGCCATGCAATCTGAAGATTTCCTTGAGGAACACTCTAGCCACATCCGCTATAGTGTAGGTTTCTTTTACTGGAATCAGATGGGAAACTTTGGTTAGTCTATCAACTACCATGAAGATGGAGTTGTAACCTGATTGCACTAAAGGTAATCCAGTAATAAAATCCATACTGATGCATTCCCACTTAATCCGGGGGATGTCTAATGGATATAATTTCCCAAGCATTTTTACTCTCTCGGCCTTGACTTTCTGAGAGGTCAGACATTGACGTACATGATTAAGCACATCCATTTTTAGACGAGGCCAAAAAGAAGCTTTTCTTCACAGACATGTAGGTTTTGATGAAAACTGGATGTCTTGTAATAAGGCTGTCATGGGCTTCATTCAGAATTTGACCCTTAATTCCCTCATCATTGGGAATGCATAGCCTGCGATTATAATACATAATTCTATCATCCAGGCTGTACCCTTGAACTCGGTTCAACTCTTGTGGAGTTTTGCTTTCCTGCATAAGTAGGGTAGCAATAGGGCCAAAGAATCTATCCTGCATGATCTTCTCTCTTGCTTTAATAATCAAAGGATTTGACACTACAGTAATTGCAAGCAAGGAGGATTTTCTACTGAGGGCATCTGCTACCACATTTTCTTTGCCTGGGTGGTACTTGATTTAAAAATTAAATTCCTGCAGGGTCTACATCATCCAGCTTCTCTGGCGCATGTTGAGATCCTTCTGAGTGAAGATCCAATTTAAGCTCTAATGATCTATCATCAAAGTGAATCTTTGACCCAGTAAGTAATGTCTCCACAACTTCAGGGCATATACTACTGAAAGTAGTTCTAGGTCGTGGGGACAACATAATTCCTCTCATGCATTCTGAGTTTTCGGGATTCATAGGCCACTGCATGACCTTCCTGCATGAGTGCACCTCTCCCAGGGCAAAACCACTGGCATCAGTTACTACCTCAAAGGGTAGAGAGAAATCTGGCAGCTTCAAAACGGGATTGGTTACCAAGGTGGTCTTCAGCTTATCAAAAGCACTCTGGTACCTGGCAGACCATTGAAACGGGATATTCTTCTTGAGAATATTCGTCAGGGGGGAAGCTATGAGAGCATACTTTCGTTTAAAAATTCTATACCAACCAGTCAATCCCAAGAATCCTCTGACTTCTTTCACTGTCTTTGGTTTAGGCCAATCTATGACTGCTTGGACTTTCGTGAAGTCTGGAGAAATTGCATCTTTGGATACCAGAAAGCCCAAGTATTCAACATGGTCGCATTTGCTCTTTTTTGCAAAGAGTTGGTGCTTTCTTAGAATCTCAAGAACTTTCTAACATAAGCTTCATGGTCAGCTACATTCTTTGAGTAAATCAGAATATCATCAAAGAAAACAAGAACAAAATCATCCAAGTATTCTCTGAGAATGTCTTGCATTAAGCGATTGAATGTAGCTGGGGAATTTGTCAATCAGAATATCATTAAAGAAAACAAGAACGAAATCATCCAAGTATTCTCTAAGAATGTCGTGCATTAAGCGATTGAATGTAGCTGGGGCATTTGTCAATCCAAATGGTATGACAGTGAATTCATAATGCCCATACCGAGTATTGATGGCTGTCTTCGGGATATCTTGCTCATTGATCCTGATCTGATAATACCCTGATTTGAGATTTATCTTTGTGAAGATCTGGGCTCCACTTAGCCTGTCCAGAAGCTATCAAGTGAGGTCCCTTGATAATGATTGGATGAACCAATTTTTGGGAGATGGATGTGATGTAAAGAGGACCTCTCTAGAAGATGCCATTGAATGTAAAGTAACAATTCTAAATTTCACATTCAAGTGAAATCATAACATAAAGTTTGTTTGTATTTGTAGCAAATTCTGTTAGGGTGTCCTCCATTACTTTTAAGCATTGATTGCATTTATGACCATGTATTTCATTGGGAGGCAAACATTATGCATGTGATTTCATTACAGAAGATGGTGACTATGGAGATGCATATGGCAATGCTTCGATCAAGACATACGTAAAGGAACTCACTCTTCCATCATTGATGTTGTAATCCAATTACAATGTCAAGACCCGTCAATGGTCAATTCAGAAATCCATTGGCCATTGGCCTTTCTTAGGTAAGACATCCAATCGATGTGTAGTGATGCTCCAAGGGATTTTTATTTTAAGTTAGATGGCAGGAAAATTGGAACCAGAAGTGAAGCTTTCAAAACCTAGTCTATTTGTATCGAACCACATATCCTAGAGGTTGTAAAAATCTTGATATTTTAGCCTTTCCATCAATAATAAAATTTCAAGAGTTATCTTTGGTCTACATGTTGTTGTATAAATGTTACTTCTTTTATCTTTTTGCATTTTTTTCTTTCTGTGGTGGCAACCACACATCTTGGGCATCCTTGATACTCTATCTTGAAAACATCTAGATTTTAACATTAAGCCATAATAGGCTATTCTTTACATACATTACTTTGAATTCTACATATAAGCCCATTTGTTGCATATTACTATAATATAGACCTTGTATAGTGAAAGTGAGTACAATGCAATATAAGGCTTCCCCTTGCCAATGTCCAACGTAAATTGCATTGTAATGACATGCAATATAGAAGTTCTTTTTAGCTTGAATATGGAACCCTATTAGTCATGTTTGCATGTTTGCATGTTGCTGAAACTTTATTAACACAAACTTAGTATAGCTTGAATTCAGAAGCATGGAGAACAAAAGAAACATTTAATGTAAATACATTACCATAAAGCAATTTCTCTTATAGATCATCATTGCAACATGGAGATACAAAAATGCCTTGTTAAAATTTGGCATGACAAAATTTTGTACATGTAGAGAGTAGTTAATATAAATAATTTACACATTGTCAATATAAATTTACACATTGCATGGGATGACGCTGAATATTATTTTTAGGTAGGGGAAGCTTACTCTTGCTGTCAAGGGGAGTGCTCTTCTTATTTGGGAGAGTCAATATCTTGCTCGTGTCAAGGGGATGGCGAATCTCCAAGGTGCATCCAATCCCTATCGGCGGTTAGCATTTGTGGATACTCTCGTGGCGGAGGCATTGGTCTTGGTCATTGTGGAGGAGGCACCAATGCATATGGCGTATTAGGCACTCCTTGCCCAATATTGTAAATTAGAGTTTCAATTGTTGTGGCCCTATATAGTCGCACATCCAAATTTGTATAATCCAATAGTTGTAGATTCTACACATACAAAAACTTACATATGTGATATCAGTGAGTGTACAAAGAATTTGAGGTATCATTAGAAGAAGAAGTGCATGCTTATGTTTTCTAAGAGTAGTGCAAACATTGTGTGTAGCAACAACATGGAATTGTAGCACACTATCCAACCACATCTAGAGCCATCATTTTGGTCTAGGACTCTGTATCTAATGATCTCCATTGAATAAAACATCTCCTCTTGGGCAAGGGCCTCAATACTAGCTATTAACTTTCTAATAGATATGCACAACATTTTTCAATTGTCAATAATCTCTCTCTCTCTCTCTCTCTCTCTCTTTCTCTCTTTCCCTCTTGAATCAAAGGTCTTGAGTTCAAATCTTGTCGGATAGATCAATTTGGTCTCTTGGGATAGTTTCCTACGACGTTAAAAAGTTCTCTTCTCTTCTCTTCTCTTCTCTCAGAGTAATGTAAAAAATGAATGCATGGACTTATTGCCTCACATTGCCATGAAATTTTGTAATTGAATTGGCAAGATAGCATCACTTCTCCTCAGTATCTAACTAAACTCCTATGTCCACTACAAAAGTCAATAAATAGTATAACATGGTAAATCTAGTATCTATGTCAGAATACAAAAAGTACAATTTAGGTCACATGACACTTACGCTTCATGGTAGGACATTACAAAGATCTGGGCATGGTCCAAATCTACATGCCTAAACCATGGATAGATATCCACGTATGAAACATCCTCTGAAACCAGAAGTGGGGATATAAGAGAATCTAAAATATATACCCTATGCTGAGCTTCCTATGGCAGATTTGATAAAACTAGACTACATAGAGATAATTAACATCGTATGACTTCATGAAAGAATAACACTTTAAATTAAAGTTTAGGGCATGGAGCATAACAAACCTTAAAACAACCTACATAACTTTGCCATTGACCTCCTTGTGAATTCTTCATAAGAAATCAATCTCCTCCACCTCGAAAGGGAAGTATTAAGGAGTTTCTCGCATTGGCAACCACACAACAAAGGAGGGGGCCAAATATCTCAAAGCATGTACATCAGAACTATACAATTCTTGAAATACAGCTTCTCTCCCTTCCCTTTCAATTCTCTTTGTATTATGAGCCTCCCTATTTCTAGCTTTGTTGTTGGTCTTTTGTACGTTGTGCCATGTGTCACGCGAATGATTGCCCTTGGTCTCTTTATTAGCGACAGTAGTATGTCTTTGCCTCAGGGGGGGATCTCCAAGATATCTTTTATCCTTGTGTCCATGAGGCCTAGTGGCTCTAGCGTCTTGTCATATCTGAACCTAAGAAGTCGTAGTAGCGAGTACATGTCCTTTGATATTACTGTTACTCTTTGTGCATGGGTAGCTAGAACATAGCTATCCTAGAAATGTTCAATAAGCCAATCCTTGTGGGGCAGCCTCATGTAAGCAACCCAATGCTGAGCCCTACCACCGCACATCATAGTGGTTCCTTTGACAAATGCACTACAAGGGATCGGGCTCATACCCGCGCTCTTAGCCGCTAAAAATGACTTGTGAAAAAAAGTAGCGGGCCCGTGTATCAGCGCGTGTATCATCGCGGCCAGAGACATGCGTGTAAAACCGCGTGTATAGTACCACTCAGATGCGCGTATACACGGGTGTGTAGTCGCGTTCTTTTCACAGACGCGTTGATACACGCGGCTATACATGCTTTTTCTTATATTAGACGCGCTTATACACGGGTGTATAGCCGCATCCTGTTCAGTTCCAATGTCCCAGACGCGTTTATACCTGCGTCTATACACGCGTTTCTTTAATTTAGATGCGCTTATACACGCATAATTGCCAATTTATACGCATTAATACACGCGTATTTTCCAGGGTATCCGCGTAGATACACGTGAGTTTTAGCAGTTCTGACGCGTTTATACACGCAAACAGAGAGCTAAAAAAAAATTCCAGAGAGTGCTATTTGGTGCGTGAATATTGTTCCAGCATTCCAGCACCCAATAGCACTCTCTGGTTTTTTTTTTTGTGCATTAGACCATCCACGAAGAACATATGCACGAGGGAGATTAAGACAAGAATGACATGAATGCATACATTGTCATTACACGATTCAAGACAGACATGAATGTAATACTATCGATCAATCAATTCAATATTACTATCAAAATTTCATACATGTATACAAGGGAGTCCATATCTCGAAGTAGCCCATGGCTTGAGTTTACAAAAAAATATATACAATCACATCCTCAATATGGAATGTGATACTATAAGTCTGAGTACTACTCAGACCCAGATGATGACTCGGTGCTCCCTCCATGCTCAGATGAGCTCACATCGGTCGGAATGTCCAAGGAGTAGTGCTCACGTCCACCCTCTGCAGCGGCGGGCCGGTGGATCATCAGCAGCTTGTGCCTGTTCAAGTAATATATAGTATATAAGTATATATATATGCAATTCAATAAACCAAAACCATTCGTTACGAATTTTCAAGTACCTGTCGACCGTATGGTCTCATGGCCATCTCAAACTGCGCGTCCGTAATACGTCCCTCGGCTCTGAAGATGGCCCACGTGTCACGTCTGCTATGCCGGCGAGCATACGCAGTATCGTGGGTTGTGGGCTTCCTCCCCGTAACCCGTCGCTGTATCATAATCAACACAATTTGTAAGATTAAAACAATCATAGAATCAATGAATTAAGTAAACAATCAAATAAAGTGGCAGGATACTTACGAACTCTGCCTCCCATGACTCGACGCCGCCAGATCCGAAATGCGAAGATCCAATGGTCTCCATCTGGATCCGTCGTGCCTCCACATGCTGCCTGCTCTTCACGCCACCCTCTGCTCGTTTCTTTGCCTCCTTCCACTCGCGTTTCTGCGCAGTGGCAGGTTTCTCGGTAGGATAGCCACCCGCAGCTACATTTAGCCGGTCATCGTACGCGAGTTTTTTAAGGTGAGATCTTTTATTACTTAAGATCTCCCTTATTCGCGTCCTTCCCCATACATCCGAGAATGTAGCATGTGGGGGATTGGGGTACCGACTATGTACAGCCTCTATCACCTCCCCAACTAATCGGCTATTTTGATCTTTAAATTTAATAAAACAATTTCTATATGAGTTTGATACTACCCCACGCATGTACTCCATTGCCTCCCTCCCCCTCGCATCCATCACTATCCCGCCCCTATCTGTCACATCATAGCAGACTACTCTCTCTATCTCTCTCATCTCCTCCTCTTCCAAACTGTCTCCTCTAACTCTTCTCTCTCTATCTCCTCTCTCACCGCGTGCCCTACTACCTCCCCCACTTCCCCCACCTCCCCCACCCCAAAGCACCCGCCGCATCCTCCACTCCCACTCTTCCTACTGCTGCGGGTGGAGTCACGACTGGGGGATTGTCTACGTGACGGTGGCTGTGAGCCCTGACGTGACGGTGGCTCTGAGGGAGCACGTGATGGTGGCTGTGAGGGTGTACGTGAGTGTGTCTGGGACGAGGTATGTCTCCTCGGTGGACGTGGAAGAGGAGAAGCTGCATGCCGTCTCGTCGGACTCGGAGGAATAGACGGCACTGGAGTGCCCTGGATACTCGCGGTAGGGGTATAGACACCAGGCAGGGAAGGAGGGGGATGGGTATACATATACTCTATAAGCTCAACCGGACCAGGTTGGCGCCCAAAGTGATTCAGCATCTCCATAAGCCAATTGCTGTACGCAAATGGATCGGATGAAGAACCTGGAATATCCATAAAGAACCTGCAACAAACATCTTCATGTACATCATGGGCTGTCTCTTGACTCACACAAATATCATCATTCAAGTCAGTTGCCTGTAAATCATGAAATCTGAAACGCCGCAGTTTTCTGTCTGCAGAAACGCGTGTATACACCCGTCAAAAAACGCGAGTATACACTCGTCCAGAAACGCGTGTATATCCGCGTGAACATACTCTGCAGACAGGTTACACGCGCTTCTACACGCGTTCGTACACGCGACCTGCGAAAAAATTTTCTCGAAAAGACCGACCCCCCGACAAAGACAGAATGTCCTTTTAAAAGGACCAGCCATTGTCGCCCCTGTCAGGATGCAGTAACCCAATCGTGTGCAAAAGGACAAACCCAAAGAGCAAAGAGCAAAGTAAATAAATCTGACAAAAGAGACAAGGCACAGGACAAAGTGACTCACCTCTGAAAAAGTGAGTCTTCTCTGCTCCTTCTCTGCTCCCTCCTTCTCCCGTGTGTGTGCTCCTTTCTCTGCTCCCTCCTTGCTGTTGGAAGAGGCGAAAACAGGCGAAAACGCATGCACAGTCGATTTCTTAGTTCAAAATCTATATTTGGGGAAGGCGGGCTATTTTTAGTTTAAACATACCGCCGCGTTTATATTCGCGTTTATAAATGCGTGTATATTCGCGTGTATGTTATTTTAGCTGCGTTTATACACGCGTTTTGCAGAAATTAGCCGCGTGAATACACGCGATTTTTAGGAAGTAGCCGCGTTAATACACGCAATTTTTAGGAAATAGCCGCGTTAATACACGCGATTTTTGTGCTTTCATTAAAAACATATAATGATTTTGTGTTTTCTAATTTGTACACAGGATGTCATCAACCTCTTCAAGCAGTTCTGGGGAAGATGAGACAATGCGTCATCGTAATCGCGATGTGTGGTTGGGACAACGGATCAAATGTATGTGTAATCGATGTCAAGGATGCATTGTACGAGCACGTCGAATTACCTTGAATCACATCTCCATGTATGGAGAATGGAATCAAACAGGTTTAGAGGTGAGTAGATGTAAATTGATGGTATTCAAATGACTCATGGTATCCAAATTAAATTAATAGAGTTGTAACATATAATTTGATAAATTGAAGCAGGATGCAGTACCACACCCTAACATGGTACCCTACGTGCGACGAGAGCACGTAAAGCATCGACGAGATGATGCTGGATCTTCGGGATTTATTGTCAGAGATGAGTGGGAAAGGGACGACAATAGCCCTGCACCCCACGAAGTTGTGGAAGAGGAGGTGCTTGATGATATGGTGCGGAATCTTTTTAAGGATGATCCCAAAGGTATGGACGACGATGATATGGAACAAGAGCATCTTTATAAGGCTTCATCGACACCGGTGTTTGAAGGGTGCACATTCTCAGTTTTACGTGCTTCACTTGAACTACTTAATATACAAACAGTTTATGGATGGAGCAATGCAAGTCTTGACGCATTGTTGAAGTAAGCATTCTAACTTACAAATTTGAATTAGTGGTTTAAGGTTTAGGATTTAAGACTAATTATAATTGATGATATTGGATGCAGGCTATTATCAAACATGCTTCCAAAGGAAAATAGACTACCCACCTCAAGAGACATAGCGAGGCGCTATGTGACATCTCTTGGAGGACTGGATTATGATAAAATACATGCATGCGTCAATGATTGCATTCTCTTTCGTGGGACGCATAAGGAGGCTCTACATTGTCCCACTTGTGGTGAAGCAAGGTACAGAACAGATATGAAGAGTTTTGATGTACCTCGTAAAGTCTTGCGACACTTTCCTATAATTCCTCGCATCAAACACATGTTCAAGTGCAAATCCATAGCAGAGTTCATGTCATGGCATTCCTCACATCGATCGGATGATGGCATGTGGAGAATTCCCGCAGACACTCCTGCTTGGAAGCATATTGAAGATGAGTGGCCCAGCTTTAAAACAGAGTCCAGAAACTTGAGACTTGGCCTGGGTATGGATGGAGTGAATCCATTTGGTTTCAAAAGCACCGCATACAGCGTGTGGCCAGTTGTGTTGGTGAATTACAACCTTCCACCATCAATGGCGATCAAGAAGGGACATCTTATGTTATCCCTTCTAATTCCAGGGAAACATAAAGTCAAGCATATGGATGTTTATCTTGAACCACTGATTGATGAGTTGGAGGAACTATGGAGAGGTGTTGCGGTGGTGGACATTAGTAGGCCTCCCTCCTCTCGACACTTCAACTTAAAAGCAGTGTTGATGTGGACAATGCATGACTTTCCAGGATACAGCGATTGTTCTGGTAAGAATTCTAATTACCTCCCTACTCTATTACTATTGGCTATATATATTAATTAGACGGTTTGACTTTATTATTCTAACTTTTATTTATATTTTAACAGGTTTGAAAACATCGGGTAAACATGCATGTCCTGTTTGTGGCCCTTCGTTAGTACATGAGTATGCTGATGGTTTGTGTAAGACTATATTCGATAATCATCATCGATTTCTCCCCTCAGATCATCCTAAATATGTTGCTAGTAAGAGTAACATTCCTCCACAAACACTTCGTGCAAAAGATTGGAAGCGTATTTGGGAGTCTACAACTATTCTTCCTCCAGATGGCATGAACAGGTATAGTGATGTTTTTTCAATCTTGTTTTGTGTAGTCTCTAATTGGATTAAAGGTCACATAGAGCAATCCCTTGTGCAGGTACTCCATTTTTTTTCGGCTGCCATATTGGACCCATCTTAAGATCAACCATCTTCTTGATCCCATGCACATCTTCAAGAATGTGGGATCTGGTATTTGGGAACATATTACTGGTAAACGAGACAATGTTAGCGTACGTGAGGACTTGCGGGTCGCAGGACGTATGCGTCAAGCTTGGCCACGAGAGGTGGGTGGGCACATTCGTCTTCCGCCTGCACCATGGATTATATCAAAGAAAGAGGAGAAGCAGGTAAAGCAGGCCATCACCACTTTGCGTACTCCCACTGGATGCATGAGATCATTGAAGGGAGCCTTTACAACCACTAAGAAAAGAGGCGTTGAGCAACTATATGGGTTGAAGTCCCACGATTGGCACAAGATGCTTCAAGTAAGTGTTTTCCAAGTCTTGTACGTACATTGAAATTAAATTTTGTAATGCCATAAACCATAAATGTGCTCTTATGTGCGCAGTTCATACTACCTACTAGCATCGACCATTGTGCGAATAAGAGTTTGAAAAAATGTATTTATAAGATGGGCGAGCTTGTGAGGTATGTAAAACCCATGCTCAGATCACCCTTCATTATACCTTGCAAAATGAACGTGCATGAGGTATAACGTACTATTTATTTATTTTTCAGGTATGTTAGTTCCAAAGCAATTGATCCAGCCACGTTGGATGATGCGCGTGTTATGGCAGTGGAGGTGGTTTGTTTGGTAGAGGAGACTTTTCCGCGAACCATTCTCACAAGTCAACTACATCTCATTGTGCATTTAGTGGACGAAATTGCTTTATGTGGTACTGTGCATGCACGTTGGATGTTCTTCCTAGAGCGCTTCATGAAGACCTTAAAAGACTTTGTGAGGCAAAGTGCAAGGCCTGAAGGAAGCATGGCCGAGGGTTGGTTGATACAAGAGTCTCTTGTATATATTTCAGAATTTCTTGGTCAGGTGGACAGCTCTTTGCCACGACTATGGAGCAATGAAGAGGACTTGAGGATGACCTCTATTGTGCCTCAAGGAAAAGGACAGAGTAAAGTAATTGACAGAACATTGATTGATGATCTCAATTTCACTTGTATCCTTAATAGTGATGTGATGAGCAGATGGGTTACAAGATATGAGGATGCAAAGACAAAAAGGCAAGCAGAAAGAGCTCTCTTTCGGAGGCAACATGGCTCTCGGAAGGCGTACCCTAAGCATCTAGCAACACTTCCGAATGATATCCATGTTGATTGGTTGCATGAGGAAATGGAGAGAGCAGAGAGCGACGAGGGGCTGCATATCACGGCGGAAGAATGGGAGTATGCACGAGGATGCATGTCAAAGGTACATAGAACTAATGTTTTGCATTAGTTGTAAGTGATTTGCTTTTAATATTTATTCACATTGCTTACACAAATATTGCTTCTATTTTGGTCCAGTGCACTATGTTCAATGCTATATGGTGTGAAGGCAAGCATTTTCGAACACAAAGAATTGATGAAAAGAGAAATACACAAGATTGCGGTGTCATTAGTAGCTTTGAGGGAGCTAATGGAAAAATGGATGATTATTGTGGCATAATCCAAGACATATTTAGGCTTGACTTTCGTCGCTTCTTTGTGTATGTTTTGGATGTCAAATGGCAAATGAACGTGGTGGAAAAAGGGCCTGATGCAACGATAAAACGCCATGCAAGTGGATATGTAACTATTGACTCTACAAAGTTCTGGCAAACAAAGAAAGATAGGCTCGTATTGCCACAACAATGTGAGCAGGTATGCATTTTTTTACTAATGTGTTTCATGTACATATATATCTAAGCTCGCGTACCCCTTGACTTTTGATATGCTAATTAATTACTGTACTGTGTGTATTTGAGTAGGTTATCTATCTACCAATGGTGCATGACATCAAATGGTGGTACGTCATCCCTATTGCACCACGTTCCAAAGTGATGTATAATACATTCACTGATATGGAGCATATGGAGGATGTAACAAGCCGCAATAAAGATGACGTCGAACATGCCATTGAAGATGTTGTGATCGATGATCAAGAAATAAGAGATGATCATGATAATGAGGATGAGCATGCCATTTCTCATGATCATGAGAATGACCCTACCATTGAGGATGATGGTGATGTTGATGAGGATGATCAGGACATCGATACCATTATCAATGGAGTACAGAATATCGATAGTGGAATAAATTTAATCGTAGCCTTACCAATTGATCAAATGGATATTGATGTTGATCGTTTGGCAAGGATGGATCTTATTGAAGATGAGATCGAACCCTAACTAATCCGTCACTGTATGTTCTAAATTGATGACATTTCTATCATCTCATATGCATGATTTATTTTTGAATATATTTCATTGTTGTAAATGCATGTAGTGGGATTGTGTAATGATGTATACTGTAATGTACTATGAGATGGTTTAAGGAAAATAGTTTTTAATTTTGTAAAGGAATTCAGTTTTTTTCAGTTTTTCTCTGCCATGCGTGTATTAATCCGTGTATAGCAGCGTGTATTTATCCGTGTATAATAGCGAGTATTACCCCGTGAATATTATCGTGTATAGATGCGTGTATTACTGCGTGTATATAAACGCGTTTATACACTCGTTGATAAATGCAAATATACACGCGAACTTATATGCTAAAATACACGCGCCCGATTCTATTCAAATACAAGCGCGACCATACACGCGTTCGTAATTTATCACGTGTATGAAACGCGTGTATGGCAGCATTGTCTTGTAGTGATGGATCTGACAAGGTACTGGAATGGGAGCTTCGGAATGAAGCACTGTACATGCCTTTGTACCTTTAGCAGTTCACATAAGATGAAGCTATGCTATTCATTCCTTTGTTGAGTCCTCATTGAGCGAAGGCTAGAAATATTCTTTCGTGTTCTAGCTTTTTGAGATTTCCAGCCTATTTTAGGATTGTTAGACAAAGAGGCCCTGACTGTCCTCTTTCTCCACACCATCTATAAAAAAGAAGGAAAACGCAACAACATATTTGGATTCAATGGACTACAACATGATGGGAAGAGTTCCAACACATTTGGATTCAATGCACTACAGCGTGATGGGAGAGTTCCAACACATTAAAACTCCCATATCGTGTTGTATTTACTTCACAATGAAAGAAACTCACTCTCTAGAAAAGGAAGAAGAAGACATGGTGCAAGTTAATAAACATTGTATTGAGAAATGGACACTTACTCATCAATAGGATGTCGTCCACAAAGCGATGAGATGGTGCAGATGACGGCGAACAGATCATGACATAAAAAAATCGATTAAAGACACTCTTGTTTATGGAGAGCTTAATGCTTAATTCAACGATTTAGGTTTAAAAGAAGGGTTCCAACCTTAATTAGATGTGATTCCGCATGATGACATTAGTGTTAAGTGCATGTGACATGCAATGATGACAATCGAATGCATCAGTGACATGTGTCTATCACTCATGTGAATGAACCTAGGTGACCGCGAATGAAATCTTGCCACATGTAAAGACTGTGCAATAATGCACGGACTTGCACATGCATTATTTCTAGCATGAGTTTCAAATGCTCTTGGCTTTGTTTTCTGTGAAAATATTTTCTCGCTCTTGCTTGCTCCTCTTTGATGGTGTGACCAGTGTTGGCAATTCTCCTGATCTTCTCGACACTCATTTGTGAGACAGTCTCCAACCCTAAGGTAATTTTAAGATGAGTTAATTTGTCAAGTCTTATCGGTCTTAAAAATGTTTATTTTCATATGATTATAAGTGTCATTCCTTCTTGTCCTATGCAAATCATGTATAATTGATAACTAATTTTGAGTTTTAGTGTACAGCACAATGTAGGGCTTCATTGGAGAATGTCCACCCTAAATCTTGTAGTATGTACAAACTTGCATTATACAAGGTCACTATAGCACGAATTCAGAACCGTATGGGTAATTTCCGGCCCATACTCTTGTTTTTAGTAGAAATGACTTTGAGCTTCATTACAATAAGGGCTTTACTCTCGAGAACGTCCACCCTAAATCACATTGTAGTAACTTGCATTATACTAGTCAGTACAACGCAAATTTGGAACCCTATGGGTGATCACTGATCCATCCTCCCATTTTTAGAACCCTCTTTTTAGTGTTTTCTACATATTTGTGCAATAAAAGGCTTCACTCACCAACATCCATCCTATATCGTGTTGTACTGACTTGCAATATACGCTCTCATTATAGTGTGAATATGGAAGCCTACATCCGATCACCTACATTGCATACTTGTGCAATGTCAAACCATACGCTCATTGTATACGACAAAAAACTGAGTATCATGAGCTTTAGATGGCCGTTTGTTATTACAGATTAGTGCAATTGAGACCTTGTATAGTGCAAGTCATTATAACACGATATAAGGCTTTCCCTCGTCAACTTCCAACGTAAATCGTGTTGTATTGACTTGCAATATAGAAGGTCTTTTTAGCTCAAATATGGGACCCTTTTCTATATCTCTGTGTCATAATAGTGTTTGCTGAAATTTTAGTAATGTAGACTTAGTATAGCTTGAATTCAAAATAAAAGTCGTAGTATCGCTAGCTTCTGATGCATATTTTTGCAATGTAGATCATTTATATTTCGGTTCAGCACAATGCGATATCAAGCTTCACTCGCCACCATGCACCATGAATTGCCTTGTAATGACGTTTGGAGTGTAACTACGGATCTCCATTATTCTCTCATTGATATGCAATTAAAAATCATTTTGGCAACTTTTTTTTGCTTGTAGATGCATCCTTTTGAGATTGAGGTCGAACCCGATACTAGTTTTGAAGAAACTCCTAATGAAAAATTATTCGATTTCCTTCACAAAGTCAGCCACCAGCACCATCTCCAATGTCAAATTTCACATATGTTTTCTTGCAATATCTCCATAGAGAGTATGATCTTGTTTGGACGCACACATCTCTCCATCTTTCCTCCAATGAAATCATAGGAGGCGAATGACACATGGGGTCCTACTCTTCACCTCTCATCCACAATCAGAGAAACCTTTGATGCAGCATAATTAGGGTGCTTTGGAGGAAGACATTGATGGTGGTCATCTTACATCACTTTCTTTAGTGCATATGTATGTTTGGATACAAGTTATGGACCACAAATTAGACATGCATTATATCCTGTAGTTGTGGGACCTACAAAATTGGCATGTAAGAATTGAAAGTTAATAGACATTACAATACATTAGAGTTATAAATGAATCATTTGTGCATGCTTAGATAAGGATCAATTTATGAGTGTAACAAACCTGAGCACTCCATATAGTCTTAAAAATCATGCATAGTCCACGTCAAGATACCCTTGACCATTCCATTGTGGCATGAAATTGCACGAGAAACATCATGTACCCTTATGCCTCTCCATAATTGCTCAAGCTCATGAATCAAGGGCTCAAGGTATACATCCATGTTCTTTAACTTGTGCTTCCCACGCACAAGAAGCGCAAGCATCACATGACCCTTCATGATGGACATCCATGGAGGAATATTGTAATTCATAAATAACAATGGGCCATGTGGACCATAATGTATACCTCAATCCAAATGGGTTCACCCCATCCATACCAAATCCAAGCTATAAATTATGGGGCTCATCTTTGAACTATGGCCATCCATCCTCAATCAAGAATCCTCATCATGCCATTGGCTAAACAACGGTTCACATGCCATGTCATTAACTTAGCAATGGATTGACACTGGAACATATGTTGAGTGCGAGGTATAATAGGAAAGTGCCTCGATACCTTTTGCAAAATTTTTTCACCCAGTAACAATCCTCTCCACAAATTGGACATTTGATGACATTGGCAAAAGGCACCCTTGAATAGTACACAATCCTTATTACGACATGCATGAATTCGAGTGTAATCCATAGCAAGCTAGGAAAGTATTTTCTCGAGCATCACTTCTTCTTGTTGCGGGCATTAAATTGTTTGTTGGGAGCATGTTCTTTAATAATCAGAGTAGGCTATTCACACTATTAAATTGTTTGTTGGGAGCATGTTCTTTAATAATCAGAGTAGGCTATTCACACTATTATTTCTCTATCCATATGTTGTTTACAAGTTGAGGATTTTCAAGCATTCCTGCAAAGTTGAGTACTTTGGACCCTCGTACAATGGTGTGTTAGCCTCCTAGTGTAACACATCCTCTCTTTCATGTGTTTCAAAGTTATGTGTCTCTTTCTCACCCTCACTTTCAAAAACATGAGTGATCATCTCCTCCATGACATCCTCTTCCTTATCTCATGTGGAGAAAATCATGGATCTTCCAAATGTATTTGACATGCTCCACTTTCCCAGTGCTCCTTTACAAAGCTTGTACTCCTTCCTCAAGTTTTTTCCAATGACAGAATAATGAGGCATATTGTGTCGTACTTGTGCACGAATGTCCATACCCTCCTCATCCTATTGAACCATATTTAAAAATGACACTGAAAATTACATATGGCAAACCATGAGTTTACATTTCATCTCACAAGTTTATATAATAACCGAGGAATTGGCTTGCATCAATAAGTTGGCTGGCATTGGTTTAAATAATCCCCATTTTCTAATATGCTCCAATGCCACTCGGTGTTCACGTACACCATTAGGGAAAAACGGAGCTCATTTTGGGGCCCTGTAAGAAATTCACTATTTTTCGATTTATTTCTCTCCTAAAAGATCTCAAAAATAATAAAATATGGAAACATGGCTCAGAACTGTCAGTAAGGACCACTGAACTGTCAGTTCAGAAAAGAATAAGATAATCTTTTGTCTAACTAACACGATTTTGCATTAAATATCTCCTTAATTTTTTTTTTGTTTCTCGAAGATTTCGCATCTCTTTTGACGACGTGTGCATGCCTCTCATAAAGAATCCATCACTGAACTTAATGATTGTATGGATACCGCCACACTTCCACAATTCATGTTACAAAAAGACTATGAGATTGACAAGCCAACTTTGCAACCTCAGAAGCACAAAAATGGCCGATACTAGTGAAGTACAATCTCAGAAGAAGCGATTATATCATCTTCACATCGACTTAGAAGAACAATATGCTCCAGCACAAAAAAGACGAAAGGATACGGTGCTAAATGCTCAACAACGGGAAAATATGAGAAGATAAGGGCTCCAACATATTGACTTATGGTGTGATGGAAGTATATATCCAAAATGTCTAGTACAAAACTCTACACCTCCATTTGTCAATCCAACCACACTATTGAGGTTTGCGGGCGATGGACAAAATGGACTTCTTGGTTATATTTCAGCACAGTCTGCATTTGCAGAAACATATAAAACAATGTACCTACAAGAAAAGGGAGCCAGGATTCAAGAGATAGCTATTCGTGCAAAATTGGAGCAGCAGTTGCAGAATGAAATTGAGGAGCATTCAAAGAGTAAAAAAGAGTTAACAAGATCAAGAAGGAAGGGAACCATGCTTGGAGACAGACAACGAAGTAGGAAGATTAAAAACATTGCAAATTTGAAGGCTGGGACTGGTGGATGCAAGCGAAGAATTCACGAAGCAAGGTTAGTTTGCAATTTTTTATTTTTTAAACTCAAAAATGCTCTCAAATGACTATATGTATTTTGTCCATTAATGCAAAACAGGATTGGAAGTGTTGAATAATATAGGCATATTGTGTTGTTACTATATTGTTACTATAGGAAATTATTGGAGCCTGCAAAAGAAAATATGGATCCCAACCTTCTTCTAGTTAAACAAATGAAAGGATTGCTTTCTTGTGGTGTAGCAAAAGGTTTGATTGAAGAAAAAAAATACAAAACAATCAAACGCAATGTTGTAGAGGACTTTATATCCAATAATCAAGTTGATGGTACAACAATCCAAGAGGCTCTTGATGTTAGTGGAGTTAGCAGGAAGGGATATAGTTCGATTTTCCATGCCATATCCTCAACTTTGAGAGATCAAAGGATTAAACGAGTTTTACTGCCAAATCCAGCAACAGTGTGGAAGATAAGAGGTCATTTGAATGAAAGTATAGATGAGTTTATTGGACCATATATCCATATTGAAGAAATATTT
Organism: Cibotium barometz; assembly: GCF_041138505.1. NCBI lineage: Eukaryota > Viridiplantae > Streptophyta > Polypodiopsida > Cyatheales > Cibotiaceae > Cibotium > Cibotium barometz. The sequence goes on from NC_141098.1 coordinate 32,578,602, forward strand.
CATGGTGCTAAAGGAACCATTGTGTATGACCCTTGGAACAATATATTTGTATATCTACAACAACTTCAAAGAAGAATGGTCGAGTTTTATGGAATAACATTTGAAGAGTGCAAAGGCATTTTGAAATTTGTTATCAAACTGGATGAGTGTGAGGTTGTAAATGAAAAGAAAATGGAAAGGATTACTATCACATTGATGAATGGAGCACTTGATACATCATTGAATGAAGCGAGTTCGAAGTATTTTAGTGTGCAGTCGGAGAAAGACATATGGTGGTTGGGCTCATTCCAGGTATGATCAATTTTTATTTCGTACTTGATTTTAGTCAATGTTTTCAAATCTTTTATAGTAAGACTTTTGTTTTGTATAATCACAGGTAAAGACAGAAGACCATGAAACACTAGATTGGGTGTTTCACCACACGGAAATACCAAGAATAATTAAAAGACAGGTGCAAGGAGAGAATCTCCATGTTGCAGGAAAAGGTGATTTTCAAGTAGAGTGGCACATGGCGGGGGATCTTAAAACACTTAAGTGCATGTATAACGTTAGTAAAGGAGGTAACTCAAAGTCTCCTTGTCTTTACTGCAAAGAATCAGCGCAAGTAATGGATTCTAAATGGTGGAAGAGAGCACCTAATAGAGATAAAGTTGACCCTGACTTCAAGGCCATTCTTGACATTCCACTATGTAATGTTCACATATGCACATTGCATGCTCTATGTCGAATTATTGAGAAATTGGTATTTTTGTATATTGGATTTGCTTGGAAACTCCGTCCCGAAAGAAATAGAAAGGATGCTCTTCATGCATTGGAAAAAGTGTTATCCGATATAGGTCTGCATGGAGGTGATGTTCATATCACAAAGGATTTTAAAAAGTCTACCAATGGCAAGGAGGTACCAATCAAGCCCTCTATTGGTGGTGTTAAGGCAAGAAGATTCTTGTCTCGACCCAAACACAATCACTACAAGGGATCGGGCTCATACCTGCGCTCTTAGCCGCTAAAAATGACTTGTGAAAAAAAGTAGCGGGCCCGTGTATCAGCGCGTGTATCATCGCGGCCAGAGACATGCGTGTAAAACCGCGTGTATAGTACCACTCAGACGCGCGTATACACGGGTGTGTAGCCGCGTTCTTTTCACAGATGCGTTGATACATGCGGCTATACACGCTTTTTCTTATATTAGACGCGCTTATACACGGGTGTATAGCCGCATCCTGTTCAGTTCCAATGTCCCAGACGCGTTTATACCTGCGTCTATACACGCGTTTCTTTAATTTAGATGCGCTTATACACGCATAATTGTCAGTTTATATGCATTAATACACGCGTATTTTCCAGGGTATCCGCGTAGATACACGCGAGTTTTGGCAGTTCTGACGCGTTTATACACGCGAACAGAGAGCAAAAAAAAAAATCCAGAGTGCTATTTGGTGCCTGAATACTGTTCCAGCATTCCAGCACCCAATAGCACTCTCTGGTTTTTTTTTTTTGTGCATTAGACCATCCCATTAGACCATCCACGAAGAACATATGCACGAGGGAGATTAAGACAAGAACAACATGAATGCATACATTGTCATTACACGATTCAAGACAGACATGAATGTAATACTATCGATCAATCAATTCAATATTACTATCAAAATTTCATACATGTATACAAGGGAGTCCATATCTCGAAGTAGCCCATGGCTTGAGTTTACAAAAAAATATATACAATCACATCCTCAATATGGAATGTGATACTATAAGTCTGAGTACTACTCAGACCCAGATGATGACTCGGTGCTCCCTCCATGCTTAGATGAGCTCACATCGGTCGGAATGTCCGAGGAGTAGTGCTCACGTCCACCCTCTGCAGCGGCGGCCGGTGGATCATCAGCAGCTTGTGCCTGTTCAAGTAATATATAGTATATAAGTATATATATATGCAATTCAATAAACCAAAACCATTTGTTACAAATTTTCAAGTACCTGTCGACCGTATGGTCTCATGGCCATCTCAAACTGCGCGTCCGTAATACGTCCCTCGGCTCTGAAGATGGCCCACGTGTCACGTCTGCTATGCCGGCGAGCATACGCAGTATCGTGGGTTGTGGGCTTCCTCCCCGTAACCCGTCGCTGTATCATAATCAACACAATTTGTAAGATTAAAACAATCATAGAATCAATGAATTAAGTAAACAATCAAATAAAGTGGCAGGATACTTACGAACTCTGCCTCCCATGACTCGACGCCGCCAGATCCAAAATGCGAAGATCCAATGGTCTCCATCTGGATCCGTCGTGCCTCCACATGCTGCCTACTCTTCACGCCACCCTCTGCTCGTTTCTTTGCCTCCTTCCACTCGCGTTTGTGCGCAGTGGCAGGTTTCTCGGCAGGATAGCCACCCGCAGCTACATTTAGCTGGTCATCGTACGCGAGTTTTTTAAGGTGAGATCTTTTATTACTTAAGATCTCCCTTATTCGCGTCCTTCCCCATACATCCGAGAATGTAGCATGTGGGGGATTGGGGTACCGACTATGTACAGCCTCTATCACCTCCCCAACTAATCGGCTATTTTGATCTTTAAATTTAATAAAACAATTTCTATATGAGTTTGATACTACCCCACGCATGTACTCCATTGCCTCCCTCCCCCTCGCATCCATCACTATCCCGCCCTTATCCGTCACATCATAGCAGACTACTCTCTCTATCTCTCTCATCTCCTCCTCTTCCGAACTGTCTCCTCTAACTCTTCTCTCTCTATCTCCTCTCTCACCGCGTGCCCTACTACCTCCCCCACTTCCCCCACCTCCCCCACCAAAGCACCCGCCGCATCCTCCACTCCCACTCTTCCTACTGGTGCGGGTGGAGTCACGACTGGGGGATTGTCTACGTGACGGTGGCTGTGAGCCCTGACGTGACGGTGGCTCTGAGGGAGCACGTGATGGTGGCTGTGAGGGTGTACGTGAGTGTGTCTGGGACGAGGTATGTCTCCTCGGTGGACGTGGAAGAGGAGAAGCTGCATGCCGTCTCGTCGGACTCGGAGGAATAGACGGCACTGGAGTGCCCTGGATACTCGCGGTAGGGGTATAGACACCAGGCAGGGAAGGAGGGGGATGGGCATACATATACTCTGTAAGCTCAACCGGACCAGGTTGGCGCCCAAAGTGATTCAGCATCTCCATCAGCCAATTGCTGTACGCAAATGGATCGGATGAAGAACCTGGAATATCCATAAAGAACCTGAAACAAACATCTTCATGTACATCATGGGCTGTCTCTTGACTCACACAAATATCATCATTCAAGTCAGTTGCCTGTAAATCATGAAATCTGAAACGCCGCAGTTTTCTGTCTGCAGAAACGCGTGTATACACCCGTCAAAACACGCGTGTATACACCCGTCCAGAAACGCGTGTATATCCGCGTGAACATACTCTGCAGACAGGTTACACGTGCTTCTACACGCGTTCGTACACGCGACCTGCGAAAAAATTTTCTCGAAAAGACCGACCCCCCGACAAAGACAGAATGTCCTTTTAAAAGGACCAGCCATTGTCGCCCCTGTCAGGATGCAGTAACCCAATCGTGTGCAAAAGGACAAACCCAAAGAGCAAAGAGCAAAGTAAACAAATCTAACAAAAGAGACAAGGCACAGGACAAAGTGACTCACCTCTGAAAAAGTGAGTCTTCTCTGCTCCTTCTCTGCTCCCTCCTTCTCCCGTGTGTGTGCTCCTTTCTCTGCTCCCTCCTTGCTGTTGGAAGAGGCGAAAACAGGCGAAAACGCATGCACAGTTGATTTCTTAGTTCAAAATCTATATTTGGGGAAGGCGGGCTATTTTTAGTTTAAACATACCGCCGCGTTTATATTCGCGTTTATAAATGCGTGTATATTCGCGTGTATGTTATTTTAGCTGCGTTTATACACGCGTTTTGCAGAAATTAGCCGCGTGAATACACACGATTTTTAGGAAGTAGCCGCGTTAATACACGCAATTTTTAGGAAATAGCCGCGTTAATACACGCGATTTTTGTGCTTTCATTAAAAACATATAATGATTTTGTGTTTTCTGATTTGTACACAGGATGTCATCAACCTCTTCAAGCAGTTCTGGGGAAGATGAGACAATGCATCATCGTAATCGCGATGTGTGGTTGGGACAACGGATCAAATGTATGTGTAATCAATGTCAAGGATGCATTGTACGAGCACGTCGAATTACCTTGAATCACATCTCCATGTATGGAGAATGGAATCAAACAGGTTTAGAGGTGAGTAGATGTAAATTGATGGTATTTAAATGACTCATGGTATCCAAATTAAATTAATAGAGTTGTAACATATAATTTGATAAATTGAAGCAGGATGCAGTACCACACCCTAACATGGTACCCTACGCGCGACGAGAGCACGTAAAGCGTCGACGAGATGATGCTGGAGCTTCGGGATCTATTGTCAGAGATGAGTGGGAAAGGGACGACAATAGCCCTGCACCCCACGAAGTTGTGGAAGAGGAGGTGCTTGATGATATGGTGCGGAATCTTTTTAAGGATGATCCCAAAGGTATGGACGACGATGATATGGAACAAGAGCATCTTTATAAGGCTTCATCGACACCGGTGTTTGAAGGGTGCACATTCTCAGTTTTACGTGCTTCACTTGAACTACTTAATATACAAACAGTTTATGGATGGAGCAATGCAAGTCTTGACGCATTATTGAAGTAAGCATTCTAACTTACAAATTTGAATTAGTGGTTTAAGGTTTAGGATTTAAGACTAATTATAATTGATGATATTGGATGCAGGCTATTATCAAACATGCTTCCAAAGGAAAATAGACTACCCACCTCAAGAGACATAGCGAGGCGCTATGTGACATCTCTTGGAGGACTGGATTATGATAAAATACATGCATGCGTCAATGATTGCATTCTCTTTTGTGGGACGCATAAGGAGGCTCTACATTGTCCCACTTGTGGTGAAGCAAGGTACAGAACAGATATGAAGAGTTTTGATGTACCTCGTAAAGTCTTGCGACACTTTCCTATAATTCCTCGCATCAAACACATGTTCAAGTGCAAATCCATAGCAGAGCTCATGTCATGGCATTCCTCACATCGATCGGATGATGGCATGTGGAGAATTCCCGCAGACACTCCTGCTTGGAAGCATATTGAAGATGAGTGGCCCAGCTTTAAAACAGAGCCCAGAAACTTGAGACTTGGCCTGGGTATGGATGGAGTGAATCCATTTGGTTTCAAAAGCACCGCATACAGCGTGTGGCCAGTTGTGTTGGTGAATTACAACCTTCCACCATCAATGGCGATCAAGAAGGGACATCTTATGTTATCCCTTCTAATTCCAGGGAAACATAAAGTCAAGCATATGGATGTTTATCTTGAACCACTGATTGATGAGTTGGAGGAACTATGGAGAGGTGTTGCGGTGGTGGACATTAGTAGGCCTCCCTCCTCTCGACACTTCGACTTAAAAGCAGTGTTGATGTGGACAATGCATGACTTTCCACGATACAGCGATTGTTCTGGTAAGAATTCTAATTACCTCCCTACTCTATTACTATTGGCTATATATATTAATTAGACGGTTTGACTTTATTATTCAAACTTTTATTTATATTTTAACAGGTTTGAAAACATCGGGTAAACATGCATGTCCTATTTGTGGCCCTTCGTTAGTACATGAGTATGCTGATGGTTTGTGTAAGACTATATTCGATAATCATCATCGATTTCTCCCCTCAGATCATCCTAAATATGTTGCTAGTAAGGGTAACATTCCTCCACAAACACTTCGTGGAAAAGATTGGAAGCGTATTTGGGAGTCTACAACTATTCTTCCTCCAGATGGCATGAACAGGTATAGTGATGTTTTTTCAATCTTGTTTTGTGTAGTCTCTAATTGGATTAAAGGTCACATAGAGCAATCCCTTGTGCAGGTACTCCATTTTTTTCCGGCTGCCATATTGGACCCATCTTAAGATCAACCATCTTCTTGATCCCATGCACATCTTCAAGAATGTGGGATCTGGTATTTGGGAACATATTACTGGTAAACGAGACAATGTTAGCGTACGTGAGGACTTGCGGGTCGCAGGACGTATGCGTCAAGCTTGGCCACGAGAGGTGGGTGGGCACGTTTGTCTTCCGCTTGCACCATGGATTATATCAAAGAAAGAGGAGAAGCAGGTAAAGCAGGCCATCACCACTTTGCGTACTCACTGGATGCATGAGATCATTGAAGGGAGCCTTTACAACCACTAAGAAAAGAGGCGTTGAGCAACTATATGGGTTGAAGTCCCACGATTGGCACAAGATGCTTCAAGTAAGTGTTTTCCAAGTCTTGTACGTACGTTGAAATTAAATTTTGTAATGCCATAAACCATAAATGTGCTCTTATGTGCGCAGTTCATACTACCTACTAGCATCGACCATTGTGCAAATAAGAGTTTGAAAAAATGTATTTATAAGATGGGCGAGCTTGTGAGGTATGTAAAACCCATGCTCAGATCACCCTTCATTATACCTTGCAAAATGAACGTGCATGAGGTATAACGTACTATTTATTTATTTTTCAGATATGTTAGTTCTAAAGCAATTGATCCAGCCACGTTGGATGATGCGCGTTGTCGTGACGTGGGCGGTGTCGCTGGGAAAGCGCGAGGCTTCTGGCTGTGAGAGTAAGTGGTTGAACTTCAAGGGACATCACCAGCAAAAGCTAGAACCATCATAAATTTAAGACTCAACCATACATGGGTGGTCAAAGCAAACGAAAGCCTCATGATCCAAGCAAAAAACTGGCATTAACATAGCTTGATTCATAAAACTCAACACATCAAGCCCCAGAAAAACATCTCATAGGTATATACATTCAAGATTCACGGCCAGCATTGGCACCATAGTTCATATCAAGACAAGGCTGACATCATCATAGCATGTCATAACATAGGACCTCAGCTTTATGAACCATCACATCATATTCACAATACTGAGCCTTCAAGGCTTATGCATTCCTTGGATCATAGACACATCAACAATATTTGCCAAGAGTTAGATTCCAAGCTTCACACACATGTGCAGCCAACAAATGTTAAAACCCTTGTCATAATCATATTCCTTTGAGATTGCTTTCAACTCATCCCAACCAGACATTGGCATACTCAGCTGCTGCGAGCCCTGGCAACAAACCTCAAACTCACCTTGGAAATGTTTTACTCATCAATCCTTTGCTTTCTCTCTCTATGGTATGCAGCGTGATTTCAGCAGTGTTTCCCCTTCATTCCCAGGCTGCAATTCTTTCATGCCCACGATCACACCAAAGTCTTCAATGGTTGCAGCACTTCTTCTCAGACACGACAGTGCGATGTACAGCTCTTCCCAAGCCCGATTTCTATCATGATGCACAATTGAGCTTCTTCTTGAATGGTACAGCAGCAGGTTCCTTCTCTCACAGTTCAAGCTACCTAACTTCCTTTAGAAAACCAGCAGTATCTCGGCTTCTTCTCTCTTTATCTCCTCTCCAAAACGCAAGCACAATAGCTTCCTCTCATACCTGTGAGCTTCGTCGACTCCCTTCCATGCCATCTAGCTTCCAGAGCCTCCTGCCCGCCATACATCACAGCCACGTTTCCCTTGCAACATTGCTCTTGGTATTCCAGAGTCTCCAGAACCTCTCCCACGTTGGTCTCTCTCTCTCTCTAACGGTAGTTCTGCACCCACACCCTCTGTCTGTCGCCTGTACTCTGCAAACCCACCAGCCAGGCTCTTCCTTTCTGCTGTGCCAGAGAGCTCCCACCACATTCCCCCCCACTGCCTTCTTCCCGGCGGCTCGCTTCTCTTCTCTTGCGCTGGCAGCTCCTCTGTTCAGCTGATCCCTACTTATCTTGTAGCTGTGCAGAGAGTTTTCCCCCCTAGTATATGTAAAAGAAAACATGCCTTACCTTTGCGCACGCTAGCCGCTACCCACTAGAGCCCTTGCCACCAGTCAGCTCCTCAATCGCCCACAGCGCAGCTCTTCCACGAGGCGGCCCTCATTCTTTTTCCCTGTTCCCCTCACGACCCTCGCCCAGGCGGCGTACACCCCTTTTTCTTCTACAGGCTGCCCGACTCCTTGCGAGCTCCACGCTTCCTTCACGTGCATCGCCAGCTTTGGCCGCCACTCAACCCTCCACGTTCCCTTTGCCTTTTTGGCCACTTAATATTATATATATATATTTTTTTATTTTGCCTAAGATGGCCACCTTATTCTCCTTTTCACACCAAAGCAAAGGCAACACCAATATTAATTGCTCCCCACTTTCCACACTTTCCAAATGCAATCTGCAAGTGTCCACTCATTTCTTGGATGTGCACACAATTCAAGGCGACCAAACAGCTAAAACCACCTCAATCCAACCATATTACGAACAGGCTTGTAACAAGCTCAGAGCCAATACCGTCAACCCTTAACACCTGGCGACGCCCTTAAAAGCAAAACCCTCCACACGCCATACATCCCATATGTACACAGGCACTTAATCCATGCATCTGGATTTGCATTTAATAGCCTCACATGCATGGTTTCACACCATAGACGTGCTGTGGCACGACATCCACCCCCTCTAAACCTGCACATCCTCTGGTATGTGCCACACAGGTCCTGTATCTTAGCAATCACATCTGAATGGTTCTGCTTTCCCACCTGGATCAAATACCAATCTCTTTTGGCATATGTGCCATATCCTTTGCTCATATGAAGCCCTATCCTCACTTAGATTCCCTGCATATGCATAATTACCCTCATCATTCAAAGTGGGCTGCTCTTCAAAAGGATTTGCTTCAAAATTTTCCTCAGGCCATGTTTGAAGCCTTTGCACCACATATTGTATGGCCACAACAAGTAACAACTGCATTAACAGCATGGAACACACATTTGGTAACATCCCATCCAAATCTACCGTGCCCGGATCCAGCTCACCCACTGACAAACATTCATTCTTCTCATCCAAAGACGGAAAAGCATCAACACATACAAAGTCCAACAAGGCATCATCAAGAATAGCCTCCAGCTCTGGATCAATCTCATCACAATCATTTGGCTTACATAACACCTGCACATCCTCACTTGCAACCAACAGTTGACTAGCATCAAGCATAGAAGAGCCCAAAGCTGATGGGGATCTATTATATACCATGAAATCATCCAATGCATCATCTAAGATAGCATCCAATCCAGGATCAATCACATTGAAGCCATTATCATCTTGCAATCCCACATGTTGATTATCATGAACATTCATACCCCCATAGCTATATCCATTTGGTTGCTCATATGCAGCCTCTTGAGGCTCTCTGACCACACTTTGCATATCATACATGTTATCTCCCAGTATTTCTTGATACCTGTCTGCAGATGGGCTTAGAATTATGGGTCCCTCACCCGTGTACCCTTGAATCTGTATATCATTGAACCCTGTATGATCCAAAAAGACAGATTCAATTTCCCTCTCCAAATCATCGTCATAAATAGGCTTCCAAGCTCGAGATTGTTGCTCACAAATGTGGTTGCAATGTAACCCTGACACTGATGACATAGCATCACCCTGTTTATTGTTGGAACACCCTGTTAGCATTCCAGAATAACCCAAATCCAAAGAACCTTGGCAACCAGCTTCAGAAGCAACATCACTGTTGGAATCACCCATATCACTCACCCCCTCTAAATCAATCACACATACTTGTGGCCCGTCTGCATATTCATGTACATCATCCTGCTTATAAGCATCATAACTAGATAAGAATGCAGTAATGATAGCATCTTCTTCTTGTCTTAGATCTTCAAACTCTACAATCATTGCTTCACAGCCCAAGAGGAAGCTATTTGCGATGTCCTCTTCCTCGTGTATTGGGTCTTGAGCACCTGTCCTGAAGTTCTCTGAATCAAGTGTCTCCTCAAGCATAGGCATACATACATCATGTGGTATGATCATAGGACCCTGTATGTCTGCACCCTCAAACAAGGAAGACAGATTATACTTGCAGTGTTCACCCATTGCATCTTTATGAGTCTATAGCAAGGCATCACTTTTTGCACTGTGAAGGCCTTGTTGCTCACTAATGGTTTTTTGCAGTCCCAATTTAGCATAAACAGCCTCCACAATCTCTGTATCAGCCTTGAATAGCAATTGATTGTCCTCCATAAGACATGCATCAACAATCGCTTCTAAATTGGCTCTGATTGTTGCTGGAACACTATCACAGCTCACATTATACCTGGAACTCGCATAAATAAGTGCATCTGCAAAATCACTCCATCGTTTGGAGTGATACTCTGCTAGTTCCAGCACTTCATCTTTTAAATCAAGACTTACAAGGTATGCAAAAGATGCAATCATCATGTTTTCTGGAACCCCTTGATTCTTCATCTCTGTCTCGTAACACCTTAGATAGCTTTCTGGATCGTAACCATCAAATATATTGACCCTGTCATATACCAATTGCACCGCAATTTCCACTGCTTCCTGAATTTGCTTTTCTTCTTCAATCTTCCTGAACCGCTCTTCAAGCTCTTTCATCTCTGCATATAAATGCTCCATTTTGCTAGCCATCTCTACGTACTCTCACCCCAGCGGTTTCACGTCGGGTTCACCAAAGATGTCGTGACGTGGGCGGTGTCGCTGGGAAAGCGCGAGGCTTCTGGCTGTGAGAGTAAGTGGTTGAACTTCAAGGGACATCACCAGCAAAAGCTAGAACCATCATAAATTTAAGACTCAACCATACATGGGTGGTCAAAGCAAACGAAAGCCTCATGATCCAAGCCAAAAACTGGCATTAACATAGCTTGATTCATAAAACTCAACACATCAAGCCCCAGAAAAACATCTCATAGGTATATACATTCAAGATTCATGGCCAGCATTGGCACCATAGTTCATATTAAGACAAGGCTGACATCATCATAGCATGTCATAACATAGGACCTCAGCTTTATGAACCATCACATCATATTCACAATACTGAGCCTTCAAGGCTTATGCATTCACTTTGCATTCCTTGGATCATAGACACATCAACAATATTTGCCAAGAGTTAGATTCCAAGCTTCACACACATGTGCAGCCAACAAATGTTAAAACCCTTGTCATAATCATATTCCTTTGAGATTGCTTTCAACTCATCCCAACCAGACATTGGCATACTCAGCTGCGAGCCCTGGCAACAAGCCTCAAACTCACCTTGGAAATGTTTTACTCATCAATCCTTTGCTTTCTCTCTCTATGGTATGCAGCGTGATTTCAGCAGTGTTTCCCCTTCATTCCCAGGCTGCAATTCTTTCATGCCCACGATCACACCAAAGTCTTCAATGGTTGCAGCACTTCTTCTCAGACACGACAGTGCGATGTACAGCTCTTCCCAAGCCCGATTTCTATCATGATGCACAATTGAGCTTCTTCTTGAATGGTACAGCAGCAGGTTCCTTCTCTCACAGTTCAAGCTACCTAACTTCCTTTAGAAAACCAGCAGTATCTCGGCTTCTTCTCTCTTTATCTCCTCTCCAAAACGCAAGCACAATAGCTTCCTCTCATACCTGTGAGCTTCGTCGACTCCCTTCCATGCCATCTAGCTTCCAGAGCCTCCTGCCCGCCATACATCACAGCCACGTTTCCCTTGCAACATTGCTCTTGGTATTCCAGAGTCTCCAGAACCTCTCCCACGTTGGTCTCTCTCTCTCTCTCTAACGGTAGTTCTGCACCCACACCCTCTGTCTGTCGCCTGTACTCTGCAAACCCACCAGCCAGGCTCTTCCTTTCTGCTGTGCCAGAGAGCTCCCACCACATTCCCCCCCACTGTCTTCTTCCCGGCGGCTCGCTTCTCTTCTCTTGCGCTGGCAGCTCCTCTGTTCAGCTGATCCCTACTTATCTTGCAGCTGTGCAGAGAGTTTTCCCCCCTAGTATATGTAAAAGAAAACACGCCTTACCTTTGCGCACGCTAGCCGCTACCCACTAGAGCCCTTGCCACCAGTCAGCTCCTCAGTCGCCCACAGCGCAGCTCTTCCACGAGGCGGCCCTCATTCTTTTTCCCTGTTCCCCTCACGATCCTCGCCCAGGCGGCGTACACCCCTTTTTCTTCTACAGGCTGCCCGACTCCTTGCGAGCTCCACGCTTCCTTCACGTGCATCGCCGGCTCTGGCCGCCACTCAACCCTCCACATTCCCTTTGCCTTTTTGGCCACTTAATATTATATATATATATTTTTTTATTTTGCCTAAGATGGCCACCTTATTCTCCTTTTCACACCAAAGCAAAGGCAACACCAATATTAATTGCTCCCCACTTTCCACACTTTCCAAATGCAATCTGCAAGTGTCCACTCATTTCTTGGATGTGCACACAATTCAAGGCAACCAAACAGCTAAAACCACCTCAATCCAACCATATTACGAACAGGCTTGTAACAAGCTCAGAGCCAATACCGTCAACCCTTAACACCTGGCGACGCCCTTAAAAGCAAAACCCTCCACACGCCATACATCCCATATGTACACAGGCACTTAATCCATGCATCTGGATTTGCATTTAATAGCCTCACATGCATGGTTTCACACCATAGACGTGCTGTGGCACGACAGCGTGTTATGGCAGTGGAGGTGGTTTGTTTGGTAGAGGAGACTTTTCCGCGAACCATTCTCACAAGTCAACTACATCTCATTGTGCATTTAGTGGACGAAATTGCTTTATGTGGTACTGTGCATGCACGTTGGTGTTCTTCCTAGAGCGCTTCATGAAGACCTTAAAAGACTTTGTGAGGCAAAGTGCAAGGCCTAAAGGAAGCATGGCCGAGGGTTGGTTGATACAAGAGTCTCTTGTATATATTTCAGAATTTCTTGGTCAGGTGGACAGCTCTTTGCCACGACTATGGAGCAATGAAGAGGACTTGAGGATGACCTCTATTGTGCCTCAAGGAAAAGGACAGAGTAAAGTAATTGACAGAACATTGATTGATGATCTCAATTTCACTTGTATCCTTAATAGTGATGTGATGAGAAGATGGGTTACAAGATATGAGGATGCAAAGACAAAAAGGCAAGCAGAAAGAGCTCTCTTTCGGAGGCAACATGGCTCTCGGAAGGCGTACCCTAAGCATCTAGCAACACTTCCGAATGATATCCATGTTGATTGGTTGCATGAGGAAATGGAGAGAGCAGAGAGCGACGAGGGGCTGCATATCACGGCGGAAGAATGGGAGTATGCACGAGGATGCATGTCAAAGGTACATAGAACTAATGTTTTCCATTAGTTGTAAGTGATTTGCTTTTAATATTTATTCACATTGCTTACACAAATATTGCTTCTATTTTGGTCCAGTGCACTATGTTCAATGCTATATGGTGTGAAGGCAAGCATTTTCGAACACAAAGAATTGATGAAAAGAGAAATACACAAGATTGCGGTGTCATTAGTAGCTTTGAGGGAGCTAATGGAAAAATGGATGATTATTGTGGCATAATCCAAGACATATTTAGGCTTGACTTTCGTCGCTTCTTTGTGTATGTTTTGGATGTCAAATGGCAAATGAACGTGGTGGAAAAAGGGCCTGATGCAACGATAAAACGCCATGCAAGTGGATATGTAACTATTGACTCTACAAAGTTCTGGCAAACAAAGAAAGATAGGCTCGTATTACCACAACAATGTGAGCAGGTATGCATTTTTTTACTAATGTGTTTCATGTACATATATATCTAAGCTCGCGTACCCCTTGACTTTTGATATGCTAATTAATTACTGTACTGTGTGTATTTGAGTAGGTTATCTATCTACCAATGGTGCATGACATCAAATGGTGGTACGTCATCCCTATTGTACCACGTTCCAAAGTGATGTATAATACATTCACTGATATGGAGCATATGGAGGATGTAACAAGCCGCAATGAAGATGACATCGAACATGCCATTGAAGATGTTGTGATCGATGATCAAGAAATAAGAGATGATCATGATAATGAGGATGAGCATGCCATTTCTCATGATCATGAGAATGACCCTACCATTGAGGATGATGGTGATGTTGATGAGGATGATCAGGACATCGATACCATTATCAATGGAGTACAGAATATCGATAGTGGAATAAATTTAATCGTAGCCTTACCAATTGATCAAATGGATATTGATGTTGATCGTTTGGCAAGGATGGATCTTATTGAAGATGAGATCGAACCCTAACCAATCCGTCACTGTATGTTCTAAATTGATGACATTTCTATCATCTCATATGCATGATTTATTTTTGAATATATTTCATTGTTGTAAATGCATGTAGTGGGATTGTGTAATGATGTATACTGTAATGTACTATGAGATGGTTTAAGGAAAATAGTTTTTAATTTTGTAAAGGAATTCAGTTTTTTTTCAGTTTTTCTCTGCCATGCGTGTATTAATCCGTGTATAGCAGCGTGTATTTATCCGTGTATAATAGCGAGTATTACCCTGTGAATATTATCGTGTATAGATGCGTGTATTACTGCGTGTATATTAACGCGTTTATACAAGCGTTGATAAATGCAAATATACACGCAAACTTAAATGCTAAAATACACGCGCCCGATTCTATTCAAATACAAGCGCGACCATACACGCGTTCGTAATTTATTGCGTGTATGAAACGCGTGTATGGCAGCATTGTCTTGTAGTGAATAGTAAGCAAGTAAGGCAAGGTAGAACAGTTTCAAGGATTAGTTATGGATTGTGGAAGCAAGTCCATAATGCCGTGAAAGATCATGAGGCAGATGGGGAAGCACGAAATGTGAAGGCAGAGGTGTGGAGGTCTCTTGATCAACTCTTCATGTTCTGTGACAATGTAACATGGACAAAGAGTGATTACAAGAACTTTGAAGAGGCAATAAAACATTTTGGGAAGTCAATGAAAGACGCATGGACAGCCTGCAATATAACTCACTACATGGTAAAGTGATGTCTTCTTCTTTTACTTAAGTGTGATCCTCTTTTCTTTTATAACTTACTATGCATTCTTATGTCTTTGTGAAAACAACATATCATCTACAACCACCTTCCCTATTTTGTCAAAAAGTATGGATGCCCAGCAATTTGGTCTACCCAAGGCATGGAGAAGTCACTACATGGCACGTAATGCATTTTTCAGACACACACAACACTATGGAGGGAGTCAAAAGGCAAATAGTCTGAAGGAAGTCTTCCAATGGTTTTACCGAGGCATTCTACAAAGGCTGCATGCTAAAAGAAAAGTTGCTAGCTCCAAAGTCAAGCTTGCTTTTATTCTAGCCCAAAAGCAAAGACGAAGACAAACTTTAGACAATTCAATGGCAGCAGAGAGACATAGACAGTGGAGGGATTCGAAGATATTTAGAAACCATAAATGGACAAGTAAACATGAATAGCAGTTTGTAACTTATTGGTGTTATGTCCACATGTTTTCAAACTCAATCAATAGATTTTTATTCTGTGGAACAAGTGACTCTTGGTGTAATGCCTATATGTTTTGAGACTCCATCAAAAATATTTCTTTTGTGAAACATGTGATCTATATTAACAAGCATCAATACATCCATATATTAACACACAAAAAATTCAATCGATACTACTTAATTATGCTAGACATACTATTGATCCTTACCAATAAAGTACTGAGTGTCAAACACTTTTAGAAGCTTTTGAGTGTGGGAAGAGTACTGAAGTGTCGTACGGTGATGGGACAAATGCGAAAGGGTACTGATCGTCCGTACGGACAAGGAACTGATGAGGATCAAAGACTTTGTACAAATCAGTTCAACTTCAACATAATGTTTGTGCTATATTTGATGACTAAATCCTATTACTCCCAAGGCTTGCGAGTCGGAACTCTATTTTTGAACTTGATTGGACTCTTTTTCTTCCTTATTGGCTTGATGTCGACTTTATGTTTATCAATGCTTGCCTCTGTTGCTTGTCTGAGAGGGGTGTCCTTGTCTTCAGCTATCTCCACGTGTTCTTCTTCTTGGATTGTGTGGCCTGATGCAATCATGGGTGGCTCTCGAAACCTTATGAGCTTGTGTTTTCCATAGCCCTCTAGACATTTGGGCTCCTTAACACCACATGCTAATGCATAAGAAGTGTAAGACAAAAAGTAAGAGGCCCTAGAGGCCTGCTTATTCACATAATCCCCAAATATATCTATGGCGGACAACCTCTCTATTAAAATGATCTTTTCCTTTTGCCATGGAAGATCATGTCCACCTAAAACCCTAGACAAACATTTAAAGAAGTAAACAATGGCTTCTCCATTGTTGCTCAACTGCCTATGGTAAATCAAGATCTTAGCACTGCCTAGATCATGAATATAATGAGCTAGGCTTGACATTTTGCCAAACCCAGCCGGCCTGCTTCCACTTGATCTCTGGAGGAATGTGTCATCCTCAATTTGTAGCTGCCATGTATCAAAAGATTATAGTGAGACAATGATACATAACTACAAAACATTTAAACACAACATAAAGTATTTGATTTAAAGTAATAATATCATACCCTCTCATTTTCATCAGCAACAAGAAGTTCATCTTTCCAAATATTTATTCCTCTCCCCTCCAATCCAGCCTCTTCTTTAAGTTTTTCCTTATGAAGTGATGAGAGATTCATAGCTTCCTGGGTGAGCTGGAAGGCAGCTTCATCTGGCTCTTGGAAACTTTCAGCCTCTTTGAAACAAATAGTAAGGGCCTCTGCAGGATCAAAGGTTGTTTCCAAAGCTAGCAATGAATGGTCATCCTCTATGCCAACCTCCTTGTCAAGCCTTGAAGCCTGGGCAATAAGGGAAATGGCATAGTCCTCCCTCAAATTGAACATACACTCTATATCATGGAGGAAAACATAATCTTTACCACCAATCAAGACACCTGGAAGCATGGGCACTGCATAGTTGCTGCTCTGAACATCAAAATCTTCAACTGGCTGTGCTGCCCTAAGAGTTTCAGTCCTCAGTTGAACAAGGTCAAGAGCAGCCACTTGCAGCCCCTCATCCTCGAGGTTGATATCTTCTTCCTGCTCTGCCATATCTGTTGCCATAGGAATATCCTCTTTTACCTCCGCTACAGATATATCTTCTTCTTCAGTCTCCTGCCCTTGCTCTTCTAGAGATTGCTGTTGAAAGACAATGTACATAAGGAATGCCATGTTTTCCTCAAGCACTCTACACTTTCTGGTGTGCAAGTTACAGCTGAATTTATATTCCTCAGGCAGGCTGTCAAACCTTCTATTCACATGGTACCTCAGCTTGTCAATGGAGACAATATGATTTAAATGCACAAAAACCTTTTCACCTTCCACAATCCTTCCTGCCTCTGTCAGTTGTTTGAAGGTATCCCAATGGTCTGCAAGGAAATCTCTGTGATGGTCCAAAAGAGAGCTCATAGTGAACTCCCTGTTGAAAATACTGTGGTATATGTGGAAGTTCCTTTGAGCCTTGCACTTGTGAAGAAAGTCAAATAGGAGCAAATCTGGAGATTTGTCCTCTTCTGGTTCCCTTTGTTTTGAAAGGGAAGACTCACCTTTCTGCTCTAGTCTCTTGCTTTTGCTTGAACCAAAATTTATATATTCTGAGTTCTATATGCTCACATATGCAATCAGATAATGTATAGGATATCACCAAACAAAACTCTTCATAAGCACACATGAATCACCTGGTCATTGCTGTGGTCTGAGTATAGCAGCAGAAAAGTCCAGCTTCCTCTTGAAAGGAGGGGCCTGAGGATCAACTGTTCCAAAGCAAAAACATTTATCATCATCAAGAAAGACATCTCCATGGACATAGAAAGCAAAACAATGAGCAAAGAGTAAAAACCAAAAGAGACACAAGACTTTGCAGCAAAACGCGATGCAGATCCATTTGAAAAATGTAAAGTGCTCTCCTCGCATTTTGTTGCAAATTCTAAATTTCTATTGACATCCATTTCCAATCAAATACTAGGGATATCTCACAATGTTTAGGACAGTAAATGATACCAGGAGGAATTCCCCAGGGCAAAAGAGATTAAAAGAGGGATCAAAAAATAAAAACTAAAACAAATATCAGAATTTGCAGGAAAACGCGATTTGGAGCATTTGGAAAATGTAAACTACTATAATCGCATTTTGTTGCAAAATTCTAAATCCTACTCATATCCATCTCTAATCAAATCCTAGGGTGATCTGCTAGATTTCTAGGCACTGAGATTCAAGAATTCTACAGATGGAAGAAATATATATCAGAAAACATTGGAAAGGGTATAGATCTCTGACCTTTCTTTTCCTCTTCCATACTGTTGGAATAGCCCTGGAGATTCTCCTGCTCTCTTCCAAAACTGAGCTGTAGCACTGGTAACCTGGAAATCTGGTAATGGTAATAGTCTTCAGACAGGTTGCAGAGTGGATGGAGTGTGTTGGGTAGAAAGTGATCAAAGTGGGAAAGAAAAGGATGATGGGAGGGTGCTGGCAGGGATGGAATACGGGGAGGGAAAAGTGTTAATGGATCTAATTATGAAATCATGATTGGCACAATTTCCAAGGCAAAAAGTGACCCACAAATTTCAAATTCCAAAAGATCTGGTGGGACCCACACGTGTTAAAAAACGACTATATTTCACACGTGTGGTATTTAATAACTCCATTATTTGTATTTTGTAATAATCTACTCTCCTAACTCAGTTCTCTTGCATCTCTACCTCCCTACTCTACACCATCAGCATCCAGACCAGCAGCAGAGGTTCACAACCAGCACAGGATACTCATCATCAGCACAGCACACTTGCAGATAGCTTCCAGGTTAGTAAGAAAATCTTTTTCCTTTTCTTCTTATTTAATAGTATATTAGGGTAAGGAACTGATTGATGTGATGTAGGTTACACATTATGATAAATATTATATGCATTTTTTAGATTTTCTCCACTGCATGTAGAAGCAGGAAGACTTTTTATTTGGGCCTGTTGAATGAGAGTTTGATCACTTCTTGATGTCCATAGGCTCAATCCATGTTGCACCAAGCTGCATACACACTAAAATGACTAAAGGCATGCTGAAGTATGTTGTCTCTAGAATTTGTAGCAAAACGCGAGGAGAGGATTTTAGAAATCTCAAAATAGTCTAAATCGCATTTTGTTGCAAATTTTGAAATGCTTCTTCATCCACCCATTTCATTGTGATTTTGTAACTTTCTAGGGTATTCAAGGCTGCATAGTTCTTCTATAAACTCAATACATAGTTGAAAAGATAGAGAATTCATCATAGGGATGCAATAGCATGTTGTTTCAAGTATTTGCAGAAAAACGCAATTTTGAGCTGTTAAAAATTTCAAATCATCATAATCGCGTTTTGTTGGAAATTGTTCAATTTTGCTTTATCCAATTTGTCATCACCTTCTTTTATCATTCTATATTCTCCATGTTTCTAATCTTTTTCTATTTCTTTGTATGGATCTTTTCAGAGTGATGGCAAGAGCCAAGGCAACTGCAAGGAGGTCTGGCAAGGGGCCAGGGCTTGCAGCAGCAGCAGCTGGGGCTGATGTCAAGGAATCTAGTGTGCCTACAAAAGGAAGAGTTGCACATGGCAGGAAGGGGAAGCCAATGAGCATGCTGCAGCAAAAGTCCAAGAGGTTAAAGCATTCTGCTGGTGTGCTAAAGGAGATCAGGAAACAGCAAAAAGCTATAGGCTTTGCAATCCCCAAGGCACCTTTTCAGAGGCTAGTGAGAGAAATTTGTGATAGCTGGCACCTTGGTTTCAGGTGGAACGGGACTGCCATTCTTTCCTTATAGGAAATGGCAGAGGATTACTTGGAGAAGTACTTTGAAGATGCAATGCTTGTAGCAGCCCATGCTCACAGGGTAACTCTGATGGCCAAGGACTTCAACACATTGTCCAGAGTGAGGTGGAGGTATGACAAGCTGGTCCATCCTGTGGAATGGCAGGACATTAAAATGAGAGATATATTATTAATGTTGAAGTGACCCACTCAATGAGCACCAGAGGGAAAGCTGCTTATGAGGAGTCACTGAAGCAGCAAATAGAGGAATCCAAATCTTCTATAGATGTGGAGACTGTACAGATGGAGCTACAGATACAGAGAAGGTTGCAGGAGCTGGGCCCTAACATAGTTGTCCATATTGAAGATGATTTTTCAGAGAATAATTTTGACTTGACAAAAGCATGCTTGGCAGCATTGGCTCATAAGAATGAGTATTGCTCAGATACTATCATTCTTGCAATGCTCTAGTAAGTGTCTTTTATTTTACATTTGTTTGCAAAACAATCCTTATTGTACCTCCTCCCTTACACCTTACCTTAATTATTGTTTTGTCCAATGTAGCATGATGAGAAGCTGGCTGAACCATGCTGTACAACATACAATTTATATTATTGATCCTGCAATTTTCTTCAAGTTAAGAGATCCAAAGGAAACTCCCATGGATATTTCCAATTGGTTCAGACACTGTGATTTTGATCATGTTGATATTTTGCTACTTCCATACCATAACAAGTATGTGTGTGGCTGCTTCTTTTGGGATTTTCCTTCAAGATTGAGTACTCTTGTAGCCTTTGATTTCTTAATGCTTTTTTCCTTATGCACTGACCACTGGAGCTTTGCTTCTATTGACATCCAGCAGAAGCAATGCTTTTTATTCAACTCTCTTAGAAACACACACAGAGAGGTTAAGTTGTAAGTGGTTTGTGTGCTATTTTTAACTTTAAACTTCATTATTTGGATTTAATGCACACTAACTGAATTATATGTATTGCAGTTGTATTAGAAGACTTCTAGATGCATTGGATCAGTGTCCTCCTAATGTCAATCTTTTGGATTCAATAGAGCCAATAGATTTAGAGGTAGAAAGTTGTTCCCTCTACTGATGTCTATTTCATGCTATGCCTTTGAACTTATTGAATAATTTTATTTTGTTCAGACATTAACAGTTTCTAACATATCTTTCCAACTATCCAGACACCAAAACAAGATGATTCAAGTAGCTGTGGCTGGAGAGTGCTGATTAGTGCCAAATATATACTTTCAAGCTATTTTGAGATAGGACAGCCAGAGCTTGTAAGAAAAAATAATTTTCATTTAGCTTCAAAAAATTTGATATTGGTACAAAGTGTTCTAAATCATCATATCTCATTGCAGATGAGAGAAGATAGCTTCAACTCGAGCTATGTGTATAGTTTCAGAGCTGATATAATTTGGAAGTTTTTGAAGTATGCCTTCCCCAAACCTATTGTACCAACTACTGTCGAGTTAGGTGAGAGCTCTAAAGTCCGAGAAGGTGTCATACACCTTGATGACACAGATGATGCAGATGTGGTGCCACAAGAACAAGGACCTAGTGGTGATGAGGAGAAGCCACAAGAACAAGGACCTGCTGCTGCTGCTGATGTTATTGAGGAAATGATGGAGCAACAGCAAACAGATGCTCCAGGGGTAGTAGAGGAGACAATGGAGCAGTACCAAGAGACTGTACACGACAAGATGGAGCAACAGAAAGTAGATTCTCCAAATAAAGATGATACGGTGAGCTTGGACCATGTAGAGCAGCCTCTAGATCAGCCTGTAGATAAATAGAAAATTGTTGTCAAGAATATGTTTTACATATGTAATTAAACACTTCTGTACAGAATTTTACATTTCTGAATATAATACCTTTGTTTATGGAGTCTGTGTTATCTCAATTTTCAAATTTTCAATGTCTTTGCATTTTATTGATCTCTCTCTTCTTTTGAGCACCTGCAAAAAAGCAATATGAAACAATAGGGTAAAGTAAACTAATAGCAGTGCTTAATGAGACTAGGATAAGTCACATGGTATACCTTCTTATTATTGTAGATAAATAAAAAGTCCTTTGAAATAGAACCTTATGTCTCAAATAGAATGTCATTGCGCAATTGAGCTAGGGAGCAACATTGTCTTAATGTGATATTGACTAGCACATCACCATTCTCAACAACATCAATATCAAGAAGTTTATTTTCTGCACCAAAAGAATCTTCATCTTGATCCATTGGGACTAGTTTTGTACCTAGCATTCGACTGCGCTTATAATAAAAAGAAAAAATGAAATTTTGTGATGCAACCATGTACTTCAGTTGCATAGAAGGTTGGACAACCTCACAAAACACTGAACTACATGTCTTCTTATCCCAACCTTTATCCAAAAATTGTGGCATGCATGCCAGACTTGTTGCTTTAACTGTGAACATTGTTTTTGAAACCTTCACTGGGAAAGGTATTAAACAAGTCTACAAAAACTGTGAGAGGCATGCACAAAGAAATTTTTATTATCCTTGTGGCAATATTGGGCCTCAGAGCTTTCTGTACTTCTTTGAAAAGCTTGGCTCTATATGCCTCTGTAACACTAAAATGTGGGAGAGGCCAATCCACTGAATTCCATGCTGGAAGGTCTTGTTTTCTTAACACACCATGTGTGTTTGCATTGTCCAGCAACTGATAAAAATGATCAGTAAAAAATATACCGGATTGAGCTAGCTCTGTTGCACATCGACCTTCGTATTGTTGTTCTCCTATCGATCCATGCAAAACATCTATAAATCCCAGAATACAATCGATGTTTTTCCATGTCTCATACGATGAAGGGTATAAATCTGAAATAAAATAACACAAGAATATCAATAAGTAAAGAAAGAAAGCTTTGTCTTAAAAATCCATGCACCTCATAAAGAACAAAACCACAATAGAAAAATATACAATTAGGCCTGTGTTGCGGAAGATCATTTGGATAGTCTCGCAAGACAAGTTCTTTATGCATGTACACATGCTGAATCAAAACTTCTTTCACCGATATCTTTCCTCTGGTGATTTTAAAATCTCGTACTCTTCCCTTCCATGATGCCAAGAAAATATTTTTTGTCTGGGGTCTCTTTCTTTTACTAGGTTGCATGAGCACCCATGCTCCTTTCGAAACAGTAAACCTTTCCCAAGTTCCTTCCGTTTTGACTGTACTTGAATTCTCTACCGAAGAAATAGAAGAAGCAGGTCGACGGGGTAAGGATGTGTGGTATAATTCTGCCTTCATAGCATTATCATCCACAGAGCGTCTTCCACAAGAACGACCATAGTTTTTATTCACCATGGATACCTTGTGAATCTGTAACCACAGCAAAGTAATGTAAATAAGATAACAAAGTGAAGTTTCAAGAAAGAGAAAGTAAGCAGACAGATAGTTGACAAGAAACATCTTACTCTAAGCCAAACTGGATCAAGGGAGCAGTTTTGGAAAAGAAGAGGTTGCTGCACAATGAGGTAGTGGTGTAGAATGGTAGACCTTTCGAAGGAAAGGCAGCACAACAATTCAAAGTTCAAAGGGAGGTGGAAGCGGGAAGGCCCTTGTCAGAGAAAATGTCAGACTAGATTCTATCGTCATGTCCAAAGATCTTGTGAGAATAAAAAACCAATCTCCACATTAATGTAGCACGCTTGTACCTACATAAAATATTGTTTCTTTTATCTATTTTCTTTTATTTTTGTGAATTTTCAACGTTACGTTGGCCCTCTGTTCATTGGTTGAGAGCTTATTTTTCCAAACCGTAAAAGGCCCCAAAATGAGCTCCCTTTTTCCCTAATGAAACATTATTGCATATTGCACATGAAAAAGGGATTCTTCTTCGCAAGCACTCTAGACCTCCAATTAATGGTGGTGACCGATCACTATCCGAACTAGTAGAAGACATCTGTATCGGGCACAAAAAGTGTGCAATTTAAAAAGTCAATATAAATACATGCACTTAATCTAGCAGTGTGGGTAAGTGCATAGATTTTCTCTCTGGAAGTCTCTATAATAGTCACTTTTAACGTCTCTACAAGCACCATTAAAGCGCGACTAGGCCTCGGGGGGGTCACTATATGTAAAATATCCCTATCGCGTGCGTTCAAGGCCTATATTTTAAATCCCTTATTTGTGAATTTTTTGATCTATATAATATCCCCTTTTCTTTATGAATCGGTAAATTTTTTTGAAATTTTTTTAAATCATACCCTTATGTAAATATATTTCTGTAAGTTTCATAAATTAAAATTATGCTTCTGTTGAACGCACGTGATATTCACATTTTTTTGTGAGTGACCCCCCCGAGGACTAGGCATTGTTTTTAACGATGCTTATAGCAAGACTTAGAAAATTAACTTTTTGAACCTGCAGTGCTACTGGAGCCTATCTTTTGCTCTCCAGAAAAATTCCCTCCACTCCTTTCCTTGAGTTCCTGCACCGACTCCTCGCTTCTATCACACTAGCTCCCCTCACATGCATTTGTACTCTTTATATTCCATGTCCTCTTCCCCTTCCCCTTCCTCTTCATGATACTCTTTCTCTCATCACCAAATGGCTATGGTGTAAGCTCTTCATGATATTTTTCTCTTATGTTTTATTCCAATGCATTTCTTCTTCTTCTTCCCCTTTCCCTTGCTATTCCTATTTTTTTTCCTATCCATCACTCTACAAGTGATGGTGTGACCTAATGATTAGGGTTTGCTTCTATTATGCTTAACCTAATGATCAATAAGAAACATAATGAGATTAAAATTAATGTATAGAGTGTTGCTTCTCCTTCTCCTTTTTGTGTCTATGCTTAATGTGTATTGGTATTTTGTATCTTTCTTATATTTGGTAGGTAGAGTTAATTAAATTTGTTGCTAATCACTCTTTGTCTTTTTATGTTGTTTAGGTCTTGCACTAATCATCTCTTTTAGCTAGACAATATAGAGGTAAGCTCTATTTTTCTTGTATTCTTTAGGGTTTTGAATCTACACATTAAGATTTTAGGGCTTTGTATTACTAATTACTTTGTTTAATCTTTTGGTTTGTAGGTCCTCTAATCCTCTCCTTCAACTTCACCAAAAAGAGGTAAGCCCTCTAATCATTTATGCTTTACATCTACCTATTATTGCACCCTTGGGTGCCGAGGTTTAGGATTATCTTAGGCTTACGCACGCATTAAGCTCTATGCATAGAGCTTAATCTATGCATAGAGATTAATGCATCCAGCATAGAGATTAATATATGTATAGAGCTTAATGCATGCATAGATTAAGCTCTATGCACAGAGCTTAATATATGTATAGAGCTAAATGCATGTGGAACAATAATTGGCCTTCTCTGCCTTGCATTAATGGCCATAGGAGGCTACTAGAAACCCCATGTGATTATCATGTTGGTGGCTATATCTAGGTTTACTATAGGCCACCTTGAGTGCTCCTTTTGTGTTTTTTTTGCTACCTTTCCCTACACGCTATCCTTGATGTGTGTTTTACTACACTATTCAGAAAACACATCATACCATGTTAGCATTCATGGTGCCAAAAGCATGTACAAAGAGAGAGATGGAGGTTCAAGCCATGCTGAATTGGTGCAGCACAGAGATAGAGAGATAACAAGAGTAAGAGGGAGAGAGATAGAGTTGTGATAGCAAACACAAGAGAGGTTTCACACAATTCAAATGATGATTAGTTAGAACCACCCCTGCATATGCTTATAGGAATTGTATCCTTATCTTTTGACCAAAACAAAATAAGGGATGTTAACATGCAAATAGGGTGTTCGCACAAACTAAAATCTGAAATAACAATCATCCGTCTTAAGTTTTGAGTTTACAAGATGTATTTTTGAAGCCTATTTATAAGAGCTCTACCTTAAGTTTTGAGGTTAGAAAAATGTATTTTTTATTTATGTGATTTATAGGCTTTGTGCTAATCTTTAATTGAATTTAGAATTAATCCATACATTGCTAAACACCTGATGAGGAGTATAAATATGTCCACATTATCATTTAGAGAATTTAGAGTAATAAGCATTATAGTAATGTGGTTTCATACATACGTAAGTGAATATACCTCATTCATTTCTTGTTAAATAATGATATACCTCATTCATTTCTTGTTAAATAATGATGTACCTCATTCATTTCTTGTTAAATAATGATGTTGATGCATGGGCAGCTAGGATGCTTTTGTGCATCTCAATTCAAGTAGATGGCAATGAAAGTGGATAAGATTTAAGATTGTAACGATTATAAGGTTGTGCTTGCTATGCATTGTAGTTGGTCTTGTCATGTGAAAGTGGCTATAAGAATTAAGAATGTAATGGTTTCCAGGTTGTGTCTACTATACATTGCAGTTGGTTTTGATTCAGGTAGATGGAGTGAAAGTGGACAAGAATTGAGAATTCAACAATTATCAGATTGTGTTTGCTATACAGTGTAGTTGGTCTTGTCATAAGAATGACAAGTGGGTTTCACTCAATTCATTTAATCCATTACTACGATAATCTACAAGCAATGTGCAAGAAAGCATCCTCAAAAGAAAACAGGCTAGTAGTGAACCACCTCTAAACCACACACAATCCAAGACATGATCCTCCACAAGCTCCTTCAAAAGAAGAGAAGTTGGAGAGAACATGAATAGTTAATAAATAGTCACCTTGCAAAGAAGAGGTTTGTCGACTTGCTCATATATATCAAAGGCATATTTTATAAGGGTGTTTAAGGAAACCATGCAAGATATATACAAGTCCTTTGCTTTGTAGGTTTTATTTTAATGGTGTGTGAGATTTTCTTCATGATTGGTTAGTGCACTCATTGCTTGTCCTTTAAGAAGTAGAGCAGGAGGTTTTAGTATTCTTGATGAATTATGCCAATTGAAATCTATTCATGCTAAGTACCCAATGCCTTCGTGACGATGTCATCCACCTGAAACCTCATAATTCGCCATAACAATGCCCTTGTACTCTAGCTCTGTACTTGAAAAGGTAGCTATCAAATGTTTCTTGCTACTCCAACTCACAAACACACTCCCAAAAGGAAATATAAAGTTGCTGGTAGATCTCCTATTTGAGACATTACCACTACCAATCTAATCAATATTTGTACACCCATGTAGTTGTATCTCTCTACCAACCTCATAGAAAAGTCCATAATAAATAGTGAACCCACATCCAAGTCTGGCTTCCTGCGGCGGCGGGCTTACATAAATTGATGCACAAGTCCAACAACACAACTCAAACATTGTATTGTTGGACTTGTGGGCCTACATCTTTGTCCTCAACCTACCTAACCATGGACTAAAATTGGATCCACTTATACTAGAGGAAATCTCTAGGTCCACTAAGCACTTGTGATTGATAATCTACATGTGGTATCATTAATTCTTACATGTACACGTTTAGTTGCCTTCATTGGTGCATACTAGATACTAATCTCATCAAAGATAACATCTCTGCTTACTCGCATCTCATGAGTTGTAGGATTATAGTATCTATAATCTTTCTACTCCAAAGCATAACCAATGAAGATGTATTTCTCTACCTTCAGATATATCTTGGTTCTCACTTCATCCCATGAATATGCAAATATGAAATATATCCAAACACTTTGAAGTAAGACATATCTAGTTTTATGCCGATGTAGATTTGTGTTCAGGTGTCCTACCATGAGTACTTGCAGGGGGTTCTGTTCATAATGTAAACAAGTCCTATTGATTCAGTCCAAAAATAATTGAAAGAAAGGGATATCTAACTTAGGCTTGGATTAGCCTAGATTATCATTTGATTAGTATACATTAAGGAGACTAGCCTATTATGGTTATCAAAAGTTAGCCCCAAATATGGCCTATTTGGTATATATACATGACCATCCCTTTCAGACTATCATAAGTGTTCCCACCATGAGCATGGTCCATTGGCCTTATTCATATGAGACTATTTCACTTTGTTACAAACCATCCCCACTACATTGAAATCCTCAAAACCATTGATATGTACAATCACAATCCACATGGATGGAGTATATGTTAATGGACTCATGTCAAACTGAAGCTTATGCTCACACCATGTAGTACGAAAAGCCAAAATTGCATGTATATGGCTATAAACTACTAAATAAGTCCTCAAAACAAGCCATACTATCTACCCCATAATGACATGAAAGCATTGTGTAGCTTCCAAACATTACACATCCAATTCCCAAGGCTATAGGGTTGTCCATAGTGAGTTTACAGAAATTTCCAACAAGCTATCTCACTGTTCTTGACCCTTGTTGAACTTCCTAAATTCATCCAAAAACCCTTCAAACCCTTTCAATATAGAGCCGAGTTGCCAAGAAGCTTCTTCTTTAGGTAGCCCTCACCATTTGACCAAGTACTTGACTAATGTACGGTTGCAAAGAACTCATTCTCTTGTACCCAAAATTGCTTCCGGCACATACTGAATCATACCCTCCTCATTTCACTAGAGGTTGCACAAATACCTTTGTCCCAATGTAAGCTCTGAGATGTGACACATGAAACACATCATGGATATTTGTGTGATTGATGGAAGTGCCAATCGATAAGCAACTTCACCAACATGCCTCACCACCTTGTATAGCCCATAGTAGCGATGACTTCACTTGGTATTTGTGTTTCCCTTGAGAGAACCATATCTTGTCTTGGGAATCCTCAAGAATACCCAATTACTTTTCATGAACTCCAACGGCCTCCGATGAGCATTATCATAATGTATCATCCTTTCTTGAGCTTGCTTCATATTAGCTTTGCATTGTTATAAGAGTGAATCCAACTTTTCCATCCCCTCTTTTGCATTAGGATTCACCCCCTCTTGCCTTTGAACCATCATTGGCATATTCACTTTGTACCCATAGAGTGCCTCAAAAGGTCACATCGCAATTCTCTCATGATGTGTACTATTATGAGAAAACTCGGTAAGTATCATAATATGCACAACTTGTAGGCAACAACACCAAAGGTACTTACTTCAATCCAATTCCTCCATGGAGTATAAACTTCCTATATTTTCCTCTAGGGACAACTGCTCTCAAATCCCTTGCTCTAGAAACCTATTAAACATGTCAACACACCTCTTTTGATCGTCAAGCTGACTCCTATAAGATCTAGTTCCGACTAAGCTAACTGTTTGATTCCAGCTCAATTAGCTAACTTCAGACCTTCCCATTTTGGTTTCTTCTAACACCCACAGACCTTTAAACATCCTAGATCCCTAAAATATTCAAAACTATAGCTTCTTATCTGACCTTAGTTGACCTTTAGCTGATGAAACACTGTTTGAATCTGACAATTTTGTGTGGCTATCAAACTTGACCTTATTTAGCTTTCTCTCAGTCCAAAATGATTATTTGTACCCTTCTAAATCTTCAACTTACTCATCATGGTAATCAACTGACACTAACTGATCAGAGTTGACTCTCAGTTAGCCTTCAGCTGACTTTGTTACTAGTGAGTCGGCTCTCAACACTAACTTAGACATTCCTCACCATTGATCCTTTTAGCAATCTTAATCAAAACACCATAACCATCACAACCAAAACTTAGACATTCCTCACCGTTGATCCTTTTAGCAATCTTAATCAAAACACCATAACCATCACAACCAAAACACCATAAACTCAACCATCCACTCAACATGATTAAACATGATAACCATCACAACCAAAACACCATAAACTCACCCATCACTCACAACATGATTAAACTCAAGAAATCAATATTCTTTATATGCGCAATATCAAAAACCAATCTGAATAACCATGAAACCTTGGGTTCAAATAAGAAAGAAAATAACATAAAACCAAGGGATACTAGGCAGGCAGTTCCCTCCAACAACTCTTCAGAGCTTCATCTTCAAACACAAACAATAGTTGAGCATGTATTGACTAATAGCAAGTTCCAACAAAGGTTCAGACATAGATCCTAAGCTTTCCTCCTGCAACCCTCAGCTGATACTCTTGCTCTCTGCTCTAGCCTTATCCACACCTTCTCACACTATTCTGACACACTTCACTCAGGGTTCTCCTTCTCTCTGGGTTTCTTTTGCGATTGTGGCGGTATCGCGTTCTCTGTTCAAGGTCCTGCTATCTCCAACCAAAAACCTCCGCTTTATTAAACCAAAAAAGACCTTTTCTACCTTCCTTTCTCAAAAAAGGGTTGTTGCCTGATTCCTTCGATCTCCCCATTCTCTTTCACCTTTTTTTTTTGTCTACATTCTTCTCGATCACTCCCCGCATCAACGCAAAGGACTTCCATTTTTAGTAGGCACATTGTCCATCCATGTGCCTGGGCTGTTTGATTTCAAACTACAGTGACCTTCTAGGTAACCACCTCAAGACCTCCACAAACTAAGAACATACCATATCACCCAAAGCTCTATCTACTTCTACTGCAAAGACCTTCTATTGAATATAAAGCCACATTAGGAAGCTCCTCAAAAAACTCTCATCATGGCGTGAGCTCAAACACACATGCCACTTATGCAAGCAAACAATGTTACAAGGATACAAAATGTAATGATGCAAAAATAAAAGATACCCGCAACACACTAATAAAGAAAACATGCCATAACACCTACTCTAGATACAAGCCAACTGTCATTGTATATTGTGTGCATAATTAGGACTCGGAACATTCAGTCACAATGCTTGTCCGATTTTGTGGACCATCGTTTACTACAACATGGCCTATGCATCTCAAGAAGGTCATGTACGAAGACCATCACCAATTTTTTCCATTTGATCATGAGAACTTTGTTCCATCTACAAAATGAGTCCCCCCACATCATCCATAGGTGATTGGAAAGTATTGTGGAGAGGATTGTCCCATAGGTGATTGGAAAGTATTGTGCAGAGGATTGTCCCATATGCCACCATCGGGAATAAAAAAGGTACTCAATCTTCTTTCGTATATCTCATACTAGACAAGCCTAAGAATCAATCATCTTCTAGATCCAATGCACATAATTAAAAATGTAGCATTGAATATTTGGGACCATATATTTGTCAAGAGAGATTCTTTAGCAGTTTGGGAGAACTTCGTATTGATTGAACACCTCTCCACCACTTGGCCAATAGTTCAAGAGAATGAAAATTTTACCTAAAGCACCTTGAATCTTGACAAAGAACAAGGAGGAGAGCATGAAGGATCGAATTGATGCCTTTTGTACCCCTACATGATGTAATCTTTAAAGGGGGTATTCATAAAAACAAGGAAGAAAGGAGAAACTCGTTTGTATAGTCTAAAAATGCATGATTGGCATAAGATGTCACATGTATGTTCAATTTACTTATAAAAGCTTTGTGATGGTCTTGATTTGTAATTGCATGACATTGACTATAATGTTTTGTGATACATAATTCATTCTTCCCATATGCATTAGTGGGTGTGGAGAAAAAAAATTGTGTGAGGCCAGCTACAAAAAGGGGGCAGTGGTGGTGAGGTATGAAAAACTAAAATTCTAACATAACACCATATTAGTGAATTTGAGAATTTTCCAATTCCCATTTTTGAATACTTAAAAAAGGGGACATGGATAACATGTTTGTAAGTTTCTCAAAACCCTACCATATGACCTATCGTTGGAAAGCGCTTGAAAAATGGAATCTAAAGAGCTATAAAGCGCTCATTTTGGATTAGTGGTGTTCAAGTTATGGTTAATCCAAACTTTTGACCACGTGTCCCAAACTTGTGGGAAATTCCCATATTCCCCAATATGGTGTTACATGCCTTTATTTATTGTTACACTAGATTGTAAGATTAGTTGTGCTAATTAAATAGAATTAACTCTATCTTAGATACATAAGTTCTAAGGAGATCCATCCATCCATGATTGATGCAGCCCAAGTAATGGTAGTGGAGGCAATGTGCATGATTAAGAAAAACTTCCCATGAACTATACTCGCTAGTTAATTACATATTGTGGTACACTTGATAGATGAAATTTCGGTGTGCATTGTTGTGCATGCTCGGTGGATGTTCTTCTTGAGAATTTCATGAAGGCCTTGAAGGATTTTGTTAGGCAAAGATATAGGTGGAAGGAATCCTGGCAAATGGTTGGCTAGTGCAAGAAGCATGTGTCCACATTTTAGAGTATCTCTCTCCAATGGATCCCACAATGCCATGATTGTGGAGTCATAAGGATGACGAGTGCACGGTGTCCCACATATTGCAAGAAAAAGGAAGAGCAAGGATAATGGACACATCAATGTTGAAGAAGGTGAAGACATTTTGTACTCAAAATAGTGAAGTTATGAAGAGGTGGGTGGCAAGGTATGAAGAGGTGAGGAAAAACTGATATGAGGTGAGAAGAGCATTTAGGATGTGTTTGAGAGGCTTTCCATTTACTCTAGAGCTTGCATCACTTCCAAAATATCATACCATTGATTGGATTTATAAAGAAATGGAAAAGGCCAAGGAACATGGAGAGATGGTGACAAAAGAGGAATGGGAGTACGCAAGCCACATGTTAGTGTGTCTCTACTTTCTCTTTTTTTATACAAGTATAATCTCACAATATGTTTATTCATTATCATGAACGTACTTCATTCGTTGTCAGGGGTAGTATAAGGTATACAATGCCATGTGGTCCGAAGGAAGGCATTTTCTCACCCAACACAGAGATGGCAAACTTTGAGCGAGAGAGTGGAGCAATTCTTGATTATTATGGCATTATTCAAAACATCTGAAAGGTAGAATTGAGGACATTCCAAATTTTTATATTGGATGTGAATTGTGTGTGGAGGCACTCAAGAAACCGTGAAAAGGCATCCAAATGGATTTATGGTGGTGATCAATTCCACAAAATGTTGGCGAATTGATTGCATCTGCTGCTCCATGTCATCAAGCATCTGACTGGACATCTCGACCCTAATCAATGGGTCGGACCAAGTTAATGGAGTTAAGCAATCTTGTCCATACAAAGCTTTGAAAGGGCTCATCCCAATACTTCTGTGTGATAAGAAGTATTGTAGGCGAACTCGACTAGGTGTAGATAGCTTAGCCACTTGTTGGGTTCCCTGCCTACAGCATGACCGAAGTATATCTTTGATTACTTAGTTCACCCTTTCAGTTTGACCATCGGTCTCACGGTGGTAAGCTGTGCTGAGATCCAAGAAAGTTCCTACTGCTTCAAAAAATGCAGTCCAGAATCTTGATGTGAATTTGGGATCTCGATCACTTACTATTCTTCTGGGGGTAGGCCATGCAATCTGAAGATTTCCTTGAGGAACACTCTGGCCACATCTGCTGCAGTGTAGGTTTCTTTTAGTGGAATCAGATGGGCAACTTTGGTTAGTCTATCAACTACCACTGAAGATGGAGTTGTAACCTGATTGCACTAAAGGTAATCCAGTAATAAAATCCATACTGATGCATTCCCACTTCATCTGGGGGATGTCTAATGGATGTAATTTCCCAGGCATTTTTACTCTCTCGGCCTTGAATTTCTGACAAGTTAGACATTGACATACATGATTAAGCACATCCATTTTTAGACCAGGCCAAAAGAAGCTTTTCTTCACAGACATGTAGGTTTTGATAAAAACTGGCTGTCCTGCACTAAGGCTGTCATGGGCTTCATTCAAAACTTGACCCTTAGTTCCCTCATCATTGGGAATGCATAGCCTGCGATTATAATACATAATTCCATCATCCACGTTGTACTCGGTTCAACTCCTGTGGAGTTTTGCTTTTCCCTGCATAAGTAGGGTAGCAATAGGGCTAAAGAATCTATCCTGCATGATCTTCTCTCTTGCTTCAATAATCAAAGGATTTGACACTACAATAATTACAAGCAAGGAGGATTTTCTGCTGAGGGCATCTGCTACCAATTTTTCTTTGCCTGGGCGGTACTTGATTTCAAAATCAAATTCCTACAGGGTCTGCATCCACCTTCTCTGGCGCATGTTGAGATCCTTATGAGTGAAGATCCAGGAGGTTATAGCCGCGTTATAGCCATGCATGGTTATAGCCTCATACATAGCAGTGCACTGGAATTGCACACACCCTGTGCACCTAATTGGGTCCCCTATTTCTACTCTCTCTCCTCTTCAGGCGACTGTGCTCCCCATCTCTTATAGTGGAAGGATCTTGATCAATGGTAAGGTGCACAGTTTTTTGGTTGATGACCACTTGCATTCTCACAAAAAGAGACTCTATACAAAAAGTTAAGGAGATTGAGGAAGAGTCTAGGCACATAGCATGATAATTGACATGAAAGCGGTGTTTCATTCTATAGAAGAAAGAGAACACATGCCATGGTGTCACAGTGAGAGACCAGCCATGGCTTTTCGGCTCATCAACACTCTTGATGGAGCTCCCCTAATCCTTACGTTTGTGTAGACCATCACATGGCAACCAAATTTTATCTCCAAGATTATGAAAGGAAAGATTCATGTCACAGAGATGTTGTAGGTTCTCATCACTTTGAGGAAAGTATTTTTTCTTGTGTAGATTTTGGGTAGCTCTTGTGTTTTTTTGGGACATTCTTTATGATGAGATGTTAACCTTGCTATATGCTCTATGTGAATGGTCCATTAATTAGAGTTGGTTCTCTCAAGTATCGAAGTAGCTTGATTTCCCCACATTGTCTCTATGCATTCTGGCATGCACAAAGCAAATGACCATGTATTTGGGTCTCTCCCACAGGTTTAGTGACCCCATAGAAGTATTGCTTCCTAAAATAAACCAAACCAATAGAACAATCTTTGAGTTAATGGGATGCTTCAATGGCATCTATACTAGTGCCATGCTAGCCAAGGTTGCTTGGCTTATTAGTTCTGCGAACTGTGCCGACTACTATAGAACCAGGTCCTAATACTCTTCACGATATGACATGCAATTGCAATATAGTTCTCTCGAGTGCTTATTGTGGTAACTTGTCATACTTTTAGAAATAGATAGCCCACTTGTGAGAATAATCCTATCTCATGATCTTTCTATGTTGAGTAAAGCTAGTAGAAGATATGTAGAAATGGCAAAAAGGCAACCTCACCTTGAGTAGGTACATTGCTTATTCATTGATACATTGTAATATGCATGTTTATGCATGTCAATCTCAAAGAGAGAATCTGCTTTGCAAAGGTAGTTAGTGATAAGATATTTCATCTTAGGCAAAATAACTTCGATGATAATGTTACCTTATTCAACCATTTGTCAGTATATATGGAGGTTACCGTTGATGACCAGCTTTACAAATTTTTGCAATCTTCAAGATCTTTAGACTCATCCGGGGAATACCTTACATGGAGCAACCGAGAGAAACTTTTGATATGCTTACTATGACTTCTTTGGATACAAAAAAACATTTACTCAAGAGATCATGATCATTGATGTGGTTTCAATTTGATTCAAACTTTCCTTCTTGTATCGTCAGATTTCAGAGCTATTTCTTACCGCATATACTTTTTAATGGATCGTGCTTAAACACTTTCAAACTTTTACACCTTGTTAGAACTAAGAATATCTTCTGTACAAAAGAAATTGCGTACAAAAGATTCAAATACAATTTGATATCCAAGGACTCATTCATTCATAAGGCACAAACGAAAGCAGAATTAAAATTTATTTGAGCCACATAATGCATCTTCGATTCTTAGAAAAGATTATAAGTTAAAATCAATAAAAGCTTATCATCCCACTAGCACACCTATTCGGAGGATTTGAACTAGCTAGAAATTCTAAGTAAGATGAATTTGACATAAGTTTGATAGGAGTACAGATGATAGTTATCTTGAAGAAAGAAAGGTGTTGATATTTCCGTGGCTGCTTCAATCAGGCTTATTATTGTGATTTATTTTTTAAAGACAATCTCTAATGGGACAGGTTTGAAATTTAATTCTAATTGTAAGGTTGATGGCGGCAATAATTTAGGAGCTAGTGCTGTTGCACGTGAAGGTTGCGCTAAGGGGCTTCAGCTCCATGAAGCTGGAGCCGAAGTAGAGAAAGAGCGCGTAGCTGAAGTAGGGGCTGTAGCTCGTGTAGGGAGTGAGCAGGCAGACGCCGTTGCCCAGGACGGTCAGGGAGGTGGGCATCACCAGCCGCTGCGTCCACTCCGGCCCGCACGCCAGCTTCACGTCGCTCGTCACGCACCACCGTCCCTCGGCCACGCCGCACGTAAATCGCACCGTCGTAGAGGTCACCGGCTCCCTAAAGCCCACCACTCCACCGCCCCCGCTGTTGCCGTCCAGCTCGTGCTGCTCAATTATAATGTTCTTCTCGGCCGAGCAGTGCACCGGCGCCTGCCCCGCCGCCGTGTCCAATACCACCAGCACTGCGCAAACAAACCGCATCAACAACATGTTTTCAAGCAGCTTTCATAGATCACTAATCCGCCATAGCTAGATTAACCTGGATGGATGGATGATCAGCGGGGCCACTTACACGAACCTAGTATTAGCATGAGCATTGTGCAGACGCGCCATAGTCCCATTCTCCTTGTCATGATTCTGCGTCCGCGCGCCGGTGTGTGCGTGTGTAAAAGAGAGAGAGAGAGAGAGAGAGAGGGAGATTCTTGGGATTGATCTCGGGATAGAGCTTGCGAGTTGGATAACGTATGTATAGTACTCAACTTGGACACCGACTGGCCGCCGTAGCAGCAGTCCGACATGAATGCGGTATGTCCGGTGCATACAAAATACATGAAAGTGATCTTCCCTTTTTACCTTGGGTAGCTTAAGATGCTTGCACAAAATCAAGCAAGGAGAAAATACCATGTGGCATGTGGCATCGAGAGAAGACCCATCTTGGGGTACCCAAGCTTCAATAAAAAAGTTTGTTACGAAGCCTGATAAGAAAAAACTTCTTGCTTTTTTAGGTTACCCAAGCTTTAAATATAAAAGTGTGCTACCCAAGCGTGATAAGTAAAAACTTCTCGCTTCTTGCTTTGACAAATTGAATTGACGGTAGTAATAAAAAAGCCGCCTGTTGTTCTTCTCGTCCTCATCAAAACTAGGGTTTCGTAGGCCGCCGATGTGCTCCTGGGCACGTATTTGTCCTCAATTTCGTGTTTTGCTGTCGGTTTTATGCTTTCCCAAGTTCAATATCTCGCTTCTTGCTTTGAGAATTTTGTTTGTGTCGTTGAATTGTGGGTTTCTTGCACCCATCCGTTTGGTCAAAGAAGCAAAGAAGAAGAAGATGGTTTTTTATAGAAGCACCATGGTATATTCATGGGAAAAAAGAAGGCCAATGCGGCTCATAGCCAGTCAGCATAAAGAAAAGACCAAACAGTCCTATGCCACTCATCATAGCCAAGAAGGCACAACTAATGGAGGAGCCTACAAGCACAGCCCAAGCTAATTGCATAAAAAAATCTTATAACCCAACACCTGGCCAACTAAGGATCTGGCTCATCAAAGGAGGAGGAGCCCACAAAAATCGAGCTATGCATAAACCAAGCATGCACTACCATTCCTAGGCATTGAGAGGGGCACATGACACGACTCTGTGTGCACTTTAGTGCTCGGTGTAGCTATGTCTTTACACATCTAGGGTTAATATAAATAATTTACACATTGTCAATATAAATTTACACATTGCATGGGATGGCACCAAATATTATTGTTGGGTAGGGGAAGCTTACTCTTGCAGTCGAGGGGAGTGCTCTTCTTATTGGGGAGAGTCAATATCTTGCTTGTCAAGGGGATGGCAAATCTCCAAGGTGCATCCACTTGTTGCATTTTTTTCCGTCCTTCCACTATGTTTTGATGCATGAGCATATGTGTGGCTTGCATTTTTTTCCACCCTGCCTTCACTTCGTACCCTCACTTGGTTTTGGCACACAAGCATTTTTTTGCAAGAAGCAAGAAACCTCCATCAAGGCGCCGCACTCAAGCATGTGTGGGACTAACCATGTGAAATATGCACCAAACATGATACATCCGCGAAGAGAGTTGTGGGTGCAAATGTGGTGGTTGAATAAAGGCATGACCCACTTTAATTATTAAAGGCTTTAAACCTTAATGGCTGGAAGTTGACATGCAGCAGTATAAACGAAACACCACCATGCAGCATGTATGAATTGTCGCCAGCGCGCATGCCTGAAGCGAATCGTCGAAAGCACACGGACCGCACGCGTCCGCTTGAAGAGAGAGAAAGCGCTACCATTTCCTGGGCCGACCGTTGTGCTGCCAGCAAAGAGAAGTGAGGGGAGATTTGCTAGTCGCAGTTGCAGACAGTCGCGCTGTGATTGTGAAGGAGAAGGAGACAGAGTTGCGCGCTCCCTCACACTCGAAAGAAAAAAGATAAAGAAAATAATTCATGCCGGCTGCATCGTAGGGAAACGACTTGCATTGCAGGGAAATACCATCCATATTATACGTTTTTTTTAAAAGCTTTTCTTTATAAAAAAAAGTATCATTAAAAAGAGGCTATCGCCACTTTCACTTGATCAAGGGAAAAAAGGGATAAAGAAAAAAAAATAAAAGCATATTAACTTCGTCTCTTTTCCTTGCATGTGGAGAGGGAAGCGGAAGAGGAGAAGATATCTGTAATAAAGAAGCAAGTGTAATTCTCGGCGGCAAACAATAACATAGCTTCGCACTCACTCACTCACATAGTCAAGCGTTAGCAAGCCTCGTAAGTTGTTTGTATTCAAAAATTGAAAGCATTGTAAAATTCAATCCTTAAGGGCCGTGAGGGCATTGTTTCTCGTGGACGGCATCATTGGCAAGTGCGCAAAAGCTTCGTCAATATCAAACAAGAAGTGGCTAGATAAGATTTCTTCTCTCTCTTTTTCTCATATAAAAGCTACATAAATTTGCTTTATGAATCAAACATGTGCACATCAAATTCAATAAACAAGGCACATGGCACATTATATCTTGCCTCATTCATTGGTGTTGTGGTGTCATCTCACTCTTTTGTCATTTAGCACAAAGCTTGTTTAACATTTGTGTGTATACATCATCAACACCCCATCATTGCAGCGCCACATTTGTCAGAAAGATCCATAGCACACATTCCTATCTACTAGTGCCTTCTCCTTTTGAGGTGTTGGGAGAGAGTAGCATTATTC
Source organism: Cibotium barometz (assembly GCF_041138505.1). Lineage (NCBI taxonomy): Eukaryota > Viridiplantae > Streptophyta > Polypodiopsida > Cyatheales > Cibotiaceae > Cibotium > Cibotium barometz. Next base: position 32,617,429 of record NC_141098.1, read on the forward strand.
TTGTGGGATATCTGGGGGGTTGTCGGGTTTTGTCCTCTTTGCCTTGCTCGTCCAGATATTTCCTAGACAGTTGCATGCCCGATGGGACCTTGACTTGGTCTTGGTTCCGCGACAGGAACCTACTTGAAAAGGGGACTTATGCAAAGTGCCAAAGATTGGTAAGATAGCTTGAGAGAGAGTGACCGAGCTAAGAGATACCATTAATGGGAGAAAGCCAAGCACCACCTACTTTGCTCTAGCCCCACTAGCACTTTTCCATAGAAGATTTCTTCTCTCTCTTTTTCTCATATAAAAGCTACATGAATTTGCTTTATGAATCAAACACGCGCACATCAAATTCAATAAACAAGGCACATTGCACATTATATCTTGCCTCGTTCATTGGTGTTGTGGTGTCATCCCCCTCTTTTGTCATTTAGCACAAAGCCTGTTTAACATTTGTGTGTATACATCATCAACGCCCCATCATTGCAGTGCCGCATTTGTCAGAAAGATCCATAGCACACATTCCTATCTACTAGTGCCTTCTCCTTTGAGGTGTTGGGAGAGAGTAGCATTATTCTTGTTGGATATCTAGGGGGGTTGTCAGGTTTTGTCCTCTTTACCTTGCTTGTCCAGATATTTCCTAGACACCACTCCCTATCGGTTAGCGTTTGCGGATACTCTCACGAGGGGAGGCATTGGTCTTGGCCATTGTGGAGGAGGCACCAATGCATATGGCATATTAGGCTCTCCTTGCCCAATATTGTTTTTTAAAGTTTCAATTGTTGTGGCCCTATATAGTCACACATCCAAATCTGTATAATCCAATAGTTGTAGATTCTACACATACGAAAACTTACATATGTGCTATCAGTGAATGTAAAAAGAATTTGAGGTATCATTAGAAGAAGAAGTGCATGCTTACGTTTTCTAAGAGTAGTGCAAACATTGTGTGCAGCAACAACATGGAATTGTAGCACACTCTCCAACCACATCTAAAGCCATCATTTTGGTATGGGACTCTCTATCTAATGATCTCCGTTGAATAAAATATCTCCTCTTGGGCAAGGGCCTCAATACTAGCTATTAACTTTCTAATAGATATGCACACCATTTTTCAATTGTCAATAATCTCTCTCTCTCTCTCTCTCTCTGTCTCTCTCTGTCTCTATTTCTCTCTTAGAGTAATGTAAAAAATGAATGTATGGACTTATTGCCTCATATTGCCATGAAATTTTGTATTTGAATTGGCAAGATAGAATCATTTCTCCTCAATATCTATAATAATTAAACTCCAATGTCCACTACAAAAGTCAATAAATAGTATAACACGGTAAATCTAGTATCTATGTCAGAATACCAAAAGTGCAATTTAGGTCACATGACACTTATGCTTCATGGTAGGCCATTACAAAGATCTGGGCATGGTCCAAATCTACATGCCTAAACCATGGACAGATATCCACATACAAAACATCCTCTAAAACCAGAAGCGGGGATATAAGAGAATCCAAAATATATACCTTGCATTGAGCTTCCTATTGGCAGATTTGATAAAACCATACTACATAGATAATTAACATCGTATTACTTCATGAAAGAATAACACTTTAAGTTAAAGTTTAGGGCATTGAGCATAACAAACCTTAAAACAACCTACATAACTCTGCCACATTGACCTCCTTGTGCATTCTTCATAAGACATCAATCTCCTAAGTATTAAGGAGTTTCTCGCATTGGCAAAACCACACAACATAGGAGGGGGCCAAATACCTCAAAACTTGTACATCAGAACTATACAATGTTTGAAATACAGCTTCTCTCCCTTCCCTTTCAATTCTCTATGTATTATGAGCCTCCCTATTTCTGGCTTTGTTGTTGGTTTTTTGTACGTTGTGCCATGTGTCACGTGAATGATTGCCCTTGGTCTCTTCAGTGACAAAAGTACGTCTTTGCCTCAGGGCGGGGATCTTCAGGATATCTTTCATCCTTGTGTTAATGAGGCCTACTGGATCTAGGGTCTTGTCATATCTAAAACCTAAGAAGCCGTAGTAGCGAGTACATGTCCTTTGATATTACTGTTACTCTTTGTGCATGCGTAGCTAGAACATAGCTATCCTAGAAATGTCCAATCAGCCAATCCTTGGCAGCCTCATGTAAGCAACCCAATGCCAAGCTCTGCTAGTGCACATCATTTTGGTTCCTTTGACAAATGGATCTGACAAGGTGCTGGAATGGGAGCTTCGAAATGGCGCACTACACATGCCTCTGTACCTTTAGCAGTTCACATAAGACGAAGCTATGCTTTTTATGCCTTTGAGTCCTCACACTGAGCGAACGCTGGAAATATTCTTTCCTGCTCTAGCTTTCTGAGATTTATAGCCTATTTTAGGATTGTTAGACAAAGAGGCCCTCACCATCCTCTTTGTCCACACCATCTATAAAAAAGAAGGAAAACACAACAACATATTTGGATTCAATGCACTACAACGTGATGGGAAGAGTTCCAACACATTAAAACTCCCATATCGCGTTGTATTTACTTCACAATGAAAGAAACTCACTCGGGAGTCCACATAGAAAAGGAAGAAGAAGACATGGTGCAAGTTAATAAACATTGTATTGAGAAATGGACACTTACTCAATAGGATGTCGTCGAGGAAGCAATGAGATGGTGTAGACGACGGCGAACAGATCATGGCATAGAAAAATCGATTAAAGACACTCTTGTTTACGGAGAGCTTAAAGCTTAATTCAACGATTTAGGTTTAAAAGAAGGGATCCCACCTTAATTAGATGTGATTCCGCATGATGACGTTAGTGTCAAGTGCACGTGACATGCAATGATGACAATCAAATGCATCAGTGACACGTGTCTATCACTCATGTGAATGAACCTAGGTGATCGTGAATGAAATCCTGCCACATGTAAAGACCGTGCGATAATGCACGGACTTGCACATGCATTATTTATAGCATGAGTTTGAAACACTCTTGGCTTTGTTTTCTATGAAAATATGTTCTCACTCTTGCTTGCTCCTCTCTGATGGTGTGACCAGTCTTGGCAATTCTCCTGATCTTCTCAACACTCATCTGTGAGACAGTCTCCAACCCTAAGGCTATTTTAAGATCAGTTGATTTGTCAAGTCTTATCGGTCTTAACAATGTTTGTTTTCCTATAATTATAAGTGTCACTCCTTATTTTCCTATGCAAATCATGTATAATTGATAACTAATTTTTAATTTTAGTGTACAACACAATGTAGGGCTTCATTGGAGAATGTCCACCCTAAATCTTGTAGTATGTACAGACTTGCATTATACAAGGTCAGTATAGCATGAATTCAGAACCATATGGGTAATTTTCGACCCATACTCTTGGTTTTAGTAGAAACGACTTTGAGCTTCATTATGTGATGTAGGGCTTTACTCGAGAATGTCCACCCTAAATTGCATTGTAGTAACTTGCGTTATACAAGGTCAGTATTATAGGAACTTGGAACCCTATGAGTGATCACCGATCCATACTCCCATTTTTAGAAGCCACTTTTTAGTGTTTTCTACATATTTGTGCGATAAAAGGTCTCACTCACCAACATCCATCCTATATCGCGTTGTACTGACAATAGTAGCAGGGAGGAGCACAAAGGGTAGGCAAAGTCTAGTAAGGTGGTTGATCAGCTATCATCTCAGCAACATGGATAAGGACAAATAGCCATGATGACTCACTAGTCGGGAGGTAGGAAATGTAGCATCAACAAGAAGAGAGGACGCCATTGCATTCGTTGTTAGCTACAGAGGGTTTACTTATAGTCAACCCCCTGAGGGTTTATACCTCTCCATGTATTAGTGGAACGTTTTTGAGAAGTAAACATGAAGAGGACAAAAGCAATGTGGACAAGAGAAGTAAACATGAAGAGGACAAAAGCAATGTGGTTATCTAGACATATATCTAAGTCACCACAAGAGAAGGCATCATTAGTGACGTTTTAGCAGGTTTTACACTATGCCACTATAAGCGTCAATATTAGCACCACTGAGTGGTGTTGAATAAGTGATGTTATAAATGCCACTCACAGCGATGCTGGGAAGAAAAACAGAGTGTTGAAATCAAGTGAAAATAAAAAGTTAAAATAAATTAAAATCCAAAAAGCTTGACAAACATCTAAATATTTTTGAAATAAAACTTTAAAATCATCAAATCGTTATACGAGAACTGATCAATGTGTACATATGTTATGATGATCTATATTTAATTTGTACCATCATCAAATCCACCGTGTAATAAATCCATGCATGCCAATTGGTCTATCTCTAAATCCATTATTTCGATGTCTCCTATATCAATACAAACTCCTATTCCACTACTTGAAGGTGTAGAGGTATTATCATCATGGTCATCATATTGATTGTTAGTTGTATCATGCATTGATTGTCTACCATGCATTTCTTCTTGAACATCTTGATCTTGAAATATACGTTTAGATTGAGTAGAGACTGGTATTACCTACCACCAATTAGAATCTCTTTGGTAGGGATAAAAAACAACCTAAAAGAAAGAACCACAAAATATATAGAATGCCTTCCTTGTATCTATAGATTCATCAAAATTGAAAATCAAGTGTAAACATGTTCACAATGTTGTGGTAGAACATATGTGTCTCTTGAATATTGCCATAATTTAGTTGAGTCAATTGCAAAAAATCTGCTTGGATGCTTCTTGAAGGTTACTTGAGTACCTCTATATACCACTTTGAACCATGTAACATCAAAGATAAACACTTTGAAAGCTCTAGATCCAATCTTCAAGACGTCTTGAATTGTTCCACAGTATTCAAGTTTCTCTACTATAATATTATTATCTCTTCTACTAACTTGACTTTCTTGGTCAAAACGTGCGATTACACCACAATAATATGTGATTCTCTTGGAGTCCACATGTTGAGTGCAAAAATGTCGACCTTTTGACCACATTTTCGTTTGCACTTTATACTGCAAAACCCAATAAAAAATCTTTAATATAGCTTATATGTAAGAAATTTAGTATTCAACATTATATATGTTAGCAAAACATCTTTAATTACACGGTAGTCCCATCCCCTTGCATACTGGCATTCTTCTCTTGTAGTCTCTCCTACTGTCATTTTGGCTTACTCTAGGGTATCTCTAAGCCATTCAATATTGCAATCATTTGGAATAGCCTTTAGGTTGGATGGGTATGCCATATGCCTTTGTGTTGATCTCTTAAATTCCCCTCTCCTCTATCCTTATCCTTCTTGCATCTTCATATTTCTCAATCCACGTTACCATCACATAAGTGTTAAGTAGACAAAATATAATGACCTTTTTGTGGATGGGCTCATCCATCTTTCTAATGTGTCCTTTTCCATGTGGCACATGTGACACCATTCGTTCATCCTCATCGTTATGCATAAATATAGGCATAGATGGATAAATTTCTTTCAGATATTCAGAGTCGTATACAAGGGATTCTTGCACCAACCATCCCTCTACCATGCTTTCTTCTCGCCTTGCCCTTTGTCTCTCATAGATCCCTTCAAGGTTTTCATGAAGCATCTAGGAAAGAACATCCACTGGCTATGAGCAATGCCACATATAGCCACCTCATCCACCAAATGTACTAGAAGGTGCAATTGACTTGTGAGTAGGTTTCTTCAATCATATAGGCCACCTCAATTGACTCCACTCGAGCCTTCTCAATGGAATCTAGATGAATCTCCTTTGACACTATCCACCTATTTGACAAAGGAAGAAATGATAAATTAAATAAAAATAAAAAATTTGAAATCTATGTGTTGTACAAATGCAGAAATCTATAGTTTTGATTGGAACTTATCTTGCCAGTCCACCTAATTTATCGATGGCATTTCAAGCTTTCTCTTCTCCACACCCACCAATTGATATTAGAAGTATGAACTAGTAAAATCAATTTTTAAAAACAATAAAAGATTTATATAAATCCCACACAACATAAACCGAGGAGTGCTTAAAAAATAGATATAGTTATGTATGTAACTACATCATCTTATGCCAATCATGTAATTTGAGACCATACAATTGATGCTCAACGTTCTTTTTTGTTATTGTAAATGCACCCTTTAATGAGTGCATTACACTGGTTGGTATATGAAAAGATGAAACTTGATTCTTGACATTCTTTTCCTCTTGCTTTATCAACCTCTACGGCGCCTTTGGTAAAATCACCTTGTCATTGACTACCCTTGGCCATGCATTTTCTATGTGTTTGATATCCTTGAGGTTATCAAATTGACTACCCTTGGCCATGCATTTTCTATGTGTTTGATATCCTTATGTATTTTCTATGTGTTTGATATCCTTAAGGTTATCCCTTATTGCATGGGTATATTTTTCACCAATTATATCATCCCAAATCATTGATGTCACATTCTTAAAAATGTGCATTGGATCCAAAAGATGATTTATTCTTAACTCTGTCCAATATGGTAAATGATATAAGATTGAGTACCTTATCATACCCGCGGGTATTGTGATGGGAGTCACGCTCCATCTTGCATCCCACTCTCCATCTCTCCACCTTCTCTCTAATGACATTATAGGAGGCGAATGCCACATGGGGTCCTACTCTTTACCTCTCATCACAATCAGAGAAACCTCTGATGCAGCATAATTAGGGTGCTTTGGAGGAAGACATTGATGGTGGTCATCATACATCACTTTCTTTAGTGCATATGTATGTTTAGATACAAGTTATGGACCACAAATTACACATGCATTATATCCTGTAGTTGTGGGACCTACAAAATTAGCATGTAAGAATTGAAAGTTAATAGACATTACAATACATTAGACATGCATTATATCCTGTAGTTGTGGGACCTACAGAATTGGCATGTAAGAATTGAAAGTTAATAGACATTACAATACATTAGAGTTATAAATGAATCATTTGTGCATGCTTAGATAAGGATCAATTTATGAGTATAACATACCTGAGCACTCCATATAGTCTTAAAAATCATGCATAGTCCACATCAAGATACCCTTGACCATTCCATTATGGCATGAAATTGCACAAGAAACATCATGTACCCTTATGCCTCTCCATAATTGTTGAAGCTCATGAATCAAGGGCTCAAGGTATACATCCATGTTATTTACCTTGTGCTTCCAAGAAGTAGGCACAAGTAGTGCAAGCGTCACATGACCCCTCGTGATGGACATCCATGGAGGAATATTGTAATTCACAAATAACAATGGGCCATGTGGACCATAATGTATATCTCAATCCAAATGGGTTCACCCCATCCATACCCAATCGAAGCTGTAAAATATGGAGCTCATCTTTGAACTATGGCCATCCATCCTCAATGTGAGTCCAAGCCCATGAGTTGATGGGAATCCTCCTCATGCCATTGGTTGAACAACGGTTCACATGCCATGTCATTAACTTAGCAATGGATTGACATCAGAACATATGTTGAGTGCGAGGTATAATACGAAAGTGCCTCGATACCTTTTGCAAAATTTTTTCACCCTATAACAATCCTCTCCACAAATTGGACATTTCATGACATTGGCAAAAGGCACCCTTGAATAGTATACAATCATTATTATGACATGCATGAATTTGAGTGTAATCCATAGCAAGCTAGCAAAGTTTTTTTCAGAGCATCACTTCTTCTTGCGAGCATTAAATTGTTGGTTGGGAGCATGTTCTTTCATAATCAGAGTAGGCTATTCACACTATTATTGCTCTATCCATATGTTGTTTGCAAGTTGAGGATTTTCAAGCACTCTTGCAAGGTTGAGTACTTTGGACCCTTGTACAAAGGTTTGTTAGCCTCCTAGTGTAACACATCCTCTCTTTCACGTGTTTCAAAGTTATGTGTCTCTTTCTCACCCTCGCTTTGAAAAAAGTGAGTGATCATCTCCTCCATGACATCCTCTTCCTTATCTCATGTGGAGAAAATCTTGGATCTTCCAAATGTCCTGAACATGCTCCACTTTCCCAGTGCTCCTTACAAAGCTTGTACTCCTTCCTCAAGTTTTCCCCAATGATAGAATAATGAGGCATATTGTGTAGTACTTGTGCACAAATGTCCATACTCTCCTCATCGTGTTGAACCATATCTAAAAATGACACTCAAAAATATATATGGAAAACCATCAGTTTACATTTCATCTCATAAGTTTATATACTAACCGAAGAATTGGCTTGCATCAATAAGTTGACTGGCATTGGTTTAAACAATCCCCATTTTCTAATATGCTCCAATGCCACTCGATGTTCACGTACACAAACATTATTGCATATTGCACATGAAAAAGGAATTCTTCTTCGTAACCACTCTAGACCTCCAATTGATCACTATCAAACTAGTAGAAGACATCTGTATCGGGCACAAAAAGTGTCCAATTAAAAAAGTCAATATAAATACATGCACTAAATCTAGCAGTGTCAATGGTACGTGCATAGATTTTCTCTCTGGAAGTCTCTATAACAGTCACTTTTAACGCCTCTATAAGCACCATTAAAGTGCCACTAGGCATTGTTTTTAGTGGCGCTTATAGCAAGACTAAGAAAATTAACTTTTTGAAGCTATAGTGCTGGTGGCGCCTATCTTTCTCTCTCCAAAAAAAATTCCCTCCACTCCTTTCCTTGAGTTCTTGCACCGACTCCTCCCTTCCATCAATCTAGCTCCCCTCACGTGCATTTGTACTCTTTATATCCCCCATCCTCTTCCCCTTCCCCTTCCTCTTTATGAGACTCTTTCTCTTCATCACTAACAAATGGCTATGGTGTAAGCTCTTGATGATATTTTTCTCCTATATTTTATTCTAATGCATATCTTCTTCTTCTTCCCCTTTCCCTTGCTATTCTAATGCATATCTTCTTCCCCTATATTTTTTTCATATATTTTATTCTAATGCATATCTTCTTCCCCTTTCCCTTGCTATTCCTGTTTCTTTTCCTATCCATCACTCTACAAGTGATGGTGTGACCTAATGATTAGGGTTTGCTTCTATTATGCTTAACCTAATGATCAATAAGAAACATAATGAGATTAAAATTAATGCATAGAGTACTAACCTTATCCTTTTGTTGCTTCTCCTTCTCCATTTTGTGTCTATGCTTAATGTGTATTGGTATTTTGTATGTTTCTTATATTTGGTAGGTAGATTTCATTAAATGTGTTGCTAATCACTCTTTGCCTTTTTATGTTGTTTGGCGCGTCTGCACAATGCTAATAGTAGGTTCGTGTAAGTGGCTCCGCTGATCATCGATCGAGGTTAATCTAGCTATGGCGCATTAGTGATCTATGAAAGCTGCTTGAAAACATGTTGTTGACGTGGTTTGTTGGCGCAGTTCTACTGGTGTTGGACACGGTGGCGGGGCAGGCGCCGGTGCACTGCTCGGGCGAGAAGAACATTAGAATTGAGCAGCACGAGCTGGACAGCAACAGCGGGGACAGTGGGCTTTAGGGAGCCGGTGACCTCTACGACGGTGTTATTTACGTGTGGCGTGGCCGAGGGATGGTGGTGCGTGACGAGCGACATGAAGCTGGCGTGCGGGCCGGAGTGGACGCAGAGGCTGGTGATGCCCACCGTCCTGGGCTCGCTCCCTACACGAGCTACAGCCCCTACTTCAGCTACGCGCTCTTCCTCTACTTCGGCTCCAGCTTCATGGAGCTCAAGCCCCTTAGCGCAACCTTTCACGTGCAACAGCACTAGCTCCTATGTGTGTTTGGGGTAATTTATGGCATTTTGTTGGGTCATCTCATTAGCAAGCATGGCATTTCTATGGATCCCCAGAAAGTTGAGGCTATTCTTGCATTTCCACCACCCACTACTGTGCGTCACGTACGAGGTTTTCTTGGGGCCGCTAAGCATTATAGCCACTTCATTAAAGATATGGCACATTTTATCTTGCCGCTGAACACGCTTTTACGAATGGAGCAAAAGTTCAAACGTTTACTCAAGAGATCATGATCTGCTTTCAATTTCATTCAAACTTTCCTTCTTGCATCATCAAATTTCAGAGCCTTATGTACTTTTTAATGGATCATGTTTAACACCTTCAAGCTTTTACACCTAAGCCGTGTATAAGAAGATCTTGTTAGAACTAAGCATATCTTCTGACAAAAGAAATTGCGTACAAAAGATTCAAATACAATTTAATATCCAAGGACTCATTCATTCATAAGGCACAAACAATAGCAGAATTAAAATTTATTTGAGCCAAATACTGCATCTTCGATTCTTAGAAAAGATTATAAGTAAAAATCAATAAAAGCTTATCATCCTACTAGCACACCTATTCGGAGGATTTGATCTAGCTAGAAATTCTAAGTAAGATGAATCTGACATAAGTTTGATAGGAGTACAGATGATAGTTATCTTGAAGAAAAGAAGGTGCTGATATTTCCGTGGCTGCTTCAATCAGGTTTATTATTGTGATTTATTTTTTAAGGACAATCTCTACTGGGACAGGTTTGAAATTTAATGCTAATTGGGCAAGGTGTAGTAGTCCTTAATGGTTGCTTTGTTAAGCTGCTTATAATCAACACCTATGCGAAGACTTATTCTTCTTAGGGACTACAACGATAGGAAACACCCACTCAGTGTTATCCACAGGAAAAATCAACCCCGCCTCTAAAAGCTTTTTAAGTTCCATGTAAGCCCCCTCTCTATAATGCTCCGACAATCAACGCTGACGTTGACGCACAAGTGTGGTGTCAGGCTTAAGGGGAATGCGATGCACAACTAGCTCGGGTGGAAAACCTCTCAACTCGGTGTAATCCCATGCAAAGATGTCCTGGTACTCTCGGCATAAAGAAATGATCTCCTCCTGCAAGGGTGGGTCTAAAGAAGCTCCCAAAAGCACAACTTTCTCATCCCCCTTTATAGGAACTCGCACAGTGTCCTCCTCTCTGGCCAAAGGTGGGGTCTCCTCATCCTCATCAAGGGTAATCTCAATAGAATCAGGGTAAATACAATAGGAACTCGGGGTGCATGAAGAAGTAGAACTCCGATCATCATCCCCATCAGTCTCAACATTAGTAGTAACCCCAGGGCTCACAACAGAAGAAGAGTAAGCGGGAAGAATTGCGCGGGAAGATCCTCTACCAAGAAGCAAACGCCCTCGAGGAACAATAACACAGTCAGTCTTCCATATCCAAGGTCTCCCTAAAAGAAGCTGGTACTGGCCAGGTCCTGAACTAAAGCCGCAAAACATAACAACCAATCTCCATAGTACGCTCAGCATTAGTGACTGGCAAACCCTGAATGTAACCCTCAGCTCTCACAGGTAGATGATCACCCATGTGCAAACTGGTAGTAGAAATCCCATTGAAAGATAAGCCTAGCTTGGAGAAAGTAGAGTAACTCAAGACATTGACGTCAGATCCTCCATCAACAATAGCATGTGTGGAATCACTAACTAGTGGATCATGCACTCCACACGAGGACACTCACGCTCAACAAGAAGGGAATCCACCTTCTGAACAACGGGAAGATGAGGGCCCACCCCCTATGAAGAACCCAAAGCTTTGCAGTACAAGGGCTCAGCTAGAGGGAGAAGTGAGGAGGTATTGTGGAAGGGACATGGTGAGCTCTACTCATTAAGAGCAGCTACAAGGTCAAAAGAAAGAATGGGGGATAATAACTTACTTGGAGTAGGGCAAGGATGAACGTGGCGAGGTCGAGGTAAAGGGTCAGGAATAGGAACAACGACATGGGCAGGTGGGTGGATAGCAAAACAACAGGTTCTGGATCTCACCTCCTCAACAACTTTTTCTTTCCCCTTTCGTGTGATGGCTCGCACAGGTGATGAAGCTAACTCAATCATATTAATTGAAGGGTTCTCCATGGTGGTAGGTGGTGAACTAGAAGAAGCAACTGCTGGAGAACTAGGAGACCCCCTTTGATCCAACTAGGACCTGGAGGTTTCTCGGCACCACTACGATGATTAATGGGGTGGGGGGGTGGCCAAGTGCTGCTCCTATTCATCATATGGCGCATCTTAATGTAACACATATCCTTAGTGTGCCCCCTACCCAAACATTTCACATAAGTGTAGACAACAGTGGGGCAATCTTTGCAGAGATGGCCGGGTACATGACAAGCTCTACATACAATGTTGGTGAGATTAGGCTCAAGGCGACGTGAAGACAACAAGTTTTGTTGGCGCTTTAGAAAATTCACATCCATAGTCACAGCCTTCACATTTTCATTGAGTTGGTTCATGTAATTTGTCATCATGTCCTTCAAATCCCCAATACTAGGTGCGGCGCTTTCATACCCATCCCCCCCTTTGTGATGCATAGGCGGTGGAGTGGCAGAAGTAGGTTTAGGGTAAGTCACATATGGTGATGGAGCATGAGCAGCAGGAATAGGGCTTTGTGAAGAGGTCGTGGGAGAAATTATGCTGCTAGAAGTAGGTGGGGGTGCTAAAGGCAAAAGGGGTGGTGGTGTCACTTGAAGGTGAGGTGGTACAATGGGTGGGAATTGAAATGGTTGAGCTGGTTGAAGTTGAGGCACATACGATGAGGTTGGCCAGGGTTGACGCAGGAAGGGCAAAACAGGAGAATGTGGTGCTAGCCATGGGTAATACAAAGGGGATGGAGTCTTGGCCTGATGTGGCTCATAAACACATCTATAAGAGCTCTCCACATCAATGGCAGAAGTGATGGCCGTATTCAAGTCTTGCGGGGCTTGTGCTCTAACCAAAATTTGAATGCTAGGGTGTATGCCTCATAGAAACGAGTCCATGATGGAGAGCGGGTCAATGTTGAAAACGGGGGTGTAATGATCAACGAAATTTCAAAACCTCGTGGCTGCTTGCTCCACGGTCTCGTGTGGGTGATTTTGCTTGAATGAGCGTAATTGCTCAAAAAACGTGAAGAAGTTTGGAGGTTTGCGGAATTCGGCCAAGAATTTTTTCTTGAAATCAGCGAAGTTTGGGACGGAGTTTGGTTGTTGCTTGGCAAACCAATTTTAGGCCTCACCCTTGAGTGTAGTGCTAAAATAGTTCATCTCACATGTCCTTCCTCGACAATGTGTGAGGTCAAACAAGCGATTTTGAAATTGTTTAGGTGAGCAGTGGGGTCTTCCAATGGCATCCCATAGAATGTGGGAAATGGAATGAGTGGTGCATCGGGACGAGCCAAATTTGGTGGCAAAATTAAAGGCGATTGGCAAATGGGGGAGATAGCGGCAGTTGAGCCATAATTGGAATTGGTATAGAAATTACGATCCCAGGTGAACTCCCACTTGATGATGGCGAAGGAGGTGAACTTTGTAATGGAAAAGGGTTGGTGCGGCTAGAGTGAAGTAGGTGTTGTTTGTCTTTCTCCCTTTTATGGTATCTCTTAGCCCGATCGCTCTCTCTCAAACTATCTTGCCAATCTTTGGCACTTTGCATAAGTCCCCTTTCCAAGTAGGTTCGTGTCGCGGAACCAAGACCAAGTCAAGGTCCCACCTGGCATGCCACTGTCTGGGAGATATCTGGACGAGCAAGGCAAAGAGGACAAAACCCAAACAACCCCCCCAGATATCCAAGGAATGGTTCCACACTCTCCCAACACTCCAAAGAAGAAGGCACTAGAGGATAGAAATATGTGCTATGGATCTTTCTGACATGCGCAGCGATGCAAATGATGGAGCGATGATGTATGCTCACACACACAAATGACAAACAATCTTTATATCAAGTGACATGGAAAAAAAAAGGACACCACAACATAACCAATGAGGCAAGACGTAGTGTGAAAATGTGCTTTGTTTATTGAATTTCACGTGCACGGTGCTCAATTTACAAAATAGATGCTTTAATTTGTATTTACAAACAATTTGCGGAGGCTTGCTATGCGTGACTATGTGATAATGTGTGTATGTGTACTAGCATGAGGTTTTCCTGCTGTTACCATATTATAGTAGTGATGTGTGTGAACACACTTAGGACCGCCGGGGCACTTTTTCCCTCACTAGGAGGTTTTTTCCCCCGTGCATTGTATATACGCCCATTATCTTCTAGGGCTTGTTATCTTTCATTTTTGGCACTCATAATACACTACTGTGTTGTGCTCAAGCTTCCTCATCTTCTTGAAGTTGTGTGTGCATTCCTGCAACCCTAATTCCAACAATTGGTATCAGAGCAGGCTTCCTCCTCCCGGGCAGCATTACCGGCACCTGCCGCTTCATCTCCTCCGATTGCAACGAGGTTTCACGAGCGTCTGCAGATTTTCTGTCAAGATTAAAATCTGCAGGACAGGTGCCCATTCGTCTGTTTTGGGCTGTGCTATATAGCACAGGTCGATTTTATACAGGTTTACCTCTTGCAGACAGCATTTACATCTAGTAGTACAGTCATTGGCCATGGCTGACAACAATGATGTATTCCGCATGTTGGCTGCTGAGGATAAGTTGGATGGCACCAACTATCCATTGTGGGCATATATGATGCGACATGTATTGGTAGCAAAGGGGTTATGGAATATTGTGCAGGGTATTGATGCACGTCCTATTGTGGCTGGGAATGCTGCAAACACATCAGAAACAGGTACTGTTGATGATGGTGCAGGCACAAGTGCTGTAGCAGCTGTTCGAGAACCACCACTTTCAGCAGAGCAGATTCGTTGGGATGGTAGAGATGCGCAGGCTCATGCCTTGATTGCGCTGTCTGTCAAACGTACCATTATCCCACATATTCGCTCCTGCAGGACTTCTAAGGATGCTTGGGATGTACTTGCCACATTGTATCAGGCAAGAAATGAGGCTCGTGTTGCTTATCTCCGAAAACAGTTGGAGAATGAGCATATGAACGAAGGTGATTCTATGGATAGCTTTTTGACAAAGATCAAGGATTTCAAAGAGCAGCTCATTTCTGCAGATGAAATCCTGTCAGACAGTTCACTTGTGCAGACTGTTTTGAATGGTCTACCAGATTCTTATCAGGGTTTTGCTTCCACTCTTCGCTTGATGATGAAAGGCAATCCCAATGCCTTATCATTTGAGGAGTTAGTTTCTGTTTTGCTGCAAGAAGACCAGTCAAGGCAAAACAGGAATATTATGCGTGTTGCAGATCAAGCTTTCGGTGCTAGTCAGAGAAGCGGGAAAGGTAAAGCTGGCTTTTCTTCTAGTAAGCAGAAATCTGCAAATGCTGCGCAACCAAAGAAGGAAGACAAAGATGAGAAGAAGGGTGACAAACAGAAGACATTTTGCAAGTACTGTAAGGGAAATGATCATGTTATCAAAGCGTGTCCTAAGCTGGCTGCGAAAGAGGCTAAGAAGAAAGAGGCTGGTATGGCTGTTGCAGATGCCTCTCCTTCTAACAATGAATCTGCTAATGTTGTGCTAGATACAGAATGGGCATTCAATGCGCAGTGCAGTTATGACCCATCTTTGCATGACACATGTATGTCTGCAGTAGATTCAGATGTATGGTACTTTGACAGTGGTGCCACTAAGCATATCACCTCGCAGCGCAGTTTATTCACTTTCCTTGAGTCTGCTCCCACAGGGAATACTGTCACTTGTGCCAATAACTCCTCTTATCCCGTTCAAGGAGTTGGACAGATTGTGCTGAATGTTGCAAATGGCAACACCTTTACACTTTTTGATGCATTGTATGTGCCAGGGATCAAAAAGAATCTGCTGTCAGTCTCCGCATTTGCCAAAACAGGTTTGGTTGTAAAATTTGTGGATGACAGATGTACTGTTCATGATCTCTCTTGTGGTGACATCATTGTAGCATCTGGTTCACTATGTCGAGGGCTGTATAAGCTCAATATGGATGGCAAATGTGTAGAGGATTCAGCATGTGCTATTATGGATACGCAGGCTATTTCAAATGCAAAACTGTGGCATGCACGTTTTGGTCATCTGAATTTTGCAAGTTTGCTGCGCCTGCAGAAATCTGAAATGGTGTCTTCTTTGCCTAAGCTTGAGGCACCTGTCAAGCATGTTTGTGAGGGCTGCATATTGGGTAAAATGCAGCGTGCTTCCTTTCCCAAAGATGGTTCAGTGAGAGCTGAACGCAGATTGCAGCTTGTTCACAGTGATGTTTGTGGTCCCATGCAAACTCCATCATTTGGAAACTACCTTTACTTCGTGACTTTCATTGATGATTTTACCAGGCATGCATGGGTATATCCTTTGAAGGCAAAGTCCGAAGTGTTTTTGTGCTTCAAACAGTTTTTGGTTATGGCTGAAAATGTGTCAGAAAGTAAGATGGGCACCCTCCGTTCAGATCGAGGGGGGGAGTATATGTCTTCAGAATTTAATGCATTTCTGGCTGAGCGTGGGATAAAACACCAATGTACAGTGCCGTATACACCACAACAAAATGGTGTGGCTGAGAGAAAAAACAGGTCTCTCATGGAAATGGCAAGATGTATGGTTAAGAGTCAAAGTCTACCACATGGTTTTTGGCTTGAGGCTGTCATGTGTGCCACTTATGTACTAAACAGGTGTCCCACCAAAGCATTACAGGTTGTCACTCCATATGAGGCTTGGCATAGCCGCAAGCCATCTGTTGGCCATTTACGTGTTTTTGGTTGCCTGGCATATGCATTAGTGCCTGTGCAACATCGCAGAAAATTGGATGACAAAGCTGTCAAATGTATTTTTGTTGGATATAGTGCTGAGAGCAAAGGCTATCGTTTGTATCATCCACAGACAAAGCGCATTTTGGTTAGCCGTGATGTTGTATTTGTGGAAGATGCAGTTCAGCCCTTGGTTTCATGTACTAAGGAGACAGATATCAGCTCACGTGATGTCTATGATACATTGTTGCCTCTTTTCAGTGGTGCACAGTCAAGTGCAATACCTCATGAGGCAGTTTTTCAGCCTATGCAGGTTTTAAATGATGGCACAGATCAGCCTATATCTGATGCAGATGTGCATGATGCACTTGAGGATGAGAGACAAGAGATTGAGGGCTCTAGGAATATGCCTAGATGGCTGGTGCAGACTTTGCGTGACAGCAAGTTGGATGCCCCTTTGTCTAGTCGCACTCGTTCTGGCTCTCATGGTGCCTCTTATGCGTCAGATTGTTATGCATTGGCTGTTTCTAGTATGTGCGATGAAAGTGAACCTGTTTCATTTGATGAGGCACAAAGTTCAGAAAATTGGATGGCTGCTATGCAAGCAGAATACGATGCTATTATGAAGAATGGTACATGGTCTTTATGTGACTTGCCCCCTGGCAAGAAGGCCATTGGCACTAAGTGGGTATACAAATTGAAGCGTAAGCCTGATGGCACAGTGGATCGCCATAAGGCTAGGCTTGTTGCAAAAGGTTATGCTCAAGAGAAGGGCATTGATTTTGATGAGACTTTTGCTCCCACATGTCGTATGACCACTGTTCGTAGCATCTGTGCATTAGCAGCTCATAATGGTTGGAATGTACATCAGCTGGACATAAAGACTGCGTTCTTAAATGGAGATTTGCATGAGGAGGTGTATGTATCGCAGCCTCGTGGTTTTGTTCAAAGAGGGCAGGAAAACAAAGTGTGCAGGTTAAAAAGGCTTTATATGGTTTAAAGCAAGCTCCACGAGCTTGGTATGAAAAAATACATGCATATTTGACTGCACATGGGTTTCAGAATAGTCCAACAGAAAGCACTTTGTATGTTAAACGTGTGGATGGTGTACATCTAATCATTGCTCTCTATGTCGATGACATGCTGCTCACAGGACCAAATGAGAGTCATATTGCTGATTTTAAGGCTGATTTGAATGCCTCTTTTGAGATGTCAGATTTGGGGCATTTGCATCATTATTTGGGGATACAATTTAAGCAGTGTGATGGAGGTATTGCTTTGTGTCAGACAAAGTATATTGAAACATTGTTGCGGAGATTTGGCCTTGAAGACTGCAAGCCTATTGCTACTCCAATGGAGACAGGTTTGAAGTTGAGTCTTCATGATGCTGGAGATCACTTTGATGTCACACTCTATCAGACAGCTGTTGGTTGCCTCATTTATGTATGCATTACGAGGCCAGACATTCAGTTTGCAGTCTCACAGGTGAGCAGATTTATGCATAGCCCAGGCATTAAGCATTGGCAGGCAGTGAAGCGTATCTTTCGCTATTTGAGTGGTACTCGGCATCTTGGGTTGTTTTATCCCAAGGGGGGATCATTGCCACCAGATTTACATGCTTTTTCAGATTCTGACTGGGCTGGTTGTTATGACACACGCGTGTCCACGAGTGGTTTTTGCTTCATGCTTGGAAGCTCATGCATATCATGGTTGAGCAAGAAGCAGCCTACTGTGGCCACTTCTAGTTGTGAAGCTGAGTACAGGGCAGCTTTCACAGCTACGGTTGAGTGTGTGTGGCTCAGACGCCTTATGGCTGATTTGGGTGTTGGGCAGCCATCTGCCACCACCATCTTCACTGACAGTCAGAGCGCATTGGCAGTTGCGCGGAACCCAGTGTTCCATGCTCGTACGAAGCACATTGAGGTGCACTACCATTATGTCAGGGAGAGACTCTCTTCAGGAGAGATCAGTTTGGCTTATGTGCCAACACAGGATAACCTTGCAGACCTTTTCACAAAGGCTCTGCCTCGTGAGAAGTTCGAAGCTTTTCGCAAAGCTTTGGGCTTACTCCCTTTTGTGGATTCGTCCACATAGCTAGACACTTCCCTATACATGAGTGCTAGCTCTTGTTCACCGCATCACTCCAGGGGGGATTTGTTACCATATTATAGTAGTGATGTGTGTGAACACACTTAGGACCGCCGGGGCACTTTTTCCCTCACTAGGAGGTTTTTTCCCCCGTGCATTGTATATACGCCCATTATCTTCTAGGGCTTGTTATCTTTCATTTTTGGCACTCATAATACACTACTGTGTTGTGCTCAAGCTTCCTCATCTTCTTGAAGTTGTGTGTGCATTCCTGCAACCCTAATTCCAACACCTGCTTGTCACTAGGTGTCCTTGCATGTTGCATTTGCCTTTGAAGCACAACCGCCACGACAAGCTTTGCCGTGGAAACTCCCTTCTACGTTTTCCTCTTTCACATGCAAGAACAAACAGAATGTAGTTATGCTATTTTCCCCTCTTTCTTTCTTTAATTAACGGGAGGTGGGAACGGCCCTTTTTTTTGGTGTTTTTTATAAAAACAACTTTACAAAGGGGTATAGTAGAAAAAAGAAATTCCTCCAGAGCAGTCGTGAGAGTAACTCTCCCTCTCTCTGTCTCTCTTTCTCTGTCTTATGCTTTGGGCCACCAAGGAGAATGCATCCCTCTCTCTCCTACATGCATGGATGGATCTGTGGATCGCCCTTCCCTTTCCTCACAAGCAGGGTATAGCCAGGTAAAAGGCGGCTCTTTCTTCTCTTGCTCACAGCACCTAATGGCCGGCCCTAGAAAATGGCAATTCTCTCTCTCTTCTAGGCGCGCGCGGGTGCTCGTATGCTTGGCATCATTTCGTTTCAATGCTGCATGGCGGCAATTCATTTCCAATGCTACTCGTCACTTTTCCCAGCAAGCTAAGGTTTCAAGCTTTAAGAATTAAAGTGGGCCAAGCCCTTAGTCCCACGCATTCTTGAGTGCGGCGCCTTGATGCTAGCTTTGCCTACAAAAAAATGCTTGCGTGCCAAAACCAAGTGAGGGCAGGAAGTGAAGGCATCACTCTTCAATATGCGCATGTGCCACGCATATGCTCATGCGTCAAAACATAGTGGAAGGGCGGAAAAAAAACGCAACACCTTATAAAATATGCCTTTGATATATATGAGCAAGTTGACAACCTCTTCGTGCAAGGTAACTATTTATTAACTATTCATGTTCTCTCCAACTTCTCTTCTTTTGAAGGAGCTTGTGGAGGATCATGTCTTGGATTGTGTGTGGTCTAGAGGTGGTTCACTACTAGCCTGTTTTCTTTTGAGGATGCTTTCTTGCACATTGCTTCTAGATTATCATAGTAATGGATTGAATGAAGTGAGTGAAACCGACCTGGCATTCACATGACAAGACCAACTACAATGTATAGCAAACACAACCTGATAATTGTTGAATTCTCAATTCTTATCCACTTTCACTCCATCTACCTGAGTCGAAACCAACTCCAATGTATAGCAGACATAACCTGGAAATTGTCACATTCTTAATTCTTATAGCCACTTTCACATGACCAGACCAACTACAATGTATAGCAAACACAACCCGATAATCGTTGCATTCTTAAATCTTATCCAGTTTCATTGCCATCTACTTGAATCGAGATGCCATCTACTTGAATCGAGATGCACAAAAGCATCCTAGCTACCCATGCATCAACATCATTATTTAACAAGAAATGAATGAGGTACATCATTATTTAACAAGAAATGAATGAGGTATATCATTATTTAACAAGAAATGAATGAGGTATATTCACTTACGTATGAAACCACATTACTATAATCCTGATTACTCTAAATTCTCTAAATGATAATGTGGACATATTTATAATCCTCATCAAGTGTTTAGCAATGTATGGATTAATTCTAAATTCAATTGAAGATTAGTACAAAGCATATAAAACACATAAATAAAAAATACATTTTTCTAACCTCAAAACTTAAGGTAGAGTTCTTATAAATAGGCTTCAAAAATACATCTTGTAACCTAAAAACTTAAGACAGATGATTGTTCTTTCAGAGTTTAGTTTGTGTGAACACCCCATTTGCATGTTAACATCCCTTATTTTGTTTTGGTCAAAAGATAAGGCTAGAATTCCTATAAGCATATGCAGGGGTGGTTCTAACTAATCATCATTTGAGTTGTGCAAAACCTCTCTCATGTTTGCTATCACAACTCTATCTCTCTCCCTCTTACTCTTGCTTTCTTTCTATCTTTGTGCTGCGCCAACTTAGCATGGCTTGCACCTCCATCCCTTTCTTTGCACATGCTTTTGGCACCATGAATGCTAGCATGGTATGATGTGTTTTCTCTGAACAGTGTAGTAAAACGCACATCAAGGAAGGGAAAGGTAGCAAAAAAAACACAAAAGGAGCACTCAAGGTGGCCTATAGGAGACCTAAATATAGCCACTAACATGACAATTACGTGCGGTTTCTAGTAGCCTACGGCCATTAATGCAAGGCAGAGAAGGCCAATTATTGTTCCACATGCATTGAGCTCTATACATATATTAAGCTCTATGCATAGAGCTTAGTCCATGCATGCATTAAGCTCTATACATATATTAATCTCTATGCATAGAGCTTAATGCATGCATTAATCTCTATGC
The DNA here is from genome assembly GCF_041138505.1 of Cibotium barometz. NCBI lineage: Eukaryota > Viridiplantae > Streptophyta > Polypodiopsida > Cyatheales > Cibotiaceae > Cibotium > Cibotium barometz. The sequence goes on from NC_141098.1 coordinate 32,638,657, forward strand.
ATAGATTAAGCTCTATGCAGAGAGCTTAATGCATGTGTAAGCCTAAGCTAATCCTAAACCTCGGCACCCAAGGGTGCAATAATAGGTACATGAAAAGCATAAATGATTAGAGGGCTTACCTCTTTTTGGTGAAGTTGAAGGAGAGGATTAGAGGACCTACAAACCAAAAGATTAAACAAAGTAATTAGTAATACAAAGCCCTAAAATCTTAATGCGAAGATTCAAAACCCTAAAGAATACAAGAAAAATAGAGCTTACCTCTATATTGTCTAGCTAAAAGAGACTTAAGGGTTGAAGAGCGCACTCACTACCCCACTCTCAAGAGATTGTTCTTGAAAGAATACATACGTGAGGGTGTGCTTTGTTCATGATTCTGCGTCCGCGCCATGACTCAGTAGTAGGGAGGTGGGAAACGTAGCACCAACAGGAAGAGAGGACGTCACTGCAGTCGTTGTTAGCTGTTGAAAAGAACGTCGAAGGGTCTACAGTCCTGTTTTCCTCTCGATTTCGTGCTTTCCCTCGAGTTCAATTTCTTTCTTCTTGCTTTGATAAAGTGAACAGACACTAGTAAAAAGCCCCCTATTGTTAAAAAGACTTAAATTTCACATGTTAAATCCTATGTTACCGAATTCACCTTGTCAACCCCATAATCCTAACAAGGCGCAAACAATGGAGGAGCCTACAACCGAAGCCCAAGTTGATTGCATAAAAAATCTTATAACCACATAATTGCATCGGACTGCTCATGAACCCCATCACCAGCTCCGTACAAGTGTAAGCTAGAAGAATCGCCCACCATGCCAAGGCCACCCATAGAGCCAACACCTAGCCAACTAAGTAGGTGCCTGCAACAATCAAGCTACCCATAAACCAGGCCTGTGTTAGCTACCCTAGGCATTGAGAGGGGCACATGACACGACCCTGTGTGCACTTTAGTGCTCGGTGTAGCTATGTCTCTACACATCTAGGGAGGTGTGTATGGCTAAGCCTTGGTGGTGTGTGTAGGAGCTCTTAAGCACAACAACTGGGAGGTGGTGGGGGTGATAGGCGTAGCTAAGCAAGAGGCTAGCATTGTAGATGCACTAGGAGAAGGGTGTCATGGGCAGAGCCACTGGCCATCTCTTACCTCCAGTGAGTGAGGAGGCATAGCAAAAATCGAGTGCAACCTAGAAGAGCCTATTGGACTAGAGAAGGTAGTAGTGGCATGCCAACCCTACTCATGGAGTCCCGCAACAACCAAGGAAGCTAGGGGCAATGCTCAACAGCAGGGAGGAGCATAAAGGGTAGGCAAAGTCTAGTAAGGTGGTTGATCAGCTGTCATCTTAGCAACATGGATAAGGACAAATAGCCATGAGGACTCAGTAGTCAGGAGGTGGGAAACGTAGCATCAACAAGAAGAGAGGACACCATTGCATTCGTTGTTATAGCTTAGAGGGTTTACTTATACTAACCCCCCGAGGGTTTATACCTCTCCATGTATTGGTGGAACGTTTTTGAGAAGTAAACATGAAGAGGACAAAAGCAATGTGGCTATCTACACATATATCTAAGTCACCACAAGAGAAGGCATCATTAGTGACATTTTAGCGGGTTTTACACTATGCCACTATAAGCGTCAATATTAGGGCCATTGAGTGGCGCTAAATAAGTGACGTTATATAAACGCCACTCAGTGATGCTAGGAAGAAAAACAAAGTGTATAAATCAAGTAAAAATAAAAAGTTAAAATAAATTAAAACCCAAAAAGCTTGACAAACATCCAAATATTTTTGAAATAAAACTTTAAAATCATCATGGTCATCATATTGATTGTTAGTTGTATCGTGTATTGATTGTCTACCATGCATTTCTTCTTGAACATCTTGATCTTGAAATATACATTTATATTGAGTAGAGACTGGTATTACATACCACCAATTAGGTACAGATAAAACACAGCCTAAAAGAAAGAACCACAAAATATTTACAAGAAAATATATACAATGCCTTCCTTGTATCTATAGATTCATCAAAATTGAAAATCAAGTGTAAACATGTTCAGAATGTTATGGTAGAACGTATGTGTCTCTTGAATATTGCCATAATTTAGTTGAGTTAATTGCAAAAAATCCGCTTGGATGCTTCTTGAAGGTTACTTGAGTACCTCTATATACCACTTTGAACTACTTAACATCAAAGATGAACACTTTGAAAGCTCTAGATCCAATCTCCAAGACGTTTTGAATTGTTCCACAATATTCAAGTTTCTCTACTATAATATTATTATCTCTTCTACTAACTTGACTTTCTTGGTCAAAACTTGCGATTACACCACAATCATATGTGATTCTCTTGGAGTCCACATGTTGAGTGCAAAAATGTCGACCTTCTGACCACATTTCATTATGCACTTTATACTCTGCAACCCAATAAAAAATCTTTAATATAGCTTATATGTAAGAAATTTAGTATTCAACATTATATATGTTAGCAAAACATCTTTCATTACATGGTAGTTCCATCCCCTTGCATACTGGCATTCTTCTCTTGTAGTCTCTCCTCCTGTCATTTTGGCTTACTCTAGGGTATCTCTAAGTCATTCAATATTGCAATCCTTTGGAATAGCCTTTAGGTTGGATGGGTATGCCATATGCCTTTATGTTGATCTCTTAAATTCTCCTCTCCTCTATCCTTATCCTTCTTGCATCTTCATATTTTTCAATCCATGTTACCATCACAGAAGTGTTAAGTAGACAAAATATAATGATCTTTTTGTGGATGGGCTCACCTATCTTTCAAATGCATCCTTTTTCAAGTGACACCATTCGTTCATCCTCATCGTTATGCATGAATATAGGCATAGATGGATAAATTTCTTTCAAATATTCATAGTCATATACAAGGGATTCTTGCACCAACCATCCCTCTACCATGCTTTCTTCTTGCCTTGCCCTTTGCCTCACAGATCCCTTTCATGAAGCATCTAGGAAAGAACATCCACTTGCTATGAGCAATGCCACATATAGCCACCTCATCCACCAAATGTACTAGAAGGTGCAATTGACTTGTGAGTAGGTTTCTTCAATCATATAGGCCACCTCAATTGACTCCACTCGAGCCTTCTCAATGGAATCTAGATAAATCTCCTTTAACACTATCCACCTATTCGACAAAGGAAGAAATGATAAATTAAATAAGAATAAATAATTTGAAAGCTATGTGTTATACAAATGCACAAATCTATAGTTTTGATTGGAACTTATCTTGCCAGTCCACCTAATTTATCGATGGCATTTTGAGCTTTCTCTTCTCCACACCCACCAATTAATATTGGAAGTATGAACTAGTAAAATCAATTTTTGAAAACAATAAAAGATTTATATAGAGCCCACACAACATAAACCGAGGAGTGCTTAAAAAATAGATATAGTTATGTACGTACCTTCATCATCTTGTGCCAATCATGTGATTTGAGACCATACAATTGATGCTCAACGTTCGTTTTTGTTATTGTAAATGCAACCTTTAATGAGTGCATTACATTGGTCGGTATATGAAAAGATGAAACTTGATTCTTGACATTTTTTTCCTCTTGCTTTATCAACCTCCATGGTGCCTTTGGTAAAACCACCTTGTCATTGAATACCCTTGGCCATGCATTTTCTATGTGTTCGATATCCTTTAGGTTATCCCTTATTGCATGGGTATATTTTTCACCAATTATATCGTCCCAAATCATTGATGTCACATTCTTAAAAATGTGCGTTGGATCCAAAAGATGAATTATTCTCAACTCTGTCCAATATGGTAAATGATAGAAGATTGAGTACCTTATCATACCCACGGGTGTTGTGATGGGAGTCACGCTCTATCTCGCATCCCCCTCTAATGATATTATAGGAGGCGAATGCCACATGGGGTCCTACTCTTCACCTCTCATCACAATCAGAGAAACCTCTGATGGAGCATAATTAGGGTGCCTCTGAGGAAGAGATCGATGGTGGTCATCATACCTCACTTTCTTTAGTGCATATGTATGTTTGGATACAAGTTATGGACCACAAATTAGACATGCAATATATCCTGTAGTTGTGGGACCTACAAAATTGGCATGTAAGAATTGAAAGTTAATAGACATTACAATACAGTAGAGTTATAAATGAATCATTTGTGGATCAATTTATGAGTATAACATACCTGAGCCTAGTAGTGGTGAATCTGGATCTATGGGAAGATCTACACGACTGTCTAGAATTAATTTAATTTCCTTTTCTCTCACTCACCATATGTATGTGTATATAACATGCAGTTATAAATTGCAAAGAAATATGACATAATTCTTAGTATAAATTAGTATGATATGGAAGTTTAGGAAAAATGTATAAATTTCTCAAAACTACTCTTTTAATGTGCCACATCATCACCAAATTTAGGAACTTCTTGAATATGAAAAATTGCCCACCTTGTTATATATCATTGGAAAGGTCTCGAAGAGTAGATTCCAAATTTTCCAACTTTGGTCACTTCTGAGTTGATTTGCAAAAATTTCATTAGAAGCCCATTTTTGTATAGATAGAATGTGTATAAATCCGTATAAAGGGCCCAATTTGAGCCCAAATTTCCCCTAATGCAATGTGCTTATTATCTGCTTAGATGCCTCACAAAAATAAAAAACCCCATAGAGTATTCAATATAATAACATTTGAATAATTTAACACAATTACATATTGATTGAAAACTTACAATTTTGTGTCTCCATGCATATCAATCATGGAACTCAAGGAACATGTTCTTCTTTTCTTTAGATCAATTTTAAATACACTTCAATGGCTAATATACAACAAAACGAGAAGCAAATAATCATTGATAATAAGACATATTTAAAACAAAATACTTACTTCTCATTATAAGACATAATTACATATTGCACCTTTTCAAAGTTGCATCTCTTGAACCATTCTTCAAGCCTGTTAAAATTAGGTTTTGTGTCTCTTATATAAAAAGAGACTATAGGGTCCAAGAAAAAAAGAGGATAATAGGCCTTTGGGGGTAGGTTCGCAGAACCCTACAAAACACCACCCACAAGATTCTCACCTTTATTATGAGCATCATGCTTGGAATCTTTGTGTGCCAGAACAATCATTTGGGAGTATCATGACTCTCATCTAGCAGTGTAGTTGCCCCTAGGTACCATAGCTCCATTTCTCACTATGCACTATGTAATTGCTGGTCTCCCTTACCTTGGGCATAATTTAAAGATTTTTTCATCAGTCCTATACTGATTCTTTTCTTTTTTCAATGTTTGAGGATTTGTGTCTCATTAAGCTTGATAACAAAAATAAGATTGCCCTCAAATCGACTATTGTGTACTGATAGAACTTCACAATGGCTGATTGAACCCTTCTAGCGTCTATAAATATGTTATTATACATCTCATACTTGAATGTTGATTTCTTTTTTTCTTGGGCTTCTCTACAGTCATTAAATCATCAATGTGTTTGTATTCAACTATGAAATTTGGAATAGCCAAATTGTTTTGGTGTCGTGCCATTGTTACAGTAGTATGTGGTTAGGGTAAGTCAAACACATGAAGATAACGAGGCTTCATACCTTGGATGAGTATATTTGATATGGCTTTGTAGCCCTTCATGCTTATTGAAACCTTGTCACAAGCCTCCACCACCTCATGAGGCTTGACCAAGTCATGAAAGTCATTACCAACTTCATTGACAACGCTCCTTTGAAGCCTTGCACACTCAGAAAGCTTAAGTATTTCAATCAAGTTATTGTTTTTGATAGAAGACTTGATTATAGCAATTCTATCAAAAGGATTATCCAAAAACAAGATCATGAAAGTGCTAAATGATGGAGGCTTACCAGCAGTTGATGGGTCAAGTGGGTATAGACCTCCTTCAACCCATAAATCTACATGTTTCTTCCCTTCCACGACTAGTCTTTGAGCTTGAGACTCAACATGTAGAGCTTTATGATGAATACTTCTCCATGTAGACTCAACATGTTGAGCTTGAGACTCAACATGTAGAGCTTTATGATGAATACTTCTCCATGTGACATAGTCTTTGTTAGTACCAAGTTGATATAGTGTCTTTTCTTTGAGTGTGGTTCAACCCTTGGAGTCACCATAGCAAGAAGAGGAAAGAAAGTAGTATTGAACACAAAATGATAAAGATTCAAAGAGAAAGTAAGAGATGGTGGGGAGGGAAAAAAGACAGTTAAAAGAAAGAGAGGAAATAACTTGCATCATGCCCTTTGGGAGAGAGAAGTATAATATGGATTCATATAATTGAATAAGCTTATTTTAGAAAACATCCAAGAGTGTAGTAAAGTAGGTAAGACAACTGTCAAGTATAGGTGAATCAAAGACACTATAGATATGTGATGGATGGCATATTAAAGACACTCTCCTCTAAATGTAGATAAAGGGGATACATTTAATATAGGTATTTGTCTCTACTATTTTAGTTAAATCAATTTGATTAAGAAAGTTAATCCAATCCTTACATGGCTCGTTTTTTTCATTTTTGGCCCTAATGTGGATCGAAGATACACCTTTAGTGTTAAAAGTGGCAATTAGTTTGTTCCAATAGAATACAGAGGAAAATAGGAATACATTTGTCAGTCTGTCATACTAAAGTTGATGATGCAACGAGCCTCGTGTGATATTATTTAAGCAACGTTGATTAATGTAGAGCTAAAAGAGCTATCAGTGCGCATGAGTTATCTTTGACCTTGTAACCAAAGCTGTAATTTGCAAAAAAAACATCCAAATCAGGAATAAAATTACGATGCAAGCAAAGCTTCTCTTGCAAGTGCCTATCGAGGCAGCTTGATCAAACTTTTCACTACCATGTCAAGTGCGGGTGATTCTAAAAATGGGCACCTCTGTTCTTTGTGACATTCATTGTGAGGTATTTTCTTTTGAGGTTATGGGCTTTGATCCTTGACATAAGAACTTTGGGTAAGACTATCTTCTAATATATTTTTTATAGAAATCAAGTCCTTTATGAACTTGACAGCCAACCCTTCAATATCTTATGTTTGGTGTTTAGAGAACTCAAAATCTTGCTCCTAGAGGTGATCATACAGATGCACAGTCCTCACAACCGCATGGGCCCTAGCAGGCATGACCTTACTATCCCTTTTGCAATAATTGAAGGGGATGATAAAGCACGTGAAATTATACTTGTAGTCTTGCTAGGATTACGGGGTTGAGAAGGTGAATTAGGTAACATAGGACATATTCCTTAACATGTGAAAGTTGGGTCTCTTTAACAATAGGGGATATTTTTACTAGCGTCTATTCAACTTATCAAAGCAAGAAGCAAGAAATTGAACTTGGGAAAGCATGAAATCAAGAGAAAAACATGATTGTAGACCCTTCGAGCTTCTTTCCAATAGCTAACGAGGACTTTCATTTACGTCCTCTCTTCTTGCAGGTGCTACGTTTCCCACCTCCCTACTACTGACCCATCATAGCTATCTCTCCTTCTCCATGTTGCCAGGTTGACAGCTGATGAACCACCTTATTAGATTTTGCCTGCCCTTTGTGCTCGTGCCTGTTGTTGAGCAATTCCCCTAGCTTCCATGCTTCTTGTGCCACTCCATGAGTAGGACTAGCATGCCACTACTACCTGCTCTAGTTAGTAGGCTCTTCTAGGTTTCACTGGCTTTTTGCTATGCCTCCTCATTCACTAGAGGTAAGAGATGGCCACCACTAGCCCTACCAATGACACCCTTCTCCTAGTGCATCTACAATGCTAGCCTCTTGCTTAGCTACACCTGTCACCCCCATCACCTCCCACTCAATGTGATTAAGAGCTCCTACACACACCATCGAGGCTTAGCCATACACACCTCTCTAGATGTGTAGAGACATAGCTACACCGAGCACTAAAGTGCGCACAGAGTCGTGTCGTGTGCCCCTCTCAATGCCTAGGAATGGTAGTGCATGCCTGGTTTATGCATAGCTCGATTTTTGCAGGCTCCTCCTCCTTTGATGAGCCAGATCCTTAGTTGGCCAGGTGTTGGGTTATAAGATTTTTTTATGCAATCAGCATGGGGTGTGCTTGTAGGCTCCTCCATTGGTTGTGCCTTCTTGGCTATGATGAGTGGCATAGGACTGTTTGGTCATCCCCTTTATGCTGACTGGCTATGAGCCGTATTGGCCTTCTTTTTTCCCATGAATATACCATGGTGCTTCTATAAAAAACCATCTTCTTCTTCTTTGCTTCTTTGACCAAACGGATGGGTGCAAGAAACCCACAATTCAACGACACAAACAAAATTCTCAAAGCAAGAAGCGAGATATTGAACTTGGGAAAGCATGAAATCGACAGCAAAACACGAAATTGAGGACAAATACGTGCCCAGGAGCACATCGGCGGCCTACGAAACCCTAGTTTTGATGAGGACGAGAAGAACAACAGGCGGCTTTTTTATTACTACCGTCAATTCAATTTGTCAAAGCAAGAAGCGAGAAGTTTTTACTTATTACGTTTGGGTAGCACACTTTTATATTTAAAGCTTGGGTAACCTAAAAAAGCAAGAAGTTTTTTCTTATCAGGCTTCGTAACAAACTTTTTTATTGAAGCTTGGGTACCCCAAGATGGGTCTTCTCTCGATGCCACATGCCACATGGTATTTTCTCCTTGCTTGATTTTGTGCAAGCAACTTAAGCTACCCAAGGTAAAAAGGGAAGATCACTTTCATGTATTTTGTATGCACCGGACATACCGCATTCATGTCGGACTGCTGCTACGGCGGCCAGTCGGTGTCCAAGTTGAGTACTTTACATACGTTATCCAACTCGCAAGCTCTATCCCGAGATCAATCCCAAGAATCCCTCTCTCTCTCTCTCTCTCTCTCTCTCTCTCTCTTTTACACACACACACACACCGCCGCGCGGACGCAGAATCATGACAAGGAGAATGGGACTATGGCGCGTCTGCACAATGCTCATGCTAATACTAGGTTCGTGTAAGTGGCCCCGCTGATCATCCATCCAGGTTAATCTAGCTATGCCGGATTAGTGATCTATGAAAGCTGCTTGAAAACATGTTGTTGATGTGGTTTGTTTGCGCAGTGCTGGTGGTATTGGACACGGCGGCGGGGCAGGCGCCGGTGCACTGCTCGGCCGAGAAGAACATTATAATTGAGCAGCACCAGCTGGACGGCAACAGCGGGGGCGGTGGAGTGGTGGGCTTTAGGGAGCCGGTGACCTCTACGACGCTGCGCTTTACGTGCGGCGTGGCCGAGGGACGGTGGTGCGTGACGAGCGACGTGAAGCTGGCGTGCGGGCCGGAGTGGACGCAGCGGCTGGTGATGCCCACCTCCCTGACCGTCCTGGGCACCGGCGTCTGCCTGCTCACTCCCTACACGAGCTACAGCCCCTACTTCAGCTACGCGCTCTTTCTCTACTTCGGCTCCAGCTTCATGGAGCTGAAGCCCCTTAGCGCAACCTTCACGTGCAACAGCACTAGCTCCTAAATTATTGCCGCCATCAACCTTACAATTAGAATTAAATTTCAAACCTGTCCCATTAGAGATTGTCTTTAAAAAATAAATCACAATAATAAGCCTGATTGAAGCAGCCACGGAAATATCAACACCTTTCTTTCTTCAAGATAACTATCATCTGTACTCCTATCAAACTTATGTCAGATTCATCTTACTTAGAATTTCTAGCTAGTTCAAATCCTCCGAATAGGTGTGCTAGTGGGATGATAAGCTTTTATTGATTTTAACTTATAATCTTTTCTAAGAATCGAAGATGCATTATGTGGCTCAAATAAATTTTAATTCTGCTTTCGTTTGTGCCTTATGAATGAATGAGTCCTTGGATATCAAATTGTATTTGAATCTTTTGTACGCAATTTCTTTTGTACAGAAGATATTCTTAGTTCTAACAAGGTGTAAAAGTTTGAAAGTGTTTAAGCACGATCCATTAAAAAGTATATGTGGTAAGAAATAGCTCTGAAATCTGACGATACAAGAAGGAAAGTTTGAATCAAATTGAAACCACATCAATGATCATGATCTCTTGAGTAAATGTTTTTTTGTATCCAAAGAAGTCATAGTAAGCATATCAAAAGTTTCTCTCGGTTGCTCCATGTAAGGTATTCCCCGGATGAGTCTAAAGATCTTGAAGATTGCAAAAATTTGTAAAGCTGGTCATCAACGGTAACCTCCATATATACTGACAAATGGTTGAATAAGGTAACATTATCATCGAAGTTATTTTGCCTAAGATGCAATATCTTATCATTAGCTACCTTTGCAGAGGAGATTCTCTCTTTGAGATTGACATGCATAAACATGCATATACAATGTATATAAGCAATGTACCTACTCAAGGTGATGTTGCCTTTTTGCCATTTCTACATATCTTCTACTAGCTTTACTCAACATAGAAAGATCATGAGATAGGATTATTCTCAAAAGTGGGCTATCTATTTCTAAAAGCATGACAAGTTACCACAATAAGCACTCGAGAGAACTATATTGCAATTGCATGTCATATCGTGAAGAGTATTAGGACCTGGTTCTATAGTAGTCGGCACAGTTCGGAGAACCAAGAAGCCAAGCAACCTTGGCTAGCATGGCACTAGATATTTTTATAGATGCCATTGAAGCATCCCGTTAACTCAAAGATTGTTCTATTGGTTTGGTTTATTTTAGGAAGCCATACTTCTATGGTGTCACTAAACCTGTGGGAGAGACCCAAATACATGATCATTTGCTTTGTGCATGCAAGAATGCATAGAGAGAATGTGGGGAAATCAAGCTACTTAGATACTTGAGAGAACTAACTCTAATTAATGGACCATTCACATAGAGCATATAGCAAGGTTAACACCTCATCATAAAGAATGTCCCAAAAAAACACAAGAGCTACCCAAAATCTACACAAGAAAAAATACTTTCCTCAAAGTGATGAGAAACTACAACATCTCTGTGACATGAATCTTCCCTTTCATAATCTTGGAGATAAAATTTGGTTGCCATCATGTGATGGTCTACACAAACGTAAGGATTAGGGGAGCTCCATCAAGAGTGTTGATGAGCCAAAAAGCCTTGGTTGGTCTCTCACTGTGACACCATGGCATGTGTTCTCTTTCTTCTATAGAATGAAACACTGCTTTCATGTCAATTATCATGCTATGTGCCTAGACTCTTCCTCAATCTCTTTAACTTTTTGTATAGAGTCTCTTTTTGTGAGAATGCAAGTGGTCATCAACCAAAAAACTGTGCACCTTACCATTGATCAAGATTCTTCCACTATAAGAGATGGGGAGCATAGTCGCCTCAAGGGAAGAGAGAGTAGAAATAGGGGACCCAAGTAGGTGCACAGGGTGTGTGCAGTTCCAGTGCGCTGCTATGCATGAGGCTATAACCATGCATGGCTATAACGCGGCTATAATCTCGTGCATAGCTGGGTGGCTATGGCCTCATGCATAGCCGCGCACTGGGAAAGAAAATCCAGACATTCTGGAGAGCATTCCCAAGAGCTCTTAATATCCCAATATCACAAAAGAAGAAGCAAAAAATGTAATGTAATACAATCAAATATGGACTAAATCAAGATTGGCAAATTGAGAAATTTATTAATGAATTAAGATGAGCTTATCCCAACATGAGTCGCATCTTTGATCAAATCGATACATGCTAATTGGTCTATCTCAAGATCTATATATACCATTACAAGATGAATAAAAATATCTATGCCACTACTAGTGGACTCAATATCATCATCATCATTATCATTATGCTACGATTTGATTCCCTCGTCATCATCTGGTGGAGATAGGGACACCTTCATCTTGATTATTTGGTGGTATCTCGTGTTATGTATCTTGTTCTTGACCCTCCGCATGTTTATTTTTTACTGCCACTTCAGCCAGAAGCTCTTCAATATCCCTACCTTGAAAAGTACTCTTCAAACAAGGAGTAGCTTATATGACATACCACCATTTCTTGTCAATAATATCTGCGTATATGACATACCACCATTTTTTGTCATTTTTATCTACGTAAAACACAACGTTATAAGAAGAAACACATCGACTGTAAATTAAACATTGCATAAGGAAGATATGACAAAAGCTTATGGTTAGAACTTACTTGTTCACAATAGTGAGGTATCACAAATGTGTCTCTCTCTATTTGCCAACATTTTGTGGAATTGATCACCACCATAAATCCATTTGCATGCCTTTTCACATTTTCTTGAGTGCCTCCACACACCACATACTTGAACCAATTCATATCCAATATAAAATTTTGGAATGTCCTCAATTCTACCTTTAAGATGTTTTGAATAATGCCATAATAATCAAGCATTGCTCTACTCTCTCACTCAGAGTTTTCCATAAGTATATTTCCCTTTGTATCTATGTGTTGGGTGAGAAAATGCCTTCCTTCGGACCACACGGCATTGTATACTGCATACTTCCACACCGACAACAAATGAAGTATGTTCATGATAATGAGGTTAGAACTTACTTGTTCACAATAGTGAAGTACACAAATGTGTCTCTCTCTATTTGCCAACATTTTGTGGAATTGATCACCACCACAAATCCATTTGGATGCCTTTTCACGTTTTCTTGAGTGCCTTCACACACCACATACTTGAACCAATTCATATCCAATATAAAAATTTGGAATGTCCTCAATTCTACCTTTAAGATGTTTTGAATAATGCCATAATAATCAAGCATTGCTCCACTCTCTCGCTCAGAGTTTGCCATAAGTATATTTCCCTTTGTATCTATGTGTTGGGTGAGAAAATGCCTTCCTTTGGACCACACGGCATTGTATACCTTATACTACCACACCGACAACAAATGAAGTATGTTCATGAGATAATGAATAACCATATTGTGAGATTATACTTGTATAAAAATAACATGATAACATGAGGCTTGCTTACTCCCATTCCTCTTCTGTCACCATTTCTCCATGTTCCTTGGCCTTTTCCATTTCTTTATAAATCCAATCAATGGTATGATATTTTGGAAGTGATGCAAGCTCTAGAGTAAACGGAAAGCCTCTCAAACACATCCTAAATGCTCTTCTCACCTCATATCGGTTTTTCCTCACCTCTTCATACCTTGCCACCCACCTCTTCATAACATCACTATTTTGAGTACAAAATGTCTTCACCTTCTTCAACATTGATGTGTCCATTATCCTTGCTCTTCCTTTTTCTTGCGGTATGTAGGACACCGTGCACTCATCATCCTTATGACTCCACAATCGTGGCATTGTGGGATCCATTGGAGAGAGATACTCTAAAATGTGGACACATGCTTCTTGCACTAGCCAACCATTTACCAGGATTCCTTCTAGCCTATATCTTTTCCTAACAAAATCCTTCAAGGCCTTCATGAAACGCTCAAGAAGAACATCCACCGAGCATGCACAACAATGCACACCGACATTTCATCTATCAAGTGTACCACAATATGTAATTAACTAGTGAGAGGATAGTTCATGGGAAGTTTTTCTTAATCGTACACATTGCCTCCACTACCATTACTTGGGCTGCATCAATCGTGGATGGATGGATCTCCTTAGAACTTATGTATCTAAGATAGAGTTAAGTCTATTGAAATAGCACAACTAATCTTACAAACTAGTGTAACAATAAATAAATGCATGTTAGAATTTTAGTTTTTCATACCTCACCCCACTGCCCCCTTTTTGTAGCTGGCCTCACACTTTTTTTTTTCTCCACACCCACTAATGCATATGGGAAGAATGAATTATGTATCACAAAACATTACAATCAATGTTATGTAATTACAAATCAAGACCATCATAAAGCTTTTAGAAGTAAATTGAACATACATGTAACATCTTGTGCCAATCATGCATTTTTAGACTATACAATCGAGTTTCTCCTTTCTTCCTTGTTTTTATGAATACCCCTTTTAAATATTACATGACACCTGTAGGGATATAAAGGGATCAATTCGATCCTTCACTCTCTTCTCCTTGTTCTTTGTCAAGATACAAGGTGCTTTAGGTAAAATTTTCATTCTCTTGAACTATTGGCCAAGTGGTGGAGAGGTGTTCAATCAATACGAAGTTCTCCCAAACCGCTAAAGAATCTCTCTTGACAAATATATGGTCCCAAATATTTGATGCTATATTTTTAATGTTGTGCATTGGATCTAGAAGATGATTGATTCTTAGGTTTGACCAATACAAGATATATGAAAGAAGATTGAGTACCTTTCTATTCTCGATGGTGGCATATGGGTCAGTTGAAGGCCAACTAAGAGTCAGTTAATTAGTGAAAGAAGATGATTGATTCTTAGGATTGACCAATACAAGATATATGAAAGAAGATTGAGTACCTTTCTATTCTCGATGGTGGCATATGGGTCATCAGTTGAAGGCCAACTAAGAGTCAATTCTGATTAGTGAGTGTCAGTTAATTATCATGATGAGTCAGTTGAAGATGTAGAAGGGTAGAAATAATCATTTTGGACTGAGAGGACGCTAGATAAGGTCAAGTTTGATAGCCACAAGACTGTCAGATTCAGACAGTGGTTCATCAGCTAAAGGTCAACTAAGGTCAGATAAGAAGCTATAGTTTTAAATATTTTAGGGATCTAGGATGTTTGAAGGTCTATGGGTGTTAGAAGAAACCAAAATGGGAAGGTATGAAGTTAGCTAATTCAGCTTGAATCAAACAGTTAGTTGAGTCGGAAGAACTAGATTGTATAGGAGTTAGCTTGATAGTCAATAGAGGTGTGTTGACATGTTCAATAGGTTTCTCGAGCAACAGGTTTGAGAGCAGTTGTCCCTAGAGGAAAATATAGGAAGTTTAGAGGACATGAAGCTACTTGTGAGTCTGATAAAGTCAGCCAGAAAGAGTCAAGGGTCAGTAGAAGTCAGCTAAGGTCATACAAAGCTAGTTGGAAAGAGTCAAGGGTCAGTAGAAGTCAGCTAGGGTCATACAAAGTTAGTTGGAAAGAGTCAAGGGTCAGTAGAAGTCATCTAGGGTCATATAAAGTTAGCACCAGATCAATGGAGATCAGTTAAGCTGTTAGGATTGAAGATCATGGCTATGGTGAGCTAGATATGACCTAGCAGGACATTTTGATCAGTGAGCTGATTTAGTTTGAGGAAGGTTAGGTGTCCGAATGTATTAGCAGAGAGTTAGAGGACATCTACAGGGCTACTGGGTGACTTGAGTTGGGTGCTTTGAGTGTTTTGGGTGCTATAGAGGCAGATTCTATTTGATCTTTCCATATTTTGGTGTCTCCATAGAGGAATTGTGTTGAAGTACCTTTGGTGTTGTTGCCTACAAGTTGTGCATATATGATACTTACCAAGTTTTCTCATAATAGTACGCATCATGAGAGAATTGGCATGTCACCTTTTGAGGCACTTTATGGGTACAAAGTGAATATGCCAATGATGGTTCAAAAGCAAGAGGAGGTGAATCCTAATGCAAAAGAGGAGATGGAAAAGTTGGATTCACTAGGTAAAGAACACTCATGGGAAGAGGAAGAGTACGAGATGTACACATCGCTTCCACCTCTGGACTTTAGTGAAAACTAGATGCATGTAATTTCCACCATAGATGTGATGCCCCTCAGAGAAACAAAGTATGTTGAATTGGGAATGATTCCCACAACCTTAGTGCGCATGGTAAATGTGCAACTCATGGAGGAGGAAACAGAGGATGAAGCCTCAAGCAAAGAAGTGCTTGGACCGTATCATTGCAATAGTAGCACTCAATGCCTCAGTAAGTGGTAGAAACAAAAGAGGTATATCGCTTGAAAGAATGCCCTATTACGAAGTAAACCCATCGATGCCCAATGGCTATCATATCTCGAGGTCACTAAGGTGCACGATGAGTTCTCTAAGAATTGGGGTGAGGAGTTGAGTAAGATCACCTTGGAAGGAAAACGAGAAGAGAAAACTACTCTTCAAGAGTCTGATCCACCTAGACTCACTAACGCAGGAAGAAGAAAATGAAATAAGGCTCTGGTGAAGCCGAGCAAGAGGCAAGGAAGGTGATGGGTCGAAAAGAGGATGAGGATGACGGCGAGCTAGTGCACACAATGCCGGATCATTTCAAAACCTACACCATTGATGAGTGGAAAGTGGTCCAATTGATGGCCAAAAGAGTGAAGGAGAATGGCCAGTCCAGGTCTTACGATGGGCCAACATAAGTTAAGGAGGTAGATATTGCAGAACCAGGGGAGGATCCCAAACTTGTCTACATTGCTAATGACTTAACTGTTATGCTGAAGAAAAAGAGGCATTTCTCTCTTAAAAGAATTCAAGCATTGTTTTTCTTGGAAATATACTAAAATGAAGGGTGTACCACCCAAGGTGGTTCACCACACTTTCGATCGTGGAGGGATCGAGATCATCCAGGCAAAATCCTTATTAGATGAATCCTAAATATGTAACTATTGTAAAGGAGGAAATCGATAAACTCATAGCTATGGATTTCATCTACGAGATTGAGCACACAGATTGGCTATCACCAATTGTGATTGTGCCAAAAAATAATGGGAAACTAAGAGTTTGTGTTGATCTCAAAAAGGTTAATGCAGCTACTAGGAAAGACCACTACCCAGATTAGCATATACGAAGCATGTATTAGAACGGGTAGCAAGGTGAAGAAGCCTACAACTTCTTAGATGGGTTTTTAGGCTACAATCAAGTATCCATTGCACTAGAGGACCAACACAAGACGACCTTAAACACAATGTAGGAGACCTATGCTTATAAGGTTATGCCTTTTGGCCTCACTAATGCCCCTGCAACTTTCCAACGATTGATGTGCACAGCCTTCAAGGACTACTTTGCAAAAGTGTCTTCAGGTATTTATTGACAATCTTTGTGCATACTCACAATGGACTAAACACCTGGCTTGCTTACATAAGGTGTTTGAGAGGTGTCGATTATATCAAATATCCTTAAATCCTCTAAAATGCCAATTTTGGGTCAAACATAGTGTTATCTAAGGACACGTCTAAAAATGGTGTTTTCACTAATGAGAGCAAGGTGAATTTAATCTTGGACTTACCACCACTAACAAAATACAAGGGTGTGTAACGGTTTATGGGACACCTTGGGTATTATCAAAGATTCATCATGTTTTATGCTGAAATTGCCAGGACATTGTATAGACTACTCATCATCTTTGAATGGACTGAAGAATGCCAAAAAGCATATGATTAGTTGAAATAAGCACTGGCTAGTGCACCAATTTTGAGGCCACCCAACTGGGACCTCGTATTCCATGTGCACATTGATGCATCAAATTTTTCTATAGGATGCGTGTATTGGCACAACCTGGGGAATTCAAATTGGATTACCTGGTTTGCTTTGCTAGTCGACAATTAAATGATGCAAAAATAAACTATACCACAACTGAATGTGAAGGGTTGGCCATGGTATATGCTGTTAAGAAATATAAACATTACTTGCTGGCCAACAAGTTTGTATTCTTTGTGGATCATCAGGCCTTATTATATCTAGTGCACAAGCCATGTACCACGGGGAGGATCATACGATGGCTACTTTTACTCTTGGAATTCGACTTTATGGTCACGGTGAGAAAAGGAACACAACACACATCGGCGAACCTGCAAAAACTGGCACTGACGATGCCCTTCCAGATGCATGTTTGTTCAAGATTGATATGGTGCTTGACTGTAGTGAGGAAATATTTGAATACCTAGCTAATGGTTTTCCACAAGATCGGCCTTTGAACAAGGATAAAATGCATCAACTTGTTAAGTTGGCCACACCATATCAAATCGATTATGGGAGAACTATATAACCTGGGCAAAGACAATATCCTCAAAAGATGTGTGCGAGAAGATGAGTTCATCATGGTACTAGAAGAACACTCGGGAATATCTGGATGATATTTTGTTGGAGAAGTTACAGCTTGCAGGGTGTTTCAAGCAAGACTATGGTGGCCAACGTTATTCGAAGATGCCATAGAATTTGCTAAAATATGCAAAGAGTGTCAATGATTTTCTAATCCACAATAGAAAGATAGGATGCCACTTACCCTTGTAATTGTGAGACAACCTTTTGAGAAATGGGGTATTGATTATGTTGGACCCATTAGTCCAGCAGCGCATCCGTCGCAAGCTCATTATGTGATCGTGGCCATGAAATTGAAGTATTGAGGGTTAGGACCTTTTAGAGTGTTTGTGATCACCTCTCAAGGATCAGTCAGGATTGAAATCATTGATAGGGTAGAAATAGAGGGGTATATCAATGGAAGTAAGATAAAAAAATATTACGGACCCCTGACCCAAGAAATTCTTGCACACAAGAGCATCTTCTTAAACAAAAGAAAGAGCTAGTAAAAGAAAAAATCAAACAACAAGTAGAAGCCGAGACAAGGGAAGCCAAAACGAAACAAAGACTCCAAGGGGGAACGCTACATGTAAACATGGCTTCACTTACATTGCTTGAGGATGATGAGTTGGATATACACCTCAGTGTACATGTCTCTACAAAAGATATCCAAACAAATACCATTGCATTGATTGATATGGGATGAAGTCACAACTTGATTTCCTACGAAACTGGGGTAGCTTTGGATAAACCCCACCTAGAGGAAACTAATGCCTAGGTTCGTAGAGAGTGTGCATTTGTTAGCTATGCAAACCATGGGGTTTTTAAATGGTAACATCTCCATCAGAAATAATCCCTTGGTTGGGAAGGTATTTGTTATGCCTGAAGGATAAATGGAAGAGGAGATGATTCTACAACACAGAACATGCATTCACCTCTAGCTAGCATCACCACTTAAGAGGACCACCATAAGAGCATTATATGTATCCAGCAAGACAACAATGGATTCCCAAGGCCCACATCAAGACCCAAGGATACTATGATAATGAAAACACCTTAGGGGTGTTAGGGCAAAGAAACAAAGATACATGTAAGAGCGAAGGGAACCATACCAAGGAGAGAAAGCAGCAACCCAACCAAGCCCGAGCATAGTTCTTCAAAAAAGGTGGGTAAGAAAGGACTTACTAACAACCCATGGATACTATCAAGGAGTTACAAAAGTATGGGTACCAAAAAACAATAGAAGATCTAGTGCAGAGCTTACCTCCAAAACAAAAGAAGATATCCACAAGCACAAGCAAAATCAGGGCCTAGATAGATCAAGTGTTAAGGCAGCACCAAAATTGGTTTGGAGGAAGGAAACCAATCACCCAAGTAAACAAGAGAGTGCAACACCTCCAACGTCACCCCAAAAAAAGATCAAGCATAGACAAGTTCTAGACAAGGGTAACGCAGAAGTAGACCTACATGCACAAGATAAAGGACAGGTTCACGAGGATTCGGTAGATGTTCCCTTCCATTGGATGGAAGGAAAACTAAGGAATTCTCACTGAGGACTAAAGAGTCTGTAACAACACATACCCACAAGCTCCAAATTACCAACTTGGTTCCGATGGAAACAATAAAGAGGGAAGGTGACAATGAGCACCTAGATACCAAGAAAACAACTTCAATTTTCAATGGGTACAAGGTAAAGGGTGAAGTATTTCACACCATGGAATGTCTAACCCATTTCACGCTATGAAAAAAGTTCATACGTTTCACGTGCTCTCCTCTCTCCTAAATGATTTTTTTTCCCCTTGCAATGTTTGAGCATATAGGACTATTTAGGGTATCCCCATTTGCATGCATAAGGGAAAGATACAATTTTATGACGTGAAAACCTAACTTGCACTTTCATGCCATGAAAAGCTTCAGACATTTCACGTCATGAAAAGCTATGGGATTTCACACCATGAAATAGTAAAAAGGATCCAGTAAATTGTATCTTGCCATGTGGCATGCCCAATTAAGAAGGCCATCGTGCCATGTGGCATGGAGCATAAATACATTTCCCTTTCCTGTTTTGTGCACTTCACTCCTCACTCTTCTTCGAACATCTTCTTCTACACCCTGCTGTCAATTGTGTCCTTGTTTGCGCTCCTTCAGCCCAACATTTTGCTTGCCTCCACTTTTTAGGTAGGAGCTCATATGCTCTAACATGTGAATGCTTCAATAGTCTATCAGCATGCTTACTCATGCTAAAAATAAATTAAATAATGCTTGAAACCCTATTACATGTTTTTTGATGCTATACTGCCTGTATGTGGTTCTTTTCTTTTTCTTTTTTTATCCCACCTTGCATCGTCTAATATCATGAAATTGAATGCTTCAACTCACAATCAACAATGTCATAAGAGATCTCATGACATGAGATAGCAGTCTACTATTTCACGGTGTGAGGTCCAAAACCTACAATTTCATGGACAATCCATTTTAAACTCTCATGTCTCCGCCTGAAGATTAGTGCTCGCTAATTGTAATCGATCCCAATAGATAACAAAAAATACAAACTGACCTACTACACTTTCACACCATGTATTGCACCTGCTACACACGGACTAACACTTTCACGCCATGAACTGCACCTACTACTTCACGCACTAACACTTTCACGTCATGAAACCCTCACTGTACTACCTTATAACAACACTTCACTTTTGTTGTTGCTCATCGTACTAATACTCTTACCCTCATACATTCTCTCTTAGAGCATGTAATAAAGCAGTGGACACAACTTGTACATATGAGGCCAAGGGCCAAGCATAAGTTGTATTGGGCCAAAGGGCCAAGTGTAAGTGTGGGACATAGGATTATGGACTAAAGGCTAAGTAGGGTGGAAACTAATAAGTATGTATTAAAAGGAGGGCATGGTATATAGGCCAATGTGAATTGCTAATCACAAATAACTCATAATAATCTAAATTATAAGATAACAAGCTTTCATGGCAATCTTGCCCTTCTCCTTGCTCATGGATGGTGCTTCTACATCCATGTATCACTCCATGCCTTGAGTGATAATTGCTAGTTCATTGCAGTGGTATCAGAGCTTCTCATTTCCCAAATTTCATCATGGTTTGCTGTAAAAATTTTAGCCCCCTTTTGTGCTCCAAGAAAACCCTAGAATCTCATAGGTTTCATTAAATCTCTTGCTCAAACTTTATATACATGTAATCAAGCATCTAACTCAGCCTTAGTGGTGGTGATTCTTGGGCATCTTTAGTATGTGATTTGAAACACTACAACACATTGGAAGCACAATAGTGAATTTTAGCACGTTTTTGGAAGGAAAATATCGAGGGATAAAATAGTCATTTAAAAATAGGTCATAAATACAATTTCTATAATGAACTCTCGTCTTTCACATTGTTCCACATCTGTCCACATTACTTAATCCATATCCAATTCATATGTATTCCTATTCTCATCCCATCATTTTTCATCTCATCGCATCTTTCCTCATTTATCCTCATCACATCTTTCCTCATTTATCCTCATCACATCTCATCCACTCGCATCTACCCATATTCACATCTCATCACACCTCATTCATTTACATCACATATCATTCACTCACATCTATCTCAATTTACATCACATATCATTCACTCACATCTATCTCAATTTACATCACATCTCATCACATTCATTTCACATCTCATCTTATTCATTCTTATCCCGATTCACATCACATCACATCTCATCCATTCACATCCCATAGGCTTAGCCGCCGTTGATTCTTTTTCCATAGAACAATTACTATCCGGGATTTACTTCATCTATCGTACTACAACAGAATTGAGTCTCATTTTACGAATCCATCAGTCCACCAGCCAGTCCCATGGGTTAGCCAACCACTATAGTGATGGGATCTAATTGAGAATTTGGTTAGGTTTTGTCTCGGGTACCAGGGAAAAGAGTTCCTAGGCCCCCTAGCCAGATATTCATGCAAACTTAAAACTAGTCACACCACTTACACACCCAATATGAAATTGCCTTTTTTACAGATTCAGCTGTCTTTAAAACAATCATTTAATGAAATCATAGTGTCACTGAGCATAATCCTCAAAATCTCCAGTTGAATCCTAATTTCCAATCGCTCCTTCATCGGTTTACCTATGGCATCATTGGTAACTCACCACCTGTCCACTCAGGGGCCTTTTCGATGGTTCCTAGCTCATAGTACTTAGCAATATATTTACAATCAAAATGGAATCTCCCTTGAAGATCAGCAAGATCAACCGACGGATCCATATTAAAGAGCCATGGACTCATCCGTTGAGGACCAGCAAGGTCAATCAACCAGATCCATGCCCGAATTCAGAAAATAACTCTTACTCCTTGTTCTAATATCTTCCCCGACGCACATGTGGGTATCTTCGGCGACCCCTTCCCCGAGCACCGTATGGTCAGCACCCTCCAGGATCCTTCGCACGTCACCTAGCACTTCACTCATAGGCCGTTTCCTTGGTCCCTCATCCACCGTACCGAAAGCTCACCATTTAAATTGCACCCCAGCATTATTCACATAAAACAGTCCTTTAAAAATAGGTCATAAATCCAGTTTCTATAATGAACTCTCGTCATTCACATTGTTCCACATCTGTCCACATTACTTAATCCATATCCAATTCATATGTATTTCTATTCTCATCCAATCACATCATTTTTCATCTCATCACATCTTTCCTCATTTATCCTCATCACATCTCATCCACTTGCATCTACCCATATTCACATCCCATCACACATTTACATCAAATATCATTCACTCACATCTATCTCAATTTACATCACATCTCATCACATTCGTTTCACATCTCATCTCATTCATTCTTATCCCGATTCACATCACATCATATCTTATCCAGTCACATCCCATATCATTCATTTACATTCAATTCACATGACATCACATCTCATTGATTCACATCCTGATTCACATCTCATTACATCTCATCCATTCACATCCCATATCATTCATTTACATCCGATTCACATGACATCACATCTCATTCATTCACATCCTGATTCACAATACATTACATCTTATCCATTCACTCATATCGACATCACATCCTTTCACATACACATCCACATTCATTCTTTCACATACACATATACATTCACATCCATTCTTTCACATACACATCCACATCCATTCTTCCACATACACATCCACATCCATTCTTTCACATACACATCTACATCCATTCTTTCACATACACATCCACATCTATTCTTTCACATACACATCCACATCCATACACATACACATCCACATCCATTCTTTCACATACACATCGACATCCATTCTTCCACATACACATCCACATCCATTCTTTCACATACACATCCACATCCATTCTTTCACATACACATCCACATCCATTTTCATTACATCACATCTTATCACATCTTATTTACATCTTATCACATCCATTCACATGCTATCACATCTCATACACATCTTATCGCATTCCATTTACATCTTATCACATTCTATTTTCATCTTATTACATCCATTCACATCTTATCGCATCCTATTTACATCTTATCACATCCATTTCACATGCTATTCCCATTTAGTAGCTTTTTCTAGTTTGATACCGATAATGGGACTTTTTCTAAATTTCTACCAATTGCTTGGCCTAATTAAAGGTTCCTTTTCTCGAACGACTATTTCTATACTCCTTCTCAATTCCTCAATTGAATTATATTCAATATTCCTCTTTTGAATAAAAGAATTCATGGGATTTACAGGAATCAATTCTACCCATATTTCCACTTTTGATAAATAATCATAAATTGAATTATACTAAAAATTTCTCTTCTTTCCATTTAATTTCTTGGATCTCAAATACCATGGGAATTCCTCTTTTTTGCATTTAATTATTTGCATTCCAATGTCATGGTAATTTCTCTTTTATCATCAATATTTCTCATAATAAAATATCCATTAATTCAATATGCTAGGAATTTCTCTTTTCCCATCTAAATGATGGAATTCCAAATGTCATAGGAATTCCTCTTTTACCATTTAAATATTTCACATAGATAAAATAAATTTATCTAAAATTCATCTTTGAATTTAAATAAAATATCCATTAATTTCAATATGATAAAAATTACACTTTCCTCATTTAAATATTTGAATTCCAATATGGTGGGAATTCGTCTTTCATTATTTAAATTTATCTATGCAAAAAGATAAATTTAAGTAAAATCCTTCTTTAATTTTTAAATAAAATATACATTATTTTAGCATCCCAAATTTTCTCTTACTTCATTGGAATACATGGATTTTCATTGTCATGGGGGTTACTTTTTTAACATAAAAATAAATTACTAGAAATTTCTCTTTTTCCTACTTAACTATTTATGCATAAACATAAAAAATTAATTTTTACATGATTATAATGAGAATCATTCAATTAATCTAGGATGATCAATCCTAGAATATGGCAGGAAGTCCTCTTTTCATATTATGAATGAAAATGATTTATGTGTTAATTTTTCAAAAATTTTGCCATAGCTTCGCTGCTATTACTGATAATTCTCAATAATTTTGAAAACATAAAGTTTAGTAATATCATATGATATAATAACCATTGATTGGATCAATATCCAATTATGGACTTGATTCCTAATTTTTCCATGAAATAAATAGCATAAAAGCATTAAAAAGCTACTTTTTTGTCCTCAATTAGACAAGCATAGAAATTACTTTTAGATTAGAGAATTCCTTCATGAGAAGCTTCATTTGAATATAGAATAGGTCATAGGAATGACCATTCTTTGGGGGAGAGAGAGACATGCTTAAAAAAAACATTTAATTTAAGCATAAATAGAAATTTATGTGTTTTATCACTACAATTCATTAAAGAACTTGAATTGTATTAAAAAGCCATTCAACTGAATGCTTCTCAAGCTTGAGAGGGGTTGAGAAGAGAGAACATTTGAAGATTAAAAAAAAAGACCATAAACCACACTTTACCTCTCCTAAATTGCTTGATTCTTTAATCAATGTAGAGACCCCAAACCAATCAATTGGTTTGGTATTTTGATGAAGACTCCAAGGAAGATTGAAGAGAATGAGAATCTCCAATCTCTCCAATTTGTAGAGGTTTTGTAGAGGATAATAGAAAATATCATTTATTTCAATATAATACTGGCATGGTATAGTTCTCATATTTTTTTAAAAAGGGCTAAGGATCTATTTATAGGTGAAGGAGGCCGCTAACCAAGTCCAACTAGTTTCTAGAATTTTCCAGGTTCAGTTTGGCTGAATTTGGACAAGATTTGGACCTAGTTTGGCTTCCTTTTGATTTGGTTTGATCCAAGAGAGAGGAGAGATAAAAATATCACAATATTTTTGAGTTTAAAACTCCACTACACATGTGAAATAGGTGCCTCCTTGAAGAGCCCCCTTCTCCTTACCAAGGTGTCAAAATTGAATCATTATACCCAAAATATCTCATTTTTTAAAAGTAATATTCATAGTTTTTTTTAACTAATAGACCTTGTACTGAGTCAACTCTTCATCTTAAGTGGGCATTTACTCATTTTTGGGTATTTTTCTTTTATAAATTGGATTTATCTCCTCCCCACACTTGGATTGATCCTATTGGCCCATAGGAACCTTAATAATTGGACCATAATCCAAAAATTTCTACAAATCTAGACCCTTAGGCTAAGGTCCTTTATACTTATTTTCAATTATTTCCAAATGCACATTGGAAAGTTCTTTTTGAATTTCTGTTTGAGGGGAAACCATTTTAGACACTAGGAGGATTTTTATATCCAAAAATATCTCAATTTGGATTCTCTCTCTCTAGACATTTTCTCTCTCCAGGTCAAACCAGGGTAAAACAGAATCTCTCTTTTATTTCAAAGAGGGGAATAATTACAAGATCAGAAGGGGAGGTTCTTACACCTGCACACCTCAAAAGCTGGAGGGAGGAATCTTACATCCTACCCCACTTAAAAAACGCGAGATGTCCTCATCTCGCAACTAGAGGACAACTCTTTCCTTTAAGATCCAATTGATTCCGGGGTTTCTTATAGTCTGGTCAACCCAACAGAATCTTGGGATAAATATCCCTTATATATAACTCTTCATCAGATAACAATTCCTTCAGATCATATCATTCATATCCTTAACACAAATATGGTCCATTAGACCAAAGTTTCCATCTGAACATTCCTCCAAGGGGAGTTTCAATTATACAGGTTTTTAATTTGTCATCCCTTAACTTGATTCACTGGGTCAAGTGTTAGCAGTAGCAATCTGTCACAATCCACTAATCTCATAGTGATTTGCTGAAGTCATTATCGTCATTCCAGTTACGAACATCATCACACGGACTCATCCCATTCATCCTCATTGTTTTGCTCAGCTTATCGCTTTTCAACCAAAATTCAGGAATCATCAGTTGTCAACCAGAATTTTAAAATCATATCAACCACATTTGAATTCATCATCTGGATACCATTTTTGCTTATAGTTTCAAGATCTTAGATTTACTCGTATATACTGCCAGTAAAGAGCTACAGTTATACCCTCGGTATATACGGGTAGTCATGGTCCTTGGAACTTTAAGGTAAATACCATCATGCCTAGGCCTCAAGCAAGTCAGCAATTCCATATAATTACGGTACTTTCATCTGAAGACCCAATTACCAATTTATGAATCTTTATTCTGAATAGTAATTTTTATGAATTTTATCACACAATTACAACCTTTTATTGTTACTTCACTAAATTTTGACATTTTTGGCTTTTCAATTAATCCACTTTAGTCAATTCGCTCTGATACCACAGCTGATAGATCCCTGTCCCCTCCGTGCAACGGATGCAGGGGTGCTAGTAGCGGACGTAGCACTTCTTGCATGGGGCAGGATCCCTCACTTGGGGCCTCGCCCATGGATATCCGGACAAGAGACTAATCCCTTGGTTCTTCAAAAACCGAACCCGAAAAAACTTTCCCCTACTGGAAAGCACGGGTGATTCCTCCAAGATATTTGTACTCTAACGTAGTTAGGGTCATCTGGATACCATTTTTGCTTATATTTGTACTCTAACCACATTTGAATTCATCATCTGGATACCATTTTTGCTTATAGTTTCAAGATCTTAGATTTACTCGTATATACTGCCAGTAAAGAGCTACAGTTATACCCTCGGTATATACGGGTAGTCATGGTCCTTGGAACTTTAAGGTAAATACCATCATGCCTAGGCCTCAAGCAAGTCAGCAATTCCATATAATTACGGTACTTTCATCTGAAGACCCAATTACCAATTTATGAATCTTTATTCTGAATAGTAATTTTTATGAATTTTATCACACAATTACAACCTTTTATTGTTACTTCACTAAATTTTGACATTTTTGGCTTTTCAATTAATCCACTTTAGTCAATTCGCTCTGATACCACAGCTGATAGATCCCTGTCCCCTCCGTGCAACGGATGCAGGGGTGCTAGTAGCGGACGTAGCACTTCTTGCATGGGGCAGGATCCCTCACTTGGGGCCTCGCCCATGGATATCCGAACAAGAGACTAATCCCTTGGTTCTTCAAAAACCGAACCCGAAAAAACTTTCCCCTACTGGAAAGCACGGGTGATTCCTCCAAGATATTTGTACTCTAACGTAGTTAGGGTCATTACTAACCAAACTGATCCGCGAGCGAACCTGTGAGTCACTTGGTCAGATCAAGGAAGAACTTGCACTTGGATCATAGAAACCAACACTTTTTTCCCCATCGCGAGGCACAGTCGTTGATTCTTTTTCCATAGAACAATTACTATTTGGGATTTACTTCATCTATCGTACTATACCATAATTAAGTCTCATTTTACGAATCCATCAGTCCAGCGAGTCATGGGTTAGCCAACCGCCCAACCATTATAGTGATGGGATCCAATTAGGAATTTGGTTAGGTTTTGCCCCGGGTACCAAGGAAAAGAGTTCCTAGGCCCCCTAGCCCGATATACATGCAAACTTAAAACTAGTCACAGCACTTACACACCCAATATGAAATTGCCTTTTTCACAGATTCATTTAAAACAATCATTTAATGAAATCACAGTGTCACTGATCATAATCCTCAAAATATCCGATTGAATCCTTATTTCCAATCGCTCCTTCATCAGTGTACCTATGGCATCATTGGTAACTCACCACCTGTCCACTTAGGGGCCTTTTTGATGGTTCCTAGCTCATAGTACTTAGTATTATATTCACAATCAAAATGGAATCTCCATTGAAGATCAGCAAGATCAACCAATGGATCCATATAAAAGAGTCATGGACTCATCCGTTGAGGACCAGCAAGGTTAATCAACCAGATCCATGCTCGAATTCAGAAAACAACTCTTACTCCTTGTTCCAATATCTTCCCCGACGCACGTGTGGGTATCTTCGACGACCCAGAGCCCGAGCACCGTATGGTCAATACTCTCTAGGATCCTTCGCAGGTCACCTAGCGCTTCACTCATAGGCCGCTTCCTTGGTCCCTCATCCACCGTACTGGAAGCTCACCATTTAATTCAAACAAAGGCTCGTCAAGACCTTCGTTGACTTGCTATGCGAGACGTCCTCCGTTGACTCTCCATCAGCTGTTGCAACTTTATCAGATTAGGTCTCCACGACCTCATTCACAAGACGGTCAAAATGCTTTCCCAGCATTATTGACATAAAACAGTCCTTTAAAAACTCGTCATAAATACAGTTTCTATAATGATTTCTCGTCTTTCACATTGTTCCACATCTGTCCACATTACTTAATCCATATCCAATTCATATGTATTCCTATTCTCATCCAATCACATCATCCAATTCATATGTATTCCTATTCTCATCCAATCACATCATTTTTCATCTCATCACATCTTTCCTCATTTATCCTCATCACATCTCATCCACTCGCATCTACCCATATTCACATCCCATCACTTCTCATTCATTTACATCACATATCATTCACTCACATCTATCTCAATTGACATCATATCTCATTACATTCGTTTCACATCTCATCTCATTCATTCTTATCCCGATTCACATCACATCACATCTCATCCATTCACATCCCATATCATTCATTTACATCCGATCCACATGACATCACAACTCATTGATTCACACCTGATTCACATCACATTACATTTCATCCATTCACATCCCATATCATTCATTTACATCAGATTCACATGACATCACATCTCATTCATTCACATCGTGATTCACATCACATTACATCTGATCCACTTACTCACATCGACATCACATCCTTTCTCATAGACATCCACATTCATTCTTTCACATACACATACACATCCACATCCATTCTTTCACATACACATCCACATCCATTCTTCAACATACACATCCACATCCATTCTTTCACATACACATCCACATCCATTCTTTCACATACACATCCTCATCCATTCTTTCATATACACATCCACATCCTGTCTTTCACATACACATCCACATCCATTCTTTCACATACACATACACATCCACATCCATTCTTTCACATACACATCAACATCCATTCTTCCACATACACATCCACATCCATTCTTTCACATACACATCCACATCCATTCTTTCACATACACATCCACATCCACATCCATTTTCATTACAACACATCTTATCACATCCTATTTTCATCTTATCACATCCATTCACATCCATTCACATCTCATACACATCTTATCGCATACCATTTTCATCTTATCAAATCCATTCACATCTCATACACATCTTATCGCATACTATTTTCATCTTATTACATCCATTTACATCTTATCGCATCCTATTTATATCTTATCACATCCATTTCACATGCTATTCCCATTTAGTAGCTTTTTCTAGTTTGATACCGATAATGGGACTTTTTCTAAATTTCTACCAATTGCTTGGCCTAATTAAAGGTTCCTTTTCTCGAACGACTATTTCTATATTCCTTCTCAATTCCTCAATTGAATTATATTCAATATTCCTCTTTTGAATAAAAGAATTCATGGGATTTACAGGAATCAATTCTACCCATATTTTCACTTTTGATAAATAATCATAAATTGAATTATACTAAAAATTTCTCTTCTTTCCATTTAATTTCTTGGATCTCAAATACCATGGGAATTCGTCTTTTTTTGCATTTAAATATTTGCATTCCAATGTCATGGTAATTTTTCTTTTATCATCAATATTTCTCATAATAAAATACCCATTAATTCAATATGCTAGGAATTTCTCTTTTTCCATCTAAATGATGGAAATCCAAATGTCATATGATTTTCTCTTTTACCATTTAAATATTTCTCATAGATAAAATAAATTTATCTAAAATTTATCTTTGAATTTAAATAAAATATCCATTAATTTCAATATGCTAAAAATTACACTTTACTCATTTAAATATTTGAATTCCAATATGGTGGGAATTTCTCTTTCATCATTTAAATTTATTTTTGGAAAAAGATAAATTTAAGTAAAATCCTTCTTTAATTTTTAAATAAAATATACATTATTTTAGCATCCCAAATTTTCTCTTACTTCATTGGAATCCATGGATTTCCATTGTCATGGGGATTACTCTTTTAACATAAAAAGGAATTACTTGAAATTTCTCTTTTTTCTAATTAACTATTTATGCACAAACATAAAAAATCAAATTTTCCATGATTATAATGAGAATCATTCAATTAATCTAGGATGATTAATCCTAGAATATGGTAGGAAGTCCTCTTTTCATATTATGAATAAAAATGATTTATGTGTTAATTTTTCAAAAATTTTACCATAGCTTTGCTGCTATTACTGATAATTCTCAATAATTTTGAATCACAATAAAGTTTAGTAATATCATATGATAGAATAACTATTAATTGGATCAATATCCAATTATGGACTTGATTCTTAATTTTTCCATGAAATAAATAGCATAAAAGCATTAAAAAACCACGTATTTGGCCTCAATTTGACAAGCATAGAAATTACTTTTAGATTAGAGAATTGCTTCATGAGAAGCTTCATTTGAATATAGAATAGGTCATAGGAATGACCATTCTTTGGGGGAGAGAGAGACATGAAAAAAACATTTAATTTAAGCATAAATAGAAATTTATGTGTTTTATCACTACAATTCATTAAAGAACTTGAATTGTATTAAAAAGCCATTCAATTGAATGCTTCTCAAGCTTGAGAGGGGTTGAGAAGAGAGAAAATTTGGAGATTAAAAAAAAAGACCATAAACCACACTTTACCTCTCCTAGATTGCGTGATTCTTTAATCAATGGAGAGACCCCCAACCAATCAATTGGTTTGGTATTTTGATGAAGACTCCAAGGAAGATTGAAGAGAGAGAGAAACTCCAATCTCTCCAATTTGTAGAGGATTTTTAGAGGATAATAGAAAATATCATTATTTCAATATAATACTGACATGGTATAGTTCTCATATTTTTTTACAAAGGGCTAAGGATCTATTTATAGGTGAGGGAGGCCTCTAACCAAGTCCAACTAGTTTCTAGAATTTTTCAGGTTCAGTTTGGCTGAATTTGGACAAGATTTGGACCTAGTTTGGCTCCCTTTTGATGTGGTTTGATCCAAGAGAGAGGAGAGATAAAACTCCACCACACATGTGAAATAGGCACCTCTTTGAAGAGCCACTACTACATATTAGCCTAATACCGGGGCTTGTACCGGCGCTATTTAACGGGGTCTAAAAAAGCCTCGTCATCGGTATAAGCGCCGGTATAAGCGCCGGTATCGCAGCGTCGGTATACCTGTCGGGTATTAATACCGGCGCATATAACGGCGCCTATACCGACGTTGACCGGGGGTAATACCGACGCTTAAACCGGCCTCTATACCGATTCATATACCGACGAATAAACCGGCTTCTATACCGGATTATATACCGAACTGTAAACCGGCATCTATACCAATGTATATACCGACGCTGATACCGGGGCAAATACCGACGCTGTAGCAGAAATTTTTTTTTGGGCAGAATAGTGCTGCCTGGCTGTTGCCTAGCTGCCTACAATGAGCAGGATCAACAACAGCAAACAGACAGCACCATTCTGTCTACAATAGAGCACAAAAACAACCGTGCTCGTTTGCATATTTTCCTGATCGACAAACAAGAAATTAAATTAAACATTAATACTCAAGAATGTTTTGATCATATTTCATTAGTTTGAAGGTCATCTTACATCATGGTAATGCCTCCCAATTGACGGTCTCTCCTTCTTCTTCAAGCATCTCAAACAAGGCCACAAGGCCATGTTTGTGAGCGTACTTCTCCTCTCGCCTGCTTGGTGGGCGATTCATGGCCAACTCCTGCACACACGATTAACAATTATAACTTTTAAAAAATCAACATTTAGCCCACATACATACATTTAAATAAATAAAATTGCTACAAACACTTACGAATTCATGGCGCATGGTTTCGTAACCACCACTCCCGAGATGAGAAGCCCCTACTGTTTGGAGTCTTGCCCTTGCCGCCTCTCTTTGTTGTTGAAACCTGTCTGGTGTCTCGGTGAGCTCGTGAGCAATGGCTGCCCACTCCCTGTCATCTAGCCAAACAGGTTTCTCCTTCCCCTCTCTGAATGCGTCCCTCGCCTCTGACCTACGATGCCCATCAAAATGCGAGCTGTATACTGTATCCACTCATTAGAGACGACATTCATAGGGTCAGATGGCTGGAACTCTTGCTTTATCTTTGTGTTTATATAATTTTTCTTCCCCTTGTCTTGCTGATCCCATTTAGTCATGACAGAGTCATGAAACTGTATAGTGCACAATTGTCGAATGCGTGTCTTCATTACCTTCCCTGCACTATCCATTATTGGTGCCCCATCCCTAATTGTGTAAATCTTGCTGTTGTCATGGTCATGTGCACCCCAGGGAGTGGAAGGTGACCCTATGGGTGTGCTATCAACAGATGAGAGCGAAGGACGACGCTCACGTGGTGGTGGTGTCACAGCATCTGTGGCACTACCACCACAACAACCTCCCCCTGAAGACCTACTACGTGAGCGCCGTCTATGTGAAGAGGAGGTAGATCGAGCTGTAACAGGAGTGGAAGGCTGTGTGGTACGAGGTGTGGGAGCTGCTGTCGTACCCACGGGTGTGGGAACTGGCGTCGGGAATCCAGATGGTGAGGCAGATGTCCCTGCTCCAGAACCCCAATAACTCTGAGCCATGGCTCTCTGCTCTGGAGTCATGGACGAAAGAAAACCATATAACTGCTGGGGACTCATGCCCTGCGGTGTAGGATTAAATGAGAAATCTGGACTGTAGTCGTAGGGCGGTGAGTCACCCATGGCCTGTTGGACAAAAAACCATATGACAAACTTGTACGGAATGAAAATTACACGGTAAACAATGAATGAAAGAACCATAAGATAAACATTAACAATGATAAACAACATTGGTAAAACTATATCAACTTGCTCCTACAGTAGTGATTATGATGGTAAACATTAACAATGGTAAACAATGAATGGACCTTCAATGTCATAAAACCATTACAAATATGTCATAACTATTTGCATAATCATTAAGATACATCATTTTATAAATCATTATCTATTCTATCATCCTCATTAAGATCAGTAGCCCCAAAGAGATCTATGTCTATGCACATTTCAGCATCCTCATCATTAAAAGTCCCTTGATGAAGGATGTCTTCATCATCTATGTCTTCTTCCTCAACTTGTTTTTCAGCTTCCTTGGTTTGCACCTCTTCATTTGGATCTTGCTCTAGTTCCTTCTCTTCATTTGCTTGCTCCTCTTCATTGTTGATATCGGCTTGTTCTTGCTGCTCTCCATTACCCTGTGCATCCACATCACCTTGTTGTAGCTCAAATTCTTCAAAAATTTGCTTACTGCGGGGGGCGACTTGAACCACAAACAGCCAGCGTGGATCTTTTGGATCCGCTTTAAAGACAACCTGCTCACAATGCTCTGGGCGCACAAAAGTATCTTGCTGATCAGTCCATACCTTTGTGGAGTCCACTTGGATGAGGCCACTCTTGTCTCTACGTACAGTTGCATGTGGCCCATTCATGATTACCTTGAACCACTTCACATCAAAGATAAACAACTCAAAACTTCTGAAGCCAACCTTCAATATATCTTGAATGGTTCCAAAGTAATCAAGCATTCCAGTAATTGTGTTATCATCACTTGCACTTGCACGACTTTCTTGAACAAACTGTGCTGTGACACCACAATCAAAGGTTGCTCTTCTTTGGTCTATTCGTTCTACTCGAAAATGACGTCCATGTGACCAAAACGCCCCATATTTGTGATACTACAAATAGCACAAAAAGTTTGTTGATGGAGAATCAAACACAGAGACATGTAGAGAAAAAAATGAGAGACATGTAGAACTTAAACACTTACATGCCAATCGCATCCTTTTGTAAGCTCCTCCTCCTCCTCTGTTATAGGTAAACCAGCACGTTTGGCTTCTAAAATTGTAGCTTCTAGCCATCTACCTGTGGGAAAGTCCGGAAGAGCTTGCATACCTTCTGGATATGGGAGATTTCTTGTAGTGCGATTCCTTCTGAAACTTAAACGATCTTGTACTCGCTGTCGCTTGAGAGCTTCATATGTCTCAATCCACTTCTCCATTACATGAGAGTTCAAGATGCAAAATTTGTTGATTTTTTCTCTCAAAGTGTTATCCATCTTTCTCTTTATGCCTTGGCCTTGAGGTTCCTCACCAATGACTCGCCTGTTGGACTCTTGAGACCATAGTCGAGGTAGCTCTGGATCTGAGGAACTTAAATATTCAGTGATGTAAACAAGGGACTCTTGTATCAGCCACCCTTCTGACATACTACCCTCTGGGCGAGCCATTTGGCGAACAAATCCCTTTAATGTCTTCATAAACCTCTCCAAAAAGAACATCCATCTTGAATGGACTGTTCCAGCAACTGCAACCTCATCTACAACATGAACTAGCAGATGCATCTGGATTGTTAATAAACTTGTAGGGAAAAACTTCTCTACCATGCAGACTGCCTCTATGGAGTTTAAACGCGCTGTCTCCAAAGTGTCTCTCTTTATCTCTTTTGAAGAAATCCAGCGCACCAATGTGCCAATCTTATAGATAGTAGCTCTAATGTCTTCAGTGAGGCAATCTTTTATTGCTATGGGTAGCACAAATTGTAGAAACTTGTGCCAATCATGACTCTTGAGACCACTAAGATCATCATCCTTTGTAAATGCACTTTTCAAGCAATGCATACAACCTGTAGGAGTCCGAAACTCTGAAATTGTCCTCTTGACTTGTTGTTCCTCCATCTTGCTAAAAACCCATGGGGCTCTTGGAAGTAGCACCTTTCCATTGGGTCTAGTGCGAGCCCACAACTCTTGCATACAACCAATCTCTTCCAAGTCATCCCTTTGGCCTTTAGTATCCTTTTTTCCTGTCATGGTCTTCCACAGAATGTCAGCTACATTCTTGAAAATATGCATCGGGTCAAGCAAATGGTTTATAAGGAGATCACCCCAATAGGGGAGTTGGTGAAAGATAGAGAGCCTCTTCATCCCAGGACATGCCAAGTTGCCACATTCCTCCCATTTGATCTTCCAATCGCTTGCCTTCAATGTACTTGGAGGAGGTCTTCCTAGATTACCATCCCGCAATTCATGATTTTCTGGCAGATACCTAACATGTCCTTGGTAGACATTCTTTCGTAATGCTTTTGAGTATCTTGAATCAAGTCGAGGACCACATACAGGACATGCATTGTAACCCGATATAGACAAACCTGAGCATTCTCCATAGCCAGGCCAATCATGCATTGTCCACATGAGAATACGTTGCACAGTTGTAAGTCTTTGGCCACTCTGCTGCTTTGACATGTCCTTCACTTCAATTCCGTTCCACAAGGTGCGTAACTCATCAATAAGTGGTGCCAAATATACATCCATGTTCTTCACCTTGTACTTTCCTGGAACTATTAATGAGAGCAACAGATGACCTTTCTTTATTGCTAACCATGGCGGAAGATTATAATTCACAAGGCAAACAGGCCATGTGCTCCATGAAGAGCTCCTTAAACCAAAAGGGTTTACACCATCCATTGCTAGGCCAAGACGGAGGTTTCTAGGTTCTTCCTTAAAAGCCGGCCATTTCTCTTCAATGTGTCTCCATGCGGGTGAGTCTTCAGGCACACGCATCACTTCATCTGTGGATCGAGTTGTGGCATGCCATGTCATCAAGCTTGCTATTGATTTGCACCTGAACATGCTTTTTATCCTTGGAATGATTGGAAAGTGCCTGAGAACCTTTACCGGGACAGCTTCCCCCTGAACATCTTCTCTATATCTGTTAGAGCCACAATGGGGACATTCTTGCAAATGCTCATATTCATGGCGGAAGAGGCAACAATCATTGCGACAAGCATGAATATTATTGTAATCCATGCCTATGGATTTCAATAACTTCTTCGCATCTGCACGAGATGGAGGCATCTCGTTGCCAGGGGGCAATATTTGATCTTTCAAAAGCCTGCAAGTATGGCAATATCTGATCGTTACTATTAAGATTTTCTCAAATACAAGTTGATAATTTAACATTTCAACAGTAGGTGTAATCTCCAAAAAAAGACCTTACTTGAATAGTTCAGTGACACTTGTATTAGACCATCCAAAAACTGACTGCAAATTTAGCATCGTAAGAGATGCACGCAATACAGATATGTTGGCACCATTGTATAATGGAAGGCGTGCAAGTTTACGCATGGCCTCTTCCTCTGGTTCATAATTTGACCGTTGAGAATGTCGTGGTTGATGATCTTCATGTTCATGCTCCTCGAAGAGAGCTTCTTGTTGCTCAATGAAGGCATCCAACATTTCTTCCATTGGACCTTCTTCCATTTCCTGACCTTCTTCCATTCCCTCGGGTGCTGTTAATTGAGCTCCATCTGTCACTCCCTCCTGCGATATCCTCATCCTTTGTTGGGGACGAGAATTCACAGGCGCAATGTTATCAAGATGCGGCTGCACACTTGCTTGGTTGTACGATTGAAACCATAAATTTTGCAAGCGCTCCATTGGAAATATTCCAGCGTCATGAACATGCTCGTTGCAAATCCTTCATTTTCGAAAGATTTGGTACTTACATCGCATACATGGACACGCTATTCTCTCTTCAAGATTGAGAGGCTCCATCTAGCAG
The DNA here is from genome assembly GCF_041138505.1 of Cibotium barometz. Lineage (NCBI taxonomy): Eukaryota > Viridiplantae > Streptophyta > Polypodiopsida > Cyatheales > Cibotiaceae > Cibotium > Cibotium barometz. Next base: position 32,675,777 of record NC_141098.1, read on the forward strand.
GATAACATGTATATGCAGCTCGTTAAATACAAATCAGCTTATCTCCTCTCCATACAAAATTAAATAGAATTTGCACAAGGATGGAGAGAGAAGCTATCTCTATTCATAAATAGCTGTTTATATATAAAGGCCTTATGCAATAATCTAAATGCATATTATAAGTATAAGCTTGCATAATAAGGCTGCAAGACTTATGCATAAGCCTTATGCATAAGTCTTATGCATAAGCTCTATGCATAAGTCTTATGCATAAGCTCTATGCATAAGCCATATGCATAAGTCTTATGCACACGCTCTATGCATAAGTCTTATGCATAAGCTATATGCACACGCTCTATGCACAAGTCTTATGCATAAGCCATAAGCTCGGACCTAATCCCAAAAACCCTAGGACTGAATTACGGTTTTGTAAATTCCGCCAGAGTCTCCTTTGTAATTGGAACCAAATCTCAATTGAAAATGCAACTTCTTAAAACTTGTACGCAATACTCTTTGCATCCCACAATGTCATGAAAGATCATATGCATTTGCAATATCCACACAATATGACAGAAAAGGGGCCCCATTGCCCAAATGCATCCACAAAGTCGATGGTGAGGATTGTTGAGGACGCGCGTTGAAGCTTGCCGATCTCCCGGCCAAGCTCTTCTCACCCCTTCACCGAGTTTTCCTCCAAGGTGAAGGTTGAGGCCATTTCTTCACACCGGTGTACCTAATCCCCCTTCGTACTGCTTTACCAAGCAATCACGGCACAAAGAGTTCAAGCCATTCTCCCCTTGGCCTCTCCAACCAATGCCAAGGTACCCTCACACATTGCTAGATTCTATAGAAACTTGAAGTGGTTGCAATGGTGAGTGTAGGTACAAAATGATGTGGATAATATCAAATGATAGAACAAGTTTGTTGGCTTACAAGTATTGAGCATGACTCATGCCCTTTTACAATTTAGAACTCAGCAATAAAGCATGGACTCATGCCTCAATCCATCATCCAAAAGCTCCAACACAAACCAACAATTCACAATGCCCTCACCATGGCATTTGCATAAGCATTTGTTAACCACAATCAAGGCATTTGCAATTGCATTTTAACAATCCCTTTCATATAAGCCATATGCATAAGTCTACCTGCGTACGCTCTATGCATAAGCCATATGCATAAGTCATATGCATAAGCCTTATGCATACGCTCTATGCATAAGTCTTATGCATACGCTCTATGCAAGACTTATGCATAAGCTCTATGCATAAGCTCTATGCTATATGCCTTATGCACTATTATGCTAACCCTTAATCCCTTTCACATAAGCCTTATGCACACGCTCTATGCAATTACGCTCTATGCATAAGCCTTATGCACACGCTCTATGCATAAGCCTTATGCATAAGCTCTATGCATAAGCCATATGCATAAGTCTACCTGCGTACGCTCTATGCATAAGCCATATGCATAAGTCATATGCATAAGTCTTATGCATACGCTCTATGCATAAGTCTTATGCATACGCTCTATGCAAGACTTATGCATAAGCTCTATGCATAAGCTCTATGCATAAGCTCTATGCTATATGCCTTATGCACTATTATGCTAACCCTTAATCCCTTTCACATAAGCCTTATGCACACGCTCTATGCATAAGCCTTATGCACACGCTCTATGCATAAGCCTTATGCATAAGCTCTATGCATAAGCCATATGCATAAGTCTTATGCGTACGCTCTATGCATAAGCCATATGCATAAACTCTATGCATAAGTCATATGCATAAGTCTTATGCATACGCTCTATGCATAAGTCTCTTGCATACGCTCTATGCAAGACTTATGCATAAGCTCTATGCATAAGCTCTATGCTATATGCCTTATGCACTATGCTAACCCTTAATCCCATCACCCAATGGTGTAATAAACATGATCTTGTTTTACGTACATGGATAATAGAGATTGCAAGCTTATTATAGGTTTTATGCATAGATATTAAATTAATCCTATGTGTTGTAAGCTTACAAGAACCCAAAACTAACCCTAAACCATAAAACAAAATATTAAACAAACTAATTAGTAAATTAAACACAAGAAAAAGAACTAATACAAAACCCTAAAATCTCTATGCATGCATTAGGAGATCTATGCATACATAGAGAGCTCTAGATCTCAACATGCATAGAGAGCCAAAAAAACACAAAACCCTAAACGTCCTAATTTTTCAATTAAAAACTAAAAGCAATTGCAATAACATGTTAGGAGAAGGAGAAGAGGAGAAAAGAAGAATGAAGGAGAAAAGAGGAGAGAGGAAAAAAGAGGAGAGAGAGGGAAAGAGAAGAGGGAGAGAAAGCACCTCTTTCGCTTGATTACTTGCGCACCTTCTGCGAAAAACCAAAAAATAGGCTCTCGGCTGTGAAAAACTTACAAGCGCCGGTATATGCGACGGAATATGTGTCGGAATATTCGTCGGTATATACTACGGAATATGCGTCGGTATCGGCGTCGGAATAAGCGTCGGTATACGCGACGGGAAATGAAAATTTAAAAAAACCCCGCCATACTTGTCTCCTCCAACATGACGACGGACATACCGACGTTCGACATTTGCGTCGGTATTTTGGCGTCGGTATGTCCTCAACCTCTTGTAGTGAGCCCCCTTCTCCTTACCAAGGTGTCAAAATTGAATCATTATACCCAAAATATCTCATATTTTTTTAGTAATATTCATAGTTTTTTTAAACTAATAAACCTTGTACTCAGTCAACTCTTCATCTTAAGTGTGCATTTACTCATTTTTGGGTATTTTTCTTTTATAAATTGGATTTATCTCCTCCCCACACTTGGATTGATCCTATTGGCCCATAGGAACCTTAATAATTGGATCATAATCCAAAAGTTTCTGAAAATCTAGACCCTTAGGCTAAGGTCCTTTATACTTATTTTCAATTATTTCCAAATGCACATTGGAAAGTTATTTTTGAATTTCTGTTTGAGGAGAAACCATTTTAGACACTAGGAGGATTTTTATATCCAAAAATATCTCAATTTTGGATTATCTCTCTCTAGACATTTTCTCTCTCCGAATCAAAATAGGGTAAAACAGAATCTCTCTTTTATTTCAAAGAGGGGAATAATTACAAGATCAGAAGGGGAGGTTCTTACACCTGCACACCTCAAAAGCTAGAGGGAGGAATCTTACAAGTATTTCCTTTCTCTTACAAGTATTTCTCTTTCCTCTCTTTTAAGTTTTTCTTTTCTTCTTTTTTCCTTCTTACTGAAGCTTAACCATTACGAGTATTTTTCCTTTTTCTTTTCCCTAATTAAGAGTTCTCCAATAAAGCTTCATATGGTAAGAGATCTTGATTTTGCTTAATGTTTTTTTCTTAAGCCGGTTTAATTTTGTAGGTTTTCAACACATACAAGCCTCACAAGAGATCTCTTTCTTGTATGTTTCTTCTTTCATGCTTTTATATGTTTTTTGAGTTTGTAAGTTTTAAGGCTTTTAAGATTAGGGCTTATTATTAATACTTTTTTTTCTTATTTTGGTTTGATTTGGTAGGGTTTCAACACATACAAGCCTCACAAAGTAAGAGATCACTTTCTTGTATGTTTCTTCTCTTATGCTTTTACATGTCATAGGGTTTGTAAGTTTAGGGTTTTAAGATTAGGGTTTGTTATTTCTTCCCAGCTGCATGCTCCATGTATGCTAGTAGCTTTCAATGCATGCCAGTAGTAGCTAGGCGGTAACAACCTAGGCATGCTACCTAGGTATGCTGGTAGCTTTGTATACATGCCGGTAGCAACCTAGACATGCCGGTAGCTTCCTATGCATGCGGGTAGCAACCTAGGTATGCCGATAGCTTTCAATGCATGCTGGTAGCAACTAGCAACCTAGGTATGTCAGTAGCTATCAATGCATGCCGGTAGCTACCTAGGCATGTTAATAGCTTCCAGTACATGCCCATAGCAACCTAGGCATGTTGGTAGCTTCCCATCAAAGCTGGTAGCTTCCAACGCATGCTTGTAGCAACTTAGGCATGCCAGTAGCTTCCAATGCATGTTGGTAGCAACCTAGGCATGCTGGTAGCTTCCTATGCATGGCAAAAGCTTCCAATGCATGCTGGTAGTAACCTAGGAATGCCAGTAGCTTCTAATGCATGTCAATATAGCAACCTAATGCTAAGGCATGTCGGTAGCTTCCAAGGCATGCCGGTAGCTACCTATGCATGCCGGTAGCAACCTATGCATGTGGGTAGCTTCTGTTGAGATATCGAGCTCATCTAGTGAGGCGGTGGACAATGATGACCTGCCTAGGGTATAGGCCCCACACTTACACCACTGGCATGGTTGGTGAGATCATGGGTGATATGCGGCTAGTGGGATGACAGGCTGTGTGACAGCCATTCTAGAGACTAGCATAGTTATAGCGCCAGCTCATTTGGTTGGGTTCACACTATAGAGAACCATAGTATGTATTTGGTTGAGTACCTTTCATATGGTGTGTACTCTTATCTTTGTATATGGTGTGTTGAGTGTTGAGTGATGAAGAAGAAGATTTTCAGCCTCTCACCTTGTGTGTTCTCTATTAGGGTTCACACTATAGAGAACCATAGTATGTATTTGGTTGGTGTGTACTCTTATCTTTGTATATGGTGTGTTGAGTAAAGAAGAAGAAGATTTTCAGCCTCTCACCTTGTGTGTTCTCTATTAGGGTTTTGTGAGTGTGTGTGCTCCTGCAAGAGCTCAAGCTCTCTTCTCCCCTGTATCTTTTCATGGTATTAGAGCCTGGTTCATGCTAAGGGCTGAGCTGCAAGCAAGAGAAGCACAGGAAGCGGTATGAGGGTAAGAGTTTCAACTACTCTTCCCTATTTGTATTGGCAACTACACCCTTGTCGGGAGCTCTACGGGAGGCATTGGCAACGATCTCTGATTGAGGAGCTTTCTTTGAAGGAGTAAAGCTATAGGGCAACTATCCGACATAGTTTTTTGGGCCGAAAACGCGTTTCAGGCGCGTCTGGATCTCCGTTTTTCAGAAAACAGGTGATTTCGAGCACTGCGGGGGTAAGTCATCGATTCTCTGCAGAGCTCTATTTTAAGAACTGTAGGAAGACAGATTGGCTGTGCAGACACTATGTGTGCTGCAAAGGAGGTCAACAGTTTTGCCATTGGGTGTATGTATGCACATTGAGGTCACTGGTTGTGACATTTGAGTGTACTACAGTACCGCTGCTAAAAAAAAATAGCAGTTTGTGTAGGACAAACCAGAGTGCTATAAATTTGTGTGTCTGGCAAGATGTCAAATGATGGCATAAACCAGATTGTTGCTGAGAAGCTTGTGATAAGAACAACTTCCATGCTTGGACGTTCAGGTTGATGAATTTCCTGATGGGAAAGGGTTACTAGGACTATATAGAAGGTGAGCATGAAGAGACACTGGAGATACCGAAGATCAATCGGAGTGTTGTAGATGTGAAAGAGTTCAAGGACTCAAACCAAGGAGCCAGAAAAGTTATGTATTGGCTCTCTATCAGTATACAAGACACCATGATTGGGCACATACAGGATGCCAAGTCCCCCAAGGAGGCGTGGGACACCTTGGTAAAACTCCATGAAACGAATACCAAGGCGCGAATGATACAGTTGAAGAATGAACTTCATACTGTGGAGAAAAAGAGTATCTCTGTGAATGACTATGCATTGAAGATAAAGGGTATTGTGGAATCCCTTGCATCTATTGGTGTTTCAATAGATGATGATGATAAGGTGGAAGTCTGTCTACGTGGTCTCGGGCCACAATACAAGGCGTTCAAGATGTCTATTCAGACTCGAGAAAACATTCCCAATTTCACAGATTTGGTGTCCATGTTGATTATAGAAGAGAAGAGCTTGGGTGAAGATCAACAGTATTCACAAAACAAAAACAGTTCAGAGCAACAGGCCTTCTACACAAGTTCAGGAAGAGGACGAGGTAGAGGAGGCCGTGGACGCGGTCAAGGAGGTGGCTGAATAGGTTAATCAAAATTATGGCCAGCAGTAGCAACAACAACAATCCCAGAATTCCAATAATTAGATCACTTAACTAGGATAAAGAAGGGTTGATTTTAAGAATGAGAGAGAGGGAAAGCCTTTCCAAGAAGGCATAGCATCTGTTTATCATTTTAAGATAACAAACAATTTAGAAAACCATTAAAAGAATAAGAAAAAGTAAGATTTCTTACTTACATGAAATTCTGGGAGCTTTTCTTTGGCTTGATGGTTTGAGGGATCTACTCTTGTTTGTAACAAGAGTGGCCACCAATTCTTTAGAAGAGGGAATGGTCAAAAACTAGTGAATTATTAAGAAATTCACAGTTCTTGGCTCTTGGAAGGAGAAAAGTAACAGTGCATAAAACACTATTAAGCTTCAACAAAGGGGGAGGCTTCTATTTAAAGAAAAAAGTGAGCTTCTAACCAAGCAAACTGATTCTAGAATTTTCCAGATCAGTTTGGTCAATTTTTGACCATTTTCACGACAGTTTAGCTTACTTTTTGGAACTAGACTTGAATTAGGAGAGAGGAGAGATGAAATATCTCAATTTTTGATAATTTTAAACTCCACCACACATGTGAAGTAGGCGCCTCCTTCATGAGGGGGGAATTCCTATTGTGAGGTGTCAAAATTTCATTTTTTAAGTAATTCCTTTGGTCCTTAGTCCACTCTTCATCTTATGTGAGTATTTACTCATTTTTGGGGGGATTTTCTTTATTTCTTCTATTTATCTTCTCCACACATTTAGATGAATCTGATTGACCCCTCAAACCCTTAATTTAAATTTTTTTGAAAATCTGGACCCCTAGGATAAGGCCTCTTGAGCAAATTATACTTGATTTCTAATGCACCTTCTGAAAATCTTTTTGAACTTTTGTTTCGGGGGAACTTATTTTAATTTTTAATAAGAAGAGATATTTTTCCATCCAAAAATATTCAAAATCTGAATAACCTCTCTCTAGAAAATTTTCTCTCTCTAGGTCAAAACAGGTAGAAACAAGATCTTTTATATTTCTGAAGAGGGATTTGATTATAGAGGAAGATGCTGGATATCTTGAGAGGCTGGAGAGGAATCTTACATTCTCTCCCACTTGAAAAACATGAGATGTCCTCATCTCGCAAACTGGGGGTAATCTCGTAATAGTTCAGCTTCTTTCTCCTAGGTGGCATCTTCAAAAGGATAGAACTTCCATTTGACCAATAATTCTCTCAGAATTCTGTTCGTGAGAACCTTTTCTCAAACATCAAGGATTTCTTCAGGTTGGAGTTCCATCTGTCCTTGGGTTGAAGAAGTTAAGATTTTATCTCATCAAGCACATGATTCGGGCTTGGTACATACTTTTTAAGAAGGTTGACATGAAATACATTATGTACTTTGAGATGAGGAGGAAGAAGAAGCTCGTAGGCTAAGTCACCTACTTTCTTTGTAATCAGATATGGCCCACAATATCTGGGGGATAACTTCTTGTACTTTCCAAGAGATAGAGAACTTCTTTTGGGGCGTACTCGAATGAAGACCATATCTGCTTCTTCGAATTCTCTCTTTGTCCTATTCTTATCAGCATACTGCTTCTATCTATCCTGGGTAGCTTTTATATCTTTGCAAATTGATTTTGTCTGCTGCTCCATGTCATCAAGCATCTGCCTTTGGACATCTCGACCCTAATCAATGGGTCGGACCAAGTTAATGGAGTTAAGCAATCTTGTCCATACAAAGCTTTGAAAGGGCTCATCCCAATACTTCTGTGATAAGAAGCATTGTAGGCGAACTCGACTAGGTGCAGTAGCTTAGCCACTTCTTGGGTTCCCTGCCCACAGCATGACCGAAGTATATCTTCGATTACTTGGTTCACCCTTTCAGTTTGACCATCGGTCTCAAGGTGTGGTAAGCTATGCTGAGATCGAAGAAAGTTCCTATTGCTTCAAAAAATGCAGTCCAGAATCTTGATGTGAATTTGGGATCTCAATCACTTACTATTCTTCTGGGGGTAAGCCATGCAATCTGAAGATTTCCTTGAGGAACACTCTAGCCACATCCGCTATAGTGTAGGTTTCTTTTACTGGAATCAGATGGGCAACTTTGGTTAGTCTATTGATCAACTACCATGAAGATGGAGTTGTAACCTGATTGCACTAAAGGTAATCCAGTAATAAAATCCATACTGATGCATTCCCACTTCATCCGAGGGATGTCTAATGGATGTAATTTTCCAGGCATTTTTACTCTCTCGGCCTTGACTTTGTGACAGGTCAGACATTGACGTACATGATTAAGCACATCCATTTTTAGACCAGGCCAAAAGAAGCTTTTCTTCACAGACATGTAGGTTTTGATGAAAATTGGATGTCTTGCAATAAGGCTGTCATGGGCTTCATTCAGAATTTGACCCTTAATTCCCTCATCATTGGGAATGCATAGCCTGCGATTATAATACATAATTCCATCATCCAGGCTGTACCCTTGAACAACTCGGTTCAACTCTTGTGGAGTTTTTCTTTCCTGCATAAGTAGGGTAGCAAAAGGGCCAAAGAATCTATCCTGCATGATCTTCTCTCTTGCTTCAATAATTAAAGGATTTGATACTACAGTAATTGCAAGCAAGGAGGATTTTCTACTGAGGGCATCTGCTACCACATTTTCTTTGCCTGGGCAGTACTTGATTTCAAAATCTAATTCCTACAGGGTATGCATCCACCTTCTTTGGCGCATGTTGAGATCCTTCTGAGTGAAGATCCACTTTAAGCTCTAATGATCTATCATCAAAGTGAATCTTTGATCCAGTAGGTAATGTCTCCACAGCTTCAGGGCATATACTACTGAAAGTAGTTCCAGGTCGTGGACAGCATAATTCCTCTCATACGTTCTGAGTTTTCGGGATTCATAGGCCAGTGCATGACCTTCCTGCATGAGTGCACCTCTCCCAGGGCAAAACCACTCGCATCAGTTACTACCTCAAAGGGTAGAGAGAAATGTGGCAGCTTCAGAATGGGATTGGTTACCAAGGCGGTCTTCAGCTTATCAAAAGCACTCTGGCACCTGGCAGACCATTGAGATGGGATATTCTTCTTGAGAAGATTAGTCAGGGGGGAAGCTATGAGAGTATACTTTGGTATAAAAATTCTATACCAACCAGTCAATCCCAAGAATCCTCTGACTTCTTTCACTATCTTTGGTTTAGGCCAATCTATGACTGCTTGGACTTTCGTGAAGTCTGGAGAAATTCCATCTTTGGATACCAGAAAGCCCAAGTATTCAACATGGTCGGCAAAGAAAGTGCATTTGCTCTTTTTTGCAAAGAGTTGGTGCTTCCTTAGAATCTCAAGAACTTTTCTGACATAAGCTTCATGGTCAGCTGCATTCTTTGAGTAAATCAGAATATCATCAAAGAAAACAAGAACAAAATCATCCAAGTATTCTCTGACAATGTCTTGCATTAAGCGATTGAATGTAGCTGGGGAATTTGTCAATCAGAATATCATTAAAGAAAACAAGAACGAAATCATCCAAGTATTCTGTGAGAATGTCTTGCATTAAGTGATTGAATGTAGCTGGGGCATTTGTCAATCCAAACGGCATAACAGTGAATTCATAATGCCCATACTACCGAGTATTGATGGCTGTCTTCGGGATATCTTGCTCATTGATCCTGATCTGATAATACCCTGATTTGAGATCTATCTTTGTGAAGATCTGGGCTCCACTTAGCTTGTCCAAAAGCTAATCAATCATGGGGATAGGATACTTATTCTTAACTGATTGAGACCTCTGTAGTCCACACAGAGTCTTAGCGTTCCATCTTTCTTTTTCTGAAAGAGAACTGGCGCACCCCAAGGTGAAACATTGGGTCTTACAAACCCTTGTTCTAACAGTTGTCTAATATGTTCCTTGAGTTTGATGGCTTCAGAAACTGGCATTTTGTACGTGCGCAAGGCTATTGGCTGAGCTCCGGGGGTCAATTCTATGACATGATCTACTTCCCAAATTGGAGGCATCTCTGTTAGCTCTACTGGGAATAAATCATCATAATCACTTAATCATTCAGGTTCTTTAGCTTTTAACTTTGAGTCTACCGGATTCATTTTGACAAGATAAATGCACTGCTTCTTACTAAGTCCTTTTAGTAACTTAGAGGCTTTTACTAACTACTACAAACTTGGGGATCCTAAATTTCCAGTTCCTTGAACCTTGTTTCCGTGAAGGTCACGGAAGGAAATGGCTCCATTATGATAGTGAATGTCAACTAATCCATTCCAAGGATCCCATCGAAAATGGTAATAATGTTATCTTTTCCCTTTGTAGATGATCTCTAGCACTGGAAGTGTAGGATCGTGAAATTCTGCAAAGCAGCCAAATGGTGCAATCGAGGTCCTTATGTAGTATGTTTATATACACACGGACATAATGTTACATCACCATGATGAAAGTACAAGATGTAAGATAAATAATAAGATTCAATCGAGGTCCTTATGCAGTATGTTTGTATGCACACGGACATAATGTTACATCACCACGATGAAAGTACAAGATGTAAGATAAATAATAAGATTCAATAAGTAGTTTTTATTTTCTATGTTCAATATCTAATTATTTTTTGCTCTATAGCTAAGCATTAAAATTTTCTTGCTGCTTTATATCCATCAAATGTGTAGGAGTGGCAGAAAGTAGAGTGCATTAGTGGAAGAATTAATGTCTTTCATATAGAGATAGGCACATTGCTATATGATAACCTTCCCAGCCATTTAGGACTAGAGGGAATCTTCTTTTATAATTCCATGTATGTTTTGGCTAATGTAAATGATAATGTTGGTAGAGTGGAGTCTATCCAACTACCACCATTTTCTAGCCAAGAATAGGTTTGTTCCTACACAGACATCATTGTAGCATAAAAGAATAAGATAAGAACAGATATGCATGCAACAATGAAACTATCAATAGGTTCTAAGGACATATCTTTGAGTTGGTTTATACCATTTAGCATCTTTGCAGAGATGTTTGCATCATGTGAGGGTGTCAAGAAAACAAAGTTAACATATCAAGTGAGGTCCCTTGATAATGATTGAGGTCCCTTGATAATGATTGGATGAACCAATTTTTGGGAGATGGATGGAATGTAAAGAGGACCTCTCTAGAAGATGCCATTGAATGTAAAGTAACAATTCTACATTTCTCATTCAGGTGAAATCAAAACATAAAGTTTGTTTGTGTTTGTAGCAAATTCTGTTAGGGTGTCCTCCATTACTTTTAAGCATTGATTTCTTTTATGACCATGTATTTCATTGGGAGGCAAACATTATGCATGTGATTTCATTATAGAAGATGGTGACTATGGAGATGCATCTGGCAATGCTTAGATCAAGAAATACATGATGGAACTCACTCTTCCATCATTGATGTTGTAATCCAATTACAATGTCGAGACCCGTTAATGGTCAATTTAGAAATCCATTGGCCATTGGCCTTTCTTAGGTAAGAGATCCAATCGATGTGTAGTGATGCACCAAGGGATTTTTATTTTAAGTTAGATGGCAGGAAAATTGGAACCAGAAGTGAAGCTTTCAAAACCTAGTCTATTTGTATCGAACCACATATCCTAGAGGTTGTAAAAATCTTGATATTTTAGCCTTTCCATCAATAATAAAATTTCAAGAGTTATCTTTGGTCTACATATTGTTGTATAAATGTTACTTCTTTTATCTTTTTGCATTTTTTTCTTTCTATGGTGGCAACCACACATCTTGGGCATCCTTGATGCTCTATCTTGAAAACATCTAGATTTTAACATTAAGCCATAATAGGCTATTCTTTACATACATTACTTTGAATTCTACATATAAGCCCATTTGTTGCATATTACTATAATATAGACCTTGTATAGTGAAAGTGAGTACAATGCAATATAAGGCTTCCCCTTGTCAATGTCCAACGTAAATTGCATTGTAATGACATACAATATAGAAGTTCTTTTTAGCTTGAATATGGAACCCTATTAGTCATGTTTGCATGTTTGCATGTTGCTGAAACTTTATTAACACAAACTTAGTATAGCTTGAATTCAGAAACATGGAGAACAAAAGGAACATTTAATGTAAATACATTACCATAAAGCAATTTCTCTTATAGATCATCATTACAACATGGAGATACAAAAATGCCTTGTTAAAATTTGGCATAACAAAATTTTGTACATGTAGAGAGTAGTTAATATAAATAATTTACACATTGTCAATATAAATTTACACATTGCATGGATGACGCTGAATATTATTTTTGGGTAGGGGAAGCTTACTCTTGCTATCAAGGGGAGTGCTCTTCTTATTGGGGAGAGTCAATATCTTGCTCGTGTCAGTTAGCATTTGTGGATACTCTCGTGGCAGAGGCATTGGTCTTGGCCATTGTGGAGGAGGCACCAATGCATATGGCATATTAGGCACTCCTTGCCCAATATTGTAAATTAGAGTTTCAATTGTTGTGGCCCTATATAGTTGCACATCCAAATTTGTATAATCCAATAGTTATAGATTCTACACATACAAAAACTTACATATGTGCTATCAGTGAATGTACAAAGAATTTGAGGTATCATTAGAAGAAGAAGTGCATGCTTACATTTTCTAAGAGTAGTGCAAACATTGTGTGTAGCAACAACATGGAATTGTAGCACACTATCCAACCACATCTAAAGCCATCATTTTTGTCTAGGACTCTGTATCTAATGATCTCCGTTGAATAAAACATCTCCTCTTGGGCAAGGGCCTCAATACTAGCTATTAACTTTCTAATAGATATGCACAACATTTTTCAATTGTCAATAATCTCTCTCTCTCTCTCTCTCTCTCTCCCTCTTGAATCAAAGGTCTTGAGTTCAAATCTTGTCGGATAGATCAATTTGGTCTCTTGGGATAGTTTCCTACGACGTTAAAAAGTTCTCTTCTCTTCTCTTCTCTTAGAGTAATGTAAAAAATGAATGCATGGACTTATTGCCTCACATTGCCATGAAATTGTAATTGAATTAGCAAGATAGCATCACTTCTCCTCAGTATCTAATTAAACTCCAATGTCCACTACAAAAGTCAATAAATAGTATAACATGGTAAATCTAGTATCTATGTCAGAATACCAAAAGTACAATTTAGGTCACATGACACTTACGCTTCATGGTAGGACATTACAAAGATTTGGGCCTGGTCCATATCTACATGCCTAAACCATGGATAGATATCCACGTACGAAACATCCTCTGAAACCAGAAGTGGGGATATAAGAGAATCTAAAATATATACCCATGCGCTGAGCTTCCTATGGCAGATTTGATAAAACTAGACTACATAGAGATAATTAACGTCGTATGACTTCATGAAAGAATAACACTTTAAATTAAAGTTTAGGGCATGGAGCATAACAAACCTTAAAACAACCTACATAAGTTTGCCATTGACCTCCTTTTGAATTCTTCATAAGAAATCAATCTCCTCCACCTCGAAATGGAAGTATTAAGGAGTTTCTCACATTGGCAACCACACAACGAAGGAGGGGGCCAAATATCTCAAAGCCTGTACATCAGAACTATACAATTCTTGAAATACAGCTTCTCTCCCTTCCCTTTCAATTCTCTTTGTATTATGAACCTCCCTATTTCTAGCTTTGTTATTGGTCTTTTGTACGTTGTGCCATGTGTCACGCGAATGATTGCCCTTGGTCTCTTTATTAGCGACAATAGTACGTCTTTGCCTCAGGGGGGATCTCCAAGATATCTTTTATCCTTGTGTCCATGAGGCCTAGTGGCTCTAGGGTCTTGTCATATCTGAACCTAAGAAGCCATAGTAGCGAGTACATGTCCTTTGATATTACTGTTACTCTTTGTGCATGGGTAGCTAGAACATAGCTATCCTAGAAATGTTCAATAAGCCAATCCTTGGCAGCCTCATGTAAGCAACCCAATGCTGAGCCCTGCCACCACACATCATAGTGGTTCCTTTGACAAATGGATCTGACAAGGTGCTGGAATGGGAGCTTCGGAATGAAGCACTGTAGATGCCTCTGTACCTTTAGCAGTTCACATAAGATGAAGCTATGCTACTCATTCCTTTGTTGAGTCCTCATAGAGCGAAGGCTGGAAATATTCTTTCATGTTCTAGCTTTCTGAGATTTCCAGCCTATTTTAGGATTGTTAGACCCTCACTGTCCTCTTTCTCCACACCATCTATAAAAAAGAAGAAAAACGCAACAACATATTTGGATTCAATGCAATACAACGTGATGGGAAGAGTTCCAACACATTTGGATTCAATGCACTACAACGTGATGGGAGAGTTCCAACACATTAAAACTCCCATATCGCGTTGTATTTACTTCACAATGAAAGAAACTCACTCTCGGGAGTCCACATAGAAAAGGAAGAAGAAGACATGGTGCAAGTTAATAAACATTGTATTGAGAAATGGACACTTACTCATCAATAGGATGTCGTCCCCACAAAGCAATGAGATGGTGTAGATGACGGTGAACAGATCATGACAAAAAAAATCGATTAAAGACACTCTTGTTTACGGAGATCTTAATGCTTAATTCAACGATTTAGGTTTAAAAGAAGGGTTCCAACCTTAATTAGATGTGATTCCGCATGATGACGTTAGTGTTAAGTGCACGTGACATGCAATGATGACAATCGAATGCATCAGTGACACGTGTCTATCACTCATGTGAATGAACCTAGGTGATTGCGAATGAAATCTTGCCACATATAAAGACCGTGCAATAATGCACAGACTTGCACATGCATTATTTCTAGCATGAGTTTCAAATGCTCTTGGCTTTGTTTTCTGTGAAAATATTTTCTCGCTCTTGCTTACTCCTCTCTGATGGTGTGACCACTGTTGGCAATTCTCCTGATCTTCCTGACACTCATCTGTGAGACAGTCTCCAACCCTAAGGTAATTTTAAGATGAGTTAATTTGTCAAGTCTTATCGGTCTTAAAAATGTTTGTTTTCATATGATTATAAGTGTCATTCCTTCTTGTCCTATGCAAATCATGTATAATTGATAACTAATTTTGAGTTTTAGTGTACAGCACAATGTAGGGCTTCACTGGAGAATGTCCACCCTAAATCTTGTAGTATGTACGGACTTGCATTATACAAGGTAACTATAGCATGAATTCAGAACCGTATGGGTAATTTTCGGCCCATACTCTTGTTTTTAGTAGAAATGACTTTGAGCTTCATTACAACAAGGGCTTTACTCTCGAGAATGTCCACCCTAAATCACATTGTACTAACTTGCATTATACAAGGTCAGTACAATGCGAATTTGGAACCCTATGGGTGATCACTGATCCATACTCCCATTTTTAGAAGCCACTTTTTAGTGTTTTCTACATATTTGTGCGATAAAAGGCTTCACTCACCAACATCCATCCTATATCGCGTTGTATTGACTTGCAATATATGCTCTCATTATAGTGTGAATATGGAAGCCTACATCCGATAAGCTACATTGCATACTTGTGCAATGTCAAACCATACGCTCATTGTATACGACAAAAAACCGAGTATCATGAGCTTTAGATGGCCGTTTGTTTTATTACAGATTAGTGCAATTTAGACCTTGTATAGTGCGTCATTATAACACGATATAAGGCTTCCCCTCGTCAACTTCCAACGTAAATCGTGTTGTATTGACTTGCAATATAGAAGGTCTTTTTAGCTCAAATATGGGACCCTTTTCTATATCTCTGTGTCATAATAGTGTTTGCTGAAATTTTAGTAATGTAGACTTAGTATAGCTTGAATTCAAAATAAAAGTTGTAGTATCGCTAGCTTCTGATGCATATTTTTGCAATGTAGATCATTTATATTTCGGTTCAGCACAATGCGATATCAAGCTTCACTCGCCACCATGCACCATGAATTGCCTTGTAATGACGTTTGCAGTGTAACTACGGATCTCCATTATTCTCTCATTGATGTGCAATTAACAATCATTTTGGCAACTTTTTTTTGCTTGTAGATGCATCCTTTTGAGATTGAGGTCGAACCCGATACTAGTTTTGAAGAAACTCTTAATGAAAAATTATTCGATTTCCTTCACAGAGTCAGCCACCAGCACCATCTCCAATGTCAAATTTCACATATGTTTTCTTGAAATATCTCCATAGAGAGTATGATCTTGTTTGGATGCACATATCTCTCCACCTTCCCTCCAATGACATTATAGGAGGCGAATGACACATGGGGTCCTACTCTTCACCTCTCATCCACAATCAGAGAAACCTTTGATGCAGCATAATTAGGGTGCTTTGGAGGAAGACATCGATGGTGGTCATCATACATCACTTTCTTTAGTGCATATGTATGTTTGGATACAAGTTATGGACCACAAATTAGACATGCATTATATCCTGTAGTTGTGGGACCTACAAAATTGGCATGTAAGAATTGAAAGTTAATAGACATTACAATACATTAGAGTTATAAATGAATCATTTGTGCATGCTTAGATAAGGATCAATTTATGAGTGTAACAAACCTGAGCACTCCATATAGTCTTAAAAATCATGCATAGTCCACGTCAAGATACCCTTGACCATTCCATTGTGGCATGAAATTGTAGGAGATACATCATGTACACTTATGCCTCTCCATAATTGCTCAAGCTCATGAATCAAGGGCTCAAGGTATACATCCATGTTCTTTAACTTGTGCTTCCCACGCACAAGAAGCGCAAGCATCACATGACCCTTCATGATGGACATCCATGGAGGAATATTGTAATTCACAAATAACAATGGGCCATGTGGACCATAATATATACCTCAATCCAAATGGGTTCACCCCATCCATACCCAATCCAAGCTATAAATTATGGGGCTCATCTTTGAACTATGGCCATCCATCCTCAATGTGATCCCAAGCCCATGAATTGGCGAGAATCCTCATCATGCCATTGGCTAAACAACGGTTCACATGCCATGTCATTAACTTAGCAATGGATTGACACTGGAACATATGTTGAGTGCGAGGTATAATAGGAAAGTGCCTCGATACCTTTTGCGAAAATTTTTCACCCAGTAACAATCCTCTCCACAAATTGGACATTTGATGACATTGGCAAAAGGCACCCTTGAATAGTACACAATCCTTATTACGACATGCATGAATTCGAGTGTAATCCATAGCAAGCTAGGAAAGTATTTTCTCGAGCATCACTTCTTCTTGTTGCGGGCATTAAATTGTTTGTTGGGAGCATGTTCTTTAATAATCAGAGTAGGCTATTCACACTATTAAATTGTTTGTTGGGAGCATGTTCTTTATTAATCAGAGTAGGCTATTCACACTATTATTTCTCTATCCATATGTTGTTTACCGGTTGAGGATTTTCAAGCATTCCTGCAAAGTTGAGTACTTTGGACCCTCGTACAATGGTGTGTTAGCCTCCTAGTGTAACACATCCTCTCTTTCATGTGTTTCAAAGTTATGTGTCTCTTTCTCACCCTCACTTTCAAAAACATGAGTGATCATCTCCTCCATGACATCCTCTTCCTTATCTCATGTGGAGAAAATCATGGATCTTCCAAATGTATTTGACATGCTCCACTTTCCCACTGCTCCTTTACAAAGCTTGTACTCCTTCCTCAAGTTTTCCCCAATGACACTCAAAATTACATATGGCAAACCATGAGTTTACATTTCATCTCACAAGTTTATATAATAACCGAGGAATTGGCTTGCATCAATAAGTTGGCTGGCATTGGTTTAAATAATCCCGATTTTCTAATATGCTCCAATGCCACTCGGTGTTCATGTACAGAAACATTATTGCATATTGCACATGAAAAAGGGATTCTTCTTCGCAAGCACTCTAGACCTCCAATTAATGGTGGTGACCGATCACTATCCGAACTAGTAGAAGACATCTGTATCGGGCACAAAAAGTGTGCAATTTAAAAAGTCAATATAAATACATGCATTAAATCTAGCAGTGTGGGTAAGTGCATAGATTTTCTCTCTGGAAGTCTCTATAACAGTCACTTTTAACGTCTCTATAAGCACCATTAAAGCGTGACTAGGCATTGTTTTTAACGATGCTTATAGTAAGACTTAGAAAATTAACTTTTTGAACCTGCAGTGCTACTGGAGCCTATCTTTCGCTCTCCAGAAAAATTCCCTCCACTCCTTTTCTTGAGTTCCTGCACCGACTCCTCGCTTCTATCAATCTAGCTCCCCTCACATGCATTTGTACTCTTTATATTCCATGTCCTCTTCCCCTTCCCCTTCCTCTTCATGTCTTCATGATACTCTTTCTCTCATCACCAAATGGCTATGGTGTAAGCTCTTGATGATATTTTTCTCTTATGTTTTATTCCAATGCATTTCTTCTTCTTCTTCCCCTTTCCCTTGCTATTCCTATTTTTTTTCCTATCCATCACTCTACAAGTGATGGTGTGACCTAATGATTAGGGTTTTCTTCTATTATTCTTAACCTAATGATCCATAAGAAACATAATGAGATTAAAATTAATGCATAGAGTGTTGCTTCTCCTTCTCCTTTTTGTGTCTATGCTTAATGTGTATTGGTATTTTGTATCTTTCTTATATTTGGTAGGTAGAGTTAATTAAATTTGTTGCTAATCACTCTTTGTCTTTTTATGTTGTTTAGGTCTAATCATCTCTTTTAGCTAGACAATATAGAGGTAAGCTCTATTTTTCTTGTATTCTTTAGGGTTTTGAATCTACGCATTAAGATTTTAGGGCTTTGTATTACTAATTTTTTTGTTTAATCTTTTGGTTTGTAGGTCCTCTAATCCTCTCCTTCAACTTCACCAAAAATAGGTAAGCCCTCTAATCATTTATGCTTTACATCTGCCTATTATTGCACCCTTGGGTGCTGAGGTTTAGGATTATCTTAGGCTTACGCACGCATTAAGCTCTATGCATAGAGCTTAATCTATGCATAGAGATTAATGCATCGAGCATAGAGATTAATATATGTATAGAGCTTAATGCATGCATAGATTAAGCTCTATGCACAGAGCTTAATATATGTATAGAGCTAAATGCATGTGGAACAATAATTGGCCTTCTCTGCCTTGCATTAATGGCCATAGGAGGCTACTAGAAAGCCCACATGATTATCATGTTGGTGGCTATATCTAGGTTTACTATAGGCCACCTTGAGTGCTCCTTTTGTGTTTTTTTTGCTACCTTGCCCTTTGCCCTACACGCTATCCTTGATGTGTGTTTTACTACACTATTCAAAAAACACATCATACCATGTTAGCATTCATGGTGCCAAAAGCATGTACAAAGAGAGGGATGGAGGTTAGAGCCATGCTGAATTGGTGCAACACAGAGATAGAGAGATAACAAGAGTAAGAGGGAGAGAGATAGAGGTGTGATAGCAAACACAAGAGAGGTTTTGCACAATTCAAATGATGATTAGTTAGAACCACCCGTGCATATGCTTATAGGAATTGTATCCTTATCTTTTGACCAAAACAAAATAAGGGATGTTAACATGCAAATAGGGTGTTCGCACAAACTAAAATCTGAAATAACAATTATCAATCTTAAGTTTTGAGGTTACAAGATGTATTTTTGAAGCCTATTTATAAGAGCTCTACCGTAAGTTTTGAGGTTAGAAAAATGTATTTTTTATTTATGTGATTTATAGGCTTTGTGCTAATCTTCAATTGAATTTAGAATTAATCCATACATTGCTAAACACCTGATGAGGAGTATAAATATGTCCACATTATCATTTAGAGAATTTAGAGTAATAAGGATTATAGTAATGTGGTTTCATATGTAAGTGAATATACCTCATGCATTTCTTGTTAAATAATGATATACCTCATTCATTTCTTGTTAAATAATGATGTACCTCATTCATTTCTTGTTAAATAATGATGTACCTCATTCATTTCTTGTTAAATAATGATGTTGATGCATGGGCAGCTAGGATGCTTTTGTGCATCTCAATTCAAGTAGATGGCAATGAAAGTGGATAAGATTTAAGAATGTAACGATTATCAGGTTGTGCTTGCTTTACATTGTAGTTGGTCTTGTCATGTGAAAGTGGCTATAAGAATTAAGAATGTAATGATTTCCAGGTTGTGTCTGCTATACATTGCAGTTGGTTTTGATTCAGGTAGATGGAGTGAAAGTGGACAAGAATTGAGAATTCAACAATTATCAGATTGTGTTTGCTATACATTGTAGTTGGTCTTGTAAGAATGCCAAGTGGGTTTCACTCACTTCATTTAATCCATTACTATGATAATCTACAAGCAATGTGCAAGAAAGCATCCTCAAAAGAAAACAGGCTAGTAGTGAACCACCTCTAAACCACACACAATCCAAGACATGATCCTCCACAAGCTCCTTCAAAAGAAGAGAAGTTGAAGAGAACATGAATAGTTAATAAATAATTACCTTGCAAAGAAGAGGTTTGTCGACTTGCTCATATATATCAAAGGCATATTTTATAAGGGTGTTTAAGGAAACCATGCAAGATATATACAAGTCCTTTGCTTTGTAGATTTTATTTTAATGGTGTGTGAGATTTTCTTCATGATTGGTTAGTGCAGTCATTGCTTGTCCTTTAAGAAGTAGAGCAGGAGGTTTTAGGATTCTTGATGAACTATGCCAATTGAAATCTATTCATGCTAAGTACCCAATGCCTTTGTGACGATGTCATCCACCTGAAACCTCATAATTCGCCATAACAATGCCCTTGTACTCTAGCTCTGTACTTGAAAAGGTAGCTATCAAATGTTTCTTGCTACTCCAACTCACAAACACACTCCCAAAAGGAAATATAAAGTTGCTAGTAGATCTCCTATTTGAGACATTACCACTACCAATCCAATCAATATTTGTACACCCATGTAGCTGTATCTCTCTACCAACCTCATAGAAAAGTCCATAATCAATAGTGAACCCACATCCAAGTCTGGCTTCCTGCGGGCGGCGGGCTTGCATAAATTGATGCACAAGTCCAACAACACAACTCAAACATTGTATTGTTGGACTTGTGGGCCTACACCTTTGTCCTCAACCTACCTAACCATGGACTAAAATTGGATCCACTTATACTAGAGGAATCTCTAGGTCCACTAAGCACTTGTGATTGATAATCTACATGTGGTATCATTAATTCTTACATGTACCTGTTTAGTTGCCTTCATTGGTGCATACTAGATACTAATCTCATCAAAGATAACATCTCTGCTTACTCGTATCTCATGAGTTGTAGGATTATAGTATCTATAATCTTTCTACTCCAAAGCATAACCAATGAAGATGTATTTCTCTACCTTCTTCAGATATATCTTGGTTCTCACTTCATCCCACGAATATGCAAATATGCAATATATCCAAACACTTTTAAGTAAGACATATCTAGTTTTATGCCTATGTAAATTTGTGTTCAGGTGTCCTACCATGAGTACTTGCAGGGGGTTCTGTTCATAATGTAAACAACAAGTCCTATTGATTCAGTCCAAAAATAATTGAAAGAAAGGGATATCTAACTTAGGCTTGGATTAGCCTAGATTATCATTTGATTAGTATACATTAAGGAGACTAGCCTATTATGGTTATCAAAAGTTAGCCCCAAATATGGCCTATTTGGTATATATACATGACCATCCCTTTCAGACTATCATAAGTGTTCCCACCATGAGCATGGTCCATTGGCCTTATTCATATGAGACTATTTCACTTTGTTACAAACCATCCCCACTACATTGAAATCCTCAAAACCATTGATATGTACAATCACAATCCACATGGATGGAGTATATGTTAATGGACTCATGTCAAACTTGAAGCTTATGCTCACACCATGTAGTACGAAAAGCCAAAATTGCATGTATATGGCTATAAACTACTAAATAAGTCCTCAAAACAAGCCATACTATCTACCCCATAATGACATGAAAGCATTGTGTAGCTTCCAAACATTACACATCCAATTCCCAAGGCTATAGGGTTGTCCATAGTGAGTTTACAGAAATTTCCAACAAGCTACCTCACTGTTCTTGACCCTTGTTGAACTTCTTAAATTCATCCAAAACCCTTCAAACCCTTTCAATATAGAGCCGGGTTGCCAAGAAGCTTCTTCTTTAGGTAGCTCTCGCCATTTGACCAAGTACTTTACTAATGTACGGTTGCAAAGAACTCATTCTCTTGTACCTGAAATTGCTTCCGGCACATACTGAATCATACCCTCCTCATTTCACTAGAGGTTGCACAAATACCTTTGTCCCAATGTAAGCTCTGAGATGCGACACATGAAACACATCATGGATATTTGTGATTGATGGAAGTGCCAATCGATAAGCAACTTCACCAACATGCCTCACCACCTTGTATAGCCCATAGTAGCAATGACTTCACTTGGTATTTGTGTTTCCCTTGAGAGAACCATATCTTGTCTTGGGAATCCTCAAGAATACCCAATTACTTTTCATGAACTCCAATGGCCTCCGATGAGCATTATCATAATGTATCATCCTTTCTTGAGCTTGCTTCATATTAGCTTTGCATTGTTATAAGAGTGAATCCAACTTTTCCATCTCCTCTTTTGCATTAGGATTCACCCCCTCTTGCTTTTGAACCATCATTGGAATATTCACTTTGTAGCCATAGAGTGCCTCAAAAGGTGACATTGCAATTCTCTCATGATGTGTACTATTATGAGAAAACTCGGTACATATCATAATATGCACAACTTGTAGGCAACAACACCAAAGGTACTTCAACCCGATTCCTCCATGGAGGCACCAAAATACTGAAAGATAAAAAAGAATCAGCGTCTAGAGCACCCAAAACACTCAAAACACCCAAATCAAGTCACCCAGTAGCCTTGTAGATGTCCTCTGGCTATCTACTAATACATTTGGACACGTAACCTTCCTAAGACTAAATCAGTTGACTGATGAAAATGTCATGCTAGGTCATATCTGGTTCACCATAGCCGTGATCTTCAATCCTAACATCTCAACTGATCTCCATTGATCTATTGTTAACTTTATATGACCGCAGCTGACTTCTACTGACCCTTGACTCTTTTCGACTAAGTTCGTATGACCCCAGCTGACTTCTACTGACCCTTGACTCTTTCTGGCTGAATTTATCAGACTTTCAGGTAACTTCATGTCCTCTAAAATTCCTATATTTTCCTCTAGGGACAACTGCTCTCAAATCCCTTACTCTAGAAACCTATTAAACATGTCAACACACCTCTTTTGACCGTCAAGCTGACTCCTATAAGATCTAGTTCCGACTAAGCTAACTGTTTGATTCCAGCTCAATTAGCTAACTTTAGACCTTCCCATTTTGGTTTCTTCTAACACCCACAGACCTTTAAACATCCTAGATCCCTAAAATATTCAAAACTATAGCTTCTTATCTGACCTTAGTTGACCTTTAGCTGATGAACCACTGTTTGAATCTAACAATTCTGTGTGGCTAGCAAACTTGACCTTATTTAGCTTTCTCTCAGTCCAAAATGATTATTTGTACCCTTCTAAATCTTCAACTGACTCATCATGGTAATCAACTGACACTAACTGATCAGAGTTACTCTCAGTTAGCCTTCAGCTGACTTTGTTACTAGTGAGTCGGCTCTCAACACTAACTTAGACATTCCTCACCACCGTTGATCCTTTTAGCAATCTTAATCAAAACACCATAACCATCACAACCAAAACACCATAAACTCAACCATCCACTCAACATGATTAAACATGATAACCATCACAACCAAAATACCATAAACTCACCCATCACTCACAACATGATTAAACTCAAGAAATCAATATTCTTTATATGCGCAATATCAAAAACCAATCTGAATAACCATGAAACCTTGGGTTCAAATAAGAAAGAAAATAACATAAAACCAAGGGATACTAGGCAGGTAGTTCCCTCCAACAACTCTTCAGAGCTTCATCTTCAAACACAAACAATAGTTGAGCATGTATTGACTAATAGAAAGTTCCAACAAAGGTTCAGACATAGATCCTAAGCTTTCCTCCTGCAACCCTCAGCTGATACTCTTGCTCTCTGCTCTAGCCTTATCCACACCTTCTCACACTATTCTGACACACTTCACTCAGGGTTCTCCTTCTCTTTGGGTCTCTTTTGCGATTATGGCTGGCAAGGTATGAAGAGGTGAGGAAAAACTGATATGAGGTGAGAAGAGCATGTAGGATGTGTTTGAGAGGCTTTCCATTTACTCTAGAGCTTGCATCACTTCCAAAATATCACACCATTGATTGGATTTATAAAGAAATGGAAAAGGCCAAGGAACATGGAGAGATGGTGACAAAAGAGGAATGGGAGTACGCAAGCCTCATGTTAGTGTGTCTCTACTTTCTCTTTTTTTATACAAGTATAATCTCACAATATGGTTATTCATTATCATAAACGTACTTCATTCATTGTCGGTGGTAGTATAAGGTATACAATGCCATGTGGTCCGAAGGAAGGCATTTTCTCACCCAACACAGAGATACAAAGGGAAATATACTTATGGCAAACTTTGAGCGAGAGAGTGGAGCAATTCTTGATTATTATGGCATTATTCAAAACATCTGAAAGGTAGAATTGAGGACATTCCAAATTTTTATATTGGATGTGAATTGTGTGTGGAGGCACTCAAGAAACCGTGAAAAGGCATCCAAATGGATTTATGGTGGTGATCAATTCCACAAAATGTTGGCGAATTGATTGCATCTGCTGCTCCATGTCATCAAGCATCTGTCTGGACATCTCGACCCTAATCAATGGGTCGGACCAAGTTAATGGAGTTAAGCAATCTTGTCCATACAAAGCTTTGAAAGGGCTCATCCCAATACTTCTGTGTGATAAGAAGTATTGTAGGTGAACTCGACTAGGTGCAGATAGCTTAGCCACTTCTTGGGTTCCCTGCCTACAGCATGACCGAAGTATATCTTTGATTACTTAGTTCACCCTTTCAGTTTGACCATTGGTCTCACGGTGGTAAGCTGTGCTGAGATCCAAGAAAGTTCCTATTGCTTCAAAAAATGCAGTCCAGAATCTTGACGTGAATTTGGGATCTCGATCACTTACTATTATTTTGGGGGTAGGCCATGCAATCTGAAGATTTCCTTGAGGAACACTCTGGCCACATCTGCTGCAGTGTAGGTTTCTTTTACTGGAATCAGATGGGCAACTTTGGTTAGTCTATCAACTACCCACTGAAGATGGAGTTGTGATTGCACTGAAGGTAATCCAGTAATAAAATCCATACTGATGCATTCCCACTTCATCTGGGGGATGTCTAATGGATGTAATTTCCCAAGCATTTTTACTCTCTCAGCCTTGACTTTCTGACAAGTTAGACATTGACGTACATGATTAAGCACATCCATTTTTAGACCAGGCCGCCAAAAGAAGATTTTCTTCACAGACATGTAGGTTTTGATGAAAACTGGATGTCCTGCACTAAGGCTGTCATGGGCTTCATTCAAAATTTGACCCTTAGTTCCCTCATCATTGGGAATGCATAGCCTGCGATTATAATACATAATTCCATCATCCACATTGTACCCTTGAACTCGGTTAAACTCCTGTGGAGTTTTGCTTTTCCTGCATAAGTAGGGTAGCAATAGGGCTAAAGAATCTATCCTGCATGATCTTCTCTCTTGCTTCAATAATCAAAGGATTTGACACTATAGTAATTACAAGCAAGGAGGATTTTCTGCTAAGGGCATCTGCTACCAATTTTTCTTTGCCTGGGCGGTACTTGATTTCAAAATCAAATTCCTGCAGGGTCGGCATCCACCTCCTCTGGCGCATGTTGAGATCCTTTTGAGTGAAGATCCACGAGGTTATAGCCGCGTTATAGCCATGCATGGTTATAGCCTCATACATAGCAGCGCACTGGAACTGCACACACCCTGTGCACCTACTTGGGTCCCCTATTTCTACTCTCTCTCCTCTTCAGGCGACTGTGGTCCCCATCTCTTATAGTGGAAGAATCTTGATCAATGGTAAGGTGCATAGTTTTTTGGTTGATGACCACGTCAATCCCCCACTTCTCAAAAAAGGAAGGGCAGCTAGAATAGGATTATTAGGGCGCAAACGATTCTCAAGGCGGGTGGCTCTCTGGCAAACATCACATCTTTTACACCACTCAAATGAATCTTTAAAATAGATGGCCACCAATACCAAGCCCTCAAAATTTTCAATGCAATGAGTTTCCCAACGAAATGACCTCCACATGCACTATCATGACACTCTTTCAAAATGTGTGGAGTTTCCTCTCATGCAACACATCGGCGATAAATGCCCTCAAACCCCTTGTGGTACAAAGACCCATCAATGATAGTGAATTTCTGAGCATGCGTAACTAATCTCTTCTTTGCGGCTTTGCTCATGTTAGAAGGAAACTGAAGTGTAGACAAATAATGAGCAATTTGGTCATACCACTCACGTGCATACTCAATGCGAAACAAATCAGATGCAGGTGCAATAGGCTCATCTTTGCATGGGATTACATCAGCTAAGCAATCCACTAACTTTTGTAATGCAGGAGGTTTAGATTTAAGCTCATATTCAAAGGCCTGCAACTCGACAATCCATCGTATAATACGCTCAAGGGGCTCTAACTCATTCAATAAAAGTCGTAATGAATCTTTAGAGACATAGATGATGGTGTGCTGGGTAGCCACATATATGCTGGGTAGCCATATATGTGCAAAACTTCCTAGCACTCTCAGCAATAGCTAGACAAGCTCTCTCAACCCAAGTGTAGCGCGTTTCAGCATCTTTAAGCTTGCGGCTATAATATGCAATGGGGTGCATTTTTTAATCATAAAGTTGTGCAATGCAAGCGGATATGACCAAATGAGAACAAGAAGAAAATAAATGATAAGGCTTGGAAGCATCAGGTGGTTTGAGGATAGGGGCGGTAGTGAATGCACTTTTGAGAGAAGAGAAAGAATTTTGTTGAGGTTCCCCCCAAATGAACTTGTGCTCAACTTGCAGAAGTGTATTCAGTGGTAAAATAAGATGTGCCATATCTTTAATGAAGCGGCTATAGTGTTTAGCGGCTCCAAGAAAACCCCTTACTTGACGCACGGTAGTGGGTGGAAAAAATGCAAGAATAGCCTCGACTTTTTGGGGATCCATAGAAATGCCATGCTTGCTAATGAGGTGACCCAACAAAATGCCATAAGTGACCCCAAACACACACTTTTTTGCATTCAAAGCTATTGATTTTTCACGGCACTTGTGAAAGGCATACCTAAGGGGCTGCCAACAAGTTTATCATGCGTGGTCCCAATCCCCAAATCATCCATAAAGATTTTTAAGAAATCGGTCAAATCATCATGAAAGGATTCATGCTTATAGCGCTGATATGAAGCACCCACGTTTCAAAGCCCAAACGGCATGACATGATATGCATATGTGCCAAATATAGTGGTGAAAGTGGTTTTGAGCTTATCCTCATCACAGCGATAGCCATTTGATTGTACCCAAAAAAGCAATCCAAGAAAGCATATATCTCCCTCCCTGCCAAAGAGTCAAGGATTTTGTCAATAAAAGGCAAAGGCTAGTAGTCCTTAATGGTAGCTTTGTTAAGCTGCTTATAATCAACACATATGCGAAGCTGCTTATTCTTTTTAGGGACTACAACAATAGGAGACACCCATTCAGTGTTATCGACAGGAAAAATCAAACCAGCTTCTAAAAGCTTTTTAATTTCCGTGTAAACCCCGTCTCTATAATGCTCAGGCAATCTGCACTGATGTTGGTGCACAGGTGTAGTGTCGGCTTTAAGAGGAATGCGGTGCACAACAAGCTCGGGTGGAAAACCTCTCAACTCGGTGTAATCCCATGCAAAGATGTCCTGATACTCCCGACATAAAGCAATAATCTCTTCCCTCAACGATGGATCTAAAGAAGTTCCCAAAAGCACAACTTTCTCATCCCCCTTTATAGGAACTCTCACAATATCCTTCTCTCTGGCCAAAGGTGGAGTCTCATCATCATCATCAAGGATAATCTCAACAGAATGAGGGTAAATGCAATAGGAACTCGATGTACATGAAGAAGTAGAACTTTGGTCATCATCCCCATCACTCTCAACATCAGTAGTAACCCTAAAACTCACAGTAGAAGAAGGGTAAGCATGAAGAACCGCTCGGGAAGATCCTCTACCAAGAAGCAACCGCCCTCTAGGAATGTCAATAACACAATCAGTCTTCCATATCCAAGGTCGCCCTAAAAGAAGCTAGTATTGGCGAGGTCCTGGACTAAGCCGCAAAACATAACAATCAATCTCCACCATACGCCCAGCGACAAGGACTGGCAAACCTTGGATAAAAACCCTGAGCTCTCACTGGTCGATGATCACCCATACGCAGACTAGTAGTAGGAATTCCATTGAAAGATAACCCCAACTTGGAAAAGGTAGAATAACTGAAAAAATTGATGCGTGATCCTCCATCAACAATAGCATGTGGGATCACTAGGTGGTGGATCATGCACTCCACTCGAGAGGACACTCACACTCAGCAAGAAGGGAATCCACTTTCTGAACAATAGGAAGATTAGGACCCACTCCCTGGGAAGAACTCAAAGCTCTGCAGTACCTCCTCAAAAGGGCTCGGCTAGAGGGAGATGTGAGAAGGTATTGTGGAAGGGACATGGTGAGCTCTACTCGATTAAGAGCAGAAACAAGGTCAAAAGAAAGAATGGGGCAAAAAAACTTACTTGGAGTAGGGCGTGGACGAGTGTGGCGAGGTCGAGGTAAAGGGTCGGCAACAAGAACAGCGACATGGGTGGGTGCGTGGGTAGCAACAACAGGTTCGAGATCTCCCTCCTCATCAACAACCTTCTCTTTCCCCTTTCGTGTGATGGCTCGCACGGGTGATGGTAAATTATTTATATTAACCCTAGATGTGTAAAGACATAGCTACACCGAGCACTAAAGTGCACACAGAGTCGTGTCATGTGCCCCTCTCAATGCCTAGGAATGGTAGTGCATGCTTGGTTTATGCATAGCTCGATTTTTGTGGGCTCCTCCTCCTTTGATGAGCCAGATCCTTAGTTGGCCAGGTGTTGGGTTATAAGATTTTTTTATGCAATTAGCTTGGGCTGTGCTTGTAGGCTCCTCCATTAGTTGTGCCTTCTTGGCTATGATGAGTGGCATAGGACTGTTTGGTCTTTTCTTTATGCTGACTGGCTATGAGCCGCATTGGCCTTCTTTTTTCCCATGAATATACCATGGTGCTTCTATAAAAAACCATCTTCTTCTTCTTTGCTTCTTTGACCAAACGGATGGGTGCAAGAAACCCACAATTCAACGACACAAACAAAATTCTCAAAGCAAGAAGCGAGATATTGAACTTGGGAAAGCATAAAATCGACAGCAAAACACGAAATTGAGGACAAATACGTGCCCAGGAGCACATCGGCGGCCTACGAAACCCTAGTTTTGATGAGGACGAGAAGAACAACAGGCGGCTTTTTTATTACTACCGTCAATTCAATTTGTCAAAGCAAGAAGCGAGAAGTTTTTACTTATCACGCTTGGGTAGCACACTTTTATATTTAAAGCTTGGGTAACCTAAAAAAGCAAGAAGTTTTTTCTTATCAGGCTTCGTAACAAACTTTTTTATTGAAGCTTGGGTACCCCAAGATGGGTCTTCTCTCGATGCCACATGCCACATGGTATTTTCTCCTTGCTTGATTTTGTGCAAGCATCTTAAGCTACCCAAGGTAAAAAGGGAAGATCACTTTCATGTATTTTGTATGCACCGGACATACCGCATTCATGTCGGACTGCTGCTACGGCGGCCAGTCGGTGTCCAAGTTGAGTACTATACATACGTTATCCAACTCGCAAGCTCTATCCCGAGATCAATCCCAAGAATCTCCCTCTCTCTCTCTCTCTCTCTCTCTCTTTTACACACGCACACGCCGGCGCGCGGACGCAGAATCATGACAAGGAGAATGGGACTATGGCGCGTCTGCACAATGCTCATGCTAATACTAGGTTCGTGTAAGTGGCCCCGCTGATCGTCCATCCAGGTTAATCTAGCTATGGCGGATTAGTGATCTATGAAAGCTGCTTGAAAACATGTTGTTGATGTGGTTTGTTTGCGCAGTGCTGGTGGTATTGGACACGGCGGCGGGGCAGGCGCCGGTGCACTGCTCGGCCGAGAAGAACATTATAATTGAGCAGCACGAGCTGGACGGCAACAGCGGGGGCGGTGGAGTGGTGGGCTTTAGGGAGCCGGTGACCTCTACGACGGTGCGATTTACGTGCGGCGTGGCCGAGGGACGGTGGTGCGTGACGAGCGACGTGAAGGTGGCGTGCGGGCCGGAGTGGACGCAGCGGCTGGTGATGCCCACCTCCCTGACCGTCCTGGGCAACGGCGTCTGCCTGCTCACTCCCTACACGAGCTACAGCCCCTACTTCAGCTACGCGCTCTTTCTCTACTTCGGCTCCAGCTTCATGGAGCTGAAGCCCCTTAGCGCAACCTTCACGTGCAACAGCACTAGCTCCTAAATTATTGCCGCCATCAACCTTACAATTAGAATTAAATTTCAAACCTGTCCCATTAGAGATTGTCTTTAAAAAATAAATCACAATAATAAGCCTGATTGAAGCAGCCACGGAAATATCAACACCTTTCTTTCTTCAAGATAACTATCATCTGTACTCCTATCAAACTTATGTCAAATTCATCTTACTTAGAATTTCTAGCTAGTTCAAATCCTCCGAATAGGTGTGCTAGTGGGATGATAAGCTTTTATTGATTTTAACTTATAATCTTTTCTAAGAATCGAAGATGCATTATGTGGCTCGAATAAATTTTAATTCTGCTTTCGTTTGTGCCTTATGAATGAATGAGTCCTTGGTAAGAAATAGCTCTGAAATCTGACGATACAAGAAGGAAAGTTTGAATCAAATTGAAACCACATCAATGATCATGATCTCTTGAGTAAATGTTTTTTTGTATCCAAAGAAGTCATAGTAAGCATATCAAAAGTTTCTCTCGGTTGCTCCATGTAAGGTATTCCCCGGATGAGTCTAAAGATCTTGAAGATTGCAAAAATTTGTAAAGCTGGTCATCAACGGTAACCTCCATATATACTGACAAATGGTTGAATAAGGTAACATTATCATCGAAGTTATTTAGCCTAAGATGAAATATCTTATCATTAGCTACCTTTGCAAAGCAGATTCTCTCTTTGAGATTGACATGCATAAACATGCATATTACAATGTATCAATGAATAAGCAATGTACCTACTCAAGGTGAGGTTGCCTTTTTGCCATTTCTACATATCTTCTACTAGCTTTACTCAAAATAGAAAGATCATGAGATAGGATTATTCTCACAAGTGGGCTATCTATTTCTAAAAGTCTGACAAGTTACCACAATAAGCACTCGAGAGAACTATATTGCAATTCCATGTCACATCGTGAAGAGTATTAGGACCTGGTTCTATAGTAGTCGGCACAGTTTGCAGAACCAAG
Source organism: Cibotium barometz (assembly GCF_041138505.1). NCBI lineage: Eukaryota > Viridiplantae > Streptophyta > Polypodiopsida > Cyatheales > Cibotiaceae > Cibotium > Cibotium barometz. Next base: position 32,707,315 of record NC_141098.1, read on the forward strand.
AAGCCAAGCAACCTTGGCTAGCATGGCACTAGAGATTTTTATAGATGCCATTGAAGCATTCCATTAACTCAAAGATTGTTCTATTGGTTTGGTTTATTTTAGGAAGCCATACTTCTATGGTGTCACTAAACCTGTGGGAGAGACCCAAATACATGGTCATTTGCTTTGTGCATGCAAGAATGCATAGAGACAATGTGGGGAAATCAATCTACTTCGATACTTGAGAGAACCAACTCTAATTAATGGACCATTCACATAGAGCATATAGCAAGGTTAACACCTCATCATAAAGAATGTCCCAAAAAAACACAAGAGCTACCCAAAATCTACATAAGAAAAAATACTTTCCTCAAAGTGATGAGAACCTACAACATCTCTGTGACATGAATCTTTCCTTTCATAATCTTGGAGATAAAATTTGGTTGCCATGTGATGGTCTACACAAACGTAAGGATTAGGGGAGCTCCATCAAGAGTGTTGATGAGCCGAAAAGCCATGGCTGGTCTCTCACTGTGACACCATGGCATATGTTCTCTTTCTTCTATAGAATGAAACACCGCTTTCATGTCAATTATCATGCTATGTGCCTAGACTCTTCCTCAATCTCTTTAACTTTTTGTATAGAGTCTCTTTTTGTGAGAATGCAAGTGGTCATCAACCAGAAAATTGTGCACCTTACCATTGATCAAGATTCTTCCACTATAAGAGATGGGGAGCACAGTCGCCTGAAGAGGAGAGAGAGTAGAAATAGGGGACCCAAGTAGGTGCACAGGGTGTGTGCAGTTCCAGTGCGCTGCTATGTATGAGACTATAACCATGCATGGCTATAACGCGGCTATAACCTCGTGGATCTTCACTCATAAGGATCTCAACATGCGCCAGAGGAGGTGGATGCAGACCCTGCAGGAATTTGATTTTGAAATCAAGTACCACCCAGGCAAAGAAAAATTGGTAGCAGATGCCCTTAGCAGAAAATCCTCCTTGCTTGTAATTACTGTAGTGTCAAATCCTTTGATTATTGAAGCAAGAGAGAAGATCATGCAGGATAGATTCTTTAGCCCTATTGCTACCCTACTTATGCAGGGAAAAGCAAAACTCCACAGGAGTTTAACCGAGTTTAAGGGTACAACGTGGATGATGGAATTATGTATTATAATCGCAGGCTATGCATTCCCAATGATGAGGGAACTAAGGGTCAAATTTTGAATGAAGCCCATGACAGCCTTAGTGCAGGACAGCCAGTTTTTATCAAAACCTACATGTCTGTGAAGAAAAGCTTCTTTTGGCCTGGTCTAAAAATGGATGTGCGTAATCATGTACGTCAATGTCTAACTTGTCAGAAAGTCAAGGCCGAGAGAGTAAAAATGCTTGGGAAATTACATCCATTAGGATGAAGTGGGAATGCATCAGTATGGATTTTATTACTGGATTACCTTCAGTGCAATCAGGTTACAACTCCATCTTCATGGTAGTTGATAGACTAACCAAAGTTGCCCATCTGATTCCTGTAAAAGAAACCTACACTGCAGCAGATGTGGCCAGAGTGTTCCTCAAGGAAATCTTCAGATTGCATGGCCTACCCCCAGAAGAATAGTAAGTGATCGAGATCCCAAATTCACGTCAAGATTCTGGACTGCATTTTTTGAAGCAGTAGGAACTTTCTTGGATCTCAGCACAGCTTACCACCGTGAGACCGATGGTCAAACTGAAAGGGTGAACTAAGTAATCAAAGATATACTTCGGTCATGCTGTAGGCAGGGAACCCAAGAAGTGGCTAAGCTATCTGCACCTAGTCGAGTTCACCTACAATACTTCTTATCACACAGAAGTATTGGGATGAGCCCTTTCAAAGCTTTGTATGGACAAGATTGCTTAACTCCATTAACTTGGTCCGACCCATTGATTAGGGTCGAGATGTCCAGACAGATGCTTGATGACATGGAGCAGCAGATGCAATCAATTCGCTAACATTTTGTGGAATTGATCACCACCATAAATCCATTTGGATGCCTTTTCACGGTTTCTTGAGTGCCTCCACACACAATTCACATCCAATATAAAAATTTGGAATGTCCTCAATTCTACCTTTCAGATGTTTTGAATAATGAAATAATAATCAAGAATTGCTCCACTCTCTCGCTCAAAGTTTGCCATAAGTATATTTCCCTTTGTATCTCTGTGTTGGGTGAGAAAATGCCTTCCTTCGGACCACATGGCATTGTATACCTTATACTACCACCGACAACGAATGAAGTACGTTTATGATAATGAACAACCATATTGTGAGATTATACTTGTATAAAAAAAGAGAAAGTAGAGACACACTAACATGAGGCTTGCGTACTCCCATTCCTCTTTTGTCACCATCTCTCCATGTTCCTTGGCCTTTTCCATTTCTTTATAAATCCAATCAATGGTGTGATATTTTGGAAGTGATGCAAGCTCTAGAGTAAATGGAAAGCCTCTCAAACACATCCTAAATGCTCTTCTCACCTCATATCAGTTTTTCCTCACCTCTTCATACCTTGCCACCCACCTCTTCATAACTTCTTCAACATTGATGTGTCCATTATCCTTGCTCTTCCTTTTTCTTGCAGTATGTGGGACACCGTGCACTCGTCATCCTTATGACTCCACAATCATGGCATTGTGGGATCCATTGGAGAGAGATACTCTAAAATGTGGACACATGCTTCTTGCACTAGCCAACCATTTGCCAGGATTCCTTCTACCTATATCTTTGCCTAACAAAATCCTTCAAGGCCTTCATGAAATGCTCAAGAAGAACATCCACAGAGCATGCACAACAATGCACACCGAAATTTCATCTATCAAGTGTACCACAATATGTAATTAACTAGCGAGTATAGTTCATGGGAAGTTTTTCTTAATCATGCACATTGCCTCCACTACCATTACTTCGGCTGCATCAATCGTGGATGGATGGATCTCCTTAGAACTTATGTATCTAAGATAGAGTTAAGTCTATTTAATTAGCACAACTAATCTTACAATCTAGTGTAACAATAAATAAAGGCATGTTAGAATTTTAGTTTTTCATAGCTCACCACTGCCCCCTTTTTGTAGATGGCCTCACACAATTTTTTTTCTCCACACCCACTAATGCATATGGGAAGAATGAATTATGTATCACAAAACATTACAGTCAATGTTATGCAATTACAAATCAAGACCATCACAAAGCTTTTATAAGTAAACTGAACATACATGTGACATCTTATGCCAATCACACATTTTTAGACTATACAAACGAGTTTCTCCTTTCTTCCTTGTTTTTATGAATACCCCCTTTAAAGATTACATCATGTAGGGGTACAAAAGGCATCAATTCGATCCTTCATGCTCTTCTCCTTGTTCTTTGTCAAGATTCAAGGTGCTTTAGTTAAAATTTTCATTCTCTTGAACTATTGGAGACGTGTTCAATCAATACGAAGTTCTCCCAAACCGCTAAAGAATCTCTCTTGACAAATATATGGTCCCAAATATTGGATGCTACATTTTTAATTATGTGCATTGGGGATCTAGAAGATGATTGATTCTTAGGTTTGTCCAATACGAGATATACGAAAGAAGATTGAGTACCTTTTTTATTCCCGATGGTGGCATATGGGACTATCCTCTCCACAATACTTTCCAATCACCTATGGGACAATCCTCTCCACAATACTTTCCAATCACCTATGGATGATGTGGGGGGACTCATTTTGTAGATGGAACAAAGTTCTCATGATCAATGGAAAAAATTGGTGATGGTCTTCGTACATGACCTTCTTGAGATGCATAGGCCATGTTGTAGCAAACGATGGTCCACAAAATCGGACAAGCATTGTGACTGAATGTTTCGAGTCCTAATTATGCACACAATATACAATGACAGTTGGCTTGTATCTAGAGTAGGTGTTATGGCATGTTTTCTTTATTAGTGTGTTGCGGGTATCTTTTATTTTTGCATCATTACATTTTGTATCCTTGTAGCATTGTTTGCTTGCATAAGTGGCATGTGTGTTTGAGCTCACGCCATGATGAGAGTTTTTTGAGGAGCTTCTTGATGTGGCTTTATATTCAATAGAAGGTCTTTGCAGTAGAAGTAGATAGAGCTTTGGGTGATATGGTATGTTCTTAGTTTGTGGAGGTCTTGAGGTGGTTACCTAGAAGGTCACTGTAGTTTGAAATCAAACAACCCAGGCACATGGATGGACAATGTGCCTACTAAAAATGGAAGTTGTTTGCGTTGATGCGGGGAGTGATCGAGAAGAACGTAGACAAAAAAAAGGTGAAAGAGAATGGGGAGATCGAAGGAATCAGGCAACAACCCTTTTTTGAGAAAGGAAGGTAGAAAAGGTCTTTTTTGGTTTAATAAAGCGGAGGTTTTTGGTTGGAGATAGCAGGACCTTGAACTTAGAACACGATACCGCCACAATCGCAAAAGAGACTTAAAGAGAAGGAGAACCCTGAGTGAAGTGTGTCAGAATAGTGTGAGAAGGTGTGGATAAGGCTAGAGCAGAGAGCAAGAGTATCAGCTGAGGGTTGCAGGAGGAAAGCTTAGGATCTATGTCTGAACCTTTGTTGGAACTTGCTATTAGTCAATACATGCTCAACTATTGTTTGTGTTTGAAGATGATGCTCTGAAGAGTTGTTGGAGGGAACTACCTGCCTAGTATCCCTTGGTTTTATGTTATTTTCTTTCTTATTTGAACCCAAGGTTTCATGGTTATTCAGATTGCTTTTTGATATTGCGCATATAAAGAATATTGATTTCTTGAGTTTAATCATGTTGTGAGTGATGGGTGAGTTTATGGTATTTTGGTTGTGATGGTTATCATGTTTAATCATGTTGAGTGGATGGTTGAGCTTATGGTGTTTTGGTTGTGATGGTTATGGTGTTTTGATTAAGATTGCTAAAAGGATCAATGGTGAGGAATGTCTAAGTTAGTGTTGAGAGCCGACTCACTAGTAACAAAGTCAGCTGAAGGCTAACTGAGAGTAACTCTAATCAGTTAGTGTCAGTTGATTACCATGATGAGTCAGTTGAAGATTTAGAAGGGTACAAATAATCATTTTGGACTGAGAGAAAGCTAAATAAGGTCAAGTTTGGTAGCCACACAGAATTGTTAGATTCAAACAGTGGTTCATCAGCTAAAGGTCAACTAAGGTCAGATAAGAAGCTATAGTTTTGAATATTTTAGGGATCTAGGATGTTTAAAGGTCTGTGGGTGTTAGAAGAAACCAAAATGGGAAGGTCTAAAGTTAGCTAATTGAGCTGGAATCAAACAGTTAGCTTAGTCGGAACTAGATCTTATAGGAGTCAGCTTGACGGTCAAAAGAGGTGTGTTGACATGTTTAATAGGTTTCTAGAGCAAGGGATTTGAGAGCAGTTGTCCCTAGAGGAAAATATAGGAAGTTTAGAGGACATGAAGTTACCTGAAAGTCTGATAAATTCAGCCAGAAAGAGTCAAGGGTCAGTAGAAGTCAGCTGGGGTCATACGAACTTAGTCGGAAAGAGTCAAGGGTCAGTAGAAGTCAGTTGCGGTCATATAAAGTTAACAATAGATCAATGGAGATCAGTTGAGATGTTAGGATTGAAGATCACGGCTATGGTGAACCAGATATGACCTAGCATGACATTTTGGTCAGTCAACTGATTTAGTCTTAGGAAGGTTAGGTGTCCAAATGTATTAGTAGACAGCCAGAGGACATCTACAAGGCTACTGGGTGACTTGATTTGGGTGTTTTGAGTGTTTTGGGTGCTCTAGACGCTGATTCTTTTTTATCTTTCAGTATTTTGGTGCCTCCATGGAGGAATTGGGTTGAAGTACCTTTGGTGTTGTTGCCTACAAGTTGTGCATATTATGATATGTACCGAGTTTTCTCATAATAGTACATATCATCATGAGAGAATTGCAATGTCACCTTTTGGGGCACTCTATGGGTACAAAGTGAATATTCCAATGATGGTTCAAAAGCAAGAGGGGGTGAATCCTAATGCAAAAGAGGAGATGGAAAAGTTGGATTCACTCTTATAACAATGCAAAGCTAATATGAAGCAAGCTCAAGAAAGGATGATACATTATGATAATGCTCATCGGAGGCCATTGGAGTTCATGAAAAGTAATTGGGTATTCTTGAGGATTCCCAAGACAAGATATGGTTCTCTCAAGGGAAACACAAATACCAAGTGAAGTCATCGCTACTATGGGCTATACAAGGTGGTGAGGCATGTTGGTGAAGTTGCTTATCGATTGGCACTTCCATCAATCACAAATATCCATGATGTGTTTCATGTGTCACATCACAGAGCTTACATTGGGACAAAGGTATTTATGCAACCTCTAGTGAAATGAGGAGGGTATGATTCAAGCAATTTCGGGTACAAGAGAATGAGTTCTTTGCAACCGTACATTAGTAAAGTACTTGGTCAAATGGCGAGGGATACCTAAAGAAGAAGCTTCTTGGCAACTCGGCTCTATATTGAAAGGGTTTGAAGGGTTTTTGGATGAATTTAGGAAGTTCAACAAGGGTCAACAACAGTGAGGTAGCTTGTTGGAAATTTCTGTAAACTCACTATGGACAAATCTATAGCCTTGGGAATTGGATGTGTAATGTTTGGAAGCTACACAATGCTTTCATGTCATTATGGGGTAGATAGTATGGCGAGAGTATGGCTTGTTTTGAGGACTTATTTAGTAGTTTATAGCCATATACATGCAATTTTGGCTTTTCGTACTACATGGTGTGAGCATAAGCTTCAAGTTTGACATGAGTCCATTAACATATACTCCATCCATGTGGATTGTGATTGTACATATCAATGGTTTTGAGGATTTCAATGTAGTGGGGATGGTTTGTAACAAAGTGAAATAGTCTCATATGAATAAGGCCAATGGACCATGCTCATGGTGGGAACACTTATGATAGTCTGAAAGGGATGGTCATGTATATATACCAAATAGGCCATATTTGGGGCTAACTTTTGATAACCATAATAGGCTAGTCTCCTTAATGTATACTAATCAAATGATAATCTAGGCTAATCCAAGCCTAAGTTAGATATCCCTTTCTTTCAATTATTTTTGGACTGAATCAATAGGACTTGTTGTTTACATTATGAACAGAACCCCCTGCAAGTACTCATGGTAGGACACCTGAACACAAATTTACATAGGCATAAAACTAGATATGTCTTACTTAAAAGTATTTGGATATATTGCATATTTGCATATTCGTGGGATGAAGTGAGAACCAAGATATATCTGAAGGTAGAGAAATACATCTTCATTGGTTATGCTTTGGAGTAGAAAGATTATAGATACTATAATCCTACAACTCATGAGATGCGAGTAAGCAGAGATGTTATCTTTGATGAGATTAGTATCTAGTATGCACCAATGAAGGCAACTAAACATGTACATGTAAGAATTAATGATACCACATGTAGATTATCAATCACAAGTGCTTAGTGGATCTAGAGATTCCTCTAGTATAAGTGGATCCAATTTTAGTCCATGGTTAGGTAGGTTGAAGACAAAGGTGTAGGCCCACAAGTCCAACAATACAATGTTTGAGTTGTGTTGTTGGACTTGTGCATCAATTTATGCAAGCCCGCCGCCCGCAGGAAGCCAGACTTGGATGTGGGTTCACTATTGATTATGGACTTTTCTATGAGGTTGGTAGAGAGATACAGCTACATGGGTGTACAAATATTGATTGGATTGGTAGTGGTAATGTCTCAAATAGGAGATCTACCAGCAACTTTATATTTCCTTTTGGGAGTGTGTTTGTGAGTTGGAGTAGCAAGAAACATTTGATAGCTACCTTTTCAAGTACAGAGCTAGAGTACAAGGGCATTGTTATGGCGAATTATGAGGTTTCAAGTGGATGACATCGTCACAAAGGCATTGGGTACTTAGCATGAATAGATTTCAATTGGCATAGTTCATCAAGAATACTAAAACCTCCTGCTCTACTTCTTAAAGGACAAGCAATGACTGCACTAACCAATCATGAAGAAAATCTCACACACCATTAAAATAAAATCTACAAAGCAAAGGACTTGTATATATCTTGCATGGTTTCCTTAAACACCCGTATAAAATATGCCTTTGATATATATGAGCAAGTCGACAAACCTCTTCTTTGCAAGGTAATTATTTATTAACTATTCATGTTCTCTTCAACTTCTCTTCTTTTGAAGGAGCTTGTGGAGGATCATGTCTTGGATTGTGTGTGGTTTAGAGGTGGTTCACTACTAGCCTGTTTTCTTTTGAGGATGCTTTCTTGCACATTGCTTGTAGATTATCGTAGTAATGGATTAAATGAAGTGAGTGAAACCCACTTGGAATTCTTACAAGACCAACTACAATGTATAGCAAACACAATCTGATAATTGTTGAATTCTCAATTCTTGTCCACTTTCACTCCATCTACCTGCATCAAAACCAACTGCAATGTATAGCAGACACAACCTGGAAATCATTACATTCTTAATTCTTATAGCCACTTTCACATGACAAGACCAACTACAATGTAAAGCAAGCACAACCTGATAATCGTTACATTCTTAAATCTTATCCACTTTCATTGCCATCTACTTGAATTGAGATGCACAAAAGCATCCTAGCTGCCCATGCATCAACATCATTATTTAACAAGAAATGAATGAGGTACATCATTATTTAACAAGAAATGAATGAGGTACATCATTATTTAACAAGAAATGAATGAGGTATATCATTATTTAACAAGAAATGCATGAGGTATATTCACTTACATATGAAACCACATTACTATAATCCTTATTACTCTAAATTCTCTAAATGATAATGTGGACATATTTATACTCCTCATCAGGTGTTTAGCAATGTATGGATTAATTCTAAATTCAATTGAAGATTAGCACAAAGCCTTAAATCACATAAATAAAAAATACATTTTTCTAACCTCAAAACTTACGGTAGAGCTCTTATAAATAGGCTTCAAAAATACATCTTGTAACCTCAAAACTTAAGATTGATGATTGTTATTTCAGATTTTAGTTTGTGCGAACACCCTATTTGCATGTTAACATCCCTTATTTTGTTTTGGTCAAAAGATAAGGATACAATTCCTATAAGCATATGCAGGGGTGGTTCTAACTAATCATCATTTGAATTGTGCAAAACATCTCTTGTGTTTGCTATCACAACTCTATCTCTCTCCCTCTTACTCTTGTTATCTCTCTATGTCTGTGTTGCACCAATTCAGCATGGCTCTAACCTCCATCCCTCTCTTTGTACATGCTTTTGGCACCATGAATGCTAACATGGTATGATGTGTTTTCTGAATAGTGTAGTAAAACACACATCAAGGATAGCGTGTAGGGCAAAGGGCAAGGTAGCAAAAAAAACACAAAAGGAGCACTCAAGGTGGCCTATAGTAAACCTAGATATAGCCACCAAAACATGATAATCACGTGGGCTTTCTAGTAGCCTCCTATGGCCATTAATGCAAGGCAGAGAAGGCCAATTATTGTTCCACATGCATTTAGCTCTATACATATATTAAGCTCTGTGCATAGAGCTTAATCTATGCATGCATTAAGCTCTATACATATATTAATCTCTATGCTGGATGCATTAATCTCTATGCATAGATTAAGCTCTATGCATAGAGCTTAATGCGTGCGTAAGCCTAAGATAATCCTAAACCTTAGCACCCAAGGGTGCAATAATAGGTAGATGTAAAGCATAAATGATTAGAGGGCTTACCTCTTTTTGGTGAAGTTGGAGGAGAGGATTAGAGGACCTACAAACCAAAAGATTAAACAAAAAAATTAGTAATACAAAGCTCTAAAATCTTAATGCGTAGATTCAAAACCCTAAAGAATACAAGAAAAATAGAGCTTACCTCTATATTATCTAGCTAAAAGAGATGATTAGACCTAAACAACATAAAAATACAAAGAGTGATTAGCAACAAATTTAATTAACTCTACCTACCAAATATAAGAAAGATACAAAATACCAATACACATTAAGCATAGACACAAAACGGAGAAGGAGAAGCAACACTCTATGCATTAATTTTAATCTCATTATGTTTCTTATTGATCATTAGGTTAAGCATAATAGAAGCAAACCCTAATCATTAGGTCACACCATCACTTGTAGAGTGATGGATAGGAAAAAAAAATAGGAATAGCAAGGGAAAGGGGAAGAAGAAGAAGAAAAATACCATCAAGAGCTTACACCATAGCCATTTGGTGATGAGAGAAAGAGTATCATGAAGACATGAAGAGGAAGGGGAAGGGGAAGAGGACATGGAATATAAAGAGTACAAATGCATGTGAGGGGAGCTAGATTGATAGAAGCGAGGAGTCGGTGCAGGAACTCAAGAAAAGGAGTGGAGGGAATTTTTCTGGAGAGCGAAAGATAGGCTCCAGTAGCACTTCAGGTTCAAAAAGTTAATTTTCTAAGTCTTGCTATAAGCATCGTTAAAAACAATGCCTAGTTGTGCTTTAATGGTGCTTATAGAGGCGTTAAAAGTGACTGTTATAGAGACTTCCAGAGAGAAAATCTATGCACTTACCCACACTGCTAGATTTAATGCATGTATTTATATTGACTTTTTAAATTGCACACTTTTTGTGCCTGATATACAGATGTCTTCTACTAGTTCGGATAGTGATCGATCACCACCATTAATTGGAGGTCTAGAGTGCTTGCGAAGAAGAATCCCTTTTTCATGTGCAATATGCAATAATGTTTGTACCGAGTGGCATTGGAGCATATTAGAAAATGGGGATTATTTAAACCAATGCCAGCCAACTTATTGATGCAAGCCAATTCCTCGGTTATTATATAAACTAGTGAGATGAAATGTAAACTCATGGTTTGCCATATGTAATTTTGAGTGTCATTGGGGAAAACTTGAGGAAGGAGTACAAGCTTTGTAAAGGAGCAGTGGGAAAGTGGAGCATGTCAAATACATTTGGAAGATCCATGATTTTCTCCACATGAGATAAGGAAGAGGATGTCATGGAGGAGATGATCACTCATGTTTTTGAAAGTGAGGGTGAGAAAGAGACACATAACTTTGAAACACATGAAAGAGAGGATGTGTTACACTAGGAGGCTAACACACCATTGTACGAGGGTCCAAAGTACTCAACTTTGCAGGAATGCTTGAAAATCCTCAACCTGTAAACAACACATGGATAGAGAAATAATAGTGTGAATAACCTACTCTGATTAATAAAGAACATGCTCCCAACAAACAAATTTAATAGTGTGAATAGCCAACTCTGATTATTAAAGAACATGCTCCCAACAAACAATTTAATGCCCGCAACAAGAAGAAGTGATGCTCGAGAAAATACTTTCCTAGCTTGCTATGGATTACACTCGAATTCATGCATGTCGTAATAAGGATTGTGTACTATTCAAGGGTGACTTTTGCCAATGTCATCAAATGTCTAATTTGTGGAGAGGATTGTTACTGGGTGAAAAATTTTCGCAAACGGTATCGAGGCACTTTCCTATTATACCTCGCACTCAACATATGTTCCAATGTCAATCCATTGCTAAGTTAATGACATGGCATGTGAACCGTTGTTTAGCCAATGGCATGATGAGGATTCTTGCCAATTCATGGGCTTGGGCTCACATTGAGGATGGATGGCCATAGTTCAAAGATGAGCCCCATAATTTATAGCTTGGATTGGGTATGGATGGGGTGAACCCATTTGGATTGAGGTATATATTATGGTCCACATGGCCCATTGTTATTTGTGAATTACAATATTCCTTCATGGATGTCCATCATGAAGGGTCATGTGATGCTTGCGCTTCTTGTGCGTGGGAAGCACAAGTTAAAGAACATGGATTTATACCTTGAGCCCTTGATTCATGAGCTTGAGCAATTATGGAGAGGCATAAGGGTACATGATGTTTCTCGTGCAATTTCATGCCACAATGGAATGGTCAAGGGTATCTTGACGTGGACTATGCATGATTTTTAAGACTATATGGAGTGCTCAGGTTTGTTACACTCATAAATTGATCCTTATCTAAGCATGCACAAATGATTCATTTATAACTCTAATGTATTGTAATGTCTATTAACTTTCAATTCTTACATGCCAATTTTGTAGGTCCCACAACTACAGGATATAATGCATGTCTAATTTGTGGTCCATAACTTGTATCCAAACATACATATGCACTAAAGAAAGTGATGTATGATGACCACCATCGATGTCTTCCTCCAAAGCACCCTAATTATGCTGCATCAAAGGTTTCTCTGATTGTGGATGAGAGTGAAGAGTAGGACCCCATGTGTCATTCGCCTCCTATAATGTCATTGGAGGGAAGGTGGAGAGATATGTGCGTCCAAACAAGATCATACTCTCTATGGAGATATTGCAAGAAAACATATGTGAAATTTGACATTGGAGATGGTGCTTTTGGTGGCTGACTTTGTGAAGGAAATCGAATAATTTTTCATTAAGAGTTTCTTCAAAACTAGTATCGGGTTCGACCTCAATCTCAAAAGGATGCATCTACAAGCAAAAAAAAGTTGCCAAAATGATTGTTAATTGCACATCAATGAGAGAATAATGGAGATCCGTAGTTACACTACAAACGTCATTACAAGGCAATTCATGGTGCATGGTGGCGAGTGAAGCTTGATATCGCATTGTGCTGAACCGAAATGTAAATGATCTACATTGCAAAAATATGCATCAGAGAAGCTAGCGATACTACAACTTTTATTTTGAATTCAAGCTATACTAAGTCTACATTACTAAAATTTCAGCAAACACTATTATGACACAGAGATATAGAAAAGGGTCCCATATTTGAGCTAAAAAGACCTTCTATATTGCAAGTCAATACAACACGATTTACGTTGGAAGTTGACAAGGGGAAGCCTTATATTGTGTTATAATGACTTGCACTATACAAGCTCTAAATTGCACTAATCTGTAATAAAACAAACGGCCATCTAAAGCTCATGATACTCAGTTTTTTGTCGTATACAATGAGCGTATGGTTTGACATTGCACAAGTATGCAATGTAGCTGATCGGATGTAGGCTTCCATATTCACACTATAATGAGAGCATATATTGCAAGTCAGTACAACGCGATATAGGATGGATGTTGGTGAGTGAAGCCTTTTATCGCACAAATCTGTAGAAAACACTAAAAAGTGGCTTCTAAAAATGGGAGTATGGATCAGTGATCACCCATAAGGTTCCAAATTCGCGTTGTACTGACCTTGTATAACGCAAGTTACTACAATGTGATTTAGGGTGGACATTCTCGAGAGTAAAGCCCTTGTTGTAATGAAGCTCAAAGTCATTTCTACTAAAAACAAGAGTATGGGCCGGAAATTACCCATACGGTTCTGAATTCATGCTATAGTTACCTTGTATAACGCAAGTCCGTACATACTACAAGATTTAGGGTGGACATTCTCCAGTGAAGCCCTACATTGTGCTGTACACTAAAACTCAAAATTAGTTATCAATTATACATGATTTGCATAGGACAAGAAGGAATGACACTTATAATCATATGAAAACAAACATTTTTAAGACCGATAAGACTTAAGAAATTAACTCATCTTAAAATTACCTTAGGGTTGGAGACTGTCTCCTCACAGATGAGTGTCGGGAAGATTAGGAGAATTGCCAACAGTGGTCACACCATCAGAGAGGAGCAAGCAAGAGCGAGAAAATATTTTCACAGAAAACAAAGCCAAGAGCATTTGAAACTCATGCTAGAAATAATGCATGTGCAAGTCTGTGCATTATTGCACGGTCTTTATATGTGGCAAGATTTCATTCGCGGTCACCTAGGTTCATTCACATGAGTGATAGACATGTGTCACTGATGCATTCGATTGTCATCATTGCATGTCACGTGCACTTAACACTAACGTCATCATGCGGAATCACATCTAATTAAGGTTGGAACCCTTCTTTTAAACCTAAATCGTTGAATTAAGCATTAAGATCTCCGTAAACAAGAGTGTCTTTAATCGATTTTTTTTGTCATGATCTATTCGCCGTCATCTACACCATCTCATCGCTTTGTGGGGACGACATCCTAGTGATGAGTAAGTGTCCATTTCTCAATACAATGTTTATTAACTTGCACCATGTCTTCTTCTTCCTTTTCTATGTGGACTCCCGAGAGTGAGTTTCTTTCATTGTGAAGTAAATACAACGCAATATGGGAGTTTTAATGTGTTGGAACTCTCCCATCACGTTGTAGTGCATTGAATCCAAATGTGTTGGAACTCTTCCCATCACGTTGTAGTGCATTGAATCCAAATATGTTGTTGCGTTTTCCTTCTTTTTTATAGATGGTGTGGAGAAAGAGGACAGTGAGGGCCTCTTTGTCTAACAATCCTAAAATAGGCTGGAAATCTCAGAAAGCTAGAACACGAAAGAATATTTCCAGCCTTCGCTCTATGAGGACTCAACAAAGGAATGAGTAGCATAGCTTCATCTTATGTGAACTACTAAAGGTACAGAGGCATCTACAGTGCTTCATTCCGAAGCTCCCATTCCAGCACCTTGTCAGATCCATTTGTCAAAGGAACCACTATGATGTGTGGTGGCAGGGCTTAGCGTTGGGTTGCTTACATGAGGCTGCCAAGGATTGGCTTATTGAACATTTCTAGGATAGCTATGTTCTAGCTACCCATGCACAAAGAGTAACAGTACTATCAAAGGACATGTACTCGCTACTATGGCTTCTTAGGTTTAGATATGACAAGACCCTAGAGCCACTAGGCCTCATGGACACAAGGATAAAAGATATCTTGGAGATCCCCCCTGAGGCAAAGACGTACTATTGTCGCTATCTAATAAAGAGACCAAGGGCAATCATTCGCGTGACACATGGCACAACGTACAAAAGACCAACAACAAAGCTAGAAATAGGGAGGTTCATAATACAAAGAGAATTGAAAGGGAAGGGAGAGAAGCTGTATTTCAAGAATTGTATAGTTCTGATGTACAGGCTTTGAGATATTTGGCCCCCTCCTTTGTTGTGTGGTTGCCAATGCGAGAAACTCCTTAATACTTCCATTTCGAGGTGGAGGAGATTGATTTCTTATGAAGAATTCAAAAGGAGGTCAATGGCAAACTTATGTAGGTTGTTTTAAGGTTTGTTATGCTCCATGCCCTAAACTTTAATTTAAAGTGTTATTCTTTCATGAAGTCATACGACGTTAATTATCTCTATGTAGTCTAGTTTTATCAAATCTGCCATAGGAAGCTCAGCGCAGGGTATATATTTTAGATTCTCTTATATCCCCACTTCTGGTTTCAGAGGATGTTTCGTACGTGGATATCTATCCATGGTTTAGGCATGTAGATTTGGACCATGCCCAAATCTTTGTAATGTCCTACCATGAAGCGTAAGTGTCATGTGACCTAAATTGTACTTTTGGTATTCTGACATAGATACTAGATTTACCATGTTATATTATTTATTGACTTTTGTAGTGGACATTGGAGTTTAATTAGATACTGAGGAGAAGTGATGCTATCTTGCCAATTCAATTACAATTTCATGGCAATGTGAGGCAATAAGTCCATGCATTCATTTTTTACATTACTCTGAGAGAAGAGAAGAGAAGAGAACTTTTTAACGTCATAGGAAACTATCCCAAGAGACCAAATTGATCTATCCGACAAGATTTGAACTCAAGACCTTTGATTCAAGAGGGAAAGAGAGAGAGAGAGAGAGAGAGAGAGAGAGAGAGAGAGAGAGAGAGAGAGAGAGATTATTGACAATTGAAAAATGTTGTGCATATCTATTAGAAAGTTAATAGCTAGTATTGAGGCCCTTGCCCAAGAGGAGATGTTTTATTCAATGGAGATAATTAGATACAGAGTCCTAGACCAAAATGATGGCTTTAGATGTGGTTGGATAGTGTGCTACAATTCCATGTTGTTGCTACACACAATGTTTGCACTACTCTTAGAAAACGTAAGCATGCACTTCTTCTTCTAATGATACCTCAAATTCTTTGTACATTCACTGATAGCACATATGTAAGTTTTTGTATGTGTAGAATCTACAACTATTGGATTATACAAATTTGGATGTGCAACTATATAGGGCCACAACAATTGAAACTCTAATTTACAATATTGGGCAAGGAGTGCCTAATATTCCATATGCATTGGTGCCTCCTCCACAATGGCCAAGACCAATGCCTCCGCCACGAGAGTATCCACAAATGCTAACCGATAGGGAGTGGATGCACCTTGGAGATTCGCCATCCCCTTGACACGAGCAAGATATTGACTCTCCCCAATAAGAAGAGCACTCCCCTTGATAGCAAGAGTAAGCTTCCCCTACCCAAACATAATATTCAGCGTCATCCATGCAATGTGTAAATTTATATTGACAATGTGTAAATTATTTATATTAACTACTCTCTACATGTACAAAATTTTGTCATGCCAAATTTTAACAAGGCATTTTTGTATCTCCATGTTGCAATGATGATCTATAAGAGAAATTGCTTTATGGTAATGTATTTACATTAAATGTTCCTTTTGTTCTCCATGCTTCTGAATTCAAGCTATACTAAGTTTGTGTTAATAAAGTTTCAGCAACATGCAAACATGCAAACATGACTAATAGGGTTCCATATTCAAGCTAAAAAGAACTTCTATATTGCATGTCATTACAATGCAATTTACGTTGGACATTGGCAAGGGGAAGCCTTATATTGCATTGTACTCACTTTCACTATACAAGGTCTATATTATAGTAATATGCAACAAATGGGCTTATATGTAGAATTCAAAGTAATGTATGTAAAGAATAGCCTATTACGGCTTAATGTTAAAATCTAGATGTTTTCAAGATAGAGCATCAACGTGGTTTATGTTTATGAGTTTAGGTGATGAGGTGTGCAAGGGTACTGATTTAGGTGTTGCATAGTGCGAGGGTACCGATTTAGGTGTCGCACGGATGGTGGATTGAGTCGTGGTGTGTGGACAGATCTCATAATATTTTGTGGCTGTATTATGGCATTTGATATTATTTTGACATCAGTGTGATGTGTGTGTGTGCACGCGTCAATTTATTGTAAAGTGTGCGTACGAGCATTAGTTGATTTATTTTGTAATGTGCATATGTGCACAAGTTAGATTATTGAATTAGAAAAATAGTGCAAACCTTAGAAGGTTTGAGGACAAAGGTTAATTGAGGACCAAGGCTAAAATTGAGGAGGACAAGGCTAATTAAATCGCAAAGTCCAAATATAGATGTATACTTTATTTTTGGCTTAAAGCCTACTTTTTGGAATATATAAAAATACCCACGCGAGAAGAAGCCACTCACGTTGGGGGGGAAAGATTGCACCCAGTCTTGTGTTGCCTTGTGTTGATGGTGATGTATTTCTTTCTCTTACTCTATGTTTTGATATGTGCTTTGATTTTTCAATTTAATTCAAGTAGTTGTTTTCATATTTGATATAATTTTTATGAGTCTTTTAATTATTCTCTTCAAGAAAATTAAAGGTCCGGTTGCATGGCTACCCACTTTGATAACTTCTATGAGTTCCTCTCCACCACCCCCGGGCGCAAGAGCGAGCTCTTTGTCATGTTATCTCGTGAAGTCGACTTTGAAAAGTCGCTCGTCCTTGCATCCCAACATTATGAGACGTAGATTGTATACATGGAGCAATACTTGGCTCCCCACTCCATCTCCTTTCCCCATTGCCCCAATGATCGATGGGTGCCTGTTGAGCTACTTAAGTACATTCAACAATATGCCCGCCCCTACATCCAGCGCCTTGAACGCTTCATCAACATCTACATCCCCGTAGGAGCTTACTGTACCTTCAATAAGCAGGAGAGGTGAAGCGGTTGGGGAAGGGCAATTTAGGAACTAGGTTCCTCTCGTGGCTCGCCACTTTTGCGTTCCTCATTGCGATGAGGATTCGGATGAGGAGGTAGAGATGCCTGCATTGCAATTGGCTGGGTATTTGAGGGATGACAAGGAAGTGAAGGCAGTAGGAACAAGTGCTGGTGTAGAAGAGCAGCTTGCATCAGAGCACTTTCTAGAGGGTGCACAATCTGCAGCTGAACAGCCCGCTGTAGTAAAAGATGCGGGGCCATCTTCCCCACACAAGGAGAGCAAGGTGCTGCCAGAGCTTGAGATCAATCTCTTGAGCACCATTGTGGTGGAAGGTGAAGAATACTTATTTCTTCATGACCTTGAAAAGGCAGCTGGCTTGAGAATGGATGAATGCTTGGGCATTATATGCACGCGATGTGAGGTGGACCTTGATACGTCCACCTCGGTCCTCACCTAGATAGTGCTATATTACCCCTTGGAGAATCTATTGCAGAGATAGTTGCTTTGGTCAAGGAAACTGTGGACCGCGATGTGAGGTGGACCTTGATACGTCCAACCTTGGTCCTCACCTAGATAGTGCTATATTACTCCTTTGGAGAATCTATCGCAGAGACAGTTACTTTGGTCAAGGAAACTGTGGTTAAGACCGTGGAGCAAGCCCTAGTTCTAGAGGAGGAATTCACAACCTTACAAGACAAGCTAGAGGCTGAAAAGGATACCCTTGCTACTGGAGTGATGGAGGAGACCAAAAGCACCAAAAAAGGACGAGGCTAAGTCCTCGATTGACCTCTCTGCCCCCTCCAGCACTTTGGCAAAAGAAGACATTGAGCAAGAGTTAATAATCGACCTTTTACAACCTAGAAACATTTGTAATTATGTATAGGAAATTATTTTGATTTTTCCTTTGATTGCAGAGGGTGGTTGAAATTGACACATTTGTTGGGAGAGGCGGCGGCAACAGAGACCAGGCCAAGGTCCATGGACATGATGCCGCATTGGCGCACTATCTTGGTTGACTTCCTATGGATGGCATCGCCATTATCCACAGGGACTACACCCCTCAATTTGCCTTCAATTAGCCTTCACTCTCTTCTTTTTGAAAGCCCTCTCTAAGGTGCTTCTAGTTCTGATTTAAAAATCCCTTGCCTTCGATGTTTTTGGTTCTGGATTTAGAGGTAAGCTTCTTGCTCGTATAGGTATAGCCAAAATCATAGGCATAGAGGATCCTCAAGAAATAGCCCAATCACTCCTTGAGCACACTCTGCCCAATAACAAGAGAAGGAAGCTCAATATTGTAAGAAAGCTTTTGTAAAGATGATGTATCACTTCTTATTATGAATACAATACAATTTTTACAAACTTATTTTCATCAAGTATATCATTGTTTTTTCTAGTTTGTACCATCAATGTTTTTGTGAATGCATCAGAAATGATCGTGGGAGCCTGGAGGAGCAGTGCCAGAATAGTACGAATTTTGAGCCTGCACTGCTACTGTAGAGCCCAAATTTGCATTGTTTTGGCACAGCTTCCCCAGCCCTTCAGGAGCAATTCTGATGCATTGGATCACAAATAATATATTTTTACACATGATTAAAGGTATTTTTATCTTGTAAGTTACTGTTTCTCATAATCAATGTACTCGACTTGATTATAAACATAACCCCATCCAGTATTGTGAGAAACAAGGACTAAATGGAAATTTTGAGTTGTGACATCTGTACCCACCAGTAATTGTTTGTCAATGGATTGTTTTATAAATTAAAGTTTAAAGAGGAGTGTGTGAATATCTGTATTCTAAAGCAAAAGTTAAGAAAGGCTTTCAATTATGGGTGGGTGAGTACTTGTCTGGTTCTACTATTCTTGTGGTTGGGAGGTGGCTTCGGATGGGGTTATGTTGCGTACATTGATTATGAGAAACAGTAATTTACAAGATAAAAATACCTTTATTCATGTGTAAAAGAAAATTATTTGTCATCCAATGCATCAGAATTGCTCCTGAAGGGTTGGGGAAGCTGTGCCAAAACAGTGCAAATTTGGACTCTCCGTTGAGATCAGCAGGTCAACAACGAGATCCAGTAACAGATTACAATAAGTTTCTCATCATCATACATATATATCTTCCACGATATACACATGGGTGTCCTCGGCACCGTGAGCCCGTGCATCGCCTGTGGTCAGAATCTTCCAGGATCCTCCTTAGGTGTCCTGGCACTTCACTTAGGGACTGCTTCGTTGGCCCTCGTCCATCGTACTGGAAGCGCACCATTTTAACCATACTGAGGCTGGTCAAGACCTGGATAGGATTTGCTGCGTGAGCTGTCCTTTAAACACTCCTCGCCAGCTGTTGCAACTGAACTTCTCTTAGAAAAACACATATGCTCCCTCCAGCATTCTGGCGTAAGACAGTCCTTTAAGAAAACAGGGTTTCTATGCAAGTTTTCAGTTTTGATTTTCTTTTGAATAAAGAATTGAAAGTTAATAGACATTACAATATAGTAGAGTTATAAATGAATCATCTGTGCATGCTTAGATAAGGATAAATTTATGAGTATAACACTTGAAGACTTTAAAGACAAGTGCAGGTTGGTTGCAAAAGGCAACAGAGTGGGCAGAATGTTTACGTTGAATGTAAACATGCTTAAAGTGAGTGCTGCGATGTTTGCAAATGGTTCAGGAATTGTTGCAGAGACACAGACATTTGTCATAAAATAATTGGACATGTGAATGTTAGAGAATGAAGTCTATGCAGACTAAAGGAATTGTGACAGGGCTGCAAAAATTTAAAGTTGAAGGTATGCACAGAATATGTGAAGCATGCCAATTTGGAAAGCAAACAAAGCATGTATTTCCACGTAACAGATATGTGAGCAGAAATGCACTAGATGTTGTGCATTCAGATGTATGGGGTCCTACGAAGACCATGTCTATGGGAGGCTGCAGGTATTATGTGACATTTATTGATGACCACACACGGAAAATGTGGGTATACTTCATGAAGGAGAAGGGTGAGGTGTTCACTCACTTTCAGAATTTTAGAGTTATGGTTGAAAAGCAAACAGGAAAATACGTAAAGTGCCTAAGGTCAGATGGAGGGGGAGAGTACTTCTCCAATGAGTTCTCTGAATTTTTGAAGAAGAATGGTATTCGGTAGCAAAATGGAGTTGCTGAGCGGAAAAACAGGCACATTGCTGAGATTGCACGAGCATTGATGGAAGAGAAGAATATGCCCCATAGCTATTGGGCTGAGACTGTTTTTACAGCAGTTTACATCATGAACAGGACTCCAACTGCAGCCATACATGATGTAACTCTAGAGGAGAGGTTTACTGGTAGAACACCTGATTTGTCTCATCTCAAAGTTTTTGGATGCATTGCATATGTGCATGTGCCAAATGAGCTGAGAACTAAGCTGGATCCAAAAGCTGAAAAATGTGTGTTTATTGGGATATTCCCTTGAGCAAAAAGGGATACAGGTGTAATAACCCTGCTACACGTGAGTTGAGGGTAAGCAGGGATGTTGTTTTTGATGAGATGAGCAGCTGGTATGCTGCTGAAAAAGAAGCTGTTGGAGCTAATGTGAGTGGAAATGTGGTTGCACAGAATGCAAGTCTGCAATCACAGTCTTTGACTGGACCAGAAGAGTCCTCATCTAGTGGTTCACTTGATAGACCATGGAGTGGTAGGCTGCGTCATAATACCAGTCCTGCAAATGTGATTAGTACATCACATAAAGGCAAAGAGAAAGTGGTTGAGCCCCTTAGTATGCTTGACATTTCTGCAAGGCATTGTCATGTTGATGGAGAGTCTAGTGGCTCAGAGATGAGCCTTGATGAGGAACTTGGGATACCAGCTATGAGAACACCTGGTGTAAAGAAGGCTATGGAAGCCATGAATGCAAAGCTGCAAAGATCTGGAAGAGTGAAGAATCCTGTGCAGAGGTTTACCTATGATGGTTATGTGGCACATCACTATGCATACCTGGCAAGAGTTGTGCAGGTTGTAGAGTCCACATGCATTGACAAGGCTGTTGGAAATGTGTGTTGGGAGAAAGCTATGGATGAGGAGATGGATGCACTATATGGAAATGAGACATGGGATTTAGTGCAATTGCCTGAAGGCAAGAAAGCCATTGGATGCAAGTGGGTGTACAAAGTAAAACATAATAGTGATGGAAGCATAAGCAGGTACAAGGCTATCACATCACTTTGTACCCCACATTCTATTCCTAGAATATTGAATGTGTGTGAGGGTATCTTGGCATTTGGTTGGAGAGGCCAAGGGGATCATGGCTTGAATCTTCCTTTTCTTGTAAAGTACCATGGTAAAGTGGTAAGGAAGATGATTAGGTAATCAGAGGGAAGAAATGGCCCCAACTCTTGCCATTGGATTCTAAACTTTGGTAGAGGGTGGGAAGGCTTGGCTAGGAGATTAGCAAGGAAAGCTCTCCACATCAACAAACAAAGCTCTTTATCAATCTTCATTGGCACAAAGCTCTCCACATCAACAAACAAAGCTCTTTATCAATCTTCATTGGCACAAAGGTCACATGTAATATGCCATTGGCCAATGCATTATGCAATGAGGATAGGCCTTGATACTAAGCGAATTGCAAAGAGAACATTGGTTGTGGATTGAGTACATAGGAAATTTGAGATTTGGTCACTAATACAAAGGAGACCATGTCAAAATTTTTCAGAATTTATATGCATGGTTGGTATTGAGGGCGATTGTGGACACATCATTAGGAATTTTTTGGACCCAAAGAGGGCCTCTTGGATTAACTTTTGATTAGGAATGGACCAATAGGAAGAGGGCTGGGTGCACATTTTTGACTTCTTTGACCCTAGGGGGCCTAGGCTTTGGTTTGCTAACTAATTACTACTCTTGTCCCCCTACCTCTTGGGCCCAAACTTAGAGGTCCCCCCACCTGGAATCGCGCAGATTAAAAACCTTAAAAATTAAAAATTTTTAATTTTTTCCTAAAAGTGTGTTTTCCCTCTCAAATTTCCCCCCAACATACTCTAGGTTTGGAAAGCTCATTTTGAACCTCTTTCTTCCTCTTCTAAGCTCTCCATTGCTGCAGAAACTCCATACCTCTCAAGCTCTCCCTCCTTGTCAAGCTCCCTCAGTCTCAAGCTCCCTCTCCCTCTTTCTTCCTCTTCTAAGCTCTCCATTGCTGCAGAAACTCCATCCCTCTCAAGATCTCCCTCCTTCTCAAGCTCCCTCCCTCTCAATCTCCCTCCCTCTCTCTCTCTCTCTCTCTCTCTCTCTCAAGCTCCCTCCCTCTCCATTGCTACAGAAACTCTATCCCTCTTTAGTCTACTCTAGGTTTAGGAAGCCTATTCTCAAACTCTAGGTTTAGGAAGCCTATTCTCAAACTCTAACCCTCTTTTAAGCTTTCCATTGCTGCACTGAAAACCCTGAACTTTCTCTCCTCTCCACTCCTCTATTGTAAAACAAGATTTTCTTTTCTCTTCTTCTCTTTTCTTTTACCACCATGGCCTCTTCCAGTAATGTAAGAAGACCTAGGGAGAAGGTGGAAGAGCTTGTGCTGCATAACACAAGAGATGAGAATGGAGATTGGGCTCCAACAAGATTTAGGGTTGGGGCTTGGGTCTACATGAAGCCAAGCTCTAAGGGACCACATTGAGTGCATCACAACTAGGGAATATGCTACATCATTGGAAGGGGCGGCTACAAGGCTTCAAGCATACTAAGAAGGAAGGACTGGTTGCCATAGTGCAACACGTGTATATCCTTATAGACCTGTACATTCAAGGCCAACGACCAAGGTTTCCTTTAAATTGTCACTGTAACATAAATAAGCTTACAACATGCTAATATTGGATTTTTTGTTTCAAATTTTCTTATGTCTCTCTGCAGATATTTTCCCCTCTAGTTATGTTGAGGAGGAACAACCACTCCAAAGCCTCACTGGAGTTTTCTATGCTATGCATGCATCCAATTTTTGTATCTCAAAGCCCAAGTGATCTTGTATAGAACAATATCTTTTTCTTTTCTCACTCATATTTTGTAGATGAAAAACCAGGTTTATTTGGCAAACTAGAAGAGATCCCCAACCCCCCTCTTAACAATCCTGAATGGCCCAAACCTGATGCTTGGACCATCTTATGCTTAAAGTTTAAGATGGTAAGTGATATCAAGACATCACTCAAGTTTTCAAAGGCATCTAGGTCAGTAGGGCTAAATTGGTTTTGTCCTTTACATGTTTTTGTGCACATGTTCAATTCCATGCCAATGCACCAAACAAAAACAATGTATATTTGTAATAAGGAGGTACGGTTTGACCTCATTCAAGGATTACTAGGAGAGGGTTGGGAGGTTAATGAGGGGTCACATCAAGGTGATGTATACAAGTGCAATGTAGTAGATTCTACAATGTCTTTCAGTTCTTGAAGGCATGCTCTATTTTGTACATGCGTCTGCACTACCAAAGATGGATGCAAAAGCATGGGACATGGATCCGACTTCAAGCCTCAGAAGAAGAAATTATGCCTATTAAGGTAGCTGTGATGATGCAAAATGGATGGATTGAGTGAGTGGCAGCAAGCAAGCATTGGAGCCTAGCAGACCTGTGTCAACACTTTAGTATCATGGGCTTTGACAATATGGAAGAGTCAAGTTTCAAGTTGATGAGAAGAAAGGTATATCTGATTCCACTACATGTCTAGAATTAACCCTTACACTTTCTGGTTATTGTGTCACGTTCTATACTTTTTACAGATTGGGAAGCGTAAGGAGGGGACAACCATGGTCTCAAAATCATGGCAAATGGGGGACCTTGAATTTTCAGCAGCAAGGTGCATAGCCCTACCAACACATAGTAGGCATGTGGAAGAGCTTGAAGATGAACTGAGTATATAGGAAAATAGCCTCTGTTTTGATGCACGTGAGGGGCAAGAGTTTCAGGATCGAGGTGAAGACAATGACAAGCTTTCAAGTCAACAAGGAGATGGAGATCAACATGAAGTAAATGTCACAAGAGGGGCAAAAAATGAAGACATTATAACAATTTTAGATTAGATGACATGCTTGTAATTTTGTAGCAGGCTATTTTTTAACTAATCTTTATTTAATTGAAATCTTAATATTTTTGCAAACTATAATTTTTTTGTCTAGCGGTCTAGTGTGAAAAGGCCAGACTTTAAATTTTAACTATAAATAACCAAAGGTGCCTTCTTTCTCATTTTCACGCGATAGAAACCAAGCACGAGCTCACACTATATTTTTTTGCATTCACATGGCTACCCACTTTGACAACTTCTATGAGTTCCTCTCCACCACCCCGTGGGCAGGCGCAAGAGCGAGCTCTTTGTCATGTTATCTCGTGAAGTCGACTTTGAAAAGTCGCTCGTCCTTGCATCCCAACATTATGAGACGTAGATTGTATACATGGAGCAATACTTGGCTCCCCACTCCATCTCCTTTCCCCATTGCCCCAATGATCGATGGGTGCCTGTTGAGCTACTTAAGTACATTCAACAATATGCCCGCCCCTACATCCAGCGCCTTGAACGCTTCATCGACATCTGCATCCCCGTAGGAGCTTTCTGTACCTTCAATAAGCAGGAGGTGAAGCGGTTGGGGAAGGGCAATTTAGGAACTAGGTTCCTCTCGTGGCTCGCCACTTTTGCATTCCTCATTGTGATGAGGATTCGGATGAGGAGGTAGAGATGCCTGCATTGCAATTGGTTGGGTATTTGAGGGATGACAAGGAAGTGAAGGCAGTAGGAACGAGTGCTGGTGTAGAAGAGCAGCTTGCATCAGAGCACTTTCTAGAGGGTGCACAATCTGCAGCTGAATAGCCCGCTGTAGTAAAAGATGCGGGGCCATCTTCCCCACACCGAGGAGAGCAAGGTGCTGCCAGAGCTTGAGATCAATCTCTTGAGCACCATTGTGGTGGAAGGTGAAGAATACTTATTTCTTCATGACCTTGAAAAGGCAGCTGGCTTGAGAATGGATGAATGCTTGGGCATTATATGCACGCGATGTGAGGTGGACCTTGATACGTCCACCTCGGTCCTCCTCACCTAGATAGTGCTATATTACCCCTTGGAGAATCTATTGCAGAGATAGTTGCTTTGATCAAGGAAACTGTGGTTGAGACCGCGATGTGAGGTGGACCTTGATACGTCCAACCTCGGTCCTCACCTAGATAGTGCTATATTACTCCTTTGGAGAATCTATCTCGCAGAGACAGTTACTTTGGTCAAGGAAACTGTGGTTAAGACCGTGGAGCAAGCCCTAGTTCTAGAGGAGGAATTCACAACCTTACAAGACAAGCTAGAGGCTGAAAAGGATACCCTTGCTACTGGAGTGATGGAGGAGACCAAAAGCACCAAAAAAGGACGAGGCTAAGTCCTCGATTGACCTCTTTGCCCCCTCTAGCACTTTGGCAAAAGAAGACATTGAGCAAGAGTTAATAATCGACCTTTTACAACCTAGAAACATTTGTAATTATGTATAGGAAATTATTTTGATTTTTCCTTTGATTGCAGAGGGTGGTTGAAATTGACACATTTGTTGGGAGAGGCGGTGGCAACAGAGACCAGGCCAAAAGGTCCATGGACATGATGCTGCGTTGGTGCACTATCTTGGCTGACTTCCTACGGACGGCATCGCCATTATCCACAGGGACTACACCCCTCAATTTGCCTTCACTCTCTTCTTTTTGAAAGCCCTCTCTAAGGTGCTTCTAGTTCTGATTTAAAAATCCCTTGCCTTCGATGTTTTTGGTTCTGGATTTAGAGGTAAGCTTCTTGCTCGTATAGGTATAGCCAAAAGCATAGGCATAGAGGATCCTCAAGAAATAGCCCAATCACTCCTTGAGCACACTCTGCCCAATAACAAGAGAAGGAAGCTCAATATTGTAAGAAAGCTTTTGTAAAGATGATGTATCACTTCTTATTATGAATACAATATAATTTTTACAAACTTATTTTCATCAAGTATATCATTGTTTTTTCTAGTTTGTACCATCAATGTTTTTGTGAATGCATCAGAAATGACCGTGGGAGCCTGGGGGAGCAGTGCCAGAATAGTACGAATTTTGAGCCTGCACTGCTACTGTAGAGCCCAAATTTGCATTGTTTTGGCACAGCTTCCCCAGCCCTTCAGGAGCAATTCTGATGCATTGGATCACAAATAATATATTTTTACACATGATTAAAGGTATTTTTATCTTGTAAGTTACTGTTTCTCATAATCAATGTACTCGACTTGATTATAAACATAACCCCATCCAGTATTGTGAGAAACAAGGACTAAATGGAAATTTTGAGTTGTGACATCTGTACCCACCAGTAATTGTTTGTCAATGGATTATTTTATAAATTAAAGTTTAAAGAGGAGTGTGTGAGTATCTGTATTCTAAAGAAAAAGTTAAGAAAGGCTTTCAATTATGGGTGGGTGAGTACTTGTCTGGTTCTACTATTCTAGTGGTTGGGAGGTGGCTTCGGATGGGGTTATGTTGAGTACATTGATTATGAGAAACAGTAATTTACAAGATAAAAATACCTTTAATGTGTAAAAAAAAATTATTTGTCATCCAATGCATCAGAATTGCTCCTAAAGGGTTGGGGAAGCTGTGCCAAAACAGTGCAAATTTGGACTCTCCGTTGAGATCAGCAGGTCAACAACGAGATCCAGTAACAGATTACAATAAGTTTCTCATCATCATACATATATATCTTCCACGATATACACATGGGTGTCCTCGGCACCGTGAGCCCGTGCATCGCCTGTGGTCAGAATCTTCCAGGATCCTCCTTAGGTGTCCTGGCACTTCACTTAGGGACTGCTTCGTTGGTCCTCGTCCATCGTACTGGAAGCGCACCATTTTAACCATACTGAGGCTGGTCAAGACCTGGGCAGGATTTGCTGCGTGAGCTATCCTTTAAACACTCCCCGCCAGCTGTTGCAACTGAACTTCTCTTAGAAAAACACATATGCTCCCTCCAGCATTCTGGCGTAAGATAGTCCTTTAAGAAAACAGGGTTTCTATGCAAGTTTTCAGTTTTGATTTTCTTTTGAATACAATGTGTATATCTTTATTCCGTATCCCAAGACTTCTAGATCACAGGTCTGGATTCCCAAATAGAGTTCCTTGAATTCTGAATTCTTGATTCTCAGATCAAAATCAAAGGTCTCAACTTAGTTTCAGATTGCGTGGGTGATTTGAGTGTAGATTACTGAACTGGTCACATCGTCATTTCTTGAAGCTAACAAAGGAGTTACATCTTGGTCATAGTCTGATTCAGGGTTTGAGTTTAGAAAAGGTTCTCCCTGAACTATCTTTCTCAAAGGTAATATTTCAATTACTACTTTTCTGAATTTAAAACTAAACACCAATTCCTATAAGGAATAAATTAGTCATTTATCTAAATTTTGACTTCGATAAATTTTTTGAATTTTCTCATTACCATCCTAGAGAATATAAAACGGTATAATTTTACTTCACTAAGTATTTACTTATTCATTTTTCCAATTTTCATGGGATTTAAACATAGGATTAAAGTGAACTCTTATTTTGATAAAAAATTCTTTTATGCATCATTTTATGCATAAAAAACAATATTGGTGAAAGCAATACTTTTGTAATAAAAAAAGATTCTTTTATGCATCATTTTATGCATAAAAATCCATTTTAATGAAAGTAACACTTTTATAATAAAAATATTCTTTTATGCATTTATCTATGCATAAAAATCCATTTTGATGAAAGTAAAATTTTTATAATAAAGAAATATTCTTTTATGCATCTATTTATGAATAAAAGCCATTTTGATGAAAGTAACACTTTTATAATAAAAAAAATTCTTTTATGCATCTATATCTGCATAAAAATCCATTTTGATGAAAGTAACACTTTTATAATAAAAAAATATTCTTTTACGCATCTATTTATGCAAAAATTCCATTTTGATGAAAGTAAATAAAAAAAATATTCTTTTATGCATCTATTTATGCATAAAATCCATTTTGATGAAATTAACACTTTTGTAATAAAACAAATAATCAATATGCATCTTTCTATACATAGAATTTAATTCTATTGAAAATCACTCTTTTATAATAAAAAATAATCAATATGCATCTTTCTATGCATAGAATTTAATTCTATTAAAATCACTCTTTTATAATAAAAAAATGATCAATATGCATCTTTCTATGCATAGAATTTAATTCTATTAAAAATCACTCTTTTATAATAAAAAAATGATCAATATGCATCTTTCTATGCATAGAATTTAATTCTATTAAAAATCACTCTTTTATAATAAAAAAATAATCAATATGTATCTTTCTATGCATAGAATTTAATTCTATTAAAGATTACTCTTTTATAATAAAAAAAATAATCAATATGCATCTTTCTATGTATAGAATTTAGTTTTAAAAAAATCACTCTTTTATAATAGAAAAAAAAATCAGTATGCATCTTTCTATGCATAGAATTTAATTCTATTAAAAATCACTCTTTTATAAAAAAATAATAATCAATATGCATCTTTCTATGCATATAACTTATTTCTATTGAAAATCACTCTTTTATAATCAAAATAATCAATATGCATCTTTCTATGCATAGAATTTAAATGACACTTTTAGAATACAGAAACGATGGGGATTCAAATGACACTTTTAGAATACACAAACGATGCGGGTTACTCTTTTTGATTAATAAAAGATGAAATTTATTTCACAAATTTTTAGAAAATTTTACCATAACCTCCTTTGTATGGCTGACCATTTTTTATTTTTTCTAACCTTAATCTACTTAGGAATTATCCCCAATTGTTTTAAAGCATTCTAAACTAATCAATTTTCACTTTTAAGAGAGAAACAATATGAAAAGTTTAATTTCAACAATTAGATCACTTAACTAGGATAAAGAAGGGCTGATTTTAAGAATGAGAGAGGGGGAAAGCCTTTCCAAGAAGGCATAGCATCTGTTTATCATTTTAAGATAACAAACAATTTAGAAAACCATTAAAAGAATAAGAAAAAGTAAGATTTTTTACTTACATGAAATTCTGGGAGCTTTCCTTTGGCTTGATGGTTTGAGGGATCTACTCTTGTTTGTAACAAGAGTGGCCACCAATTCTTTAGAAGAGGGGTGAATTATTAAGAAATTCACAGTTCTTGGCTGTTGGGAGGAGTAGAGTAACAGTGCATAAAACACTATTAAGCTTCAAGAAAGGGGGAGGCTTCTATTTAAAGAAAAAAGTGAGCTTCTAACCAAGCAAACTGATTCTAGAATTTTCCAGATCAGTTTGGTCAATTTTTGACCATTTTTCACGTTAGTTTAGCTTACTTTTTGGAACTAGACTTGAATTAGGAGAGAGGAGAGATGAGATATCTCAATTTTTGATAATTTTAAACTTCACCACACATGTGAAGTAGGCACCTCCTTCATGAGGGGGGGATTCCTATTGTGAGGTGTCAGAAATCCATTTTTTAAGTAATTCCTTTGGTCCTTAGTCCACTCTTCATCTTATGTGAGTATTTACTCATTTTTGGGAGGATTTTCTTTATTTCTTCTATTTATCTTCTCCACACATTTGGATGAATCTGATTGGCCCCTCAAACCCTTAATTTTTTTTAAAAAAAATCTGGACCCCTAGGATAAGGCCTCTTGAGCATATTATACTTGATTTCTAATGCACCTTCTAAAAATCTTTTTGAACTTTTGTTTCAGGGGAGCTTATTTTAATAAGAAGAGATATTTTTCCATCCAAAAATATTCAAAATCTGAATAACCTCTCTCTACAATATTTTCTCTCTCTAAGGTAGAAACAAGATCTTTTATATTTCTGAAGAGGGATTTGATTATAGAGGAAGATGCTGGGGAGGAATCTTACATTCTCTCCCACTTGAAAAATGCGAGATGTCCTCATCTCGCAAACTGGGGGTAATCCCGCAATAGTTCAGCTTCTTTCTCCCAGGTGGCATCTTCAAAAGGATAGAACTTCCATTTGACCAATAATTCTCTAAGAATTCTGTTCCTGAGAACCTTTTCTTAAACATCAAGGATTTCTTTAGGTTGGAGTTCCATCTGCCCTTGGGTTAAAGAAGTTAAGATTTCATCTCATCAAGCACATGATTCGGTCTTGGTGCATACTTTTTAAGAAGGTTTACATAAAATACATTATGTACTTTGAGATGAGGAGGAAGAAGAAGCTCGTAGGCTAAGTCACCTACTTTCTTTGTAATCAGATATGGCCCACAATATCTGGGGGATAACTTCTTGTACTTCCCAAGAGATAGAGAACTTCTTTTGGGGCGTACTCGAATGAAGACCATATCTGCTTCTTCGAATTCTCTCTCTGTCCTCTTCTTATCTGCATACTGCTTCTGTCTATCCTGGGCAGCTTTTATATCTTTGAGAATTGATTGCATCTGCTGCTCCATGTCATCAAGCATCTGCCTTTCGACATTTCGACCCTAATCAATGGGTTAGACCAAGTTAATGGAGTTAAGCAATCTTGTCCATACAAAGCTTTGAAAGGGCTCATCCCAATACTTATGTGATAAGAAGCATTGTAGGCGAACTCGACTAGGTGCAGATAGCTTAGCCACTTCTTGGGTTCCCTGCCGCCACCACAGCATGACCGAAGTATATCTTCGATTACTTGGTTCACCCTTTCAGTTTGACCATCGGTCTCAGGGTGTGGTAAGCTATGCTGAGATCCAAGAAAGTTCCTACTGCTTCAAAAAATGCAGTCCAGAATCTTGATGTGAATTTGGGATCTCGATCACTTACTATTCTTCTGGGGGGGTAGGCCATGCAATCTGAAGATTTCCTTGAGGAACACTCTAGCCACATCCGCTATAGTGTAGGTTTCTTTTACTGGAATCAGATGGGAAACTTTGGTTAGTCTATCAACTACCATGAAGATGGAGTTGTAACCTGATTGCACTAAAGGTAATCCAGTAATAAAATCCATACTGATTCATTCCCACTTCATCCTAATGGATATAATTTCCCAGGCATTTTTACTCTCTCGGCGCCTTGACTTTCTGAGAGGTCAGACATTGACGTACATGATTAAGCACATCCATTTTTAGACGAGGCCAAAAAGAAGCTTTTCTTCACAGACATGTAGGTTTTGATGAAAACTGGATGTCTTGTAATAAGGCTGTCATGGGCTTCATTCAGAATTTGACCCTTAATTCCCTCATCATTGGGAATGCATAGCCTGCGATTATAATACATAATTCTATCATCCAGGCTGTACCCTTGAACTCGGTTCAACTCTTGTGGAGTTTTGCTTTCCTGCATAAGTAGGGTAGCAATAGGGCCAAAGAATCTATCCTGCATGATCTTCTCTCTTGCTTCAATAATCAAAGGATTTGACACTACAGTAATTGCAAGCAAGGAGGATTTTCTACTGAGGGCATCTGCTACCACATTTTCTTTGCCTGGGTGGTACTTGATTTAAAAATTAAATTCCTGCAGGGTCTACATCATCCACCTTCTCTGGCGCATGTTGAGATCCTTCTGAGTGAAGATCCAATTTAAGCTCTAATGATCTATCATCAAAGTGAATCTTTGACCCAGTAAGTAATGTCTCCACAACTTCAGGGCATATACTACTGAAAGTAGTTCTAGGTCGTGGGGACAGCATAATTCCTCTCATGCATTCTGAGTTTTCGGGATTCATAGGCCACTGCATGACCTTCCTGCATGAGTGCACCTCTCCCAGGGCAAAACCACTGGCATCAGTTACTACCTCAAAGGGTAGAGAGAAATCTGGCAGCTTCAAAACGGGATTGGTTACCAAGGTGGTCTTCAGCTTATCAAAAGCACTCTGGTACCTGGCAGACCATTGAAACGGGATATTCTTCTTGAGAATATTCGTCAGGGGGGAAGCTATGAGAGCATACTTTCGTTTAAAAATTCTATACCAACCAGTCAATCCCAAGAATCCTCTGACTTCTTTCACTGTCTTTGGTTTAGGCCAATCTATGACTGCTTGGACTTTCGTGAAGTCTGGAGAAATTGCATCTTTGGATACCAGAAAGCCCAAGTATTCAACATGGTCGCATTTGCTCTTTTTTGTAAAGAGTTGGTGCTTCCTTAGAATCTCAAGAACTTTTCTGACATAAGCTTCATGGTCAGCTACATTCTTTGAGTAAATCAGAATATCATCAAAGAAAACAAGAACAAAATCATCCAAGTATTCTTTGAGAATGTCTTGCATTAAGCGATTGAATGTAGCTGGGGAATTTGTCAATCAGAATATCATTAAAGAAAACAAGAACGAAATCATCCAAGTATTCTCTAAGAATGTCGTGCATTAAGCGATTGAATGTAGCTGGGGCATTTGTCAATCCAAATGGTATGACAGTGAATTCATAATGCCCATACCGAGTATTAATGGTTGTCTTCGGGATATCTTGCTCATTGATCCTGATCTGATAATACCCTGATTTGAGATTTATCTTTGTGAAGATCTGGGCTCCACTTAGCCTGTCCAGAAGCTAATCAATTCTGGGGATAGGATACTTATTCTTAACTGATTGAGACCTCTGTAGTCCACACAGAGTCTTAGCCTTCCATCTTTCTTTTCTGAAAGAGAACTGGCGCACCCCAAGGTGAAACACTGGGTCTTACAAACCCTTGTTCTAATAGTTGTCTAGAATGTTCCTTGAGTTCGATGGCTTCAGAAACTGGCATTTTGTATGTGCGCAAGACTATTGGCTGAGCTCCGGGGGTCAATTCTATGACATGATCTACTTCCCAAATTGGAGGCATCTCTGTTAGCTCTACTGGGAATAAGTCATCATAATCACTTAACCATTCAGGTTCTTTAGCTTTTAACTTTGAGTTTTTCGGATTCATTTTGACAAGATAAATGCACTGCTTCTTTCTAAGTCCTTTTAGTAACTTAGAAACTTTTACTAACTACTACAAACTTGGGGATCCTGAATTTCCGGTTCCTTGAACCTTGTTTCCGTGAAGGTCACGGAAGGAAATGGCTCCATTATGATAGTGAATGTCAGCTTGATTTTTGTGGAGCTAATCCATTCCAAGGATCCCGTCGAAAATGGTAATAATGTTATCTTTTTCCTTTGTAGATGATTTCTAGCACTGGAAGTGTAGGATCGTGAAATTCTGCAAAGCAGCCAAATGGTGCAATCGAGGTCCTTATGCAATATGTTTATATGCACACGGACATAATGTTACATCACCACGATGAAAGTACAAGATGTAAGATAAATAATAAGATTCAATCGAGGTCCTTATGCAGTATGTTTATATGCACACGGACATAATGTTACATCACCACGATGAAAGTACAAGATGTAAGATAAATAATAAGATTCAATAAGTAGTTTTTATTTTCTATGTTCAATATCTAATTTTTTTTTGCTCTATAGCTAAGCATTAAAATTTTCTTGTAGCTTTATATCCATCAAATGTGTAGGAGTGGCAAAAAGTAGAGTGCATTAGTGGAAGAATTAATGTCTTTCATATAGAGATAGGCACATTGCTATATGATAACCCACCCAGCCATTTAGGACCAGAGGGAATCTTCTTTTATAATTCCATGTACGTTTTGGCTAATGTAAATGATAATGTTGGTAGAGTGGAGTCTATCCCACTACCACCATTTTCTAGCCAAGAATAGGTTTGTTCCTACATAGACATCATTGTAGCATAAAAGAATAAGATAAGAACAGATATGCATGCAACAATGAAACTATCAATAGGTTCTAAGGACATATCTTTGAGTTGGTTTATACCATTTAGCATCTTTGCAGAGATGTTTGCATCATGTGAGGGTGTTAAGAAAACAAAGTGAACATATCAAGTGAGGTCCCTTGATAATGATTGGATGAACCAATTTTTGGGAGATGGATGTGACGTAAAGAGGACCTCTCTAGAAGATGCCATTGAATGTAAAGTAACAATTCTAAATTTCACATTCAAGTGAAATCATAACATAAAGTTTGTTTGTGTTTGTAGCAAATTCTGTTAGGGTGTCCTCCATTACTTCTAAGCATTGATTGCATTTATGACCATGTATTTCATTGGGAGGCAAACATTATGCATGTGATTTCATTACAGAAGATGGTGACTATGGAGATGCATATGGCAATGCTTAGATCAAGACATACGTAAAGGAACTCGCTCTTCCATCATTGATGTTGTAATCCAATTACAATGTCAAGACCCGTCAATGGTCAATTCAGAAATCCATTGGCCATTGGCCTTTCTTAGGTAAGACATCCAATCGATGTGTAGTGATGCTCCAAGGGATTTTTATTTTAAGTTAGATGGCAGGAAAATTGGAACCAGAAGTGAAGCTTTCAAAACCTAGTCTATTTGTATCGAACCACATATCCTAGAGGTTGTAAAAATCTTGATATTTTAGCCTTTCCATCAATAATAAAATTTCAAGAGTTATCTTTGGTCTACATGTTGTTGTATAAATGTTACTTCTTTTATCTTTTTGCATTTTTTTCTTTCTGTGGTGGCAACCACACATCTTGGGCATCCTTGATACTCTATCTTGAAAACATCTAGATTTTAACATTAAGCCATAATAGGCTATTCTTTACATACATTACTTTGAATTCTACATATAAGCCCATTTGTTGCATATTACTATAATATAGACCTTGTATAGTGAAAGTGAGTACAATGCAATATAAGGCTTCCCCTTGCCAATGTCCAACGTAAATTGCATTGTAATGACATGCAATATAGAAGTTCTTTTTAGCTTGAATATGGAACCCTGTTAGTCATGTTTTATATTTGCATGTTGCTGAAACTTTATTAACACAAACTTAGTATAGCTTGAATTCAGAAGCATGGAGAACAAAAGAAACATTTAATGTAAATACATTAGCATAAAGCAATTTCTCTTATAGATCATCATTGCAACATGGAGATACAAAAATGCCTTGTTAAAATTTGGCATGACAAAATTTTGTACATGTAGAGAGTAGTTAATATAAATAATTTACACATTGTCAATATAAATTTACACATTGCATGGGATGACGCTGAATATTATTTTTGGGTAGGGGAAGCTTACTCTTGCTGTCAAGGGGAGTGCTCTTCTTATTTGGGAGAGTCAATATCTTGCTCGTGTCAAGGGGATGGCGAATCTCCAAGGTGCATCCACTCCCTATCGGCGGTTAGCATTTGTGGATACTCTCGTGGCGGAGGCATTGGTCTTGGTCATTGTGGAGGAGGCACCAATGCATATGGCGTATTAGGCACTCCTTGCCCAATATTGTAAATTAGAGTTTCAATTGTTGTGGCCCTATATAGTCGCACATCCAAATTTGTATAATCCAATAGTTGTAGATTCTACACATACAAAAACTTACATATGTGATATCAGTGAGTGTACAAAGAATTTGAGGTATCATTAGAAGAAGAAGTGCATGCTTATGTTTTCTAAGAGTAGTGCAAACATTGTGTGTAGCAACAACATGGAATTGTAGCACTATCCAACCACATCTAGAGCCATCATTTTGGTCTAGGACTCTGTATCTAATGATCTCCATTGAATAAAACATCTCCTCTTGGGCAAGGGCCTCAATACTAGCTATTAACTTTCTAATAGATATGCACAACATTTTTCAATTGTCAATAATCTCTCTCTCTCTCTCTCTCTCTCTCTCTCTTTCTCTCTTTCCCTCTTGAATCAAAGGTCTTGAGTTCAAATCTTGTCGGATAGATCAATTTGGTCTCTTGGGATAGTTTCCTACGACGTTAAAAAGTTCTCTTCTCTTCTCTTCTCTTCTCTCAGAGTAATGTAAAAAATGAATGCATGGACTTATTGCCTCACATTGCCATGAAATTTTGTAATTGAATTGGCAAGATAGCATCACTTCTCCTCAGTATCTAACTAAACTCCTATGTCCACTACAAAAGTCAATAAATAGTATAACATGGTAAATCTAGTATCTATGTCAGAATACAAAAAGTACAATTTAGGTCACATGACACTTACGCTTCATGGTAGGACATTACAAAGATCTGGGCATGGTCCAAATCTACATGCCTAAACCATGGATAGATATCCACGTATGAAACATCCTCTGAAACCAGAAGTGGGGATATAAGAGAATCTAAAATATATACCCTATGCTGAGCTTCCTATGGCAGATTTGATAAAACTAGACTACATAGAGATAATTAACATCGTATGACTTCATGAAAGGATAACACTTTAAATTAAAGTTTAGGGCATGGAGCATAACAAACCTTAAAACAACCTACATAACTTTGCCATTGACCTCCTTGTGAATTCTTCATAAGAAATCAATCTCCTCCACCTCGAAAGGGAAGTATTAAGGAGTTTCTCGCATTGGCAACCACACAACAAAGGAGGGGGCCAAATATCTCAAAGCATGTACATCAGAACTATACAATTCTTGAAATACAGCTTCTCTCCCTTCCCTTTCAATTCTCTTTGTATTATGAGCCTCCCTATTTCTAGCTTTGTTGTTGGTCTTTTGTACGTTGTGCCATGTGTCACGCGAATGATTACCCTTGGTCTCTTTATTAGCGACAGTAGTATGTCTTTGCCTCAGGGGGGGATCTCCAAGATATCTTTTATCCTTGTGTCCATGAGGCCTAGTGGCTCTAGCGTCTTGTCATATCTGAACCTAAGAAGTCGTAGTAGCGAGTACATGTCCTTTGATATTACTGTTACTCTTTGTGCATGGGTAGCTAGAACATAGCTATCCTAGAAATGTTCAATAAGCCAATCCTTGTGGGGCAGCCTCATGTAAGCAACCCAATGCTGAGCCCTACCACCGCACATCATAGTGGTTCCTTTGACAAATGGATCTGACAAGGTGCTGGAATGGGAGCTTCGGAATGAAGCACTGTACATGCCTCTGTACCTTTAGCAGTTCACATAAGATGAAGCTATGCTATTCATTCCTTTGTTGAGTCCTCATTGAGCGAAGGCTGGAAATATTCTTTCGTGTTCTAGCTTTCTGAGATTTCCAGCCTATTTTAGGATTGTTAGACAAAGAGGCCCTCACTGTCCTCTTTCTCCACACCATCTATAAAAAAGAAGGAAAACGCAACAACATATTTGGATTCAATGGACTACAACATGATGGGAAGAGTTCCAACACATTTGGATTCAATGCACTACAACGTGATGGGAGAGTTCCAACACATTAAAACTCCCATATCGTGTTGTATTTACTTCACAATGAAAGAAACTCACTCTCTAGAAAAGGAAGAAGAAGACATGGTGCAAGTTAATAAACATTGTATTGAGAAATGGACACTTACTCATCAATAGGATGTCGTCCACAAAGCGATGAGATGGTGCAGATGACGGTGAACAGATCATGACATAAAAAAATTGATTAAAGACACTCTTGTTTATGGAGAGCTTAATGCTTAATTCAACGATTTAGGTTTAAAAGAAGGGTTCCAACCTTAATTAGATGTGATTCCGCATGATGACATTAGTGTTAAGTGCATGTGACATGCAATGATGACAATCGAATGCATCAGTGACATGTGTCTATCACTCATGTGAATGAACCTAGGTGACCGCGAATGAAATCTTGCCACATGTAAAGACTGTGCAATAATGCACGGACTTGCACATGCATTATTTCTAGCATGAGTTTCAAATGCTCTTGGCTTTGTTTTCTGTGAAAATATTTTCTCGCTCTTGCTTGCTCCTCTCTGATGGTGTGACCAGTGTTGGCAATTCTCCTGATCTTCTTGACACTCATTTGTGAGACAGTCTCCAACCCTAAGGTAATTTTAAGATGAGTTAATTTGTCAAGTCTTATCGGTCTTAAAAATGTTTGTTTTCATATGATTATAAGTGTCATTCCTTCTTGTCCTATGCAAATCATGTATAATTGATAACTAATTTTGAGTTTTAGTGTACAGCACAATGTAGGGCTTCACTGGAGAATGTCCACCCTAAATCTTGTAGTATGTACAAACTTGCATTATACAAGGTCACTATAGCACGAATTCAGAACCGTATGGGTAATTTCCGGCCCATACTCTTGTTTTTAGTAGAAATGACTTTGAGCTTCATTACAATAAGGGCTTTACTCTCGAAAACGTCCACCCTAAATCAC
Organism: Cibotium barometz; assembly: GCF_041138505.1. Classification (NCBI taxonomy): domain Eukaryota; kingdom Viridiplantae; phylum Streptophyta; class Polypodiopsida; order Cyatheales; family Cibotiaceae; genus Cibotium; species Cibotium barometz. Next base: position 32,746,322 of record NC_141098.1, read on the forward strand.
ATTGTAGTAACTTGCGTTATACTAGTCAGTACAACGCAAATTTGGAACCCTATGGGTGATCACTGATCCATCCTCCCATTTTTAGAACCCTCTTTTTAGTGTTTTCTACATATTTGTGCAATAAAAGGCTTCACTCACCAACATCCATCCTATATCGTGTTGTACTGACTTGCAATATACGCTCTCATTATAGTGTGAATATGGAAGCCTACATCCGATCACCTACATTGCATACTTGTGCAATGTCAAACCATACGCTCATTGTATACGACAAAAAACTGAGTATCATGAGCTTTAGATGGCCGTTTGTTATTACAGATTAGTGCAATTGAGACCTTGTATAGTGCAAGTCATTATAACACGATATAAGGCTTTCCCTCGTCAACTTCCAACGTAAATCGTGTTGTATTGACTTGCAATATAGAAGGTCTTTTTAGCTCAAATATGGGACCCTTTTCTATATCTCTGTGTCATAATAGTGTTTGCTGAAATTTTAGTAATGTAGACTTAGTATAGCTTGAATTCAAAATAAAAGTCGTAGTATCGCTAGCTTCTGATGCATATTTTTGCAATGTAGATCATTTATATTTCGGTTCAGCACAATGCGATATCAAGCTTCACTCGCCACCATGCACCATGAATTGCCTTGTAATGACGTTTGGAGTGTAACTACGGATCTCCATTATTCTCTCATTGATATGCAATTAAAAATCATTTTGGCAACTTTTTTTTGCTTGTAGATGCATCCTTTTGAGATTGAGGTCGAACCCGATACTAGTTTTGAAGAAACTCCTAATGAAAAATTATTCGATTTCCTTCACAAAGTCAGCCACCAGCACCATCTCCAATGTCAAATTTCACATATGTTTTCTTGCAATATCTCCATAGAGAGTATGATCTTGTTTGGACGCACACATCTCTCCATCTTCCCTCCAATGAAATCATAGGAGGCGAATGACACATGGGGTCCTACTCTTCACCTCTCATCCACAATCAGAGAAACCTTTGATGCAGCATAATTAGGGTGCTTTGGAGGAAGACATTGATGGTGGTCATCTTACATCACTTTCTTTAGTGCATATGTATGTTTGGATACAAGTTATGGACCACAAATTAGACATGCATTATATCATGTAGTTGTGGGACCTACAAAATTGGCATGTAAGAATTGAAAGTTAATAGACATTACAATACATTAGAGTTATAAATGAATCATTTGTGCATGCTTAGATAAGGATCAATTTATGAGTGTAACAAACCTGAGCACTCCATATAGTCTTAAAAATCATGCATAGTCCACGTCAAGATACCCTTGACCATTCCATTGTGGCATGAAATTGCACGAGAAACATCATGTACCCTTATGCCTCTCCATAATTGCTCAAGCTCATGAATCAAGGGCTCAAGGTATACATCCATGTTCTTTAACTTGTGCTTCCCACGCACAAGAAGCGCAAGCATCACATGACCCCTCATGATGGACATCCATGGAGGAATATTGTAATTCATAAATAACAATGGGCCATGTGGACCATAATGTATACCTCAATCCAAATGGGTTCACCCCATCCATACCAAATCCAAGCTATAAATTATGGGGCTCATCTTTGAACTATGGCCATCCATCCTCAATGTGAGCCCAAGCCCATGAATTAGCAAGAATCCTCATCATGCCATTGGCTAAACAACGGTTCACATGCCATGTCATTAACTTAGCAATGGATTGACACTGGAACATATGTTGAGTGCGAGGTATAATAGGAAAGTGCCTCGATACCTTTTGCGAAATTTTTTCACCCAGTAACAATCCTCTCCACAAATTGGACATTTGATGACATTGGCAAAAGGCACCCTTGAATAGTACACAATCCTTATTACGACATGCATGAATTCGAGTGTAATCCATAGCAAGCTAGGAAAGTATTTTCTCGAGCATCACTTCTTCTTGTTGCGGGCATTAAATTGTTTGTTGGGAGCATGTTCTTTAATAATCAGAGTAGGCTATTCACACTATTAAATTGTTTGTTGGGAGCATGTTCTTTAATAATCAGAGTAGGCTATTCACACTATTATTTCTCTATCCATATGTTGTTTACAAGTTGAGGATTTTCAAGCATTCCTGCAAAGTTGAGTACTTTGGACCCTCGTACAATGGTGTGTTAGCCTCCTAGTGTAACACATCCTCTCTTTCATGTGTTTCAAAGTTATGTGTCTCTTTCTCACCCTCACTTTCAAAAACATGAGTGATCATCTCCTCCATGACATCCTCTTCCTTATCTCATGTGGAGAAAATCATGGATCTTCCAAATGTATTTGACATGCTCCACTTTCCCAGTGCTCCTTTACAAAGCTTGTACTCCTTCCTCAAGTTTTTCCCAATGACAGAATAATGAGGCATATTGTGTCGTACTTGTGCACGAATGTCCATACCCTCCTCATCCTATTGAACCATATTTAAAAATGACACTGAAAATTACATATGGCAAACCATGAGTTTACATTTCATCTCACAAGTTTATATAATAACCAAGGAATTGGCTTGCATCAATAAGTTGGCTGGCATTGGTTTAAATAATCCCCATTTTCTAATATGCTCCAATGCCACTCGGTGTTCACGTACACAAACATTATTGCATATTGCACATGAAAAAGGGATTCTTCTTCGCAAGCACTCTAGACCTCCAATTAATGGTGGTGACCGATCACTATCCGAACTAGTAGAAGACATCTGTATCGGGCACAAAAAGTGTGCAATTTAAAAAGTCAATATAAATACATGCACTTAATCTAGCAGTGTGGGTAAGTGCATAGATTTTCTCTCTGGAAGTCTCTATAACAGTCACTTTTAATGTCTCTACAAGCACCATTAAAGCGCGACTAGGCATTGTTTTTAACGATGCTTATAGCAAGACTTAGAAAATTAACTTTTTGAACCTGCAGTGCTACTGGAGCCTATCTTTCGCTCTCCAGAAAAATTCCCTCCACTCCTTTCCTTGAGTTCCTGCACCGACTCCTCGCTTCTATCACACTAGCTCCCCTCACATGCATTTGTACTCTTTATATTCCATGTCCTCTTCCCCTTCCCCTTCCTCTTCATGATACTCTTTCTCTCATCACCAAATGGCTATGGTGTAAGCTCTTCATGATATTTTTCTCTTTTGTTTTATTCCAATGCATTTCTTCTTCTTCTTCCCCTTTCCCTTGCTATTCCTATTTTTTTTCCTATCCATCACTCTACAAGTGATGGTGTGACCTAATGATTAGGGTTTGCTTCTATTATGCTTAACCTAATGATTAATAAGAAACATAATGAGATTAAAATTAATGTATAGAGTGTTGCTTCTCCTTCTCCTTTTTGTGTCTATGCTTAATGTGTATTGGTATTTTGTATCTTTCTTATATTTGGTAGGTAGAGTTAATTAAATTTGTTGCTAATCACTCTTTGTCTTTTTATGTTGTTTAGGTCTTGCACTAATCATCTCTTTTAGCTAGACAATATAGAGGTAAGCTCTATTTTTCTTGTATTCTTTAGGGTTTTGAATCTACACATTAAGATTTTAGGGCTTTGTATTACTAATTACTTTGTTTAATCTTTTGGTTTGTAGGTCCTCTAATCCTCTCCTTCAACTTCACCAAAAAGAGGTAAGCCCTCTAATCATTTATGCTTTACATCTACCTATTATTGCACCCTTGGGTGCCGAGGTTTAGGATTATCTTAGGCTTACGCACGCATTAAGCTCTATGCATAGAGCTTAATCTATGCATAGAGATTAATGCATCCAGCATAGAGATTAATATATGTATAGAGCTTAATGCATGCATAGATTAAGCTCTATGCACAGAGCTTAATATATGTATAGAGCTAAATGCATGTGGAACAATAATTGGCCTTCTCTGCCTTGCATTAATGGCCATAGGAGGCTACTAGAAACCCCATGTGATTATCATGTTGGTGGCTATATCTAGGTTTACTATAGGCCACCTTAAGTGCTCCTTTTGTGTTTTTTTTGCTACCTTGCCCTACACGCTATCCTTGATGTGTGTTTTACTACACTATTCAGAAAACACATCATACCATGTTAGCATTCATGGTGCCAAAAGCATGTACAAAGAGAGAGATGGAGGTTCAAGCCATGCTGAATTGGTGCAGCACAGAGATAGAGAGATAACAAGAGTAAGAGGGAGAGAGATAGAGTTGTGATAGCAAACACAAGAGAGGTTTCACACAATTCAAATGATGATTAGTTAGAACCACCCCTGCATATGCTTATAGGAATTGTATCCTTATCTTTTGACCAAAACAAAATAAGGGATGTTAACATGCAAATAGGGTGTTCGCACAAACTAAAATCTGAAATAACAATCATCCGTCTTAAGTTTTGAGTTTACAAGATGTATTTTTGAAGCCTATTTATAAGAGCTCTACCTTAAGTTTTGAGGTTAGAAAAATGTATTTTTTATTTATGTGATTTATAGGCTTTGTGCTAATCTTTATTTGAATTTAGAATTAATCCATACATTGCTAAACACCTGATGAGGAGTATAAATATGTCCACATTATCATTTAGAGAATTTAGAGTAATAAGCATTATAGTAATGTGGTTTCATACATACGTAAGTGAATATAGCTCATTCATTTCTTGTTAAATAATGATATACCTCATTCATTTCTTGTTAAATAATGATGTACCTCATTCATTTCTTGTTAAATAATGATGTTGATGCATGGGCAGCTAGGATGCTTTTGTGCATCTCAATTCAAGTAGATGGCAATGAAAGTGGATAAGATTTAAGATTGTAACGATTATAAGGTTGTGCTTGCTATACATTGTAGTTGGTCTTGTCATGTGAAAGTGGCTATAAGAATTAAGAATGTAATGGTTTCCAGGTTGTGTCTACTATACATTGCAGTTGGTTTTGATTCAGGTAGATGGAGTGAAAGTGGACAAGAATTGAGAATTCAACAATTATCAGATTGTGTTTGCTATACATTGTAGTTGGTCTTGTCATAAGAATGACAAGTGGGTTTCACTGAATTCATTTAATCCATTACTACGATAATCTACAAGCAATGTGCAAGAAAGCATCCTCAAAAGAAAACAGGCTAGTAGTGAACCACCTCTAAACCACACACAATCCAAGACATGATCCTCCACAAGCTCCTTCAAAAGAAGAGAAGTTGGAGAGAACATGAATAGTTAATAAATAGTTACCTTGCAAAGAAGAGGTTTGTCGACTTGCTCATATATATCAAAGGCATATTTTATAAGGGTGTTTAAGGAAACCATGCAAGATATATACAAGTCCTTTGCTTTGTAGGTTTTATTTTAATGGTGTGTGAGATTTTCTTCATGATTGGTTAGTGCACTCATTGCTTGTCCTTTAAGAAGTAGAGCAGGAGGTTTTAGTATTCTTGATGAATTATGCCAATTGAAATCTATTCATGCTAAGTACCCAATGCCTTCGTGACGATGTCATCCACCTGAAACCTCATAATTCGCCATAACAATGCCCTTGTACTCTAGCTTTGTACTTGAAAAGGTAGCTATCAAATGTTTCTTGCTACTCCAACTCACAAACACACTCCCAAAAGGAAATATAAAGTTGCTGGTAGATCTCCTATTTGAGACATTACCACTACCAATCTAATCAATATTTGTACACCCATGTAGTTGTATCTCTCTACCAACCTCATAGAAAAGTCCATAATAAATAGTGAACCCACATCCAAGTCTGGCTTCCTGCGGTGGCGGGCTTACATAAATTGATGCACAAGTCCAACAACACAACTCAAACATTGTATTGTTGGACTTGTGGGCCTACATCTTTGTCCTCAACCTACCTAACCATGGACTAAAATTGGATCCACTTATACTAGAGGAAATCTCTAGGTCCACTAAGCACTTGTGATTGATAATCTACATGTGGTATCATTAATTCTTACATGTACACGTTTAGTTGCCTTCATTGGTGCATACTAGATACTAATCTCATCAAAGATAACATCTCTGCTTACTCGCATCTCATGAGTTGTAGGATTATAGTATCTATAATCTTTCTACTCCAAAGCATAACCAATGAAGATGTATTTCTCTACCTTCAGATATATCTTGGTTGTCACTTCATCCCACGAATATACAAATATGAAATATATCCAAACACTTTGAAGTAAGACATATCTAGTTTTATGCCGATGTAGATTTGTGTTCAGGTGTCCTACCATGAGTACTTGCAGGGGGTTCTGTTCATAATGTAAACAAGTCCTATTGATTCAGTCCAAAAATAATTGAAAGAAAGGGATATCTAACTTAGGCTTGGATTAGCCTAGATTATCATTTGATTAGTATACATTAAGGAGACTAGCCTATTATGGTTATCAAAAGTTAGCCCCAAATATGGCCTATTTGGTATATATACATGACCATCCCTTTCAGACTATCATAAGTGTTCCCACCATGAGCATGGTCCATTGGCCTTATTCATATGAGACTATTTCACTTTGTTACAAACCATCCCCACTACATTGAAATCCTCAAAACCATTGATATGTACAATCACAATCCACATGGATGGAGTATATGTTAATGGACTCATGTCAAACTGAAGCTTATGCTCACACCATGTAGTACGGAAAGCCAAAATTGCATGTATATGGCTATAAACTACTAAATAAGTCCTCAAAACAAGCCATACTATCTACCCCATAATGACATGAAAGCATTGTGTAGCTTCCAAACATTACACATCCAATTCCCAAGGCTATAGGGTTGCTATAGGGTTGTCCATAGTGAGTTTACAGAAATTTCCAACAAGTTATGTCACTATTCTTGACCCTTGTTGAACTTCCTAAATTCATCCAAAAACCCTTCAAACCCTTTCAATATAGAGCCGAGTTGCCAAGAAACTTCTTCTTTAGGTAGCCCTCACCATTTGACCAAGTACTTGACTAATGTACGGTTGCAAAGAACTCATTCTCTTGTACCCAAAATTGCTTCCGGCACATACTGAATCATACCCTCCTCATTTCACTAGAGGTTGCACAAATACCTTTGTCCCAATGTAAGCTCTGAGATGTGACACATGAAACACATCATGGATATTTGTGTGATTGATGGAAGTGCCAATCGATAAGCAACTTCACCAACATGCCTCACCACCTTGTATAGCCCATAGTAGCGATGACTTCACTTGGTATTTGTGTTTCCCTTGAGAGAACCATATCTTGTCTTGGGAATCCTCAAGAATACCCAATTACTTTTCATGAACTCCAACGGCCTCCGCCGATGAGCATTATCATAATGTATCATCCTTTCTTGAGCTTGCTTCATATTAGCTTTGCATTGTTATAAGAGTGAATCCAACTTTTCCATCCCCTCTTTTGCATTAGGATTCACCCCCTCTTGCCTTTGAACCATCATTGGCATATTCACTTTGTACCCATAGAGTGCCTCAAAAGGTCACATCGCAATTCTCTCATGATGTGTACTATTATGAGAAAACTCGGTAAGTATCATAATATGCACAACTTGTAGGCAACAACACCAAAGGTACTTACTTCAATCCAATTCCTCCATGGAGTATAAACTTCCTATATTTTCCTCTAGGGACAACTGCTCTCAAATCCCTTGCTCTAGAAACCTATTAAACATGTCAACACACCTCTTTTGATCATCAAGCTGACTCCTATAAGATCTAGTTCCGACTAAGCTAACTGTTTGATTCCAGCTCAATTAGCTAACTTCAGACCTTCCCATTTTGGTTTCTTCTAACACCCACAGACCTTTAAACATCCTAGATCCCTAAAATATTCAAAACTATAGCTTCTTATCTGACCTTAGTTGACCTTTAGCTGATGAAACACTGTTTGAATCTGACAATTTTGTGTGGCTATCAAACTTGACCTTATTTAGCTTTCTCTCAGTCCAAAATGATTATTTGTACCCTTCTAAATCTTCAACTTACTCATCATGGTAATCAACTGACACTAACTGATCAGAGTTGACTCTCAGTTAGCCTTCAGCTGACTTTGTTACTAGTGAGTCGGCTCTCAACACTAACTTAGACATTCCTCACCATTGATCCTTTTAGCAATCTTAATCAAAACACCATAACCATCACAACCAAAACTTAGACATTCCTCACCGTTGATCCTTTTAGCAATCTTAATCAAAACACCATAACCATCACAACCAAAACACCATAAACTCAACCATCCACTCAACATGATTAAACATGATAACATCACAACCAAAACACCATAAACTCACCCATCACTCACAACATGATTAAACTCAAGAAATCAATATTCTTTATATGCGCAATATCAAAAACCAATCTGAATAACCATGAAACCTTGGGTTCAAATAAGAAAGAAAATAACATAAAACCAAGGGATACTAGGCAGGCAGTTCCCTCCAACAACTCTTCAGAGCTTCATCTTCAAACACAAACAATAGTTGAGCATGTATTGACTAATAGCAAGTTCCAACAAAGGTTCAGACATAGATCCTAAGCTTTCCTCCTGCAACCCTCAGCTGATACTCTTGCTCTCTGCTCTAGCCTTATCCACACCTTCTCACACTATTCTGACACACTTCACTCAGGGTTCTCCTTCTCTCTGGGTTTCTTTTGCGATTGTGGCGGTATCGTGTTCTCTGTTCAAGGTCCTGCTATCTCCAACCAAAAACCTCCGCTTTATTAAACCAAAAAAGACCTTTTCTACCTTCCTTTCTCAAAAAAGGGTTGTTGCCTGATTCCTTCGATCTCCCCATTCTCTTTCACCTTTTTTTTTTGTCTACATTCTTCTCGATCACTCCCCGCATCAACGCAAAGGACTTCCATTTTTAGTAGGCACATTGTCCATCCATGTGCCTGGGCTGTTTGATTTCAAACTACAGTGACCTTCTAGGTAACCACCTCAAGACCTCCACAAACTAAGAACATACCATATCACCCAAAGCTCTATCTACTTCTACTGCAAAGACCTCCTATTGAATATAAAGCCACATTAGGAAGCTCCTCAAAAAACTCTCATCATGGCGTGAGCTCAAACACACATGCCACTTATGCAAGCAAACAATGTTACAAGGATACAAAATGTAATGATGCAAAAATAAAAGATACCCGCAACACACTAATAAAGAAAACATGCCATAACACCTACTCTAGATACAAGCCAACTGTCATTGTATATTGTGTGCATAATTAGGACTCGGAACATTCAGTCACAATGCTTGTCCGATTTTGTGGACCATCGTTTGCTACAACATGGCCTATGCATCTCAAGAAGGTCATGTACGAAGACCATCACCAATTTTTTCCATTTGATCATGAGAACTTTGTTCCATCTACAAAATGAGTCCCCCCACATCATCCATAGGTGATTGGAAAGTATTGTGGAGAGGATTGTCCCATAGGTGATTGGAAAGTATTGTGGAGAGGATTGTCCCATATGCCACCATCGGGAATAAAAAAGGTACTCAATCTTCTTTCGTATATCTCATACTAGACAAGCCTAAGAATCAATCATCTTCTAGATCCAATGCACATAATTAAAAATGTAGCATCGAATATTTGGGACCATATATTTGTCAAGAGAGATTCTTTAGCAGTTTGGGAGAACTTCGTATTGATTGAACACCTCTCCACCACTTGGCCAATAGTTCAAGAGAATGAAAATTTTACCTAAAGCACCTTGAATCTTGACAAAGAACAAGGAGGAGAGCATGAAGGATCGAATTGATGCCTTTTGTACCCCTACATGATGTAATCTTTAAAGGGGGTATTCATAAAAACAAGGAAGAAAGGAGAAACTCGTTTGTATAGTCTAAAAATGCATGATTGGCATAAGATGTCACATGTATGTTCAATTTACTTATAAAAGCTTTGTGATGGTCTTGATTTGTAATTGCATGACATTGACTATAATGTTTTGTGATACATAATTCATTCTTCCCATATGCATTAGTGGGTGTGGAGAAAAAAAATTGTGTGAGGCCAGCTACAAAAAGGGGGCAGTGGTGGTGAGGTATGAAAAACTAAAATTCTAACATAACACCATATTAGTGAATTTGGAAATTTTCCAATTCCCATTTTTGAATACTTAAAAAAGGGGACATGGATAACATGTTTGTAAGTTTCTCAAAACCCTACCATATGACCTATCGTTGGAAAGCGCTTGAAAAATGGAATCTAAAGAGCTATAAAGCGCTCATTTTGGATTAGTGGTGTTCAAGTTATGGTTAATCCAAACTTTTGACCACGTGTCCCAAACTTGTGAGAAATTCCCATATTCCCCAATATGGTGTTACATGCCTTTATTTATTGTTACACTAGATTGTAAGATTAGTTGTGCTAATTAAATAGAATTAACTCTATCTTAGATACATAAGTTCTAAGGAGATCCATCCATCCACGATTGATGCAGCCCAAGTAATGGTAGTGGAGGCAATGTGCATGATTAAGAAAAACTTCCCATGAACTATACTCGCTAGTTAATTACATATTGTGGTACACTTGATAGATGAAATTTCGGTGTGCATTGTTGTGCATGCTCGGTGGATGTTCTTCTTGAGAATTTCATGAAGGCCTTGAAGGATTTTGTTAGGCAAAGATATAGGTAGAAGGAATCCTGGCAAATGGTTGGCTAGTGCAAGAAGCATGTGTCCACATTTTAGAGTATCTCTCTCCAATGGATCCCACAATGCCATGATTGTGGAGTCATAAGGATGACGAGTGCACGGTGTCCCACATATTGCAAGAAAAAGGAAGAGCAAGGATAATGGACACATCAATGTTGAAGAAGGTGAAGACATTTTGTACTCAAAATAGTGAAGTTATGAAGAGGTGGGTGGCAAGGTATGAAGAGGTGAGGAAAAACTGATATGAGGTGAGAAGAGCATTTAGGATGTGTTTGAGAGGCTTTCCATTTACTCTAGAGCTTGCATCACTTCCAAAATATCATACCATTGATTGGATTTATAAAGAAATGGAAAAGACCAAGGAACATGGAGAGATGGTGACAAAAGAGGAATGGGAGTACGCAAGCCACATGTTAGTGTGTCTCTACTTTCTCTTTTTTTATACAAGTATAATCTCACAATATGTTTATTAATTATCATGAACGTACTTCATTCGTTGTCAGGGGTAGTATAAGGTATACAATGCCATGTGGTCCGAAGGAAGGCATTTTCTCACCCAACACAGAGATGGCAAACTTTGAGCGAGAGAGTGGAGCAATTCTTGATTATTATGGCATTATTCAAAACATCTGAAAGGTAGAATTGAGGATATTCCAAATTTTTATATTGGATGTGAATTGTGTGTGGAGGCACTCAAGAAACCGTGAAAAGGTATCCAAATGGATTTATGGTGGTGATCAATTCCACAAAATGTTGGCGAATTGATTGCATCTGCTGCTCCATGTCATCAAGCATCTGTCTGGACATCTCGACCCTAATCAATGGGTCGGACCAAGTTAATGGAGTTAAGCAATCTTGTCCATACAAAGCTTTGAAAGGGCTCATCCCAATACTTCTGTGTGATAAGAAGTATTGTAGGCGAACTCGACTAGGTGCAGATAGCTTAGCCACTTGTTGGGTTCCCTGCCTACAGCATGACCGAAGTATATCATTGATTACTTAGTTCACCCTTTCAGTTTGACCATCGGTCTCACGGTGGTAAGATGTGCTGAGATCCAAGAAAGTTCCTACTGCTTCAAAAAATGCAGTCCAGAATCTTGACGTGAATTTGGGATCTCGATCACTTACTATTCTTCTGGGGGTAGGCCATGCAATCTGAAGATTTCCTTGAGGAACTGCTGCAGTGTAGGTTTCTTTTACTGGAATCAGATGGGCAACTTTGGTTAGTCTATCAACTACCACTTGAAGATGGAGTTGTAACCTGATTGCACTAAAGGTAATCCAGTAATAAAATCCATACTGATGCATTCCCACTTCATTTGGGGGATGTCTAATGGATGTAATTTCCCAGGCATTTTTACTCTCTCGGCCTTGAATTTCTGACAAGTTAGACATTGACATACATGATTAAGCACATCCATTTTTAGACCAGGCCAAAAGAAGCTTTTCTTCACAGACATGTAGGTTTTGATAAAAACTGGTTGTCTTGCACTAAGGCTGTCATGGGCTTCATTCAAAACTTGACCCTTAGTTCCCTCATCATTGGGAATGCATAGCCTGCGATTATTATACATAATTCCATCATCCACGTTGTACTCGGTTCAACTCCTGTGGAGTTTTCCTTTTCCCTGCATAAGTAGGGTAGCAATAGGGCTAAAGAATCTATCCTGCATGATCTTCTCTCTTGCTTCAATAATCAAAGGATTTGACACTACAATAATTACAAGCAAGGAGGATTTTCTGCTGAGGGCATCTGCTACCAATTTTTCTTTGCCTAGGCGGTACTTGATTTCAAAATCAAATTCCTACAGGGTCTGCATCCACCTTCTCTGGCGCATGTTGAGATCCTTATGAGTGAAGATCCAGGAGGTTATAGCCGCGTTATAGCCATGCATGGTTATAGCCTCATACATAGCAGCGCACTGGAATTGCACACACCCTGTGCACCTACTTGGGTCCCCTATTTCTACTCTCTCTCCTCTTCAGGCGACTGTGCTCCCCATCTCTTATAGTGGAAGAATCTTGATCAATGGTAAGGTGCACAGTTTTTTGGTTGATGACCACTTGCATTCTCACAAAAAGAGACTCTATACAAAAAGTTAAAGAGATTGAGGAAGAGTCTAGGCACATAGCATGATAATTGACATGAAAGCGGTGTTTCATTCTATAGAAGAAAGAGAACACATGCCATGGTGTCACAGTGAGAGACGAGCCATGGCTTTTCGGCTCATCAACACTCTTGATGGAGCTCCCCTAATCCTTACGTTTGTGTAGACCATCACATGGCAACCAAATTTTATCTCCAAGATTATGAAAGGAAAGATTCATGTCACAGAGATGTTGTAGGTTCTCATCACTTTGAGGAAAGTATTTTTTCTTGTGTAGATTTTGGGTAGCTCTTGTGTTTTTTTGGGACATTCTTTATGATGAGGTGTTAACCTTGCTATATGCTCTATGTGAATGGTCCATTAATTAGAGTTGGTTCTCTCAAGTATCGAAGTAGCTTGATTTCCCCACATTGTCTCTATGCATTCTGGCATGCACAAAGCAAATGACCATGTATTTGGGTCTCTCCCACAGGTTTAGTGACCCCATAGAAGTATTGCTTTCTAAAATAAACCAAACCAATAGAACAATCTTTGAGTTAATGGGATGCTTCAATGGCATCTATACTAGTGCCATGCTAGCCAAGGTTGCTTGGCTTATTAGTTCTGCGAACTGTGCCGACTACTATAGAACCAGGTCCTAATACTCTTCACGATATGACATGCAATTGCAATATAGTTCTCTCGAGTGCTTATTGTGGTAACTTGTCATACTTTTAGAAATAGATAGCCCACTTGTGAGAATAATCCTATCTCATGATCTTTCTATGTTGAGTAAAGCTAGTAGAAGATATGTAGAAATGGCAAAAAGGCAACCTCACCTTGAGTAGGTACATTGCTTATTCATTGATACATTGTAATATGCATGTTTATGCATGTCAATCTCAAAGAGAGAATCTGCTTTGCAAAGGTAGTTAGTGATAAGATATTTCATCTTAGGCAAAATAACTTCGATGATAATGTTACCTTATTCAACCATTTGTCAGTATATATGGAGGTTACCGTTGATGACCAGCTTTACAAATTTTTGCAATCTTCAAGATCTTTAGACTCATCCGGGGAATACCTTACATGGAGCAACCGAGAGAAACTTTTGATATGCTTACTATGACTTCTTTGGATACAAAAAAACATTTACTCAAGAGATCATGATCATTGATGTGGTTTCAATTTGATTCAAACTTTCCTTCTTGTATCGTCAGATTTCAGAGCTATTTCTTACCACATATACTTTTTAATGGATCGTGCTTAAACACTTTCAAGCCTTTGCACCTAAGCCTTGTATAAGAACACCTTGTTAGAACTAAGAATACCTTCTGTACAAAAGAAATTGCGTACAAAAGATTCAAATTATACAATTTGATATCCAAGGACTCATTCATTCATAAGGCACAAACAAAAGCAGAATTAAAATTTATTTGAGCCACATAATGCATCTTCCATTCTTAGAAAAGATTATAAGTTAAAATCAATAAAAGCTTATCATCCCACTAGCACACCTATTCGGAGGATTTGAACTAGCTAGAAATTCTAAGTAAGATGAATCTGACATAAGTTTGATAGGAGTACAGATGATAGTTATCTTGAAGAAAGAAAGGTGTTGATATTTCCGTGGCTGCTTCAATCAGGCTTATTATTGTGATTTATTTTTTAAAGACAATCTCTAATGGGACAGGTTTGAAATTTAATTCTAATTGTAAGGTTGATGGCGGCAATAATTTAGGAGCTAGTGCTGTTGCACGTGAAGGTTGCGCTAAGGGGCTTCAGCTCCATGAAGCTGGAGCCGAAGTAGAGAAAGAGCGCGTAGCTGAAGTAGGGGCTGTAGCTCGTGTAGGGAGTGAGCAGGCAGACGCCGGTGCCCAGGACGGTCAGGGAGGTGGGCATCACCAGCCGCTGCGTCCACTCCGGCCCGCACGCCAGCTTCACGTCGCTCGTCACGCACCACCGTCCCTCGGCCACGCCGCACGTAAATCGCACCGTCGTAGAGGTCATCGGCTCCCTAAAGCCCACCACTCCACCGCCCCCGCTGTTGCCGTCCAGCTCGTGCTGCTCAATTATAATGTTCTTCTCGGCCGAGCAGTGCACCGGAGCCTGCCCCGCCGCCGTGTCCAATACCACCAGCACTGCGCAAACAAACCACATCAACAACATGTTTTCAAGCAGCTTTCATAGATCACTAATCCGGCATAGCTAGATTAACCTGGATGGATGATCAGCGGGGCCACTTACACGAACCTAGTATTAGCATGAGCATTGTGCAGACGCGCCATAGTCCCATTCTCCTTGTCATGATTCTGCGTCCGCGCGCCGGTGTGTGTGTGTGTAAAAGAGAGAGAGAGAGAGAGAGAGATTCTTGGGATTGATCTCGGGATAGAGCTTGCGAGTTGGATAACGTATGTATAGTACTCAACTTGGACACCGACTGGCCGCCGCCGCAGCAGTCCGACATGAATGCGGTATGTCCGGTGCATACAAAATACTGGCAACATGAAAGTGATCTTCCCTTTTTACGTTGGGTAGCTTAAGATGCTTGCACAAAATCAAGCAAGGAGAAAATACCATGTGGCATGTGGCATCGAGAGAAGACCCATCTTGGGGTACCCAAGCTTCAATAAAAAAAGTTTGTTACCAAGGCTGATAAGAAAAAACTTCTTGCTTTTTTAGGTTACCCAAGCTTTAAATATAAAAGTGTGCTACCCAAGCGTGATAAGTAAAAACTTCTCGCTTCTTGCTTTGACAAATTGAATTGACGGTAGTAATAAAAAAGCCGCCTGTTGTTCTTCTCGTCCTCATCAAAACTAGGGTTTCGTAGGCCGCCAATGTGCTCCTGGGCATGTATTTGTCCTCAATTTCGTGTTTTGCTGTCAATTTCATGCTTTCCCAAGTTCAATATCTCGCTTCTTGCTTTGAGAATTTTGTTTGTGTCGTTGAATTGTGGGTTTCTTGCACCCATCCGTTTGGTCAAAGAAGCAAAGAAGAAGAAGATGGTTTTTTATAGAAGCACCATGGTATATTCATGGGAAAAAAGAAGGCCAATGTGGCTCATAGCCAGGGGAACACGACACGACTCTGTGTGCACTTTAGTGCTCGGTGTAGCTATGTCTCTACACATCTAGGGAGGTGTGTATGGCTAAGCCTCGATGGTGTGTGTAGGAGCTCTTAATCACATTGAGTGGGAGGTGCTGGGGGTGACAGGCGTAGCTAAGCAAGAGGCTAGCATTGTAGATGCACTAGGAGAAGGGTGTCATTGGTAGGGCTAGTGGTGGCCATCTCTTACCTCTAGTGAATGAGGAGGCATAGCAAAAAGCCAGTGAAACCTAGAAGAGCCTACTAACTACAGCAGGTAGTAGTGGCATTCTAGTCCTACTCATGGAGTGGCGCAACAAGCATGGAAGCTAGGGGAATTGCTCAACAATAGGCACGAGCACGAAGGGCAGGCAAAATTTATTAAGGTGGTTGATCAGCTGTCAGCCCGGCAACATGGAGAAGGAGAGATAGCTATGATGAGTCAGTAGTAGGGAGGTGGGAAACGTAGCACCTACAAGAAGAGAGGACGTAAATGAAAGTCCTCATTAGCTATTGGAAAGAATCTCGAAGGGTCTACAGTCATGTTTTTCTCTTGATTTCATGCTTTCCCAAGTTCAATTTCTTGCTTCTTGCTTTGATAAATTGGACAGACGCTAGTAAAAATACCCCCTATTGTTAAAGAGACCCAACTTTCACATGTTAAGGAATCTGTCCTATGTTACCTAATTCACCTTCCCAACCCCGAAGTCCTAGCAAGACTACAAGTATAATTTCACGTGCTTTATCATCCCCTTCAATTATTGCAAAAGGGATAGTAAGGTCATGCCTGCTAGGGCCCATGCGGTTGTGAAGAATGTGCATCTATACGATCACGTCTAGGAGCAAGATTTTGAGTTCTCTAAACACCAAACATAAGATATTGAAGGGTTGGCCGTCAAGCTCATAAAGGACTTGATCTCTATAAAAAATATAGTAGAAGATAGTCTTACCCAAAGTTCTTATGTCAAGGATCAAAGCTCACAACCTCAAAAGAAAATACCTCACAATGAATGTCACAAAGAACAGAGGTGCCCATTTTTAGAATCATCGGCACTTGAGATGGTAGTGGAAAGTTTGATCAAGCTGCCTCGATAGGCACTTGCAAGAGAAGCTTTGCTTGCATCATAATTTTATTCCTGATTTGGATGTTTTTTTTGCAAATTGCAGCTTTGGTTACAAGGTCAAAGATAACTCATGCACACTGATAGCTCTTTTAGCTCTACATTAATCAACATTGCTTAAATAATATCACACGAGACTCATTGCATCATCAACTTTAGTATGACAGACTGACAAAGGCATTCCTATTTTCCTCTCTTTTTTATTAGAACAAACTAATTGCCACTTTCAACACTAAAGGTGTATCTTTGATCCACATTAGGGCCAAAAATGAAAAAAACGACCTGTGTAAGGATTGGATTAACTTTCTTAATTAAATTGATTTAACTAAAATAGTAGAGACAAATACCTATATTAAATGTATCCCCTTTATCTACATTTAGAGGAGAGTGTCTTTAATATGCCATCCATCACATATCTATAGTGTCTTTGATTCACCTATACTTGGCAGTCGTCTTACCTACTTTAGTACACTCTTGGATGTTTTCTAAAATAAGCTTATTCAATTATATGAATCCATATTATACTTCTCTCTTCCAAAGGGCATGACGCAAGTTATTTCCTCTCTTTCTTTTAACTGTCTTTTTTCCCTCCCCACCATCTCTTACTTTCTCTTTGAATCTTTATCATTTTGTGTTCAATACTACTTTCTTTTCTCTTCTTGCTATGGTGACTCCAAGGGTTGAACCACACTCAAAGAAAAGACACTATATCAACTTGGTACTAACAAAGACTATGTCACATGGAGAAGTATTCATCATACAGCTCTAGATGTTGAGTCGCAAGCTCAAAGACTAGTCGTGGAAGGGAAGAAACATGTAGATTTGTGGGTTGAAGGAGGTCTATACCCACTTAACCCATCAACTGCTGGTAAGCCTCCATCATTTAGCACTTTCATGATCTTGTTTGTTTCATTGGGGATGGTAAAGAAGGTTCATTGGATTCTGCTCAAGATTGAATAATCAAACTAGTATTTTGCATTAACAACACACACGCACAAACATGGCTAATACTATGCTTGGTGTGTACAAGCAATTTTATTAGAGGGCTAGAAGACATTGTGATCTCACAAACTCAATGTGAAAATGAGTTAGAAAGACTACTTCAATCATCTCAGGAAGAGATAATAGAGCTTAGACAAACTCAAGAAATAATTGAGGAACTTGCACTCCAAAAAACCCAACAAGAAAGAATTCCTTTTGGATTAAGAGTGAGATTTAGATAGTTTTAGACTTTTACATGCTTAGCAACACATGGGGGTACTAAGAACAAATGGATGAGGCTTGCTCAAAGCTACATGAATAGTGTGGGAGATTTTTGGTTGGATAATCTTCTGATAGAATTGCTATAATCAAGTCTTCTATCAAAAACAATAACTTGATTGAAATACTTAAGCTTTCATAGTGTGCAAGGCTTCCAAGGAGCGTTGTCAAATGAAGTTGGTAATGACTTTCATGACTTGGTCGAGCCTCATGAGGTGGTGGAGGCTTGTGAGGTGGTGGAGGCTTGTGATGACAAGGTTTGAATAAGCAAGAAGGGATACAAAGTCATATCAAATATACCCATCCAAGGTATGAAGCCTCGTTATCTTCATGTGTTTGACTTACCCTAACCACATACTGTAACAATGGCACGACACCAAAACAATTTGGCTATTCCAAATTTCATAGTTGAATACAAACACATTGATGGTTTAATGACTGTAGAGAAGCCCAAGAGAAAAAGAAATCAACATTCAATTATGAGATGTATAATAACATATTTATAGACACTAGAAGGATTCAATCAGCCATTGTGAAGTTCTATCAGTACTACATAATAGTCGATTTGAGGGCAATCTTATTTTTGTTATCAAGCTTAATGAGACACAAATCCTCAAACATAACAAAAAGAAAAGAATCAGTATAGGACTGATTAAAAAAATTTAAATTATGCCCAAGGTAAGAGAGACCAACAATTACATAGTGCACAGTGAGAGATGGAACTATGGTACCTAGGGGCAACTACAGTGCCAGATGAGAGTCATAATACTCCCAAATGATTGTTCTGGCACACAAAAATTCCAAGCATGATGCTCATAATAAAGGTGAGAATCTTGTGGGTGGTGTTTTGTTGGGTTCTGCGCGAACCTACCCCCCAAAGGCCTATTATCCTCTTTTTTTCTTAGACCCTATAGTCTCTTTTTATATAAGAGACACAAAACCTAATTTTAACAGGCTTGAAGAACGGTTCAGGAGATGCAACTTTGAAAAGGTGCAATACGTAATTATGTCTTATAATGAGAAGTAAGTATTTTGTTTTAAATATGTCTTATTATACTTCTCTATATCAATGATTATTTGCTTCTCGTTTTGTTGTGTATTAGCCATTGAAGCGTATTTAAAATTGATCTTAAGAAAAGAAGAACATGTTCCTTGAGTTCCATGATTGGTATGCATGGAGACACAAAATTATAAGTGTAGATCTTCCCATAGATCCAGATTCACCACCACTAGCAATCCCACCTAAGATGACAAAGAAGCCATTGAAAAAGAAAGGACATACTATAGTGTTTCCATTTAAAGGCGAGTCATCTTTAAAGAAGAAAACAACATGCATAGAGAAGAAGGGAAAGGCTTCTTGAAAAGAAAAAAAGTCTAGGGAGAAAGAGGCCAAGTCAAACAAAACAAAGTCCAAGAAGCCAGAGTCCCACATGAACAAGGAATCCGAAGAGGCTTTAGGGAAAATTTGGGCTCCAAATGGGCCCTTTAAGAGCCCATTCACATAGTATAAGGCCAACCAATGAGAGTGCTTGGATTATTCTATATGCATGTAACATGGATATTTTTTGTCAGAGCGGTCCTCAAAGATTCGAGCTCAAAAAAGAGAAATAAAATATATTTGCATAAAACTCAAAAATAGAAGAATGCGAGGCCTAAATACCACCTACCAAAACATACGTCAGAAAGAATATTTGGAAAAGAGGTCAGATTAATTGAAAGCTAGTCTGATTGAAGTGTTTTTCCACAATTTGAACTTAGTTCTCTTCGTTTCTCGCCTCTCTTACAGTGTCCCTTATTTCTACCACATCTGCTTTATCTCTTCTTCTTCTCTAAAACTCTTTTTTATTCCATCTTAATAGTTTGGTAAACTTCATTAAGCTATGTTTTCTAATCATGATTTATATTTTGTTTGTTATGTTCGTTAATCTTCCAAACCATGATGTCATTTGAGAAGACTTACAAGGTTATTTGCACAAAGAAAAACTTCTCGCTTCTTGCTTTGACAAATTGAATTGACGGTAGTAATAAAAAAGCTGCCTGTTGTTCTTCGCGTCCTCATCAAAACTAGGGTTTCGTAGGCGGCCGATGTGTTCCTGGGCACGTATTTGTCCTCAATTTCGTGTTTTGCTATCGATTTCATGCTTTCCCAAGTTCAATATCTCACTTCTTGCTTTGAGAATTTTGTTTGTGTCGTTGAATTGTGGGTTTCTTGCACTCATCCGTTTGGTCAAAGAAGCAAAGAAGAAGAAGATGGTTTTTTATAGAAGCACCATGGTATATTCATGGGAAAAAAGAAGGCCAATGCGGCTCATAGCAGTCAGCATAAAGGGGATGACCAAACAGTCCTATGCCACTCATCATAGCCAAGAAGGCACAACCAATGGAGGAGCCTACAAGCACAGCCCAAGCTGATTGCATAAAAAAATCTTATAACCCAACTAAGGATCTGGCTCATCAAAGGAGGAGGAGCCCGCAAAAATCGAGCTATGCATAAACCAGGCATGCACTACCATTCCTAGGCATTGAGAGGGGCACACGACACGACTCTGTGTGCACTTTAGTGCTCGGTGTAGCTATGTCTCTACACATCTAGGGAGGTGTGTATGGCTAAGCCTCGATGGTGTGTGTAGGAGCTCTTAAGCACATTGAGTGGGAGGTGGTGGGGGTGACAGGCGTAGCTAAGCAAGAGGCTAGCAGTGTAGAAAAATACCCCCTATTATTAAAGAGACCCAACTTTCACATGTTAAGGAATATGTCCTATGTTACCTAATTCACCTTCTCAAGTTTCAACCCCGTAATCCTAGCAAGACTACAAGTACAATTTCACGTGCTTTATCATCTCCTTCAATTATTGCAAAAGGGATAGTAAGGTCATGCCTGCTAGGGCCCATGCGGTTGTGAAGAATGTGCATCTATACGATCACGTCTAGGAGCAAGATTTTGAGTTCTCTAAACACCAAACATAAGATATTGAAGGGTTGGCTGTCAAGTTCATAAAGGACTTGATCTCTAGAAAAAATATAGTAGAAGATAGTCTTACCCAAAGTTCTTATGTCAAGGATCAAAGCCCACAACCTCAAAAGAAAATACCTCTTAATGAATGTCACAAAGAACAGAGGTGCCCATTTTTAGAATCACCGGCACTTGACATGGTAGTGAAAAGTTTGATCAAGCTGCCTTGATAGGCACTTGCAAGAGAAGATTTGCTTGCATCGTAATTTTATTCCTGATTTGGATGTTTTTTTTGCAAATTGCAGCTTTGGTTACAAGGTCAAAGATAACTCATGCGCACTGATAACTCTTTTAGCTCTACATTAATCAACGTTGCTTAAATAATATTACAGGAGACTCATTGCATCATCAACTTTAGTATGACAGACTGGCAAAGGTATTCCTATTTTCCTCTCTTTTCTATTGGAACAAACTAATTACCACTTTCAACACTAAAGGTGTATCTTTGATCCACATTAGGGCCAAAAATGAAAAAAACGAGCCGTGTAAGGATTGGATTAACTTTCTTAATCAAATTGATTTAACTAAAATAGTAGAGACAAATACCTATATTAAATGTATCCCCTTTATCTACTTTTAGAGGAGAGTGTCTTTAATATGCCATCCATCACATATCTATAGTGTCTTTGATTCACCTATACTTGGCAGTCGTCTTACCTACTTTAGTACACTCTTGGATGTTTTCTAAATTAAGCTTATTCAATTATATGAATCCATATTATATTTCTCTCTTCCAAAGGGCACGACGCAAGTTATTTCCTCTCTTTCTTTTAACTGTCTTTTTTCCCTCCCCACCATCTCTTACTTTCTCATTGAATCTTTATCATTTTGTGTTTAATACTACTTTCTTTCCTCTTCTTGCTATGGTGACTCCAAGGGTTGAACCACACTCAAAGAAAAGACACTATTTCAACTTGGTACTAATAAAAACTATGTCACATGGAGAAGTATTCATCATAAAGCTCTACATGTTGAGTCTCAAGCTCAAAGACTAGTCGTGGAAGGGAAGAAACATGTAGATTTGTGGGTTGAAGGAGGTCTATACCCACTTGACCCATCAACTGCTCGTAAGCCTCCATCATTTAGCACTTTCATGATCTTGTTTGTTTCATTGGGGATGGTAAAGAATGTTTATTTGGATTCTGCTCAAGATTGAATAATCAAACTACTATTTCGCATTAACAACACACATGCACAAACATGGCTAAAACTATGCTTGGTGTGTGAGTACAAGCAATTTGTTAGAGGGCTAGAACAATTACATAGTGCACAGTGAGAGATGGAACTATGGTACAAAGGGGCAACTACAGTGCCAGATGAGAGTCATGATACTCCCAAATGATTGTAAGTATTTTGTTTTAAATATGTCTTATTATACTTCTCTATCAATGATTATTTGCTTATCGTTTTGTTGTGTATTAGCCATTGAAGTGTATGTAAAATTGATCTAAAGAAAAGAAGAACATGTTCCTTGAGTTCCATGATTGGTGTGCATGGAGACACAAAATTGCAAGTTTTTAATTAATATGATAATTGTGTTAAATTATTCAAATGGTATTATATTGAATACTCTATGGGGTTTTTTATTTTTGTGAGGCATCTAAGTAGATAATAAGCACATTGCATTAGGGGAAATTCGGGCTCAAATTGGGCCCTTTATATGGATTTTATACACATTCTATCTATACAAAAATGGGCTTCTGATGAAATTTCTGCAAATCAATTTAGAAGTGACCAGAGTTGGAAAATCTGAAATCTACACTTCGAGACCTTTCCAATGATATATAACAAGGTGGGCAATTTTTCATATTCAAGAAGTTCCTAAATTTGGTGATGATGTGGCACATTAAAAGAGTAAAAATTTATACATTTTTCCCAAACTTCCATACCATACAAATTTATACTAAGAATTAAGTCATATTTTTTTGCAATTTATAACTTCATGTTATATACACATACATATGGTGAGTGAGAGAAAAGGAAATTAAATTAATTCTAGACAGTCGTGTAGATATTCCCATATATCGAGATTCACCACCACTAGCAATCCCACCTAAGATGACAAAGAAGCCATTGAAAAAGAAAGGACATACTATAGTGTTTCCATTGAGGCGAGTCATCTTTAAAGAAGAAAATGATATGCATAGAGAAGAAAGGAAAGGCTTCTTGAAAAGAAAAAAATTCTAGGGAAAAAGAGGCCAAGTCAAACAAAACAAAGTTCAAGAAGTCGGAGTCCCAGCTGAACAAGGAATCCGAAGAGGCTTTGGGGAAAATTTGGGCTCCAAATGGGCCCTTTAAGAGCCAATTCACATAGTATAAGGCCAACCAATGAGAGTGCTTGGATTCTATATGCATGTAACATGGATCTTTTTTGTCAGAGTGGTCCTCAAAGATTCGAGGTCAAAGAGGAGAAATAAAATATATTTGCATAAAACTCAAAAATAGAAGAATGCTAACCTGAATACCACCTACCAATACGTACGTCAGAAAGAGTATTTGGAAAAGAGGTTAGATTGATTGAAAGCTAGTCTGATTGAAGTCTTTTTCCACAATTTGAACTTAGTTCTCTTCGTTTCCTGCCTCTCTTACAGTGTCACTTATTTCTACCATATCTGCTTTATCTCTTCTTCTTCTCTAAACCTCTTTTTTATTCCATCTTAATAGTTTGGTAAACCTTATTAAGATATGTTTTCTAATCATGATTTATATTTTGTTTGTTATGTTTGTTAATCTTCCAAACCATGATGTCATTTGAGAAGACTTACAAGGTTATTTGTACAAAGAAAAATGGAGTGCAAGGCTCACAACATCCCTTTAAGATATGTTTTCTAATCATGATTTATATTTTGTTTGTTATGTTTGTTAATCTTCCAAACCATGATGTCATTTGAGAAGACTTACAAGGTTATTTGTACAAAGAAAAATAGAGTGCAAGGCTCACAACATCCCTTTAAAAATTTATTTTATTTATTTAGATTTTTGAGCTCAACAAAATGGTAATAATGTTCTCTTTTTCCTTTGTAGATGATCCCTAGCACTGGAAGGGTAGGATCGTGGAATTCTGCAAGCGGCCAAATGGTGCAATGGAGGTCCTTATGCAGCATGTTTTTATGCACACGGACATAATGTTACATCACCATGATGAAAGTACAAGATGTAAGATAAATAATAAGATTGAATAGGTAGTTTTTGTTTTCTGTGTTCAATATCTAATTATTTTTTACTCTATAGCTAAGCATTAAAACTTTCTTGCAGCTTTATATCCATCAAATGTGTAGGAGTGGTAGAAAGTAGAGTGCATTAGTGGAAGAATTAATGTCTTTCATATAGAGATAGGCACATTGCTATATGATAACCCACCCATCCATTTAGGAGCAGAGGGAATCTTCTTTTATAATTCCATGTATGTTTTGGCTAATGTAAATAATAATGTTGGTATTCCACTACCACCATTTTTTAGCCAAGAATAGGTTTGTTCCTGCACAGACATCATTGCAGCATAAAAGAATAAGATAAGAACAGATATGCATGCAGCATAAAAGAATAAGATAAGAACAGATATGCATCAGCAATGAAACCATCAACAGGTTCTAAGGACATATCTTTGAGTTGGTTTATACCATTTAGCATCTTTGCAGAGATATTTGCATCATGTGAGGGTGTCAAGAAAACAAAGTTAACATATCAAGTGAGGTCCCTTGATAATGATTGGATGAACCAATTTTTGGGAGATGGATGGGATGTAAAGAGGACCTCTCGAAGATGCCATCGAATTCAAAGTAACAATTCCAAATGTTACATTCAGGTGAAATCAAAACATAAAGTTTTTTTGTATTTGTAGAAAATTCTGCTAGGTGTCCTCCATTACTTTTAAGCATTGATTGCTTTTATGACCATGTATTTCATTGGGAGGCAAACATTATGCATGTGATTTCATTATAGAAGATGGTGACTATGGAGATGCATCTCTGGCAATGCTTAGATCAAGACATGCATGATGGAACTAACTCTTCCATCATTGATTCTGTAATCTAATTACAATGTCGAGACCCGTTAATGTTCAATTTAGAAATCTATTGGCCCCATTGGACTTTCTTAGGTAAGAGATCCAATCGAACCAGAAGTGAAGCTTTCAAAACCTAGTCTGTTTGTATCGAACCACATATCCTAGAGGTTGTAAAAATCTTCATATTTTAGCCTTTTCATCAATAATAAAATTTCAAGAGCTATCTTTGGTCTACATGTTGTTGTATAAATGTTGCTTCTTTCATCTTTTTGCATTTTTTTATTTCTGTGGCAACCATGCATCTTGGGCATCCTTGCTACTCTATCTTGACAACATCTAGATTTTAACATTAAGCCATAACAGGCTATTCTTTACATACATTACTTTGAATTCTACATCTAAGCCCATTTGTTGCATATTACTACAATATAGACCTTGTATAGTGAAAGTCAGTACAATGCGATATAAAGCTTCCCCTTGCCAATGTCCAACGTAAATTGCATTGTACTGACATGCAATATAGAAGTTCCTTTTAGCTTGAATATGGAACCCTATTCCATATCTCTGTGTCATAGTCATGTTTGCATGTTTGCATGTTTGCTGAAACTTTAACAACACAAACTTAGTATAGCTTGAATTCGGAAGCATGGAGAACAAAAGGAACATTTAATGTAAATACATTACCATAAAGCAATTTCTCTTAAGATCATCATTGCAACATGGAGATACACAAATGCCTTGTGAAAATTCGGCATGACAAAATTTTGTACATGTAGAGAGTAGTTAATATAAATAATTTACACATTGTCAATATAAATTTACACATTGCATGGGATGGTACCGAATATTATTGTTGGGTAGGGGAAGCTTACTCTTACAGTCGAGGGGAGTTCTCTTCTTATTGGGGAGAGTCAATATCTTGCTTGTCAAGGGGATGGCAAATCTCCAAGGTGCATCCACTTGTTGCATTTTTTTCCTTCCTTCCACTATGTTTTGATGCATGAGCATATGCGTGGCTTGCATTTTTTCCACCCTGCCTTCACTTCGTACCCTCACTTGGTTTTGGCACACAAGCATTTTTTTGCAAGCAAGAAACCTCCATCAAGGTGCCGCACTCAAGCATGTGTGGGACTAACCATGTGAAATATGCACCAAACATGATACATCGGTGAAGAGAGTTGTGGGTGCAAATGTGGCGGTTGAATAAGGGCATGACCCACTTTGATTATTAAAGGCTTTAAACCTTAATGGCTGGAAGTTGACATGTAGCAGTATAAACGAAACACCGCCATGCAGCATGTATGAATCTCCGCCAGCGCGCATACCTCAAGTGAATCTTCGCTCCAACACATGGACCACATGCGTCCGCTTGAAGAGAGAGAAAGCGCTGCCATTTCTTGGGCCGACCGTTGTGCTACGAGCAAAGAGAAGTGAGGCAAGATTCGCTAGTCGCCATTGCAGACAGTCACGCTGTGATTGTGAAGGAGAAGGAGTTGCGCACTCCCTCACACACGAAAGAAAAAAGAGAAAGAATATAATTCATCCCGGCTGCATCGTAGGGAAACGACTTGCATTGCAAGGAAATACCATCCATATTATACGTTTTTTTTAAAAAAGCTTTTCTTTATAAAAAAAAAAGTATCATTAAAAAGAGGCTATCGCCACTTTCACTTGATCAAGGGGAAAAAGGGTTAAAGAAAAAAAACAAAAGCATAATAACTTCGTCTCTTTTCCTTGCGTGTGGAGAGGAAAGCGGAAGAGGAGAAGATATTTGTAATAAAGAAGCAGGTGTAATTCTCGCCTGCAAACAATAACATAGCTTCGCACTCACTCACTCACATAGTCACGCATTAGCAAGCCTCGTAAGTTGTTTGTATTCAAAAATTGAAAGCATTGTAAAATTCAATCCTTGAGGGCCGTGAGGGCATTGTTTCTCGTGAAGGGCATCATTGGCAAGTGCGCAAAAGCTTCGTCAACATCAAACAAGAAGTGGCTAGATAAGATTTCTTCTTTCTCTTTTTCTCATATAAAAGCTACATAAATTTGCTTTATGAATCAAACACGTGCACATCAAATTCAATAAACAAGGCACATTGCACATTATATCTTGCCTCGTTCATTGGTGTTGTGGTGTCATCTCGCTCGTTTGTCATTTAGAACAAAGCTTATTTAACATTTGTGTGTATACATCATCAACGCCCCATCATTGCAGCGCCGCATTTGTCGAAAAGATCCATAGCACACATTTCTATCTAATAGTGCCTTCTCCTTTGAGGTGTTGGGAGAGAGTAGCATTATTCTTGTTGGATATCTGGGGGGTTGTCGGGTTTTGTCCTCTTTGCCTTGCTCGTCCAGATATTTCCTAGACAGTGGCACGCCCGGTGGGACCTTGACTTGGTCTTGGTTCTCTGACACGAACCTACTTGGAAAGGGGACTTATGCAAAGTGCCAAAGATTGGCAAGATAGCTTGAGAGAGAGTGACCGAGCTAAGAGATACCATTAATGGGAGAAAGCCAAGCACCACCTACTTTGCTCTAGCCCCACTAGCACTTTTCCATTACAAAGTTCACCTCCTTTGCCATCATCGGGGGAGAGTTCACCTGGAATCATAATTTCTATACTAATTCCAATTATGGCTCAACCACCACTTCCTCCTCCATTCGCCATTCAATCACCTTTGGTTTTGCCACCAAATTTGGCCCGTCCTAATGCACCCCTCATCCCATTCCCCACATTCTATGGGACACCGTTGGAGGATCCCACCGCTCATCTAAACAATTTCAAAATTGCTTGTTTGACCTCACACATTGTCGAGGAAGGGCCTGTGATGAATTACTTTAGCACTACACTCAAAGGTGAGGCCTCAAATTGGTTTGCTAAGCAACAACCAAACTCCATCCCAAACTTTGCTGATTTTGAGCAAAAATTCTTGGTGGCTGAATTTCGCAAACCTCCAAACTTCTTCGTATTTTTTGAGCAATTACGCTCATTCAAGAAAAATCACCCGCATGAGACCGTGGAACAAGCGGCCACGAGGTTTAGGAACTTTGTTGATCATTACACTCCCGTTTTAAACATCGACCCGCTCACCATCATGGACTCGTTTCTACGAGGCATACACCCTAGCATCCAAATTTTGGTTAGAGCTCAAGCCTCAAATGACTTGAATACGGCCATCACTTTTGCCATTAATGTGGAGAGCTCTTATCGATGTGTTTACGAGCCCCAATAGGCCACGACTCCATCTCCCTCATATTATCCATGGCTAGCACCATGTTTTGCCCTCCTCGCAATAACTTTGGCCAACCTCATCGTATGTGTCTCAACTTCAACCAACTCAACCATTCGAATTTCCACCCGTTGTACCACCTCACCTTCAAGTGACCTCACCACCTCTTTTGCCTTTAGCACCCCCACCTTCTTCTTGCATCGTGGCTCTCCTAACCTCTTCACAAAATCATGTTCTTGCCCCTCATGCTCCATCACCGTATGTGACTTACCCTGATTCTACTTCTACCACTCCACCACCAGTCCACCCACCAGTACATCACAAGGGGGGGGGATGGGTATGAAAGCACCGTGTCTAGTCTTGGGGATTTGAAAAACATGATGACAAATTACATGAACCAACTTAATGAAAATGTGAAGGCTGTGAGTCTTGATGTGAATTTTCTAAAGCGCCAACAAAACTTGTTGTCTGCACGTCGCCCTGAGCCTAATCCCACCAACATGGTGTGTGGAGCTTGTCATGTATCCGACCATCTTTCCAAAGATTTCCCCACTGTTATTTGCATTTATGAGAAATGTTTGGGTAGGGGGCACACAGAGGATATGTGTTACATTAAGATGCGCCATTTGATGAATAGGAACACCACTTTGCCACCCCCCGGCCCCATTAATCATCATATTGGTGCCGAGAAACCCGCCGGGCCCTAGTTGGACACTTCTTCAGAGGGGGTCTCCTAGTTCTCTAGCAGTTGCTTTGTCTAGTACACCACCTACCACCACTGAGAACCCTTCGATTAATATGATTGAGTTAGATTCATCACTTGTGCGAGCCATCACACGAAAGAGGAAAGAGAAGGTTGTTGATGAGGAGGGAGATCCCGAACCTGTTGTTGCTACCCACCCACCCACCAACCCATGTTGCTGTTCCTGTTGCCGACCCTTTACCTCGACCTCACCACACTCGTCCACGCCCTACTCCAAGTAAGTTGTTTTCCCCAATTCTTTCTTTTGACCTTGTTTCTGCTCTTAATCAAGTAGAGCTCACCATGTCCCTTCCACAATACCTTCTCACATCTCCCTCTAGTCGAGCTCTTTTGAGGAGGTACTGCAGAGCTTTGAGTTCTTCCCAGGGAGTGGGTCCTAATCTTCCTACTGTTCAGAAAGTGGATTCCCTTCTTGCTGAGTGTGAGTGTCCTCAAGTGGAGTGCATGATCCCTAGTGATCCCACATGCTATTGTTGATGGAGGATCAGGCGTCGTTATTCTACCTTTTCCAAGCTAGGGTTATCTTTCAATGGAATTCTAGCTACTAGTCTGCGTATGGGTGATCATCGACCAGTGAGAGCTTAAGGTTTCATCCAAGGTTTGCCAGTCCTATCGTTGGGCATATGGTGGAGATCGATTGTTATGTTTTGCGGCTTAGTCCAGGACCTGGCCATCAGTACTAGCTTCTTTTAGGGCCACCTTGGATATGGAAGACTGATTGTGTTATTGACATTCCTAGAGGGCGGTTGCTTCTTGGTAGAGGATCTTCCCGAGTGGTTCTTCCTGCTTACCCTTCTTCTACTGTGAGTCTTGGGCTTACTAGTGATGTTGAGAGTGATGGGGATGATGATCGGAGTTCTACTTCTTCATGTAGACCGAGTTCCTATTCCATTTACCTTGATTCTGTTGAGATTACCCTTGATGATGACGAGGAGAGTCCACCTTTGGCCAGAGAGGAGGATACTATGAGAGTTCCTATAAAAGGGGATGAGAAAGTTGTGCTTTTGGGAACTTCTTTAGATCCACCATTGAGGGAAGAGATTATTGCTTTATGTCAGGAGTATCAGGACATCTTTGCATGGGATTACACCGAGTTAAGAGGTTTTCCACCCGAGCTTGTTGTGCACCGCATTCCTCTTAAACTTGACACTACACCTGTGCACCAACGTCAGTGCAGATTGCCTGAGCATTATAGAGAGGGGATTTACACGAAAATTAAAAAGCTCATTATGAACTCAATGGAGTCTTCTTGGGCCCTTTAATTTGGACGTTTAGTGAAATGCTTAAAATGCTAATCCATCTTTGACCAAGCCTAGAGGCCTAGTCCTAAAAGCATATATTTGATTTTTCACAAAAACAAAGAAAAATGAAAAAAAGGAGATATTCTTAGATCTGGCCACCTAGGTGACTTTAAAGCTTTGTAATGGGCTGTCAGTCAGTTATCATAGCCTTCTCTACCTTTTCGAACTCCAAACATTCCAAAAATGCGTCACTTTTTTCCTCCCTTTTTTGTGTGTGTACCAGATCTCTTTCTCTCTCTACATCCTCTCTCTAAAACGCCCTGCACTCATTCTCCATGGAAAAAAGTGTCTTTCTCTACTCCAAAAGCCATAGCTAGCAGATCTGTACTCCTAACTGAGCCTTCTCTCTCCAAACCCAAAGTAGTAGCAATGGCTTGCAAGGAAGAAGCTTACCATGAGCATTCTCTCTACAATACTTGGTCCTCTCTCCATAGCTAGTAGATCTGTACTCCTAAATGAGCCTTCTCTCTCCATAGCTAGTAGATCTGTACTCCTAAATGAGCCTTCTCTCTCCAAACCCACAGTAGTAGCCATGGCTTGCAAGGAAGAAGCTTACCAGGAGCATTCTCTCTACAATACTTGGTCCTCTCTCTCCAAACCCACAGTAGTAGCCATGATTTGCGCAGAAGAACCTTTTCATGATGTATTCTCTCTCTATATTGCTTAGCAGCCATAGCTTGCACTAAAGAAGCTTCCCATGATGCATTGTCTCCTTTGCATTTCCTTCTCACCATTGCCAACCCTCTCTATGTTTCTTTGGCTCCCTTTGTGGCTTCTTTCTCTATCCACAATGCAGCTCTAGAGAAGCAACCCTCATCTCCATTCTTCCCATTATTTTTTGATACCATATCCTGCTCCTTCCACTCCTATTCAACCCAAGCTTACAAGCCTACTTTCTTGTAGATGACACTACAAGACATCACCAATAAGCCTTCTAAGATCCGCCTTCAGGTTGATATGGAGACAGAATACGCAGCCCTATGCAGTAGGCATGTTGCACCCAATATTTCATACGATCAGCTTGGAATGCAAGGAGCAAAGGCCATTGATCTTTAGATTGATGGAAATCTTTATCCACCAGATCCAATATCTGGTGCCCCTCCACCATTCAAAAGCATTACAAGTTTTTTTAAGTTTGTTGGTGATGGTTTCAATGGGCTTCTTGGCTATTGTAGGAGATTACACATGTTGTGGCTAGATGAGGCAGCTGGAAAGAGGCAAACACAATTTGCCTTCGACCAGCTTCAAGCGGCATCGACTAAGCAGATCAATAGTTTGATGCAGAGGATTAAAGAGCTCTCAGAGGAGCTTGAGGTGGAGAAGAATAATTTAGCGGATCGTGTGCGCGCAATAAATCAATTTATCGACAATTATGTTTGTCTTCAACACTCCACTCATAATCTTCGACATCGTGTTCACCATTTCACTCACCTTCCCATTGGATATCACGCAAGGCAAAGAAAACGTAAAGCTGTTGGGTTACTTTCTAAGACAGCAGGCGCATGCAAGAGGCGTAAACAAACAACCAGGTAAAAAATTTTGTAGGAATTATAGCAACTTTGACAAGCAATTAATGAATAAAGCATCTCTCATGGGTGACTCTTGCGATTGTGGGACATGTGCAACAGCTATACTAGGATGTAACAACGCTGAGGACAATGTTAATGTCTCCCTTCTTTAGCATGTCCTTCTAGGAAAAGGATATCATGGAAATGATAACAGGTTTTGGTAATGATAAGCTGTGGGAGACCCTTCGTCAACATTTCTTGAAGGAAATCAAAGAAATTGTCACACCCAAAGAGATGCTTGATATATGTGACTCAGCATGTATTAGCTAGAAAGGTTACAGAGCAATGTACACGTCAATCACTTTAGGGTTGCGAGCAAAGGGAGTTACGCAATCCTTGCTTCCAACACTTTATAGCTTATAGATGGCAAAGAAGTGTGCTAATGGTGATATTGCATCATGTTTAATGGGTACAAGTGGGTGGAGGATATTGTGCCAATGCCAACAAACAAACCGTTTGAATACAATGCATATAACAATGTCTACATTGACATGGAAGTGCTACAAAAAGTAATGATTCAGTACTATGGCCTCACACTTGAAGAGACAGGTTGAAATGCCGTGTTTGTCTTGAAGCTGGATGAATGTCAAGTGGTTAAAGGTCAAAGACTGGAGCGTGTTAGTTTAACATTGATGAGCCGAGCACTTAGAGGAAAGCCTTTAGAGACCCAAGAGTTGGATGCAACTCAAGACAACAATAATAGGGGTCAAGGGCATAAGCAAGACTACTACGGCATTCAATCAGAGAAGAACATCTGGTGGCAAGCAGCATGGGTCCTCCCAAAAGAGAACCATGATACCTTGAGGTGGTATTTTGAACGGTCTGGCATTCGACATGTCGTCTCTTGTCAGGTCAATGGTCAAAAGCTTGATGTTCCCGGGATAGGCTGCTTTAACGTTGAATGGCACTTGGGTGGCGATCTAAAAACCTTAAAGTGTATGTTGGGTTGTAAAATAGGTGCGAATACTATATTCTCATGTGTTTACTGTTGTCATTCCAAGACAGCAGTAGACTCAAGAGTAAGAGGGAAACAACCTAGCAAAGGCAAAAGTCAAAAATAGGTGGGTGCAAAAAAAGCAATCGTTTTTGATGCTGAACACAGGAAAGGATCAAAGGTATGGCATAATGGCATATTAAGTTGTGACCAGAGCAAGCCACCTAGTCGTGACTAGGAGGACAATGCTTGGAACCCAATCTTGGACATTCCACTATGTCAAGTGCATGTGTGCACATTACATGCAAGACTCAGGATTTTGGATAAGCTATTGATGCTCCACATAAACTATGTCTGGAACATGGAGCCTGAAGATCGACAAGAAGAGTCAATACGTGCACTAGAGGGTGTACTTTCCTCTATTGGATTACATGCTGGAGCAGTGGTCTTGACAAAGGACAGAAAATCAAACCCTACACAAGACAACCCTAATAAAATTTGCATGGGTGGATCAAAGGCAAGACACTTGCTATCAAACCACTTGGGTTCTCATAGCCACACTAACTTTGAAATTTGGAAGAAGATATGTGATGCTACAACATATCGAGGAAATGATGCCAGGCTTGGCCTAAAACGTGCACATGTATGGGAGGTGTGTGATAAAATGGTCAATCTTCTAGAGCGACCTCACCTGGATGACCATGGTATTGAGGCACTTAAACAAGCCACTTATAGATTTACAGAAGAAATGGTCGAGGCATGGGGAGAAACACACATTACTCACTACATGGTAATGTTATATTTCTTGTGTCCTTGTAGTATGTTCTTCATACTGTTTGTTGACTTTTTGTAATTTTCTATGCAGCATATATTGTATGCACATGGGCCATACTTTCTCCATAGATATGGCTCTTTAGCACTTTGGAGCAATCAAGGCATGGAGAAATCACATTACCAAGCAAAGGCCGTGTATTTTAAGGGCACTCGCCATGGTGGTCGGCAAAGTCAAGAGTAATGCGCTCCATGAAATGTTCAACTGGTTCTATTGCATTCTGGTTGGCAAAAAAAGTCAGAAATCTCGCGGTAATTTGTCTCTTAGGCGTCAAATAATGAAAAATGTTAATGCAAGAAGAACTGAAGGATACAACTGATCAAATGCTAGGGAGAGACTATGGCAGTGGGTAGCAAGCAAGCGTCGGTGTGGTTCCTCATGGGCTTAAACTCTCTGATTATAATCTTTTTGTGTTTTTAAATTTTCTAAAAGTTTTAAAAAATATAGTTATAGACATATTTAAGTCATTTTTCATTTATAACCACCACATTTCAATTTCTTCTTTGTGCTCTACTCTCTCTTGCCCTCCCACTATCTCTCGCACATGTACATACCTAGGCCATGCTAGAAGAACAGGAGCAAGATGAGCGGTTTTTCGATCAACTCGGCCCACTACCTACTACAGCAAAAAGGACAAATCTACCTATAGTAACAGAGCAAGAGGCAAAGGAGATGAGAGAAGAAGAGCGCAGGAAGGAGGCCGAAGAAGCGTAGCACAGGAAGGAAGCTGAAGAAGCAGAGCCTAGTAGAGAAGCGGAAGAAGAGCGGCGTCGAAAAGAAGCCGAGGAAGGTCAAGGGAAACCACCCGAGATTGTTATTGAGGCCGACACCCTAGAACAGCTAGAGGTTATCTTACAAAACAGGGAGGTCGAGTTCTTGTCCTATGGCATCACGAAAGATACCATTGACAAAGAGTTTGCTCTTGTGAGGGCGGCTTGGGAGAGAGAAATGCAAAAGAGACAGCAGCCCAAAGAGGATGCAAGGAGGGCAAGCCAAGCACATCCAGAACATCCAAACGTCCAGTCAAGACGTGTGGCAAAAGAATGGAGGGAAAGTTTCAAGACCAGCCAGAAGAGGAAGAGCGTGCACAAAAGAAAAAGAAGTTCAGGTTTGAATGACCCTTGTGGGAGAATCAAAGACCACCACCGCCTCCACCGGTTACAAAGAAGAAGAGAAAATGGAGGCCATAGACAGTCGCGCTATGAGAGATTAGGAAATATCAGAAAAGCACAGATCTTCTCATCCCCAAGGCACCATTCTCTTGACTGGTGAGAGAAACAATGGAAAAATTTACTGACAGGGTTGACCGCATACAGAGCACAGCTCTTGAAGCTCTTCAAGAAGCTACTAAAGATATTGTAGTTTTTGTTTTTGAAGACTCAATGCTGGCTATGGTACATGCCAAGAGAGTCACTTTGAAGCCTGTAGATATGGCCCTAGCTCTATGCCTACGTTTAGAGCGTAGCCTTCTACCTCAATAGGCTAACCCACTTTGTAATTCTCCCTACAAACTTTTGTAATGTTCCCAAAATCCTTTGTAGCATTTTCAAACATTAATGGAAGCTTTTTGATTTTTGTTAAATTCTTTGTTGAGTCCAATTTTTTTTGTATGCTCAATGCCAATGAACATTTCATTTAAAAAAATATAAAAGCACTATACACATAGGAAAAAACACACACAAACACACACACACACACACACATACGCACACATATATATATATACACACATATATATATACACACACACATATATATATACACACACACACACACACATATATATATATTTATATATACAAAAAAAGTAGAGTCTATAAAGTCACCTAGAGACCCTTATATTGAGGGCCTTATGAGCCTCACAAGACCAAAAAAATCAAAATAAAAATAAAAAAATGCCATGTGCGCTGCGGCGCGTTAATCGCCAGTTTGACCAAGTCAAAATACAGATTTTCGCACCGTAGCGCACATGGCATTTTTTTATTTTTTTTGATTTTTTTGGTCTTCTGAGGCTCATAAGACCCTTTAGGTGCCCTAATAGCCCCAAAATCTTATATATATATATATATAGGTACACACACACACACACACACATATATATATGTATATATATATACATATATGTACATATATATACATATATATACATATATGTACATATATGTACATATATATACATATATATATACATATATATATGTATATATGTATACATATATGTACATATATATACATATATGTACATATATATACATATATGTGAGTGTGTATACATCTATAAATATAACATTTTTTCGTACCGCTCTAACCCAATCTCGAATACTTTTTTTAATCACGATCACATTTAAAATGAATCCTAAACAATATTTTCTATTAACACATGAACAAAAGCTTGAAATTGCGAGGCTTGAAATGGTATATCACAAGTATGCTAGGAAAAATCACAACTTACAATGCACAACAAAAAAAAATTATTAAACTTGGAAGAGAAGTTTGCATTACATCTTTTTAATAAGCTCTTGGAAGAGCTTAGGAGAGAGAGTTCTAGAGGCTGGTTTCTGGCCTAAGCTTTGGAATATATCACTCGGCTCATTGATTCCTTGAGCCTGAGAAAGGGCATAATGGCTTAAAACTGAGTCGGGATGCTTGCCTGTAAAGCAATACAAGGCAGCTTCCCTAGCTACCAAAATACATTTATTTATGTTTGAGGCTAAGGGGTTCTCC
This sequence comes from Cibotium barometz, assembly GCF_041138505.1. Lineage (NCBI taxonomy): Eukaryota > Viridiplantae > Streptophyta > Polypodiopsida > Cyatheales > Cibotiaceae > Cibotium > Cibotium barometz. Next base: position 32,782,884 of record NC_141098.1, read on the forward strand.
GACAAGACTGCACTAAGTGCTTTACATTTTAGGAGCTCGGCATAGGCAATCTCTGAATAGTCTAAATGAAAAACCCGCACTATGTCGGCTCAAGGCAGGTATGTAGTGCCCTCAATGTCTGACCGACATCAACAGGTGTCTTGGGTTGATACCCACACATAAGCATGAACGGACTATAACTAGTAGCTGAATGCTTAGAACTATTATAGGCAAATTCCATCATTGGAAGGTATTTTTCCTAACTCGATAGTTTTCTAGAGACATATACATGAAGCATATCCTCTACAATCTGATTCACACGCTCTATTTTCCCATCAGACTACAGGTGATCAGAGGAACTCATACTCAGAGATGCATCTCGACCCTCTGACTTTGGCCGCGTTCCTCCTACGCGCATAGCAAACTTGTCCACTTCAAAAGTCTATCAACATGTCAATATAGAAGTTAGGAGACGTGAAATGATACAACTAAAAATAATTTGCTTTACAACTAAGAAGTTAGGACATACCTCAGTTGCATCGTCACTTGCAACTAGTTGCTCATTTGTCAAGTTTATGCTTCCTTGGTCTTGAGCATCGCCAGCAATCAAGGGCATGTGTGGTTCAAAGGCAGCTACGCTCTCATAGAATTGCACATCTTGCTTTATTTCAACGAGTGCTTTGGCCACTACATCTTCCAAGGAACTGCTACCAATATCGTATGCAAGCGCTTTTGTGAGGTTGTCATCTTCAAAAGAGATTTTCACTTTTCCTTTGTCTTGACCCCCAGCATTCACGGCAATAATAGACAGTGCCTCATCCTCGCGAAACCCGAGTGTCTTGGCAATGTCATCCAGAAACAAAAATTCTTTCCCATCAATAATTATTGGATGCAAAGACATGACAACAAGGTCTGGGACCTCCTCAAGTACTTCATCGCCCTCTAGAACTAGGTCCTCGGGGACATTCTCTTGTAGAGCCACCAATGCCATTGAGGCCTCCCATTGTTCTGTAACATTCTCTTCCTCAGCATGGGCCTCTTGGACTTGCTCCATTAGCTTTGCTTTGCCCTTTTCTTTTTCCTTGTTGCCACTTTCTTTCGTCACACCCTCTTGTAACAGAAGGACCAAAACCATGTCCCAGCTCATGAAAGAAGTGCCGATGTTGCCCATTTGTAGATCCAAGAGCAAGTCTTCCTCCTCATTCCTATAGTTCTTTTCTGTGAGGGATTTTAAAAACCTTGATAGGCGGAATCTAAAATTCTTGTCTTCCCTGAATATGTACTTGATGAGGTCAACCGGAACCCATAGGCCCTCATCACTCTCAAACATGATGGAGTACGTGATGATGTGTTGATCCATATACTCAATGACATCTGTAAAAGCATCCGTGTGTAGATGCATTGTTGCACGCGCATCAATTGCTCCCTCAAACATAGGGACGATCTCGTCAACCCTATGAAGTAGCTCAAGCTTTCCTAGCTGTGCAATAAGTGCGTCAAGTAGAGGTGCCATGACTATGAGTGATTGCAAGAAATAGAGAGTGTGTGATACAGAAAGGTGTGCGAAATTGAGAGCAAGTGTTAGGAGAGAACGATAATTGTCAATTGATGAAAATGAGTAAAGTATCGTTTATAAATGGGCGACCTTGTTATAAAATTTTTAAAAACTTTTAAAATTTTTAAGTACCAAAAAATTTTAAAAAAATGGTATGCAAAAGCAAGAACGTATCCTTCCATCACAAGGTCATTTCTAATTTACTAGTGGCTCAAGCCACAGATGCTTGTGTGACCAACCTTACACTATCACAAAAAAATAAAACTTGCACAAGACAATTGAAAAACCTTAATAATACAATGAGGTAAAAAAATTGAAATTGTATTTACTTCAATCCAAGATTACATATCCAGTGGTTATTTGATAGCTACACAGCCAGGGAAAGTAATTTCTCTACAAAGAAAAGATCGTTCCTGCCTTTTGCGGACTACTCTACCATTGATTATCAAAGCAAAATCACCACTCAGTGAGAATCGAAGAACTAAGTAGTCACGTAAGTTGCAAGGGACCAGTCATCATTCACAGCAACATCTTCTACATCTCCACCTTGCATGGATATATGTAGCACACCCTGTTCTGTAGAGGTTGTATCGGAGTCTAACGCCTCCCATTCTCCATTTGTAAGCTTCCATCGCCTGTAAGGAAACGCAATGGACAACTATTGCTTGGCAATATGGTAGCGCATCACAACCTTCTCAACTATTACTCCGCATTTGATGGTGTCTCCATTGTGTTGAACAACTTTTTTATCCCATGCAGGTGATAAGAAACAAGTCAGAGCTCTCTCCCCCTTTGCAATCCATAAAGTTGGGGTGCGATGTGTGTCACTTGTACGGAACAGGTACACAAAGAGGTATAGAGGTATGAAGCAGGTTATGGTTGCTTTGTGAGATCCATATGTGCACTTCATAGCATTTTGCACCTTGCTTTTGATCTGCAAACAAGCCATGGCCACTGAAGCATTGTCTGGAATTGGCCATTCAATAGATGTGAGAGTTGGTCTAGGTTCTGGAACTAATTTTCCAGTACTATTTGCTGTCGTGGGAACCACATATGTATCCTCATAGAAGAGGATGTTTCATGCAAGAAGTTGTGCAGCTGGACACCCTCCAAAGATTAAACTACCAAGCTCCACATGGTATGCTTCAAAGGTTCTTGAAATCGCCTCCATAGGCTCCCACTCACTATAGTTTGAGGGAAAAATATCTACGCAGAGGAACCCAAGAACAATCAAAGCAGTGCTCAGTATACCATTATTAGCACACAATTGATTTAAAAACAAGAATATAAAGTGGTGAAATGACTTACAATTTGCAGGAAATCGTTGACGTTGGTCATGGTCTGCTAGTGTCAGCTCTGTTGCCTTGTAAACATGTTGGACCTTGGCTACCTTTTTTCCATCACGATCTTGTTTGAGCTCCAATATCCGCCCCTTCCAATGGTGACTTTGTATATCAACATATCGCTTTGACACCTTGTGGGTTCCTCTTGTACTAGGCTACATCGTAATCCAATTCCACTTCTTGTACTGTTTGATGTTCCACTGCCCATCCTCATCTTGACCACTGCTACAAGAGAGAGATTGAATACTGATTGGAGGCCTTCAAGCTTTAGAAGAAGACATCAGATGTATATATTAGGGAGATTATAAACCTTGATGTGGCAAAGGAAAATAGAATGGTGAAGAAAAAACTTAGACTAGGGAGATGTACAAAAGAGAAGGAGTTGTAAAGCAAGTTCCAAGGGCTTGGCTGTGCTATTACTACACTTTGAAAGAGGATATTAGAGGGGGTGAGAGGAGACAATAAGATTATGAGAGCCAAAGCATTTGCAACTCAAGCTTCCATAGCACGACTCTGCTGTTACACTCTGTAAAAAGAGGTTGGACAAGGTAGAAGGATGAAGTAAGGAAATGTAAGTGAGGATCAAACTTCCATAGCTTCTGAGAGGAGGTTGCAGATCAAGCTTCCATAGCTAAGCTCTACTGTTACACTCTGTAAAAGGAGATTGGACAAGGTAGAAGGATGAAGTAAGGAAATGTAAGTGAGGATCAAACTTCCATAGCTTCTGAGAGGAGGTTGTAGATCAAGCTTCCATAGCTATAGATCTAGGTTTCTGAGTGAAGAGAGAGGTAGATAGCTAAAAGAAGTAGTCTAGAGAGTGAAAAACACCCTGCTATGAGAAAGGGGGAAGAGAGAGCGTTTTGGAGGGAACATGGGAGAGAGGGATAGTGGTAAGTGAAGGGGAATGTGCATTGAATGCAAGATAATGATAGGAGCTTGTTTTTGGGCCTCTATCACTTTAGAGACCTTACTTAATGATGGCTGCAGGCTGCAGCTATCTTTTTCTATAAAAAATAGAGGAAAAATTCATATACGTATAATTTTTTTGAGTTTTAGGTGATTTTAAAAATTAAAAAAGAGCCTATTTAGCCTATTATTCTAAGTTTGACCACTACCTTCTAGGCTCTTACAAACCATTGGTTTCAGTCCACATGTAATCTCCCTATTTGTCTATTTCTTAATCACCTCCATTAGGCAATGGCAAATTAAAGGGCCCAAAAAGACTCCATTGAGTTCCTAATGTTTAGAAGCTGGTTTGATTTTTCCTATCGATAACACTGAATGGGTGTCTCCTATTGTTGTAGTCCCTAAAAAGAATAAGCAGCTTCGCATATGTGTTGATTATAAGCAGCTTAACAAAGCTACCATTAGGGACTACTACCCTTTGCCTTTTATTGACCAAATCCTTGACTCTTTAGTAGGGAGGGAGATATATGCTTTCTTGGATTGCTTTTCTGGGTACAATCAAACAGCTATCGCTGATGAGGATAAGCTCAAAACCACTTTCACCACTATATTTGGCACATATCCATATCATGTCATGCCGTTTGGGGGCTTTGCAACATGGGTGCTTCATATCAGCGCTATAAGTATGAATCCTTTCGTGATGATTTGATCGATTTCTTAAAAATCTTTATGGATGATTTGGGGATTGGGACCACGCATGATAAACTTGTTGCAGCCCTTAGGTATGTCTTTCACAAGTGCCGTGAAAAATCAATAGCTTTGAATGCAAAAAAGTGTGTGTTTGGGGTTACTTATGGCATTTTTTTGGGTCACCTCATTAGCAAGCATGGCATTTCTATGGATCCCCAAAAAGTCGAGGCTATTCTTGCATTTTTGCCACACCCACTACCGTGCGTCAAGTAGGGTTTTCTTGGAGCCGCTAAACACTATAGCCGCTTCATTAAACATATGGCACATCTTATATTACCACTGAATACACTTCTGCAAATTGAGCACAAGTTCATTTGGGGGGAACCTCAACAAAATTCTTTCTCTTCTCTTAAAAGTGCATTCACTACCGCCCCTATCCTCAAACCACCTCTGATGCGTCCAAGCCTTATCATTTATTTTCTTCTTGTTCTCATTTGGTAATATCTGCTAGCATTGCACAACTTTATGATAAAAAAATGCACCCCATTGCATATTATAGCCGCAAGCTTAAAGATGCTGAAACACGCAACACTTGGGTTGAGAGAGTTTGTCTAGCTATTGCTGAGAGTGCTAGGAAGTTTTGCACATATATGGCTACCCAGCACATATATGGCTACCTAGCACACCATCATCTATGTCTCTAAAGATTCATTGCACCTTTTATTGAATAAGTTAGAGCCCCGTGAGCGTATTATATGATGGATTGTTGAGTTGCAGGCCTTTGACTATGAGCTTAAATCTAAACCTCCTGCATTGCAAAAGTTAGTGGATTGCTTAGCTGATGTAATCCAATGCAAAGATGAGCCTATTGCACTTGCACCTAAGTTGTTTTGCATTGAGTATGCACGTGAGTGGTATGACCAAACTGCTCATTATTTTTCCACACTTGAGTTTCTTTCTGACATGAGCAAAGCCACATTTATCGCCGATGTGTTGCATGAGAGGAAATTCCACACATTTTGAAAGAGTGTCATGATAGTGCATGTGGAGATCATTTTGCTAGGAAACTCATTGCATTGAAAATTTTGAGGGCTAGGTATTGGTGGCCATCTGTTTTTAAAGATTCATTTGAGTGGTGTAGAAGATGTGATGTTTGCCAGAGAGCCACCCGCCTAGAGAATCGTTTGCACCCTAATAATCCTATTCTAGCTACCCTTCCTTTTTTCAGAAGTGGGGGATTGACTATGTAAGCCCTATTACACCAACTTCCAGGCATGGGAAATCTTATATCATTGTTGCTACGGATTACTTAAACAAGTGGAGTGAGGCTAGAGCTGTGAGGAAAGATGATGCACACACTACTGCTACATTTTGGACTGAGCATACCATTTGTCGTTTTGGGGCACCTGCTGAGTTTGTTTCTGATAGGGGGACCCATTTTCTTAATGATGTCATCCATCATGATAAAACCACCCCCTACAAACCTTCTACTAATGGAGTTGAGAGCACAAACAAAACTTTGGTCACTATCCTTAGAAAAACTGTGGACACTCATAAAAGGGATTGGGATAAGAAGTTGCCAGCCGGCTGTTTGGGCTTATAACACTACTTTCAAGGAAGCCACAGGGTTCACTCCCTTCTCTTTAGTTTATGGGCAAGAATGTGTGTTACCTATTGAGCATGAGTTGGCGAGTTTGAGGTTTTTGCATCAGCACACACTACCTTTGGAGGAGAGTTTGCAAGAGAGATTGGGCACTTTAGAGCATCTAGATGAGTGGAGATTGAGAGCCTATCTACATCAAGAGGTTGCTAAGAAATGTCAAACAAAGCAACGTGATAAGAAAGCTAAAACCTATTCTTTTGAGAAGGGGCGATTGATTCTTCTCTATGATGCATGGCCGTTGTACTGTGAGCAAAGAGAAGTGAGAGGCAAGATTCACTAGTCGTCGTTGCAGACTCTCGCGCTATGATTGTGAAGGAGAAGGAGACGGAGTTGCGTGCTCCCTCACATGCGAAAGAAAAAAGAGAAAGAAAATAATTCGTCCTGGCTGCATCGTAGGGAAATGACTTGCATTGCAGGGAAATACCATCCATATTATACGTTTTTTTTAAAAGCTTTTCTTTATAAAAAAAAGTATCATTAAAAAGAGACTATCGCCACTTTCACTTGATCAAGGGGAAAAAGGGGTAAAGAAAAAAAATAAAAGCATAATAACTTCGTCTCTTTTCCTTGCATGTGGAGAGGGAAGCGGAAGAGGAGAAGATATTTGTAAATAAAGAAGCAGGTGTAATTCTCCGCAGCAAACAATAACATAGCTTCGCACTTACTCACTCACATAGTCATGCGTTAGCAAGCCTCGTAAAGTTTTTTGTATTCAAAAATTGAAAGCATTGTAAAATTCAATCCTTGAGGGCTGTGAGGGTTTTGTTTCTCATGGAGGGCATCATTGGCAAGCGCACAAAAGCTTCATCAACATCAAACAAGAAGTGGCTAGATAAGATTTCTTCTCTCTCTTTTTCTCATATAAAAGCTACATAAATTTGCTTTATGAATCAAACACGCGCACATCAAATTCAATAAACAAGGCTCATTGCACATTATATCTTACCTCATTCATTGGTGTTGTGGTGTCATCCCCCTCTTTTGTCATTTAGCACAAAGCCTGTTTATGATTTGTGTGTATACATCATCAATGCCCCATCATTGCAGCACCGCATTTGTCGGAAAGATCCATAGCACACATTCCTATCTACTAGTGCCTTCTCCTTTGAGGTGTTGGGAGAGAGTAGCATTATTCTTGTTGGATATCTGGGGGGGTTGTCGGGTTTTGTCCTCCTTGCCTTGCTCGTCCAGATATTTCCTAGACACCACGTCCTATCGGTTAGCGTTTGTGGATACTCTCTCGGCATATGCATTGGTCTTGGCCACTGTGGAGGAGGCACCAATGCATATGGCAGATTAGGCTCTCCTTGCCCAATATTGTTTTTTAAAGTTTCAATTGTTGTGGCCCTATATAGTCACACATCCAAATCTGTATAATCCAATAGTTGTAGATTCTACACATACGAAAACTTACATATGTGCTATCACTGAATGTAAAAAGAATTTAAGGTATACTTAGAAGAAGAAGTGCATGCTTACGTTTTCTAAGAGTAGTGCAAACATTGTGTGCAGCCACAACTTCGAATTGTAGCACACTCTCCAACCACATCTAAAGCCATCATTTTGGTATGGGACTCTCTATCTAATGATCTCCGTTGAATAGAATATCTCCTCTTGGGCAAGGGCCTCAATACTAGCTATTAACTTTCTAATAGATATGCACAACATTTTTCAATTGTCAATAATCTCTTTCTCTCTTTCTCTCTTAGATTAACGTAAAAAATGAATGCATGGACTTATTGCCTCATATTGCCATGAAATTTTGTATTTGAATTGGCAAGATAGAATTACTTCTCCTGAGTATCTATAATAATTAAACTCCAATGTTCACTACAAAAGTCAATTAAAATTATAACACGGTAAATCTTGTATCTATGTCATAATACCAAAAGTGGAATTTAGGTCACATGACACTTACGCTTCATGGTAGGCCATTACAAAGATCTGGGCATGGTGCAAATCTACATGCCTAAACCATGGACAGATATCCACATACGAAACATCCTCTAAAACCAGAAGCGGGGATATAAGAGAATCCAAACCTTAAAACAACCTACATAACTCTGCCATTGACCTCCTTGTGCATTCTTCATAAGACATCAATCTCCGCCGCCTCGAAAGGAAAGTATTAAGGAGTTTCTCGCATTGGCAAAACCACACAACAAAGGAGGGGGCCAAATACCTCAAAGCCTATACATCAGAACTATACAATGTTTGAAATAAAGCTTCTCTCCCTTCCCTTTCAATTCTCTATGTATTATGAGCCTCCCTATCATTAGGAACTCAATGGAGTCTTCTTGGGCCCTTTTATTTGGCAGTTTAAGGGAGTCAAACCTTTTCTCTTAAGAAGAAACGTTTTCTAATTTGAAGCTTCAAAACGGCTACTTTATTCGAATTTGAATTTTTGGGGGAAAATAGAATTTAAAATCTAGCGGATGAAACCATATCATGTAACATATCTATGGAAAGCTCTTGATGTGTAGATCACGGATCTGTAATCTCCGCTCAAATCGGAGCTTGTATGTAGAAGTTATGGAGGTCCGAAAATTGTAAAATTGCCCCCTCCCCTTTTTGGGGGAAAAAGTGCACCCTTTGACCACTCTTACACCTCTCTTACAAACCATTGGTTTTTGCTTACATGGCGGGCTCCTATTTGTCAAAAAGTTAAACGTTTTCATAACCTCATGGCAAATTAAAGGGCCCAAAAAGACTCCATTGAGTTCCTAATGTTCAAGCTTTATTGTTGGTTTTTTGTACATTGTGCGATGTGTCACGCGAATGATTGCCCTTGGTCTCTTCAGCGAGACGACAAAAGTACGTCTTTGCCTCAGGGCGGGGATCTCCAGGATATCTTTCATCCTTGTGTCCATGAGGCCTACTAGATCTAGGGTCTTGTCATATCTGAAACCTCAGAAGCCATAGTAGCGAGTACATGTCCTTTGATATTACTGTTACTCTTTGTGCATGCTAGAACATAGCTATCCTAGAAATGTCCAATGAGCCAATCCTCGGCAGCCTCATGTAAGCAACCTAATGCCAAGCTCTACCACTGCACATCATATTGGTTCCTTTGACAAATGGATCTGACAAGGTGCTGGAATGGGAGCTTCGAAATGGCGCACTGCACATGCCTCTGTACCTTTAGCAGTTCACATAAGATGAAGCTATGCTATTTATACCTTTGAGTCCTCACACTGAGCGAAGGCTGGAAATATTCTTTCCTGTTCTAGCTTTGTGAGATTTCTAGCCTATTTTAGGATTGTTAGACAAAGAGGCCCTCACCATCCTCTTTGTCCACACCATCTATAAAAAAGAAGGAAAATGCAACAACATATTTGGATTCAATGCACTACAACGTGATGGGAAGAGTTCCAACACATTAAAACTCCCATATCACGTTGTATTTACTTCACAATGAAAGAAACTCACTCGGGATTCCACATAGAAAAGGAAGAAGAAGACATGGTGCAAGTTAATAAACATTGTATTGAGAAATGGACACTTACTCAATAGGATGTCGTCAAGGAAGCAATGAGATGGTGTAGACGACGGCGAACAGATCATGGCATAGAAAAATCGATTAAAGACACTCTTGTTTATGGAGAGCTTAATGCTTAATTCAACGATCTAGGTTTAAAAGAAGGGGTCCCACCTTAATTAGATGTGATTCCGCTTGATGACGTTAGTGTTAAGTGCACGTGACATGCAATGATGACAATCAAATGCATCAGTGACACGTGTCTATCACTCATGTGAATGAACCTAGGTGACCGTGAATGAAATCCTGCCACATGTAAAGACCGTGCGATAATGCACGGACTTGCACATGCATTTTTTATAGCATGAGTTTGAAACACTCTTGGCTTTGTTTTCTATGAGAATATTTTCTCGCTCTTGCTTGCTCCTCTCTGATGGTGTGACCAGTCTTGGCAATTCTCCTGATCTTCTCGACACTCATCTGTGAGACAGTCTCCAACCCTAAGGCTATTTTAAGATCAGTTGATTTGTCAAGTCTTATCGGTCTTAAAAATGTTTATTTTCCTATGATTATAAGTGTCGTTCCTTCTTTTCCTATGCAAATCATGTATTATTGATAACTAATTTTGAGTTTTGGCTTCACTCACCAACATCCATCCTATATCGCGTTGTACTTACTTGCAATATACGCTCTCATTATAGTGTGAATATGAAAGTCTACATCCAATCGGCTACATTGCATACTTGTGCAACGTCAATGTCCATTCAGGATCACCAGATGTCAGTTCCCTTTTATGTGGCAAGTAAGTCCAAGGTAGTGGTAGAGGCTGTTCTCGGTCGATCATGGTTAAGTGCTACCAATTATTCATTAGATTGGAAGAATAGACAATAAAAATTGCAAATTCATTTTGATTGCATCTTGGGATCTGCTACTCCACGAGCTTTATCATGTCAAGTAAGTCCAAGGTAGTGTTTCTACCTTACACAACCCACTTTCAAAATCTGCTCTTGAAGCTCCAACAAAAATGATGTGGATAATCGATGAGTCCTCAAGTGAGGGCCATGGCTGGCATGTTCCAACTACTCTAGTCACTGCTCAAAGAAGGCCAGGCAAGAAGGAATTATCAATTTGGCTACCCAAAGATGCATACAAACTTGTACCATCTAGCCTAGTTGCTAAGCCTCCTAAAAAGCACATCTTTTCCAAGCCTAAACCTCAGATTGTTACTCATTGGGTCCCAAAGCATGTTCTTAAAGCACAAGGCTATTATGAGGGTGCAACAGCACTTTGGCTTCCCAAATGCCATGGTTTACTAGAGGTAAAAGAGTATCAATAAGATTCCAAAAGCCACCCTTGGTTTTCCATATCAGTGGGTGCAAAGGAAATCAACACAACTTCTTCAAGATAGGATAGGTGGTTGTGATGGCACCTACAAATCTCCTTGTGTTGACCTTCCCAAAACATGTATTGAATCACCAGTTGTCCCAATTTCTCCTTGTTACACAATTCCACCATCAACTTGTGTACCTAAGACAAATCCAACTTTACATGAGTCTCCTTTGAGCATAGATTCTAGCACTTCAATGCCTAAATCCTCTTATCTTGCTCAAATTCCTCGACAATTGCTAACCTTTCCACCTCTTAAGAAGGACATACCCAAAAACCAAAGGTAAGGCATTAACACTACAATTGAAGCTCTTTGGTAGATCAATGTTTGAATAGTCTCACATTTACTAATGTGGTTCCTTATGCCTTTAGAGGATTGTGTTCTTTTTGAGATGATCTTATCTACAATGTTTTTGATTGGGATTGTAATGATGGATATGAGTGTATAAAGTTTAAAGTTTCTAAATTTCATTGTTCTACGACCAGATACCTCCTGATGGATACTTGGCGAGATACATGTCCACCATGCATTGACCCTGATAGTACTCAACCTGAACATCGCGGGGGTTATAGTGCTCCTCCTTTTCAAACTCATTCTAGGTACTTTTATGCTCTCTTAGGTGAAAATTGCTGTGGGCATCACTTTGTCACTTTATTCTATCAACAGCATCACCCATTTCCACATTATCAAGAGTGTGCATGACTCGTATTAGGAGAAGCTTCAAACATTTGTTGGCTATGCCGCTCTTACTTTCGACGATATGGCACGGGCTTAATGAAACAAATTGTGGGAATTATACCCCAATGCCATAACCTTCTTAATGTGAGAGTACCAGACCGAGGACCAAATCAATGTAGATTACCTGAGGAGGTTCAAGCACAACAATGGAGGGATACATGCATAAATGACTTGCAATCACCTATCTTGCAAGCCCTCCTTCCCCAAGCCTCAACATGTCAATTTTGGATCACTATGAGTACCTATATTGAGCAGTTCCAAAATTGAAATTGTCTGCTTAACCTTCCCATAGAACCAATGCTATATTTTAGCGAGGAAGCACTCCTTCCTCTACCACCTTCTCCAGAGGCCCGTTTTTGTACAGGGTTGTCCTTGCATCCTGAAGTGATTGATACCATCTTTCCAAACAGAAGTGGACATGGATCCACCACCAGTACAAAGGTAAACTTATCAACTCCACAATAAGATCAACAAGCCAGGGCACTTTTCAGTGATTGGCACCAATAACAAATTTTATTCCTTTCTTTTCTTTTCTTGTTTGTTAATAAACATTTTGCAGAGATCTCAGCTAAACAAGAGCATACAAACACGGCCCAATAGTCCACCTACCGTGCACACAAATTAGGAAGGGGGGAGACATGCAATGCCTACAAAGAGCAAAGAGAAGCAATCTGCACAACATCAGCAATGCATCAATGCAAACGCACAACATCAACGAGCACTACAACAGGTGTATTCAAATCATAATCTTTTGTTCTTTATATGCTTTTAACTTTTGGATATATTGTTTGCATGTTCACACACAGTTGGCTGGTTTAAGTTTTAAATTAGTTGTTAAAATGTGGTGAGTGATTTCTAGATTCTTAGAGGACTTAGTAGAAGGTATTTCTATTTGAAGACGGTGTAGGATATATACTAACAGAGTATGCCAAGTTCTTATGCTCTCGAAGTATATTGGTTATCCTTAGTGGTCGCTACCTCTTAGGCATGGGCTAGGTGCTAGGATTAATAAAAAATTTACGAAAATCATGCCCTAAAAAATATATACAAGTGAATCGAGACATGACGTGTCTACAACCATGTGGAATGCTTGGTAGGACCTGGGGTTGTCTTAGCACCTTGGGGCCGATGCCTTGGTTTCCATGGGGTGAACACTGACGTCTAAAAGGTTAAGAAAGACCTTCAAGGACTCTATCGCCTTCATGGATGCTGGTAGGACTCTAGGGTATATTATGGGCCCTCGAGACCGATGCCCTCATCTTAATGGGGTACTCCTTATGTCAAAAAGAAAGAAAAGGGTCTGTCGCCCTTGACATACTTAGCGGCCTTTAGATTCTCTTAGCGGAGGTCTCTTGGCCATTGCTTGGGTCTCATTGGGATGGAACCTTCCTCGTTATTCAACTTTTACACACACACACAAAAAAAAAGGTCCAATCACCATTGCTCATATTTAGGAGTCGGGTTGCCACGTAGGAATAACTTAAACAATTGTAGAACATTGAGATTGCGGTCATAACTTGTGGTGTACAAGCACACTTGCCTTTGCATAGCACCATCTACCACCTAGTCTCACTTTAACTAGTCTTTACTCACCTCTTTTAGCACTCTTTAAAACTCTAATCAGCCTTTCACTTGTATGCTCACGTGTGAGATTGTCATTGCTGGTTTTTTTCCAATAAAAGGCTTCTTTGTGGATGCTTGTGGATTCTCTATTAGGCTTTGTGTGGTAGTGGATTCAAGCTTAAGCTTATCCATAGCTTGTAGCTTATCCATGGGCAAGGCATTGCTTGAGTAGTGATTGAGAATGCATGTTTATTTTAAGTTCCATTAAGCTTCAAGGTTTGTGTGCATGCTAGGGAAGTAAGAGCTTGAGAATGCAGTATGCTTTGAGCTTATGTATGCATTAGCTTAGCTTTCTTTTTGTATTGGATGCATGAATGAGTGGGATGATGAGTGAATGAGTTATGGCAAGATTGAGCTTGTGTGTGTAAAGTCTATGTCAAGGTAGTGGTGTTCATAGCGATTTCTCCATTCGTAAGCTTTCGTGCACCGGTACGGGTTGAATCCCTTAGCTCCGAAAGGGATGTAAATCCCATTGGATTGAGCTACACACGGATCATACTACTCATGCTACAAGTGAGAGAGTCTTCCGTCTCTCCATAAAAACTCTATGACCTCATTCACAAAGTGCACACCTTGATCACTAACAATTTCAATAGGCAAGCCATAGCGTGTAAACACGTACTCATACAAGAACTTGGTTGTGGTTCTGGCATCATTTTTAACTGTAGTCTTTGCTTCTACCCATTTGGTCAAATAGTCAGTCGTGACTATAATATATTCGGCATACATGTGATGAGCTGGAGGTTTAATGGGACCGACAAAATCAATACCCCATTTGGCAAATGCACGTGTGCTTAACATAGGCCGCAATGGTATATTGTCCTTTGTGATGGGAGGTTTCGTCCTTTGACAACAATCGTCACAACATTTCACATATTCTTTGGCATCCATTTGTCAGGTTGGCCACCAAAGCCCAGACCACCTAATCAACTTAGCTGTTGTATTGCCCGAAAAGTGTCCACCCCCAACACCTGCATGTGCATGAGTCAAGATTTTCAAGTAGTCAGCTTCACATACACACATGCGCAAGTTGCCATCCTTGCCCCTCTTGTAGAGTTGGCCCTCTATCAGCATATAGTTGGCCGCTTCAACTTCAATAGCATGCTTTCGATATTTAGGAATTGTTTAATCATTATGACCATGCTGAAGATAGTCCACAATATACTTGCTCCAACTTTGTGTAGTTGAAATTTGTAATAATGTGACATTATGAATTGGTTGTTGAATTTGACATGAAGCACAATTACAAACAAATTTTTCAGCATCCGCATGCATGGTAGGCCACCATTGCCCATCCTGAGTTATACGTCGCACCACACAAGTAGTAGTAGTAGCTGATGCATGGATTCCACCAATACCCTCATGTGCCCATTCCAAGATCTCCTCATATTGGTCAGGGTTAGGTATAAGCCGCAAAACTCCATCATTACCTTGACGATATAATCTCCCTGCAATTCACTTGAATGGTCATTGCCATAGGTCCACATTAGGACCGCTAGTTGTATTTGCCCACTTGTCAAAATTTCTAAGATGGGTTGAGACCATTTAGAAGCTGTCTCTACAAGGAAAAGTGTTGAATCTAACATATCATCATCCACACCCACAGGAGCTTTGCCAGAGGTGATTCGAGACAAATGATTTGCCCTAAGATAAGTTGTTCCTTTTCGGACTGCCACTTCAAAATCAAACTCAAGAAGGATGACAAACCACCTCACAATCCTTCCAGTTGCACAAGGCTTATTCACCAAATATAGCAGTGCTTGATGGTCCACACAAAATATAAATTTGTTTGCTAAAAGGTAATGGTGAAACTTTTTGACTCCATATATCATGGACAAACCTTCTCTTTCTGTTGTGGTATAATTCTTCTCAGCATTGTTCGACTAGCATATGAGATTGGGAAATCCTTATTATGTTCTCCTGATTGAGCCAAAATACATCCAATTGTAAAGTTTGAAGCATCAATATGGACATAAAAGATTTTGTTCCAATCTGGTGCCCGTAAGATGGGTGCAGACACTATAAGATTCCTCCCCAGCCTTCGAGGTATACAGGAGTAAGAATCTCCCTTTTTGATCTTATAATTATTCCCTCTCTAAAATAAAAGAAAGATTCTGTTTAAAAAAGGAAGACCCTCTCCCTAGAATACTTCTCAAGAGTCACGCCTGTTTTAAGGATTCAGAACAATGAGTTCAGAAGTAAAAATCGATGTTTTGGATACTAAGGTTTTGGTTTTCATTCGAGTACAGCCCAAAAGAAGTTCTTTATCTCTTGGGGAGTATAAGAAGTTATCCTCCAGATATTGTGAGCCTTATATCTGAATTCAATGAAAGTAGGTGACTTAGCCTACAAGCTTCTTTTACCTCCTCATCTCAAAGTTCTTAATGTATTTCATAGAATATGTGCCAAACCCAAATCATGGAAAGACGGTAAAACTTCAGTGGCAAGTTATCGTTGGCTTCTAAGTTACGCTAGTTCCTTCCTTTATATAAGTCGTAACTTTTACCTCTCGCTCACAGTAATCTTACTTCCATTGATCTCCCTTCTTCTTAATCTTCTTCATGGCTTGGCAACAGGAATTAGTTTTATCCATGATGATTTCTCACCTTCAAGATGCAAGCGAGTATGTGAAGAAAGATTTTATAGAACAGTATGAGCGCTCACTTTTTCCTCACCTAGGAACTTCTGTAGCTTAGACCAAATGGCGGACCTATCAAGACATAACTAGGGTAACACCCTGGGGTCAGCAGCACTTTCGTAATAATGTCCGCTTGGCCATGGTTATTGAAGCTTTGGGTTTGGGTCCCCGATACTACTGCGTCATGAGATCAAGGCATCTTGGGTTTTCTGAGCGAGTCTTCTTACTGGCGTGTTTTCTTCCTCATCAGAAGATATGCCTTTACCCCATTTTTGGCTTGCCTCTCAGAGGTCCTTTTGTTAGATCACCTCATACCACTGAGATAGGTGCGGCAATAACCAACAGAATTATTCCCATAGATGAGTTACCTTATACATGCGCAGCTTGTGAGTGCTGCTTCTGTGACCATATGATGGACGGGCTTATGGAAGTGTAAAGAGTTCTTCTATCTTTACTGTATATGTTTCGAGAATGAATAAAGTTTAAATCTTGTTCTTATCTTGAATCTTGCTCTCTTTGAGATTTTTCTTGGTGGTTAATCTTGATTAAAATTTTTCTCTAAGTCTCATATTCGTGCATCTTGCGAAATTACCCCACTTTGCGAGATGAGGACATCTCGCGTTTTTCAAGTGGGAGAGAATGTAAGATTCCTCCCTAGCCTCTCAAGATGTCTAGCATCTTCCCCTGTAATCAATCCCCTCTTTAGAAATATAAAAGATCTTGTCTCTGCCTATTTTGACATAGAGAGAGAAAATATTCTAGAGAGAGAATATTCAGATTTTTAATATTTTTGGATAGAAAATTATCTCATCTTATTAAAATAAGTTCTCCTGAAATAGAAATTCAAAAAAAAACTTTCCAATGTGCAATTAGAACTAATTAAAAATGGATATGAAGGACCTTAGCCTAAGGGTCTAGATTTTCAGAAATTTTTGGATTATGGTCCAATTAAGGTTCCTATGGGCCAATAGCATCAATCCATGTGTAGGGAGGAGATAAATCCTATTTGTAAAAGAAGATACCCAAAAATGAGTAAATGCTCACATAAGATGAAGAGTTGAATATATACAAGGTTTATTAGTAAAAAACTATGAGTAATATCAAAAAAATGAGATAAATTGAGTATCCAAAAATGAGTAAATGCTCACATAAGATGAAGAGTTGAAAATGTACAAGGTTTATTAGTAAAAAACTATGAGTAATATAAAAAAAATGAGAATAAATTGAGTATCCAAAAATGAGTAAATGCTCACATACGATGAAGAGTTGAAAATGTACAAGGCTTATTAGTAAAAAAACTATGAGCAATATTAAAAATATGAAATATTTTGGGTATAATGATTCCATTTTGACACATATGTAAGGAAGGGGAGTTCTTTAAAGGAGGTGCATATTTCACATGCTTGAATGAGTTTTAAACTCAAAAATAATGTGATATTTTTATCTCTCCTCTCTCTTGAACCAAACCAAATCAAAAGGGAACCAAACCGAATCAAAAAGTAACCAAACTAGGTCTAAATCTAGTCAAAATTCAACCAAACTAAATTTGAAAAATTCTAGAATTCAGTTAGCTTTGGTTAGAGCTTCTCTCTCCTATAAATAGAACATGATTCCTTTGAAAGAAATAGAAGAATTTTACTATACTAGAGTTATGCTGAAATAATGCTAATTTCTACTATTCTCTAAAATTCTCTCCAAATTGAAGAAATTGGAGCTTCCCTCTTTCTTCAATCCCCATTGGTGGCTCCATCAACATACTTAACCAATTGATTGGTTGGAGGCCTCTACCGTGAACAAAGAATCAAGCAATTTGTAAGGTAAATGGTGAATTTTGATCTTTTCTATAATTTCTCAATGCTTCTCTCTTCTCAACCCCTCTCAAGCTTGAGAAGCTTAATTGGAATGGTTTTTGAATGCTATTAAAGTGAATTGATGAATGGTAGTGAAGAGTTACATAATTTGATGAATGCTATTGAAGTTAATTGATTAATGATAGTTAAGAGTTACATAAATTTCCATTTATGCTTAATTCAAATGGTTTTTATGTAATTTCTCTCTCTCACTCAAGAAATGGTCATGCTCATGACCCATTCTCAATCCAAATGAAGCTTTTCATAAAGCTTTTCCTTAATCCAAGATTAATCTATGCTTGAGGCCAAATTAATGGCTTTTTTCTATGCTTTTAGTTTATGTATTTCATGAATATTGATGATTCAATCCATTATGGATTAATGATCCAATTAGGGATCATTCTAATTATTTCCTTAATGATAAGCTTTATCTCTTAGAAAAATTGAGATTTATCAGTTAGCAGCGGAGCTATGGCAAAATTTTTATAAAAATTATGCATAAAATAATTTCATTCAAAGCATGAAAAAAGGACTTCCTACCATATTCTAGGAATTATCATCCTAGATTAATTGAAAGATCTTCATTGTTATCCTAGAGAAATCAATTTTTATATTATGCATAATTGATTTTCATGCATAGAGGTATGCATAAAAGATTATTATTTTAACATAAAAGTGTTACTTTTATCATAATTAGATTTCATGCATAGAGGTATGCATAAAAGATTATTATTTTAATATAAAAGTGTTACTTTTATCATATTTAAATTTCATGCATAGAGGTATGCATAAAAGATGATTATTTTATTATAAAAGTATTACTTTTATCATAATTAGATTTCATGCATAGAGGTATGCATAAAAGATTATTATTTTAATATAAAAGTGTTACTTTTATCATATTTGAATTTCATGCATAGAGGTATGCATAAAAGATGATTATTTTATTATAAAAGTGTTACTTTTATCATAATTAGATTTCATGCATAGAGGTATGCATAAAAGATTATTATTTTAATATAAAAGTGTAACTTTTATCATATTTGAATTTCATGCATAGAGGTATGCATAAAAGATGATTATTTTAATATAAAAGTGTTACTTTTATCATAATTAGATTTCATGCATAGAGGTATGCATAAAAGATTATTATTTTAATATAAAAGTGTTACTTTTATCATATTTGAATTTCATGCATAGAGGTATACATAAAAGATGATTATTTTATTATAAAAGTGTTACTTTTATCATAATTAGATTTCATGCATAGAGGTATGCATAAAAGATTATTATTTTAATATAAAAGTGTTACTTTTATCATATTTGAATTTCATGCATAGAGGTATGCATAAAAGATGATTATTTTAATATAAAAGTGTTACTTTTATCATAATTAGATTTCATACATAGAGGTATACATAAAAGATTATTATTTTAATAAAAAAGTGTTACTTTTATCATATTTGAATTTCATGCATAGAGGTATGCATAAAAGATGATTATTTTATTATAAAAGTGTTACTTTTATCATAATTAGATTTCATGCATAGAGGTATGCATAAAAGATTATTATTTTAATATAAAAGTGTTACTTTTATCATATTTAAATTTCATGCATAGAGGTATGCATAAAAGATGATTATTTTATTATAAAAGTGTGACTTTTATCATAATTGAATTTCATGCATAGAGGTATGCATAAAAGTTTATTATTTTATTATAAAAGTGTGACTTTTATCATATTTGAATTTCATGCATAGAGGTATGCATAAAAGTTGATTATTTTATTGTAAAAGTGTTACTTTTATCATATTTGAATTTCATGCATAGAGGTATGCATAAAAGATGATTATTTCATTATAAAAGTGTGACTTTTATCATAATTGAATTTCATGCATAGAGGTATGCATAAAAGTTGATTATTTCATTATAAAAGTGTGACTTTTATCATTGTAAGATCCCTATTCCCACCGAGCAACGAATTCAGGGTACTAGCAGCGGAAGTAGCACTTCTCGCGCGGGACAGGGGTCCAACACTCGGGGCCTCGCCCACGGATATCCGGACAAGAGACTAATCCGTCGGTTTGTCCAAAACCGAAACCGAAAAAACTTCCTTTACCCGGAAAGCACGGGCGATTCCACCAGGATAACTCTTTACTCTAACGTAGTCAAGATCATTACTGATCAAACTGATCTGACTGTACCTTTAACGGTACTTGGTCAAATCAAGGAAGAACTTGCACTTGGATCATTGGGATCAACGCTTTTTTCCCCATCAAGAGGCACAGCCGTTGATTCCTATCCATAGAACAATTTCTATCCGGGATTTACTTCATCTATCGTAATAATAGAATTTAAATCTCGATTTACGGATCCATCAGTCCAGCCTAACCCCATCCGATCCCATGGGTTAGCCAACCGCCCAACCACTGTAGTGATGGGATCCAATTTTGGAATTTGGTTAGGTTTTGTCCCGGGTACCAAGGAAAAGAGTTCCAAGGCCCCCTAGCCGGAAGTTCATGCAAATATAGAACTAGCCACACCACTTACACACCCAATATGAAATTGCCTTTTTCTTAGCATCAACTAACTTTAAAACAATCCTTTAATGAAACCATAGTACCACTGATCATAATCTTCCAATTTATCCGGTTGATTCATAATTTCCCATCATTCCTTCATCAGAGTATCTATGGCATCATTGGCAACTAGAACGCTCACCACCTGTCCACACAGGGGCCTTTTCAATAGTTCCTAGCCCATAATACTCGGCAATATAATCACTTATAAAAATCAAGATGGACTCTCGTTGAAGATCAGCAAGATCAACCAACAGATCCATATAAAGAGCCATGGACTCATCCATTGAAGACCAGCAAGGTCAATCAACCAGATCCATGCCCGGTTTCACAAAACAACTCTTACTCCTTGTTCCAATATCTTCCACGACGCACGTGTGGGTATCTTCGGCGACCCAGAGCCCGAGCACCGTATGGTCAGCACCCTCTAGGATCCTTCGAAGGTGACCTAGCGCTTCACTCATAGGCCGCTTCCTTGGTCCCTCATCCACCGTACCGGAAGCTCACCATTTAAATCGAACCGAGGCTGGTCAAGACCTCGGTCGACCTTGCTACGCGAGACGTCCTCCATTGACTCTCCGTCAGCAGTTGCAACTTTAACAGTTAGGTCTTCATGACCTTAATCCACAAGACGGTCAAAATGCTTCCCCAGCATTCTTGACATAAAACAGTCATTTACAAACAGTCATAAAATACAGTTTCTAAATCGAACTCTCGTCTTTCCACATTATCCCTCCTTAGTCCACATTACTTATTCCACATTATCCCTCCTTAGTCCACATTACTTATTCCACATTCCATTCAATGTGTACTCATTCTCATCCATTTCCTCATATCGACGACACATTAATTCACATACACATCCATACATCCACATTTACATGCATACATCCATTTTCACATCCTCATTTATACATCCACATCCCATATCCACATTCATACATACACATCCATATCCACATCCATACATCCACTTCCACATCCACATTCACATTCACATCCACATTCACATCCTCATTTATACATCCACATCCACATCCACATCCACATTCACATCCATACATCCACATCTACATGCATACCTCCATTTTCACATCCTCATTTATACATCCACATCCCTTATCTACATTCATACATACACATCCATATCCACATCCATACATCCACATCCACATCCATATTCATATTCACATCCATATATCCACATCTACATGCATACATCCATTATCACGTCCTCATTCATACATCCACATCCACATACATACATACATCCACATCCACATACATACATACATCCACATCCACATTCCCATTCACATCTATACATCCACATCTACATCCACATACATACATACATCCACATCTACATTCCATTCACATCTATACATCCACATCTACATCCACATTCATATACATCCACATCCACATTCCCATTCACATCTATACATTCACATCTACATCCACATACATACATACATCCACATCCACATTCCCATTCACATCTATACATCCACATCTACATCCACATTCACATCTATGCATATACATCTTCATGCATACATCCATTTTCACATTCATACATCCATACTCCTATCTCCACATCCACACATCCACATTCACATCTATGCATATACATCTTCATGCATACATCCATTTTCACATTCATACATCCACTTTCACATTCATACATCCATACTCCTATCTCCACATCCACACATCCACATTCACATCTATGCATATACATCTTCATGCATACATCCATTTTCACATTCATACATCCACTTTCACATTCATACATCCATACTCCCATCTCCACATCCACACATCCACATACATACATCCATTTCCACATTCCCATTCATGTAACCCCATATGTCTTCACATCTAATCTTTTACATCACATCCATTCTCGCCCTATCACAACCCATATACATCCTATTCTATCACATACACTTCTTACCTCATCCCATACACATCTTATCACATCCTATCACTTTCCATACGCATCTTATCAATTCTTATCACATCTCATATACCTCTTATCACATCTTATCACATTTCATATCTTTTTTTAAAAAAAAAAGAGAATTCTTATATTTAATATAAGATTTCTCTACACATTTATTTATACATAAATTCCATTTAAGGAGACTAACACTTTCGAAATTAAAATCAATCTTTTATGCATCTTCTTATGCATAAATTCAGTTTGGTAGGAAATTACACTTTTAGAATAAAAGAATTTCTCTTATGCATCTAAGTTAAGCATAAAATCCATTTATGAGAAAAATCACACTTTTAGTATAAAAAGAATATCTTTTATGCATACCTATATGCATGAAATCCAATATGATAAAAGTAACACTTTTGATATAAAAATTTTTCCTTTATGCATACTTCTATGCATGAAAATTAAAAATGATAAAAGTAACACTTTTGATATAAAAAATTTTCCTTTATGCATACTTCTATGCATGAAAATTAAAAATGATTAAAGTAACACTTTTGATATAAAAATTTTTCCTTTATGCATACTTCTATGCATGAAAATTAAAAATGATAAAAGTAACACTTTTGATATAAAAATTTTTCCTTTATGCATACTTCTATGCATGAAAATTAAAAATGATAAAAGTAACACTTTTGATATAAAAAAAAAATTTCTTTTATGCATACTTCTATGCATGAAAATTAAAAATGATAAAAATAGCACTTATAAAAATTTATCCATTATGCATACTTCTATGCATGAAATAAAAATGGTAAAAATAACACTTTTGATATAAAAATTTATCCTTTATGCATGATATTAAAATTCAATTTCTCCATGATTGTAATGAAATTCTTTCAATTAATCTAGGATGATAATTCCTAGAATATGGTAGGAAGTCCTCTTTTTATGCTTTGAATGAGATTATTTTATGCATAATTTTTATTAAAATTTTGCCATAGCTCCGCTGCTATGACTGATAAATCTCAATTTTTCTAAGGGATAATGCTTATCATTAAGGAATAATTAAAATAATCTCTAATTGGATTATTAATCCATAATGGATTGAATCATTAATATACATAAACTAAAAGCATAGAAAAAAGCCAATAATTTGGCCTCAAGCATAGCTTAATCTTGGGTTAAGGAAAAGCTTTATGAAAAGCTTGATTTGGATTGAGAATGGGTCATGAGTATGACCATTTCTTGAGTGAGAGAGGGAATTTACATAAAAATCATTAGAATTTAAACATAAATGAAAATTAACTTC
Source organism: Cibotium barometz (assembly GCF_041138505.1). NCBI lineage: Eukaryota > Viridiplantae > Streptophyta > Polypodiopsida > Cyatheales > Cibotiaceae > Cibotium > Cibotium barometz. The sequence continues at coordinate 32,806,573 of NC_141098.1, forward strand.
AATAGCATTATGTAACTCTTCACTACTATTCAAACTTCATTAGCATTTTAAAAAAAACCATACCAATTAAACTTCTCAAGCTTGAGAGGGGTTGAGAAGAGAGAAACATTGAGAAATTATAGAAAGATCAATATTCACTAATTACCTTACAAATTGCTTGATTCTTTGTTCGCGGTAGAGGCCCCCAACCAATCAATTGGTTAAGTATGTTGATGGAGCCACTAATGGGGATTGAAGAAAGAGGGAAGCTCCAAAAACTAGTGAATTATTAAATGAATTCACAGTTCTTGGCTTAGGTGGAGTAGAGTAACGATGCATAAACACTATATATTTTTCAACAAGGGGGAGGCTTCTATTTATAGGAAAAATTGAGCTCCTAACCAAACAAACTGATTCTAGAATTTTCTAAATCAGTTTGGTCAATATTTGACCATTTTTAGGTCAGTTAAGCTAACTTTTTGGAACTAGACTTAAATGAGGAGAGAGGAGAGATGAAATATCTCAATTTTTATGAGTTTAAAACTCATTCAAGCATGTGAAATATGCACCTCCTTTAAAGAACTCTCTTTCCTTACATATGTGTCATAATGGAATCATTTTAATATTGCTCATAGTTTTTTACTAATAAACCTTGTACATTTTCAACTCTTCATCTTATGTGAAATATGCACATCCTTTAAAGAACTCCCCTTCCTTACATATGTGTCATAATGGAATCATTTTAATATTGCTCATAGTTTTTTACTAATAAACCTTGTACATTTTCAACTCTTCATCTTATGTGAGTATTTAAGGGACTCCCCTTCCTTACATATGTGTCATAATAAAATCATTATTCCCAAAATATCTCATATTTTTAATATTGCTCATAGTTTTTTACTAATAAACCTTGTACATTTTCAACTCTTCACCTTATGTGAGCATTTACTCATTTTTGGGTATCTTCTTTTTACAATTTGGATTTATCTCTTCCCTACACATGGATTGATGCTATTGGTCCATAGGAACCTTAATTGGACCATAGTCTAAAGATTTCTGAAAATCTAGACCCTTAGACTAAGGTTCTTTATACCTATTTCCAATTAATTCCAATTGCACATTGAAAAATTCTTTTTGAATTTCTGTTTCAGGGGAACTCATCTGAATTATAAGAGATATTTTTCTATCCAAAAATATTCAAAATCTGAATATTCTCTCTCTAGAATAATTTTTCTCTCTCTAGGCTAAAATAGTTAGCAACAGGGTCTTTATATTTCTGAAGAGGGTTGATTACAGGGGAAGATACTAGACATCAAAAAGGGGTTGGGGGAGGAATCTTACATTCTACCCCACTTAAAAAACGCGAGATGTCCTCATCTCGCAACTTGTGATAATTTCGCAAGATTCACGAATATGAGACTTAGAGAAAAATTTTAATCAAGATTAACCACCAAGATAAGTCTTAAAGAGAGCAAGATTCAAAATACGAACAAGATTTAAACTTTATTCATTCTCGGAACTTATATAGTAAAGATAGAGGAACTCTTTACACTTCCATAAGCCCGTCCATCATATGGTCACAAAAGCAGTCCTCACAAGCTGCACAAGTATAAGGTAACTCATCTATGGGAATGATTCTGTGGGTTATTGCTGCGCCTATCTCAGTGGTATGAGGTGTTCTAACAAAAGGACCTCTGAGAGGCAAGCCAAAAACGGGGTAAAGGCATATCTTCTCATGAGGAAGAAAACACGCCAGTAAGAAGACCCGCTCAGAAAACCCAGGATGCCTTGATCTCGTGACGCAGTAGTATCGGGGACCCAAACCCAAAGCTTCAATATCCATGGCCAAGCGGACATTGTTACGAAAGTGCTGCTGACCCCAGGGTGTTACCCTAGTTATGTCTTGATAGGTCCGCCATTTTGTCTGCGCTACAGAAGTTCCCAAGTGAGGGAAAAGTGAGCGCTCATACTGCTCTATAAAATCTTTCTTCACAGACTCCCTTGCGTCTTGAAGGTGAGAAATCATCATGGATAAAACTAATTCTTGTTGCCAAGCCATGAAGGAGATTAAGAAAGAAAGAAGATCGATGGAAGTAAGATTACTGTGAACGACAAGTAAAAGTTACGACTTATATAAAGGAAGGAGCTAGCGTAACTTAGAAGCCAACAGTAACTTGCCACTGAAGTTTTACCGTCTTTCCATGATTTGGGTTTGGCACATTTTTCTATAGAAGGTATTCAGAACTTTGAGATGAGGAGATAAAAGAAGTTCGTAAGCTAAATCACCTACTTTCTTTGGTCCACAATATCTGGGAGATAACTTCTTATACTTCCCAAGAGATAAAGAACTTCTTTTGGGCCGTACTCGAGACCAAAACCTTGATATCCAAAACATCGATTCTCACTTCTGAACTCGTTGTTCTGAATCCTTAAAACAGGTGGGACTCTTGAGAAGTATTCAGGAAAAAGGTTCTTCCTTTTTTAAACAGAATCTTTCTTTTATTTTAGAGAGAGAATAATTATAAGATCAGAAAGGGAGATTCTTACTCCTGTATACCTCTAAGGTTGGGGGAGGAATCTTACATTCTACCCCACTTAAAAGGTGCAAGATGTCCTCATCTCGCAAGTAGAGGACAACTTTTTTGCTTAAGATCCAATTTATTCTGGGGTTCCTTATATTCCGGTCAACCCAACAGAATATGGGGATAAATATCCCTTATATAGAATTCATCATTAAATAACAATTCATTCAAATCATATCATTCATATCTTTAACACGATAATGGTCCATTAGACCGAAAATTTCCTTCTGAACATTGCTCCACGGAATTTAAGTTAAGCAAGTTCTCAATTTGTCATTCCTTAACTTGATCTACCGTCTCAAGTATTAACAGTAGCAATTTGACAACATAATCCACTAATCTCATAGTGATTTGCTGAATCATTTTCATCATTTATCATTACAGGGACTCGTCCCAATCATCCACATTGTGGTTTCACTCAGCTTATTACATTTCACCCCATTTTCAAGGATCATCATTTTTCAATCAGAATCCAAATCAATTCATCAGTTCCCAAACAGAATTAAAAATCATATCAACCACATTCAAAATCATCATCTGGATAGCATTAACGCTTATAATTTCAAGTCTTAGATTTACTCGTATATACTGTCGGTAAAGAGCTGCAGTTATACCCTCGGTATATACGGATAGTCATGATACTCGAAACTATAAGGTAAATACCATCATGTCTAGGTCTCAAGCAAGTCAGGGTTCCATACAATTGCGGTACTTCCAATTGAAGACCCAATTACTAATTTACGAATTTCAATTTGAATTAACAATTTGTATGAATTATATCAAACAATTACAACCTTTTTGTGCGTCTTGATAAACTTTTGACATAATTTGCTCCTCAGTTGATCTTATTGGAGATCTATGACTTAAGTCTGATAAATAGATTTTTCTTTATCCGATCGTCCGTAAAAAAAAACATTTGTATATTTATATACAAGTTGCAATAATTACATAGAGTGGCTCGGCTCCAAAATTCAAAATCTCTTCGAGAGACGTATAAGACGACGGTACTGGGCCATAGTCATGCCCTGTTACATAAGTTCTCTAACTGCGAAGGGAGCTATTATTTTCTCCTTAGGGATAAATCGACTAAGGAGTCTATAAACTCGGCAAGCACGTCTGAAATTTTGAGGCGTTGAAAGATATAGAATGACACCACGCGTCATTTTCAGCTTTATCAAAATCATGGCCAATGAGAGGTTCTGCCTCAGCATTGCACGCCGGTTATAAGAGGCGTGGATATATAGCCCTGCAACCCACTTATGCTGTTGTCTCTCCACTGGGTTAGGAAAATATAATTCCTCGAAATGGCGTGCGAGTCTTGCTCGGCTTGTTCGTGTTGAAGCGGAAGAGATGAGATGCTCGAAGGCAAATGCAATCATAACTTGAGAGTGGGTGAGGTTGGGAATACCAGATAAATGGGGAACTTCCATCTATAAAAACAATTTCTTTGATTAAAATTTCTTCATTAAAGAAGCTTACGGAATGAAAATACATTATGAAAATGCTGTTTCTGAATTCTTATTACCAATTTCAGATAAGAATTTAATTATCTTTATTAGCTTTCAAAACCTCGCTCTGATACCAACTGTGAGATCCCTATTCCCACCGAGCAACGAATTCGGGGTACTAGCAGCGGAAGTAGCACTTCTTGCGCGGGACAGGGGTCCAACACTCGGGGCCTCGCCCACGGATATCCGGACAAGAGACTAATCCGTCGGTTTGTCCAAAATCGAAACCGGAAAAACTTGCTTTACCCGGAAAGCACGGGCGATTCCACCAGGATAACTCTTTACTCTAACGTAGTCAAGATCATTACTGATCAAACTGATCTGACTGTACCTTTAACGGTACTTGGTCAAATCAAGGAAGAACTTGCACTTGGATCATTGGGATCAACGCTTTTTTCCCCATCAAGAGGCACAGCCGTTGATTCCTATCCATAGAACAATTTCTATCCGGGATTTACTTCATCTATCGTAATAATAGAATTTAAATCTCGATTTACGGATCCATCAGTCCAGCCTAACCCCATCCGATCCCATGGGTTAGCCAACCGCCCAACCACTGTAGTGATGGGATCCAATTTTGGAATTTGGTTAGGTTTTGTCCCGGGTACCAAGGAAAAGAGTTCCAAGGCCCCCTAGCCGGAAGTTCATGCAAATATAGAACTAGCCACACCACTTACACACCCAATATGAAATTGCCTTTTTCTTAGCATCAACTAACTTTAAAACAATCCTTTAATGAAACCATAGTACCACTGATCATAATCTTCCAATTTATCCGGTTGATTCATAATTTCCCATCATTCCTTCATCAGAGTATCTATGGCATCATTGGCAACTAGAACGCTCACCACCTGTCCACACAGGGGCCTTTTCAATAGTTCCTAGCCCATAATACTCGGCAATATAATCACTTATAAAAATCAAGATGGACTCTCGTTGAAGATCAGCAAGATCAACCAACAGATCCATATAAAGAGCCATGGACTCATCCATTGAAGACCAGCAAGGTCAATCAACCAGATCCATGCCCGGTTTCACAAAACAACTCTTACTCCTTGTTCCAATATCTTCCACGACGCACGTGTGGGTATCTTCGGCGACCCAGAGCCCGAGCACCGTATGGTCAGCACCCTCTAGGATCCTTCGAAGGTGACCTAGCGCTTCACTCATAGGCCGCTTCCTTGGTCCCTCATCCACCGTACCGGAAGCTCACCATTTAAATCGAACCGAGGCTGGTCAAGACCTCGGTCGACCTTGCTACGCGAGACGTCCTCCATTGACTCTCCGTCAGCAGTTGCAACTTTAACAGTTAGGTCTTCATGACCTTAATCCACAAGACGGTCAAAATGCTTCCCCAGCATTCTTGACATAAAACAGTCATTTACAAACAGTCATAAAATACAGTTTCTAAATCGAACTCTCGTCTTTCCACATTATCCCTCCTTAGTCCACATTACTTATTCCACATTATCCCTCCTTAGTCCACATTACTTATTCCACATTCCATTCAATGTGTACTCATTCTCATCCATTTCCTCATATCGACGACACATTAATTCACATACACATCCATACATCCACATTTACATGCATACATCCATTTTCACATCCTCATTTATACATCCACATCCCATATCCACATTCATACATACACATCCATATCCACATCCATACATCCACTTCCACATCCACATTCACATTCACATCCACATTCACATCCTCATTTATACATCCACATCCACATCCACATCCACATTCACATCCATACATCCACATCTACATGCATACCTCCATTTTCACATCCTCATTTATACATCCACATCCCTTATCTACATTCATACATACACATCCATATCCACATCCATACATCCACATCCACATCCATATTCATATTCACATCCATATATCCACATCTACATGCATACATCCATTATCACGTCCTCATTCATACATCCACATCCACATACATACATACATCCACATCCACATACATACATACATCCACATCCACATTCCCATTCACATCTATACATCCACATCTACATCCACATACATACATACATCCACATCCACATTTCCATTCACATCTATACATCCACATCTACATCCACATTCATATACATCCACATCCACATTCCCATTCACATCTATACATTCACATCTACATCCACATACATACATACATCCACATCCACATTCCCATTCACATCTATACATCCACATCTACATCCACATTCACATCTATGCATATACATCTTCATGCATACATCCATTTTCACATTCATACATCCATACTCCTATCTCCACATCCACACATCCACATTCACATCTATGCATATACATCTTCATGCATACATCCATTTTCACATTCATACATCCACTTTCACATTCATACATCCATACTCCTATCTCCACATCCACACATCCACATTCACATCTATGCATATACATCTTCATGCATACATCCATTTTCACATTCATACATCCACTTTCACATTCATACATCCATACTCCCATCTCCACATCCACACATCCACATACATACATCCATTTCCACATTCCCATTCATGTAACCCCATATGTCTTCACATCTAATCTTTTACATCACATCCATTCTCGCCCTATCACAACCCATATACATCCTATTCTATCACATACACTTCTTACCTCATCCCATACACATCTTATCACATCCTATCACTTTCCATACGCATCTTATCAATTCTTATCACATCTCATATACCTCTTATCACATCTTATCACATTTCATATCTTTTTTTTAAAAAAAAAGAGAATTCTTATATTTAATATAAGATTTCTCTACACATTTATTTATACATAAATTCCATTTAAGGAGACTAACACTTTCGAAATTAAAATCAATCTTTTATGCATCTTCTTATGCATAAATTCAGTTTGGTAGGAAATTACACTTTTAGAATAAAAGAATTTCTCTTATGCATCTAAGTTAAGCATAAAATCCATTTATGAGAAAAATCACACTTTTAGTATAAAAAGAATATCTTTTATGCATACCTATATGCATGAAATCCAATATGATAAAAGTAACACTTTTGATATAAAAATTTTTCCTTTATGCATACTTCTATGCATGAAAATTAAAAATGATAAAAGTAACACTTTTGATATAAAAAATTTTCCTTTATGCATACTTCTATGCATGAAAATTAAAAATGATTAAAGTAACACTTTTGATATAAAAATTTTTCCTTTATGCATACTTCTATGCATGAAAATTAAAAATGATAAAAGTAACACTTTTGATATAAAAATTTTTCCTTTATGCATACTTCTATGCATGAAAATTAAAAATGATAAAAGTAACACTTTTGATATAAAAAAAATTTCTTTTATGCATACTTCTATGCATGAAAATTAAAAATGATAAAAATAACACTTATAAAAATTTATCCATTATGCATACTTCTATGCATGAAATAAAAATGGTAAAAATAACACTTTTGATATAAAAATTTATCCTTTATGCATGATATTAAAATTCAATTTCTCCATGATTGTAATGAAATTCTTTCAATTAATCTAGGATGATAATTCCTAGAATATGGTAGGAAGTCCTCTTTTTATGCTTTGAATGAGATTATTTTATGCATAATTTTTATAAAAATTTTGCCATAGCTCCGCTGCTATGACTGATAAATCTCAATTTTTCTAAGGGATAATGCTTATCATTAAGGAATAATTAAAATAATCTCTAATTGGATTATTAATCCATAATGGATTGAATCATTAATATACATAAACTAAAAGCATAGAAAAAAGCCAATAATTTGGCCTCAAGCATAGCTTAATCTTGGGTTAAGGAAAAGCTTTATGAAAAGCTTGATTTGGATTGAGAATGGGTCATGAGTATGACCATTTCTTGAGTGAGAGAGGGAATTTACATAAAAATCATTAGAATTTAAACATAAATGAAAATTAACTTCAATAGCATTATGTAACTCTTCACTACTATTCAAACTTCATTAGCATTTTAAAAAAAACCATACCAATTAAACTTCTCAAGCTTGAGAGGGGTTGAGAAGAGAGAAACATTGAGAAATTATAGAAAGATCAATATTCACTAATTACCTTACAAATTGCTTGATTCTTTGTTCGCGGTAGAGGCCCCCAACCAATCAATTGGTTAAGTATGTTGATGGAGCCACTAATGGGGATTGAAGAAAGAGGGAAGCTCCAAAAACTAGTGAATTATTAAATGAATTCACAGTTCTTGGCTTAGGTGGAGTAGAGTAACGATGCATAAACACTATATATTTTTCAACAAGGGGGAGGCTTCTATTTATAGGAAAAATTGAGCTCCTAACCAAACAAACTGATTCTAGAATTTTCTAAATCAGTTTGGTCAATATTTGACCATTTTTAGGTCAGTTAAGCTAACTTTTTGGAACTAGACTTAAATGAGGAGAGAGGAGAGATGAAATATCTCAATTTTTATGAGTTTAAAACTCATTCAAGCATGTGAAATATGCACCTCCTTTAAAGAACTCTCTTTCCTTACATATGTGTCATAATGGAATCATTTTAATATTGCTCATAGTTTTTTACTAATAAACCTTGTACATTTTCAACTCTTCATCTTATGTGAAATATGCACATCCTTTAAAGAACTCCCCTTCCTTACATATGTGTCATAATGGAATCATTTTAATATTGCTCATAGTTTTTTACTAATAAACCTTGTACATTTTCAACTCTTCATCTTATGTGAGCATTTAAGGGACTCCCCTTCCTTACATATGTGTCATAATAAAATCATTATTCCCAAAATATCTCATATTTTTAATATTGCTCATAGTTTTTTACTAATAAACCTTGTACATTTTCAACTCTTCACCTTATGTGAGCATTTACTCATTTTTGGGTATCTTCTTTTTACAATTTGGATTTATCTCTTCCCTACACATGGATTGATGCTATTGGTCCATAGGAACCTTAATTGGACCATAGTCTAAAGATTTCTGAAAATCTAGACCCTTAGACTAAGGTTCTTTATACCTATTTCCAATTAATTCCAATTGCACATTGGAAAATTCTTTTTGAATTTCTGTTTCAGGGGAACTCATCTGAATTATAAGAGATATTTTTCTATCCAAAAATATTCAAAATCTGAATATTCTCTCTCTAGAATAATTTTTCTCTCTCTAGGCTAAAATAGTTAGCAACAGGGTCTTTATATTTCTGAAGAGGGTTGATTACAGGGGAAGATACTAGACATCAAAAAGGGGTTGGGGGAGGAATCTTACAATCATATTGAATTTCATGCATAGAGGTATGCATAAAAGTTGATTATTTTATTGTAAAAGTGTTACTTTTATCATATTTGAATTTCATGCATAGAGGTTTGCATAAAAGATGATTATTTCATTATAAAAGTGTGACTTTTATCATAATTGAATTTCATGCATAGAGGTATGCATAAAAGTTGATTATTTCGTTATGAAAGTGTGACTTTTATCATATTGAATTTCATGCATAGAGGTATGCATAAAAGTTGATTATTTTATTGTAAAAGTGTTACTTTTATCATATTGGATTTCATGCATAGAGGTATGCATAAAAGATATTCTTTTTATACTAAAAGTGTGATTTTTCATCATAAATGGATTTTATGCATAACTTAGATGCATAAGAGAAATTCTTTTATTCTAAAAGTGTAATTCCTACCAAATTAAATTTATACATAAGAAGATGCATAAAAGATTGATTTTTAATTCAAAAGTGACATTCTCATCTAAATTAAATTTATGCATAGGAAAATGTATAAAAGATTGAAATTTAATTCAAAAGTGTGATTTTCATTAAAATGAATTTATGCATAGGAAGATGCATAAAAGATTGATTTTTACTTCGAAAGTATTAATCTCCTTAAATAGAATTTATGCATAAATAAATGTGTAAAGAATTCTTATATCAAATATAAGAATTCTCTTGTATTCTATAAATAGATATGAGATGTGATAGGATGTGATAAGAGGTGTATAAGATGTGATAAGAGGTGATAAGATGCTTATGAAATAAGTTAGGAGGTGATAAGATGAATTAAGATGTGATAAGATGTGTATAGGATGAGGTAAGAAGTGTATGTGATAGGATAAGATGTATATGGGTTGTGATAGGGCAAGAATGGATGTGATGTAAAAGATTAGATGTGAAGGCATATGGGGATTATATGAATGGGAATGTGGATATGGATGTATGTATGTGGATGTATAGATGTGAATGGGAATGTGGATGTGGATGTATGTGAATGTGGATGTAGATGTGGATGTATAGATGTGAATGTGGAATGTGGATGTGGATGTATGTATGTATGTGGATGTAGATGTGGACGTATAGATGTGAATGGGAATGTGGATGTGGATGTGGATGTGGATGTATGTATGTATGTGGATGTGAATGTATGAATGAAGATGTGATAGTGGATGTGTATGTATGAATGTGGATATGGGATGTGGATGTGAAAATGGAGATAAGCATGTAGATGTGGATGTATGGATGTGAATGTGGATGTGGATGTGGATGTATGGATGTGGATATGGATGTGTATGTATGAATGTGGATATGGGATGTGGATGTATAAATGAGGATGTAAAAATGGATGTATGCATGTAGATGTGGATGTATGGATGTGAATGTGAATGTGTATGTGAATTAATGTGTCGTCGATATGAGGAAATGGATGAGAATGAATACACATTGAATGGAATGTGGAATAAGTAATGTGGACTACAGAGGGATAATGTAGAAAGACGAGAGTTCGATTAAGAAACTGTATTTTGTGACTGTCTGTAAATAACTGTTTTATGTCAAGAATGCTGGGGAAGCATTTTGACCGTCTTGTGGATTAAGGTCATGAAGACCTAACTGTTAAAGTTGCAACTGCTGACGAAGAGTCAATGGAGGACGTCTCGCGTAGCAAGGTCGACCGAGGTCTTGACCAGCCTCGGTTCGATTTAAATGGTGAGCTTCTGGTACGGTGGATGAGGGACCAAGGAAGCGGCCTATGAGTGAAGTGCTAGGTCATCTGCGGAGGATCCTAGAGGGTGCTGACCATACGGTGCTCGGGCTCTGGGTCGTCGAAGATACCCACACGTGCATCGTGGAAGATATTGGAACAAGGAATAAGAGTTGTTTTCTGAAACCGGGCATGGATCTGGTTGATTGACCTTGCTGGTCCTGAACGGATGAGTCCATGGCTCTTTTATATGGATCTGTGGGTTGATCTTGCTGATCTTCCACGGAGATTCCATTCTGTTATATGAATATATTGCCGGTTACTATGAGCTAGGAACTATGGAAAAGGCCCCTGAGTGAACAGGTGGTGAGCGTTCTGGTTGCCAATGATGCCATAAGTATACCGATGAATGAATGACTGGAAATAAGGATTTAACCAGAGACTATGAGGATTGTCATCAGTGACATAATGGTTTCATTAAGAAAAAGGCAATTTCATATTGGGTGTGTAAGTGGTGTGACTAGTTTTATGTTTGCATGAACTTCCGCGGCTAGGGGGCCTTGGAACTCTTTTCCTTGGTACCCGAGACAAAACCTAACCAAATTCTTAATTGGATCCCATCACTACAGTGGTTGGGCGGTTGGCTAACCCATGGGACTGGATGGGGTTAGGCTGGACTGATGGATCCGTAAATCAAGACTGATTACGATAGATAAAGTAAATCCCGGATAGTAATTGTTCTATGGATAGGAATCAACGGCTGTGCCTCTTGAATGGGGAAAAAAGCGTTGATCCCAATGATCCAAGTGCAAGTTTCTTCATTGATCTGACCGAGTATCTTTATAGATGCAGTCGGATCAGCTTGATCAGTAATGGTCTTGACCACATTAGAGTAAAAAGTTATAGTGGTGGAATCGCCCGTGCTTTCTGGGTAAAGGAAGTTTTTCCGGGTTCGGTTTTAGAACAACCGACGGATTAGTCTCTTGTCCGGATATCCGTGGGCGAGGTCCCGAATGTGGGACTCCTGTCTCGCGCGTGAAGTGCTACTTTTGCTGCCAGTACCCAGAATCCGTTGCTCGGTGGGAACAGGGATCTTACAGTTGGTATCAGAGCATTTGGTTAATAAAGATCAACTGAGAAGACAAATATGTCAAAAATTTATCAAGAAACTCAAAAAGGTTGTAATTGTGTGAGATAATTCATACAATTTGATATTCAAACTAAAATTCATAATTTGGTAATTGAGTCTTCAGATGGAAGTACCGCAATTATATAGAATCCCTCACTTGCTTGAGGCCTAGACATGATGGTATTTACCTTATAATTCCAAGGGCCGTGACTACCCATATATACCGAGAGTATAATTGCAGCTCTTTACTGACAGTATATACAAGTAAATCTAAGACTTGAAATTATAAGCGTTAATGATATCCAAATGATGATTTTGAATGTGGCTGATATGATTTTTAATTCTGTTTGAGAATTGATGAATTGATTTGGATGCTGATTGAAAAATGATGATTTCTAAAATTTAGTTGAAATATAATAACGTGAGCAAAACTACAATGAGGATTAATGGAACGAGTCCCTGTGATGATAAATGATAATAATGATTTCAGCAAATCACTATGAGATTAGTAGATTGTGCTGTCAAATTGCTACTATTAACACTTGACCGTTAGATCAAGTTAAGGGATGACAAATTGAGAACTTACTTGATTGAAAATTCCCGTGGAGGAATGTTCAGAAGGAAATTTTTCGGTCTAATGGACCATTATCATGTTAAAGATATTAATGATATGATCTCAATGAATTGTTATTTAATGATGAGTTCTAAGAGATATTTATCCCAGTATTCTGTTGGGTTGACCAGAATATAAGGAACCCCAGAATAAAATTGGATCTTAAGAAAAAGAGTTGTCCTCTACCTTGCGAGATGAGGACATCTCGCACTTTTTAAGTGGGGTAGAATGTAAGATTCCTCCCCAGCCTTCGAGGTATACAGGAGTAAGATTCTCCCTTTTTGATCTTATAATTATTCCCTCTCTAAAATAAAAGAAAGATTCTGTTTAAAAAAGGAAGACCCTCTTCCTAGAATACTTCTCAAGAGTCACGCCTGTTTTAAGGATTCAGAACAATGAGTTCAGAAGTGAAAATCGGTGTTTTGGATACCAAGGTTTTGGTTTTCATTCGAGTACGGCCCAAAAGAAGTTCTTTATCTCTTGGGGAGTATAAGAAGTTATCCTCCAGATATTGTGAGCCTTATATCTGAATTCAATGAAAGTAGGTGACTTAGCCTACAAGCTTCTTTTACCTCCTCATCTCAAAGTTCTTAATGTATTTCATAGAATATATGCCAAACCCAAATCATGAAAAGACAGTAAAACTTCAGTGGCAAGTTATCGTTGGCTTCTAAGTTACGCTAGTTTCTTTCTTTATATAAGTCGTAACTCGCTCACAGTAATCTTACTTCCATCGATCTCCCTTCTTCTTAATCTTCTTCATGGCTTGGCAACAGGAATTAGTTTTATCCATGATGATTTCTCACCTTCAAGATGCAAGCGAGTCTGTGAAGAAAGATTTTATAGAACAGTATGAGCGCTCACTTTTTCCTCACCTAGGAACTTCTGTAGCTCAGACCAAATGGCGCACTTATCAAGACATAACTAGGGTAACACCGTGGGGTCAGTAGCACTTTCGTAATAATGTCCGCTTGGCCATGGTTATTGAAGCTTTGGGTTTGGGTCCCCGATACTACTGCGTCATGAGATCAAGGCATCTTGGGTTTTCTGAGCGAGTCTTCTTACTGGCGTGTTTTCTTCCTCATCAGAAGATATGCCTTTATCCCGTTTTTGACTTGCCTCTCAGAGGTCCTTTTGTTAGATCACCTCATACCACTGAGATAGGTGCGGCAATAACCAACAGAATTATTCCCATAGATGAGTTACCTTATACGTGCGCAGCTTGTGAGTGTTGCTTCTGTGACTATATGATGGACGGGCTTATGGAAGTGTAAAGAGTTCTTCTATCTTTACTGTATATGTTCCGAGAATGAATAAAGTTTAAATCTTGTTCTTATCTTGAAACTTGCTCTCTTTGAGATTTTTCTTGGTGGTTAATCTTGATTAAAATTTTTCTCTAAGTCTCATATTCGTACATCTTGCGAAATTACCCCAGTTTGCGAGATGAGGACATCTCGCATTTTTCAAGTGGGAGAGAATGTAAGATTCCTTCCCAGCCTCTCAAGATGTCCAGCATCTTCCCCTGTAATCAATCCCCTCTTTAGAAATATAAAAGATCTTGTCTCTGCCTATTTTGACATAGAGAGAGAAAATATTCTAGAGAGAGAATATTCAGATTTTTAACATTTTTGGATAGAAAATTATCTCATCTTATAAAAATAAGTTCCCCTGAAACAGAAATTCAAAAAAGAACTTTCCAATGTGCAATTAGAATTAATTAAAAATGGATATGAAGGACCTTAGCCTAAGGGTCTAGATTTTCAGAAATTTTTGGATTATGGTCCAATTAAGGTTCCTATGGGCCAATAGCATCAATCCATGTGTAGGGAGGAGATAAATCCTATTTGTAAAAGAAGATACCCAAAAATGAGTAAATGCTCACATAAGATGAAGAGTTGAATATGTACAAGGTTTATTAGTAAAAAACTATGAGTAATATCAAAAAATGAGATAAATTGAGTATCCAAAAATGAGTAAATGCTCACATAAGATGAAGAGTTGAAAATGTACAAGGTTTATTAGTAAAAAATTATGAGTAATATAAAAAAATGAGATAAATTGAGTATCCAAAAATGAGTAAATGCTCACATAAGATGAAGAGTTGAAAATGTACAAGGTTTATTAGTAAAAAAACTATGAGCAATATTAAAAATATGAGATATTTTGGGTATAATGATTCCATTTTGACACATATGTAAGGAAGGGGAGTTCTTTAAAGGAGGTGCATATTTCACATGCTTGAATGAGTTTTAAACTCAAAAATAATGTGATATTTTTATCTCTCCTCTCTCTTGAACCAAACCAAATCAAAAGGGAACCAAATCGAATCAAAAAGTAACCAAACTAGGTCTAAATCTAGTCCAAATTCAACGAAACTGAATTTTAAAAATTCTAGAATTTAGTTAGCTTTGGTTAGAGCTTCCCTCTCCTATAAATAGAACATGAGTCCTTTGAAAAAAATAGAAGAATTTTACTATACTAGAGTTATGCTGAAATAATGCTAATTTCTACTATTCTCTAAAATTCTCTCCAAATTGAAGAAATTGAAACTTTCCTCTTTCTTCAATCCCCATTGGTGGCTCCATCAACATACTTAACCAATTGATTGGTTGGGGGCCTCTACCGTGAACAAAGAATCAAGCAATTTGTAAGGTAAATGGTGAATTTTGATCTTTTCTATAATTTCTCAATGCTTCTCTCCTCTCAACCTCTCTCAAGCTTGAGAAGCTTAATTGGAATGGTTTTTGAATGCTATTGAAGTTAATTGATGAATGGTAGTGAAGAGTTACATAATTTGATGAATGCTATTGAAGTTAATTGATTAATGATAGTTAAGAGTTACATAAATTTTCATTTATGCTTAATTCAAATGGTTTTTATGTAATTTCTCTCTCTCACTCAAGAAATGGTCATGCTCATGACCCATTCTCAATCCAAATGAAGCTTTTCATAAAGCTTTTCCTTAATCCAAGATTAATCTATGCTTGAGGCCAAATTAATGGCTTTTTTCTATGCTTTTAGTTTATGTATTTCATGAATATTGATGATTCAATCCATTATGGATTAATGATCCAATTAGGGATCATTCTAATTATTTCCTTAATGATAAGCTTTATCCCTTAGAAAAATTGAGATTTATCAGTCATAGCAGCGGAGCTATGGTAAAATTTTTATAAAAATTATGCATAAAATAATTTCATTAAAAGCATGAAAAGAGGACTTCCTACCAGCATAAAATAATTTCGTTAAAAGCATGAAAAGAGGACTTCCTACCATATTCTAGGAATTATTATCCTAGATTAATTGAAAGATCTTCATTGTAATCCTAGAGAAATTAATTTTTGTATTATGCATAATTGATTTTCATGCATAGAGGTATGCATAAAAGATTATTATTTTAACATAAAAGTGTTACTTTTATCATAATTAGATTTCATGCATAGAGGTATGCATAAAAGATTATTATTTTAATATAAAAGTGTTACTTTTATCATATTTGAAAATTTCATGCATAGAGGTATGCATAAAAGATGATTATTTTATTATAAAAGTATTACTTTTATCATAATTAGATTTCATGCATAGAGGTATGCATAAAAGATTATTATTTTAATATAAAAGTGTTACTTTTATCATATTTGAATTTCATGCATAGAGGTATGCATAAAAGATGATTATTTTATTATAAAAGTGTTACTTTTATCATAATTAGGTTTCATGCATAGAGGTATGCATAAAAGATTATTATTTTAATATAAAAGTGTTACTTTTATCATATTTGAATTTCATGCATAGAGGTATGCATAAAAGATGATTATTTTATTATAAAAGTGTGACTTTTATCATAATTGAATTTCATGCATAGAGGAATGCATAAAAGTTGATTATTTTATTATAAAAGTGTGACTTTTATCAAATTTGAATTTCATTCATAGAGGTATACATAAAAGTTGATTATTTTATTGTAAAAGTGTTACTTTTATCATATTTGAATTTCATGCATAGAGGTATGCATAAAAAGATGATTATTTCATTATAAAAGTGACTTTTATCATAATTAAATTTCATGCATAGAGGTATGCATAAAAGTTGATTATTTCATTATAAAAGTGTGACTTTTATCATATTGAATTGCATGCATAGAGGTATGCATAAAAGTTGATTATTTTATTGTAAAAGTGTTACTTTTATCATATTTGAATTTCATGCATAGAGGTATGCATAAAAGATGATTATTTCATTATAAAAGTGTGACTTTTATCATAATTGAATTTCATGCATAGAGGTATGCATAAAAGTTGATTATTTCATTATAAAAGTGTGACTTTTATCATATTGACTTTCATGCATAGAGGTATGCATAAAAGTTGATTATTTTATTGTAAAAATATTACTTTTATCATATTGGATTTCATGCATAGAGGTATGCATAAAAGATATTCTTTTTATACTAAAAGTGTGATTTTTCATCATAAATGGATTTTATGCATAACTTAGATGCACAAGAGAAATTCTTTTATTCTAAAAGTGTAATTCCTACCAAATTAAATTTATGCATAAGAAGATGCATAAAAGATTGATTTTTAATTCAAAAGTGTCTCAATCTGGGCTATCAAGCTCTTCCCCACCATGCTTCTTTGTCCCCCATGGTATGTCAAAGCATAAGACACTGTCCGCACTCCTCGGCTTCGAGTATTGTATTGAACCCGCAACACTTCAGCCCCCATGACCCCTCCTGGTCTATGAATGAATCAGCCCTTCCCATGGCCATGTCCTTATCTACTTGGACAACCCCATCCACGAGCTCAGCAGGAGTACATTCAGTGTCATAAGCATAGATGTAACTTAATTCATATGATTTGTTTTATGCAATGTGTATAATCCACACACGTTCCATGGCAACCCCTCTATGCTCAATGGAACATGCAACCCCTACCATGGCTGTGTCATCCTGAACCTCACCTCCAACATGCATATTATCTTGGTCTTTGGTACCCCCACCCACGAGCTCAACCTGAAAATGCATAAAAGATTGAACTTTAATTCAAAAGTGTCATTTTCATTAAAATGAATTTATGCATAGGAAGATGCATAAAAGATTGATTTTTACTTCGAAAGTATTAATCTCCCTAAATAGAATTTATGCATAAATAAATGTGTAAAGAATTCTTATATCAAATATAAGAATTCTCTTGTATTCTATAAATAGATATGAGATGTGATAGGATGTGATAAGAGATGTATAAGATGTGATCAGAGTTGATAAGATGCTTATGAAATAAGTTAGGAGGTGATAAGATGAATTAAGATGTGATAAGATGTGTATAGGATGAGGTAAGAAGTGTATGTGATAGGATAAGACGTATATGGGTTGTGATAGGGCGACAATGGATGTGATGTAAAAGATTAGATGTGAAGGCATATGGGGATTATATGAATGGGAATGTGGAAATGGATGTATGTATGTGGATGTATAGATGTGAATGGGAATGTGGATGTGGATGTATGTGAATGTGGATGTAGATGTGGATGTATAGATGTGAATGTGGAATGTGGATGTGGATGTATGTATGTATGTGGATGTAGATGTGGACGTATAGATGTGAATGGGAATGTGGATGTGGATGTGGATGTGGATGTATGTATGTATGTGGATGTGAATGTATGAATGAGGATGTGATAGTGGATGTGTATATATGAATGTGGATATGGGATGTGGATGTGAAAATGGAGGTAAGCATGTAGATGTGGATGTATGGATGTGAATGTGGATGTGGATGTGGATGTATGGATATGGATATGGATGTGTATGTATGAATGTGGATATGGGATGTGGATGTATAAATGAGGATGTAAAAATGGATGTATGCATGTAGATGTAGATGTATGGATGTGAATGTGTATGTGAATTAATGTGTCGTCGATATGAGGAAATGGATGAGAATGAGTACACATTGAATGGAATGTGGAATAAGTAATGTGGACTAAGGAGGGATAATGTGGAAAGAAGAGAGTTCGATTTAGAAACTGTATTTTGTGACTGTTTGTAAATGACTGTTTTATGTCAAGAATGCTGGGGAAGCATTTTGACCGTCTTGTGGATTAAGGTCATGAAGACCTAACTGTTAAAGTTGCAACTGCTGACGGAGAGTCAATGCAGGACGTCTCGCGTAGCAAGGTCGACCGAGGTCTTGACCAGCCTCAGTTCGATTTAAATGGTGAGCTTCCGGTACGGTGGATGAGGGACCAAGGAAGTGGCCTATGAGTGAAGCGCTAGGTCACCTGCGAAGGATCCTAGAGGGTGCTGACCATACGGTGCTCGGGCTCTGGGTCGCCGAAGATACCCACACGTGTGTCGTGGAAGATATTGGAACAAGGAATAAGAGTTGTTTTCTGAAACCGGGCATGGATCTGGTTGATTGACCTTGCTAGTCCTGAACGGATGAGTCCATGGCTCTTTTATATGGATCTGTGGGTTGATCTTGCTGATCTTCCACGGAGATTCCATTCTGTTATATGAATATATCACCGGTTACTATGAGCTAGGAACTATGGAAAAGGCCCCTGAGTGAACAGGTGGTGAGCGTTCTGGTTGCTAATGATGCCATAAGTATACCGATGAATGAATGACTGGAAATAAGGATTCAACCAGAGACTATGAGGATTGTCATCAGTGACATAATGGTTTCATTAAGAAAAAGGCAATTTCATATTGGGTGTGTAAGTGGTGTGACTAGTTTTATGTTTGCATGAACTTCCGGCTAGGGGGCCTTGGAACTCTTTTCCTTGGTACCCGGGACAAAACCTAACCAAATTCTTAATTGGATCCCATCACTACAGTGGTTGGGCAGTTGGCTACTAACCCGTGGGACTAGATGGGGTTAGGTTGGACTGATGGATTTGTAAATCGAGACTAAATTTCTACTATTACGATAGATAAAGTAAATCCCGGATAGAAATTGTTCTATGGATAGGAATCAACGGTTGTGCCTCTTGAATGGGGAAAAAAGCGTTGATCCCAATGATCCAAGTGCAAGTTTCTTCATTGATCTGACCGAGTATCTTTATAGATACAGTCGGATCAGCTTGATCAGTAATGGTCTTGACTACGTTAGAGTAAAAAGTTATCCTGGTGGAATCGCCCGTGCTTTCCAGGTAAAGGAAGTTTTTCCGGGTTCGGTTTTGGAACAACCGACGGATTAGTCTCTTGTCTGGATATCCGTGGGCGAGGCCCGGAATGTGGGAACCCTGTCATGCGCGTGAAGTGCTACTTCTGCTGCCAGTACCCAGAATCCGTTGCTTGGTGGGAACAGGGATCTTACAGACACTAATGCTTGCTTCAACTTTTCAAAGGATTCCTCACACTCGTAAGTCCAATTAAACTTTACAAGAAGAGCATATAATGGTCTGGCTAGGATAGCGTACATGTAGATGAATCGACGATAATAGCCACAATGTCCCATGAATATTTGTACCCCTTTAGGGTTGATAGGCCGAGGTAATGAGACAATGACATCAATTTTATCCATATCTGTTGAAATACCATTGCGAGAAACAATATGGCCCAAAATCTTCCCTTGTCTTACCATGAATTTGCACTTGTCAGGATTCAAGCATATACGATAAACTTGACACTTTTGAAACACAAGTCTGAGGTGTTCTATATGATCATTAGGCTCTTGTGAGTGAACACATAAATCATCCATCATGAAGATCTCAAGAAATAGCCTAAGGTACTCCTTGAATACATGACTAATTAACCGCTGAAAGGTTGCAGGTGAATTTGTTAGAACAAATGGCATAACACAATAGGCACAGATGCCATCTTCAGTTGCAAAGGCTGTCTTGTGTTGATCCTTCGGGCTGCATTTACCTTCTTGAGGTTTACACATACTTGAAGTTTTCCATTTTTCTTGGGCACCACTACAACAGGGGAGACCCATTCAGTGTGTTCAATCTCATAGATAAATTTTGCCTCTAAGAGCTTGTCTATTTCTTCTTTTATCTTTCGTGCAAAATTCTCATTGAGGACGTTGCTTGGAAGGCTTTGCATTCTCTCGCAATGGAATTGTATGCTAACAAATGCTTGGATCAACTCCTTTGAGGTCTTTATAACTCCAAGCAAAAACATCGTGATTCTCCTTTATTGTTTGAATTAATAACTTCTCCTCATCTAAGAACAAGTCTGTGGCAATCCACACATAGCGAGGCTCTTTTCTTGGCTCAGCGATATCAATTTTTTTTGCATCTTCTAGACCATCATATGAAACCCCTGGCATGCTTGGCTTTTGTCGCATGGGCTGTTGAAGAACAATCTTCTGATCTTGAAGAGTGTACTGTGTGAAGTTGGGGGGAACATTGAGACCTTGTTCTTGTCCACTTGAGTCATCACTAATTGAAGACCATGCGGTTTTGAGCTTTCTTTTGCAGTCTTGCATCAGAGTTTTTTGTTCAACTAATAGCTTTGCACTTCCGACACTCTCTTTTGAATCGGTTTGAGACTTGAGTTTTTGTTTTGGTTTCTTTATTTTTTTTACGATTTTTGCTAACAGTTTTTAACTTTTCTCTTGGTTGGAATCCATCTGATCGTTTTACTTGGTCTTTGATACTATCTTGTGCTTGGACATAGTATAGATATCCATTCTTTCCTGAGAAGTGAGGTGGTGGTCATCGAGAGTGTTCATTCTTAAACTCCTTGTCTTCTTTTTGTTTTCTCTCACATCGTTCCCTCTCATCTTGTTTACGGATTCTCTTATGGCTCTTACAGCATTTACGTTTAGGTCAGCTTCGAGGGATCTCTATTTGAACCTCCCTTCCTCTCAAGAGTAGGCGTGCCTTTCCTAACTCTTCCTCGGGGATTATCACATCATCTTCAAAATGAGAGTCCCATCCATCTTCCTTATCAGCATCATTAGCAGATTCGAGTGTTAAATCCTCCACTGAGACTTCCTCTACATGCAGTGCGGTTGTGGATGCATCTCCATAGTACAAATCATCTAGAAGGTCACGTGGTTGTACCATTCGTATAGGAATAATGTCATATCCATCTGAGTCACAAAATTGAATTGGCTTAGGTGAAGCACATGTCGATAATGTTGCAAGGACATGACTCCATTCTAGGGGATCAATTAAGTGCTTAGGGAAGGGTTGTGGAATGTATGCCTCATCGGCGATTACCCTTAAGTCTCTCAGTGTTGAAATCCTTACATGAGGCTCCACACATCCACAGATCTTCTCGCCCATCTGACAATGTAACTCTTGAGCCCTCAGATGAAGCAGAATCAAACTCATCTATTGGAGACCTTGTTACATCATGATATGAGTGATTCTTTAGGTTGACCCTTGTGATGACAGAATCATGTCGAAGGTACAAATAATTGTATCCCCAATCTTGAATCATTTGAAATTGTCGCATGAATGGTCTACCCAATATCACTTCATAGTTTGGATGTTTTCCAAAATCCACTACTGCAAATGTGTGCTCATATTCAATCCCACATGTAGTGACCAATATGTTCTCTAGCAGTCCAATGGGATGTTCTAAGCTTCCATCTGCTAGCTGCAAGCGCATTCTAGTACTCCTAATAGCTAGTTTGCTCCACTTTTCCCAAATGATCCTTGTCACAATGCCCACTTCTGCACCACTGTCAAGTATTGCAGTTGAAGCTACTTTTCGCACTTCTAATGGGAGGGTAGCATTTTCCTGATCGTCCTCACAAAATTTTCCTACTTTGTTGATAGGAACTAGCATAACATGCTTTGTCTCAGGGTGTATAGTACAATGATGGTGACCCTTTCGTAGGAATACCTACTCTGACAAACATGTGGCAATATCATTCCACAACTCAGGTCGAAGCTTTATCAAATTAAGCAAAGGTAAGGTACAAGCCACTGGTGCTGACAAAATAGCTTGCATGATACACATATCCATCTCCTTTGTCAACCTTCTATGCATGGAGGGTATCCTCAAGGTTTGAGAATAGTTCTCATATTCTCCCAAATAAGATGGTAAGGTTTTCATTGTATGCTTACTTCTAGGAGAAACAATTGTTTGAATTTCCTCTTGGATGCTTGGGCGTCTAAAGTTGTTTTCTGTGCCCCTGGTAAAATCCACCTCAGAGAATGGAGGTGAAATAATAGAGGACATATTCTCATTAACTTTCACATGAACTGCTGTCCACATCTCATTTGCCATGTCCTCGTTAGCATCAATAACTTCATCATTGCATGGGAAGGCAAGGCTAGGTGGTGGCAGAATACCTTCTTTCAATGGGGTGGCAATTGGTGTAGACTTCTCGCTATGATCTTGTGAGATCAGCTCACTTTTCATTTCCCAACTTGATGACACTTGTGGTATGGTTTCTAATGTTGGCTTAAGAGAGGTTGGGCCCCGAGGTGGAGGTGGGCCCTCAAGTATTGATTGAGCTTCCCTAATGTGAGTTGCTGATGTATAACTAGATTGATCTTCTCCTCACGAGGGTTTGGGTATTCTTGAAGCTTCTTGGGTAGCTCAGATAAAGCTGCAATGCGACTTCTATGAGCATCAATGATGGCATCTAGAGTCTCGTTCACCTTATCCACAAAAACAGAACCCCCAGAACTATCCTCGGTTGTACTAGCCTCATCTTGTTTAGCACTAGGCCCAGGTTGAGGTTCATGCTCCTCATGCACTTCTTGGGATGTAAAAGCTTGATCCCTCATGTTTTATTTAGAGAATTCTTGAGAACTAGTGGATGCACTCTTAGTTTGCTTGTTGCGGTTCTTTTTCCTCCTAGTGGTCCTTTTTCTATTGGAATGTAGGATCTTGTCCACTAGATTTGCCTTTGCATCCCTAGTTCGAGGTGTCTCATCAGTTTGCATTTCGGCATTTTGTGTCTGTGATCTAGTCATGACTCTAAGCGGCACGACATCCTCATTCTCTGATGAAGGTGGCGATGGAACTGCCTCTACAAAGTTGAGTGAGACCTTTGGTTGAGAGGTAGTTTCCTCATGTGGTTTCAGCAAACAATCCTTTGGGAAGTGTTCTACACAACACCCTAGATAATATCTGAAAACTGTGGTACTATTGTATTGGATCGAGCTGCTTGCCTTGGGCGATGTGGACAATCACGAGCCCAATGGGGTTCTCCGCACTCATAATAGGGGCCCATCAGTTTGGCTTCTGCTTTCCTTTGCTGCCATTGACCTGAGGGGCCTGGAGTCCTAGGTTGGTAGCCGCCTAGCAACATCAAAGAATTTTGTTCCCCCGGCTCCAGTGCTTGGCTTGGATATGCGGGACTTTCAAAGAGATTTTCCTTGGATGAATATGATGCATATTCCTCCTCCACATAGCTTGGGTTTACCAAGTCTCTACACATATTTGAATTGTCATAGTAGTCAACAAACCTCACAGGAGCAATCCCAGGAGCAGGAGGTTGAGCTCCAAGTACAAGTCATGCTTGCTCTTGTGCCATCAGTGGCTTACGTTCAAAATTAGTATACTGTTGATGCATTTGTGGAGCCACTACACCCCTTTGTTGCTCACGCTCTTGTCTCATTCTTGCAATGCGAGTACATTCCTGTGTGGTGTGGGTAAAATTCCAAGCACAGGCCTGGCACCACTTCCTTGTGGGTTGGTTTGTGACTAGAGGAGAAAAGGTATTACATTCTTCGGTTTTATGGTTACCGCCACATGCTCCACAACGATGAGGACTTGTAGGTAGTACACTCCTCATTCGCTGTTGTTGTTGTTGTGACTACATGGGTGGGCGATAGGTTTGTCCCAATATCCTTAGTACTAGGTTAGCTATGTGGTCTGGATTCACTAGCATGCTAGACCCTGAACTTTGGTCATCACCCCACTGATCTCTAGCTTGCACCTCAGGGCCAGCACCATCTTGGAATTTGAAGTTATCTGTGAAATCCATAGCATCATGGGGACAACGCTCATTGAAATTTGTATGCTTCTTTGCATAGAGATGTGTGTGCAGTGTTGAATTTTTGAGTCCTTTTAAGAAGAGAGAAATTAATCGACTCTGGGTGGGCTTCTCATCTTCTGGGCAATGATTAATGTACTGCTTCATTCTATTTACATAGTCTCTAACACTCTTAGTCTCGCCTTGCTGAGTAGATGTTTGCTACCGTGTTATGTTGAATCTCCATCAAGGAAAAAGCAGCAATGAATCTCTCTTCCAAAACTCATAAAGAAGATTTGTCTAAAGCCTCTAGTGCTTGAAACCAAGCAAGGGCATTTCCCTCAAGAGTGAGCCCAAATCCTTCAATTTGTGTATGCTTGTTATTCACTTGCTCAACTCGAACTGCTTGCCTGAATGCTGCTACATGGTCATATGGATCTCCCGACCCTTCGTACTTCTTTACCAGTTTCTGAAGAGTTGATGGCCTTACTTGTCTTGAATACTCATCATAGGGTCTATGGCCTCTCACTCTAAGTGGGAACTATTCCTCTGTTTGGTAAGATGGTCCACATGCATCCCAAATTGGTGTGGGTCCCCTATTACCTGCCTCACCAACCCCCTCCAAAGATCTTGTTACCTACATTTCAGGAGGTGCATTTATGGGAGGCGGAGTTGGCTCCCCTACCCTCCGATTGTCATAGTGAGAGAAACGTTGTTGTGGTGTGATCTGTGGTGGTCGCACTTTTGGTGTAGGATAATATCTTGGTGCTAGAGTTGGGCTACTTGCAGTGGTCCACTTTGATGTTGAGGGCCCCTCTCTAGTGAACTCTCGTAGGGGAGGAGCAACAGTTTCTCCAAGAAAGGCTGTCTCTGCTGGTTTAGCTGTATTTGTTTAGAACAATTCCATGAATAATGGTTGTTCTTTCCACGTAAGCTCCCAAATTTCCTTCCAATCTAAAGTTCGGTATTCATTGGCCCATTTATCAATGATTCGGTTCTTGTATTCTGCAAGCTTCTCGACTACCACCACAAGTGCTAGAGGAAGATCTAGCTCTGGCAATCTAGTTGTGGCATAATATCCTTCTAAAGAGTCCTTATAGACCTCTTGAAGTGGGTCATCCTATAAGACCTTTGTCACTAGAATTTGTCGTACAAACTCCCATTGGTGGGTTGTTGTAAGATCAGGGTGTCCAGTAAGGAGAGTAAATTTTGGGGGGGCAAGGAACTTAAAATGAAATCAAGCAAGTAATAGAAAATACGCTTGCTCTTAAATTAACCCAATATAGCTTAAATTAATATAAATTAGTCTAATTAATTAAAATTAATCAAAAATATGATGAAATGATAAACAAATGATCTTTCCATACTTAGAGTGATCCAATTTATTTTTCCATAGATGCACCATTACAAGTACACTAGTCCCTATAGGTTTTAGGTGATTCACATCAAAAATGTAATTTTACTAATTAGATTATTAATATTTACAGGCCTTCTAATAGTCTGGAAGAATTTTGAAAAAGAGATCATTAAAAATCCAACCATTAGATTTGTAATTTTTACTAACCACCACATTCTACTAATGTCTCAGTATCTACCCACTCTTTTGATCTACAAGATTAAGGATTTTAAGTGGTAGTTATTGTGGGTACAAAAAGTGGCGTATATTATAACACTTTAAAGACCTTGCAATATTTAAAAAAAATAGACAAATATCTTAAAATTTTCTTGAAAAATCAAGTTAAGATCTATATTATGTGAAGATCTAAGGTACAAAGTGGGAATCTCATATGAGTTTATATGTAAAAGATATTAGCATTTTATGGAATCAGTTCAAATTTGGGACAGGGTGTATACATTGACTTTGTACCTAAGAAAATGAGGACTTTTAACTATCTAATGCTTAATCAAATTATGCAACTATATTTCTAACTTTGAATATGATGTTCCAACAAAAGAACTTGAAATAAAATTCCTTCATTTACTAGGAGAGATTAGCTACTAAAGGTAAACAAATGCCTGTTTTTTTACTATTTACAGGGTGCCTGAGTGGACAAAACTGAGCACCCTGATCTTGCAACCACCTTGGTTCTCAGCTTCCTGATCCATTTTGCTCTTGCCTTTTCTATCCCTTTCCAAATTTAGATCTACAAAAAGTAAATCATCTGTGGATGGCTTTGAGGACTGGGCATTGGATGGTCCAGGCATGTCCGGCTCAATGAGCCAATCATCTCTAGACTCCCTTGCTCTGGAAAGCTTTGATAAGTCTAAGAACTCACTTTTAGAGAGGTCCCCTATTTTGTCTACATTCTCTGGATGATATATGACTTCGTATAGCGAACACCATCTCCACCCATGTACATGTTATCCTGGTCATTGACTAGAGGTGCTCTATCAAGCTCTGAGAAAAAGTCTGCGATCTTAACGAGATACCATTGTTGTGGGTCCCTAAAGATCTCAGCTCCTTGAGCATTCGTGTAGACATATTGAAGTCTCACATTGAGTGGTAACCCCATGGTGTCGGCTTCAAATGGATTAAAAGATCTTGTGGGTGTCCTATTTGGGGCTAAGGGATGACTATTTGATAGATTGTCCTGGTCATTGACTAGAGGTGCTCTATCAAGCTCTGAGAAAATGTTTACGATCTTAACGAGATACCATTGTTGTGGAATCCTAAAGATCTCAGCTCCTTGAGCATTCGTGTAGACATATTGAAGTCTCACATTGAGTGGTAACCCCATGGTGTCGGCTTCAAATGGATTAAAAGATCTTGTGGGTGTCCTATTTGGGGCTAAGGGATGACTATTTGATGGCCCTAGATTGTCCATAAACAATGAGCTAGTTGTCCTGGAAAGGGTATGAGATTTGGATTCGGAAAAGGTTTCAGCAATATCTGTCAAATTTCCTACCGATTGGGTCCCACTTTTCTGCATAGGTACTCTAGAAGGTGCCCTAGGCCCTATGGCAGTGTCTATATGACGTCTCGACTGCAAGTGCATAAGGTCAAATTTTAAGGTTTTTTTTATTTTTAAAATTTTTTAAAATCCAAAAATTTTCAAGTTGGCTCAAACTTTGCCAGAACCCATTTTGAACCCCCTCGAATACATTAAGCCAAAAAAATAGTGTATTTTTTCGGATTGAAAATCGCCTAAAATTTACCAGTTTCCCATACTGACTCGCTATTGGAAACTGGTTTTGGGACCGAAATTTCGACGATGGGTGTTTTCTAACTCCTCTCGAAAAGTTAGATAACCTCCCAAATTTTTGCGGCCGAAAATGATTTTTTTTTGTGTGCACCCCTTTATCCGGTGCGGTGGGCAGTCTTTAGGGTCCACTTTCTTTAGCTAACCTCTCTTTTGTAGAGATGTCACTAACCCTAACCCTAGGCCTCTTTCACACATGGGTGGACAACCCCATAAGTGAGCCTTGCTGCTTAATACACTTAGAACTCTCATTTAGAACCCACATTGGCCTAAAACGATTTACATTGCACTTCGGCAGCACAAAAATATGGAAAATTTATGTGCGTCTTTATGTTCCCATGGCTACAATCCCGCTCTTTTACATTTATTGCTTTCGGCCTCCTTCCATAATCCGTGTTCCCGTGGAACAGTAGCTCAGATAAAGCTGCAATGTGACTTCTATGAGCATCAATGATGACATCTAGAGTCTCGTTCACCTTATCCACAAAAACAGAACTCCCAAAACTATCCTCGGTTGTACTAGCCTCATCTTTTTTAGCACCAGGCCCAGGTTGAGGTTGATGCTCCTCATGCACTTCTTGGGATGTAAAAGCTTGATCCTTCATGTTTTGTTTAGAGACTTCTTGAGAACTAGTGGATGCACTCTTAGTTTGCTTGTTGCGGTTCTTTTTCCTCCTAGTGGTCCTTTTTCTATTGGAATGTAAGGTCTTGTCCACTAGATTTGCCTTTGCATTGCTAGTTCGAGGTGTCTCATCAGTCTGCATTTCGGCATTTCGTGTCTGTGATCTAGTCATGACTCTAAGTGGCATGACATCCTCATTCTCTCATGAAGGTGGCGATGGAACTACCTGTACAAAGTTGAGTGAGACCTTTGATTGAGAGGTGCCTTCTTCATGTGGTTTCAGCAAAACAATCCGTTGGAAAGTGTTCTACACAACACCCTAGACAATATCTTTCAATTGGTGGAAACTGTGGTACTATTGTATTGGATGGAGCTGCTTGCCTTGGGCAATGTGGACAATCACGAGCCCAATGGGGTTCTCCACACTCATAACAGGGGCCCATTAGTTTGGCTTCTACTTTCCTTTGCTGCCATTGACGTGAGGGGCCCGGAGTCCTAGGTTGGTAGCCGCCTAGCAACATCAAAGAATTTTGTTCCCCCTGTTGAGGCTCTAGTGCTTGGCTTGGATATACGGGACTTTCAAAGAGATTTTCCTTGGATGAATATGATGCATATTCCTCCTCCACATAGCTTGGGTTTACTAAGTCTCTATACATATTTGAATTGTTGTAGTCAACAAACCTCACAGGAGCAGTCCCAGGAGTAGGAGGTTGAGCTCCAAGTACAAGTCGTGCTTGCTCTTGTGCCATCGGTGGCTTACGTTCAAAATTAGTGTACTGTTGATGCATTTGTGGAGCCACTGCACCCCTTTGTTGCTCACGTTCTTGTCTCATTCTTGCAATGCGAGTACATTCCTGTGTGGTGTGGGTATAATTCCAAGCAGAGGCCTAGCACCACTTCTTTGTGGGTTGGTTTGTGACTAGATGAGAAAAGGTATTACATTCTTTGGTTTTATGGTTACCGCCACATGCTCCACAAAGATGAGGACCTATAGGTAGTACACTCCTCATTCGCCTGCTGCTGCTATTGTTGTGGCTGCATGGGTGGGCGATAGGTTTGTCCCAATCTCCTTAGTACTAGGTTAGCTATGTGGTCTGGATTTACTAGTGCGCTAGATCCTGAACTTTGGTCATCACCCCACTGATCTCTAGCTTGCACCTCAAGGCCAGCACCATCTTGGAATTTGAAGTTATCTGTGAAATCCATAGCATCATGGGGACAACGCTCATTGAAATTTGTATGCTTCTTTGCATAGAGATGTGTGTGCAGTGTTGAATTTTTGAGTCCTTTTAAGAAGAGAGAAATTAATCGACTCTGGGTCAGCTTCTCATCTTCTGGGCAATGATTAATGTACTGCTTCATCCTATTTACATAGTCTCTAACACTCTCAGTCTCGCCTTGCTTGAAAGAGTAGATGTTTGCTACTATGTCATGCTGAATCCCCATCAAGGAAAAAGCAGCAAAATGAATCTCTCTTTCAAAACTCGTAAAGAAGATTTGTCTGAAGCCTCTAGTGCCTGAAACCAAGCAAGGGCCTTCCCTCAAGAGTGAGCCCAAACCCTTCAATTTGCGTTTGCTTGTAAGTCACTTGCTCAGCTCGAACTGCTTGCCTAAATGCTGCTACATGGTCATATGGATCTCCCGACCCTTCGTACTTCTTTACCAGTTTCTGAAGAGTTGATGGCCTTACTCGTGTTGAATACTCATCATCAGCCTCCGGCCTCTCACTCTCAGTGGTTCCTCTCTTTGGTAAGGTGGTCCATATGCATCCCGAATTGGTGTGGGTCCCCTATTACCTACCTCACCAACCCTCTCCAAAGATCCTGTTACCCGCATTTCAAGAGGTGCATTTATGGGAGGCCGAGTTGGCTCCCCTACCCTCTGATTGTCATAGTGAGAGAAACGTTGTTGTGGTGTGATCTGTGGTCGCACTTTTGGTGTAGGATAATATCTTAGTGCTTGAGTTGGGCTACTTGCAGTGGTCCACTTTGATGTCGAGGGTCCCTCTCTAGTGAACTCTCGCAGGGGAGGAGCAACACTTTCTCCAAGAAAGGCTACCTCTCCTGGTTTAGCTGTATTAGTAGAGAACACTTCCATGAATAATGGTTGTCCTCTCCACGTGAGCTCCCGAATCTCCTTCCAATCTAAGGTTCGGTATTCATTGGCCCATTTATCAATGATTCGGTTCTTGTATCCTGCAAGCTTCTCGACTACCACCACAAGTGCTAGAGGAAGATCTAGCTTTGGCAATATAGTTGTGGCATAATATCCTTCTAAAGAGTCCTTATAGACCTCTTGAAGTGGGTCATCATGAAACACCTTTGTCATTGGAATTTGTCGTACTACAAACTCCCATTGGTTCTCAGCCCCCTGATCCATTTTGCTCTTGCCTTTCCTGTCCCTTTCCAAATTTAGATCTACAAAAAGTAAATCATCTATGGATGGCTTTGAGGACTGGGCATTGGATGGTCTAGGCATGTTTGGCTCAATGAGCCAATCATCTCTAGACTCCCTTGCTCTGGAAGGCTTGATAAATCTAGGAACTCACTCTTAGAGAGCTCTCCTAATTTGTCTACATTTTCTGGATGATAGGTGACTTCGTAGCGAACACCATCTCCACCCATGTACATGTTACCCTGGTCATTGACTAGAGGTGCTCTATCAAGCTCTGAGAGAAAGTCTGCGATCTTAACGAGATACCATTGTTGTGGATTCCTAAAGATCTCAGCTCCTTGAGCATTCGTGTAGACATATTGAAGTCTCACATTGAGTGGTAACCCCATGATGTCGGCTTCAAATGGATTAAAAGATCTTGTGGGTGGCCTATTTGGGGCTAAGGGATGACTATTTGACGGCCCTAGATTGTCCATAGACAATGAGCTAGTTGTCCTGGAAAGGGTATCAGATTGGGATTCGGAAAAGGTTTCAGCAATATCTGCCAAATTTCCTACCGATTGGGTCTCACTTTCCTGCGTAGGTACTCTAGAAGGTGCCCTAGACCCTATGGTAGTGTCTATATGACGTCCCGACCGCAAGTGCATAAGGTCAAATTTTAAGTTTCTTTTTTCAAAAAATCCAAAAATTTTCAAGCTGGCTCAAACTTTGCCAGAACCCATTTTGAACCCCCTCGAAC
This sequence comes from Cibotium barometz, assembly GCF_041138505.1. Classification (NCBI taxonomy): domain Eukaryota; kingdom Viridiplantae; phylum Streptophyta; class Polypodiopsida; order Cyatheales; family Cibotiaceae; genus Cibotium; species Cibotium barometz. The sequence goes on from NC_141098.1 coordinate 32,838,230, forward strand.
ACATTAGGCCAAAAAAATAGCGTATTTTTTAGGATCAAAAAACGCCTAAAATTTACCAGTTTCCCATACTGACTCACTATGGGAAAACGGTTCCGGGACCGAAATTTCGACGATGGGTGTTTTCTAACTCCTCTCGAAAAGTTAGATAACCTCCCAATTTTGTATGGCATATATATATATATATATATATATATATATATATATATATATATATATATATATTTGCACCCCCTTATCCGGTGCGGTAGCGGTCTTTATGGTACGGTGTGTGGGTCTCTCCACGCTGTGCGCTATTCATGCACAGCCGTCTTCTTTTATTATTATTATCCGGTGTGGTGGTGGTCTTTATGGTGCGGTGTGTGGGTCTCTCCGCGCAGTGCGCTGTTCACGCACAGCCGCCTTCTTTTATTATTATTATTTTTTTTCTTTTTTGAAGTGCGTGTGTAGTGAACTCAATGCGTGTGCAGTTGTGAGATTTACAGCGGATTCAATGCGTGTGCAGCTGTGAGATTTGCAGCGAATTCGAATTCAAAGGAAATAAAGGTCTCGTGAACCTTCTAGAGTACCTACGCAAGAAAGTGGGACCTAATCGGTAGGAAATTTGGCAGATATTGATGAAACCTTTTCGGAATCCCAATCTGATACCCTTTCCAAGACAACTAGCTCATTGTCTATGGACAATCTAGGGCCGTCAAATAGTCATCCCTTAGCCCCAAATAGGACACCCACAAGATCTTTTAATCCAAGGCTGACACCATGGGGTTACCACTCAATGTGAGACTTCAATATGTCTACACGAATGCTCAAGGAGATGAGATCTTTAGGGATCCACAACAACGGTATCTCGTTAAGATTGCGGACTTTTTCTCAGAGCTTGATAAAGCACCTCTAGTGACCAGGGTAACATGTACATGGGTGGAGATGGTGTTCGCTCACATATCATCCAGAGAATGTAGACAAATTAGGAGAGCTCTCTAAGAGTGAGTTCCTAGATTTATCAAAGCCTTCCGGAGCAAGGGAGCAGGGATTTCATTAACGTCTTCACAATTTCGTGATCACGTTAACAAAACCTATTATTAATATATTAAAACTTGTGATCACATTGTATATTCACATGACCTGAGCAATGACCTACCAAAACCTACTAGTCTCGTAACCCCATCGGGTTTTTTTGTTTCCCGGCGGGCCCGTCGCGGGATATCTCAATATCTCGGCGGGCCTGCCGCGAGAAAACAAAGGAAACCCGACGGGGTTCTGTCATGTTTATAAACATTGCCCGACACCCATCATGCAACTTTTCGGGAGATAGTCCTTGTTTTGGGGGCATGATATCTCTCCTCAAAGTACTTGTAGAGCTCTAGAGTTGCTAGAAGTATCCTCTTGGGAAGAACGTCCTTATCTTAGGGGTTGTCGTCTTTCCTTGTAGGCACTCCTAAGGCTATTGAGCCACTCGTCCTTAGTTCTTTGAATTGGGGTAGAGTGTGGTTCGTAGCTAATACTTGCGGAGATTTAAGGACAAAGTTGGAGTCATTCAGCTTTGCATTTGAGCTATGTAGGTAATCTACCTCATTTTGCTTTATGAATGGTTTGATGGAGCCAAGAGTCCTGCTTAGGGGCTTGTATTGGTTCTTGATACTTGATATAGTTTAGAGTAGACAAGGGTCTATTGTCCTATACTAGAGTATTGGGCAAGCATAGATCTTTGATTTTCTTTGTGAATGTTAGAGAAGGTCTATTGTCCTATACTAGAGTATTGGGCAAGCATAGGTCTTTGATTGTGTAAAGTATCCTTAATTGGGTATAAAAGGCATCCTTCATTGGGGGTGCAATGTGCATTGTATGCATGCTATCAATTATATGTATCTTAATCTTAGAACACACATTTATGCATTCGTCTTGTCGTGATGCTAAAGGTTTAGCAAGGATTAATATCTATGGTTATGTAAGTATCCAAATAAAATAATTCATGGTCTAAAAACTTTCAGTCATCCTTTGCATTTAGCATGAATCATCATGGATATCTTTATTTTCTAAAGTTAAAACAATAAACTACGTATATGATGATCATCCTTCATTGGGGGTGCAATGTGCATTGTATTCATGCTATCAATTATATGTATCTTAATCTTAGAGCACACATTCATGCATTCATCTTGTCGTGATGCTAAAGGTTTAGCAAGGATTAATATTTATGGTTATGTAAGTATCCAAATAAAATAATTCATGGTCTAAAAACTTTCAATCATCCTTTGTATTTAGCATGAATCGTCATGGATATCTTTATTTTCTAAAGTTAAAACAATAAACTACGTATACGATGATCATCCTTCATTGGAGGTGCAATGTGCATTGTATGCATGCTATCAATTATATGTATCTTAATCTTAGAACACACATTCATGCATTCGTCTTGTCGTGATGCTAAAGGTTTAGCAAGGATTAATATTTATGGTTATGTAAGTATCCAAATAAAATAATTCATGGTTTAAAAACTTTCAGTCATCCTTTGCATTTAGCATGAGTCGTCATGGATATCTTTATTTTCTAAAGTTAAAACAATAAACTACGTATATGATGATCATCCTTCATTGGGGGTGTAATGTGCATTGTATGCATGCTATCAATTATATGTATCTTAATCTTAGAACACACATTCATGCATTCGTCTTGTCGTGATGCTAAAGGTTAAGCAAGGATTAATATTTATGGTTATGTAAGTATCCAAATAAAATAATTCATGGTTTAAAAACTTTCAATCATCCTTTGCATTTAGCATGAATCATCATCATGGATATCTTTATTTTCTAAAGTTAAAACAATAAACTACGTATATGATGATCTTTTGAGTTTGTGAACACGTTAATGAAATCCTTTCTCATTGTAAAAACTGATTGTACAAATTACCCTACGTATTAGAACTGTGGATGAAATTCTCCATATACGAATGCTGACATTGGAAATAACAACAGCTATGGTAATGTCCGAAATCAGAGTGCATGAAAGATCATGCCCGATGAGGCTGTAGAGACGTCAAATTGTTCTAGACAGTAGAACTGTGGGTGCAATCTCTGAGAAGGTAGATAGAATGAGCCTCTCAAATCTTGGTCCTACGGAGCTTAATGGTGTTGGCACATTTTCTCCTTTCACCTCCACTGGTATGTTCTCATAAGAATCAAAGTGGACGACGTGCATATCTACTGCATCTGCTTTGACCGCAATATCTGGCTCACTAGGATTTAGAATTGACATGTTGATTCTGCCCATTGCCCAACTTCGGCCGTGACCTTCATACAAACTCTAATTGCGGGCATTACCATAGTTGTTATTTCCAATGTTAGCATTCATATATGGAGAGTTTCGTCCATGGTTATGATTGCAAGCCTCATTGTTTTTGTAGTCAAACCTTGCAAGATAGTTTCGAAGTAGTTTTGTGTTATGTGATGATCTTTTGTGTTTGTCAAGATAGTTTCGAAGTAGTTTGTCTGCTGATGTATGTTTTGTAATACGTGAGTGACTTTGTTTTTTTTTCATTTGTGTATTCATTGTTATATGCTTGCTTGAATAGGTTATTTGAGATGGAGGACAATGTTGGATCCAGTGATACCTCCAATAGAGTCCAAATTCCAAATAGTAGGAAAAAAAGGCACGTCGGATAGAGTGGCAATATGCAATTAATGTCGCTGATCGATTCATAGATTGGGAGTGTAAGCTATGCCATGCAGTAAAATCAGGTGGGGCACCTCGACTAAGAGAACACTTTTTAGGCGGAGCGAAGAAAAAGTCATGTACCCACCCCTCTGCACCTGTAGTGATAAGAGAAGAAATTGAAAAGAAAGATGCAAGAAAACATTGCACTCCTACCGTTAATGTATCAAGGCAGCAGCAAGAACACTATTGTTCTAATTATCAAACTCTGGCTACATCGCCTGCTTGTACTCCGAACGTCAATGTGCAACGAGAAAGTAATCTACCTAGTGCATCTTCCTGCAAGCGGAACTTTGACATAGGAAATATACCCATGCGTCAAACTTCATTGCAAGAAAGCCTACATCAAGGTCAGCTTGATGATGCAAAACTCACCCTTGCTGAAGCGATTTACTTTCCTGGGAGTGCTATGATGATGGTGGACAGTGAGCATTGGAAGAGAGCATGGAAGAAAATTGGTGAGTTTGGACCAAGGGTTTCACCACCTACGTACCATGCTATGCGAAATGATCTATTAGAGAAATGTTATGCGCAAGTAAAAGAACGTGTACAAAGAATAATTCTTAGCAATATAGAGCTTTCTGGATGTAGTATAGTAAGTGATGGATGGTCCAATGTACAAAGAAAACCATTAATTAATATAATGGTTATTTCACCTAGAGGTGAGACTTTCATCCGTGCCATGGATTCTGCTGGTTCAATCAAAATTGGGGCTTACATTGCTCAAGTCATTGGCTCTGTGTGATAGAGGAAGTGGGTGCCAAAAATGTAGTCCAAATCCTCATGGACAATGCAAAGAATTGCAAGAATGCATCCAAAATCCTAAAGCGGCACTATCCACATGTTTTTCCGGTAGGCTGTAATACTCATAGTTTGAATCTTGTATTAAAAGATTGGTATAAGAGTGATGATACCAAATGGTTTGCCTCAATCGTCGACACTGCTCACTAGCTTGTGAGATTCATGCTCAAGAGACAGAGAGTGTTAGATATTTTTCGACCTCGCATGTCAGTTATGTTAAAGCTTCTAGTGGAGACTAGGTTTTGCACTCACTTTTACACTTTTGAGTCTCTTCTTCGAAATAAAGATGCAATTTGCGAAACATTTACATGCATGACATTTCATGACTGGGAGAGCACTCAACCTGAAAAAGTGAAAGAGAAAATCAAAGTCTTGAAGGCACGCTTACGAGAAGAAGTTGGTGGAATAGTGTGATGGATGCATACCATGTAATGATGCCTGTTATGTATGCCATAGGAAATCTTGATCAAAGAGCGCCTAATCTCGGGAAAGCATGGATGCAATGGTTGACTGTCCAGCGGAGTTTGGAGTGTCCTGATAAATTAGAGCATGGTGGAAAAGCAATGGCGTGTACCATTCTCCAGTAGACAAAGAAAAGTGCTATTGAAGTACTTCCATGCTAGATGGATTGGAGTGCATTCACCACTACACAGTGATGCTTACATGCTACATCCTGAATAATGGAATATGGATTTGATGTCCAACGTTGAGGTGATTCAAGATTTTATAAAGTGGTAAACACTTTTTATAATAATGTTGATGAAATCCTGTAAAGTGCATAAAGGAGATGACCTCATTTCGATTGAAAGAGGGTTTATTTTCCAACTCCCTTGTTCAACAAATGGCTAAAGAGCAGCCTGCATGGAAGTGGTGGATGATGAATGGTGGTGAGAGCACTATGCTTTATTGCGCAACCTTGCGATGAATGTTCTAAGTCAGTGCTCTTCAAACTCAGGCTCAGAAAGAAACTGGAGTATGTGTTGAAAGAACGGTAGAGGGGGAGGATACACACACACACAGGAGCAAACCCTAATGTATATTGCAAACCCTAACCATAGAGGGAAGCCATCTCCACTCTCAAACAAAGCATAATGCCATAATCCATAATACACACAACACACTATGAGTTGTGTCCACACACAACTAACCCTAGCTAATGTCTACACAGTATGACCAGCTGGACACGCGGTCATTTATGTCTCACACATGTTCCTACCTAACATGCCAGCACATAGCATAGCTGGCTCACACTGACATTGAGCTTGAATCTCAACAGCCCCTCTCAAGCTCATGATGTACTGTCGATGAAGATGTAGATGAGCTTGGGATATCAAGACTCTCAACACTCCCCCTCAAGCTCATCCCATGTACTCCCAACATAGTCCGGAAGTACTCAAACTTCTTCCTCTGCTAAGTGGCTTTGTAAAGATGTCTGCCACCTGCCGCTCATCTGTCTTCACATAATACTGAAGATCAACTCTACAATCCAGCACCTTTTCTTTGACAAAGTGATAATGGACCTCTATGTGTTTGGTCCTCGCATGAAACACTGGATTCTTTGCCAACTGTATACTGCTCATGTTGTCACAATGAATGACAACTTTGTCATCAATAGGCTCACACAAATCTGTCAAGAGACTCTTTAACCATATAGCCTCACACAAGTAGCAATGGCTGGATCTCTGTATTCAGTCTCTGTAGTACTGGATAAAGCAACTGTAGGTTGCTTCTTGCTACTCCAACTCACAACGGCACTTCCAAGTGTAAAAGCATAACCACTAGTAGACCTCCTATCATATGAGCTGCCTGCCCAATCAGCATCTGTGTAGCCATGTATGTCCAAGCTTTTACCACTCTCATAAAGTAAACCATAATGTGCAGTGGTCTTCACATATCTCATAATGCATCTCACTGCATCCAAATGTGGTTTTCTGGGGCTCTGCATGAACTGGCTTACTAGCCCCATAGCATAACTCAAATCCGGGCGTGTGATAGTCATGTATATGAGACTACCAACCATCTTCCTGTACATAGAAGGATCATCCAATTCCTTTCCATAATCAGCCCGCAACTTCACATTTTGCTCCAAAGGTATACTCATAGGCTTACACCCTGTCATGCCATACTTTGCCAACATATCCAATGCATATTGGCGCTGTACTAACCATGTACCTGCATGATCTTTGACCACTTCGATTCCAAGGAAGTATCTCAACTCACCAAGATCTTTCATGTCAAATTTTCCACTCAAGCTTTCTTGACATGCATCACATCTGCACCATGATCACCTGTGATAATCAAGTCATCCACATAGATGACGAGTAAAACAATCCCATGCTCTGTCTTCTTCACATAGAGTGAAGAATCTACTGTAGAAATCTGAAAACCAAGTGAGATAAGATATCTGCTCATCTTATCACTCCAATCACATGGTGCTTGTTGCTTCAGACCATATAATGCCTTTTTCAACCTGCATACAACATGAGTGGGATATCTAGGGTGTACATACCCTTCTGGCTGTGGGATATCTAGGGTGTACATACCTTTCTGGCCATATACACTTCCTCTTGTAGTTCTCCATTCAGAAATGCATTTTTGACATCCATCTGATGCATTTCCCAGCCATTAGCTGCAGCCATAGCAATGACTGCTCTCTCACTATGCCCATCTTAGCCACTGGACTAAAGGTTTCATCATAGTCCAAACCTTGGGTCTGTGCATAACCCTTTGCTACCAATCTTGCTTTATGTCTCTCAATAGAACCATCAGATTTGCACTTCACTTTGTAAACCCATTTACAGCCAATAACATTCTTGTCCTTTGGTAATGCAACCAAGTCCCATGTATCATTGTGGACCAATGCGTCCATCTCAACATCCATTGCTTTCTCCCATACATGCTCTCCAATAGCCTCTGTATAGCATGTAGGTTCCACATGCTTCACCATAGATGTCATATATGCATAGTGCATAGCAAAATCTCGATATGTCAATCTGTCAATGGCATATCTGACCCTCTAGGATCTCCGCAATGCATGCGGAGATATCTGACCCTCTGGGATCTCCGCAATGCATGCGGGTCACTCTATACACCTATCACTCTAGCATGTGGTGGCACATATCTATCTTGTCTAGCACCAGGTGTGCATAAAACAGGTATGCTGAGTTCCTCATCTGAACTCTCTGAACTAGATGACTCATAACCTGTGATTCCAATTCCTCCGACCTTCTTCTTTCCTTTATCCACAGCACTACTCCCAGTGCTCACACTCTCATGCCTCAAACGTCCTGACCATGGACGTACACTGCTACTCTCAGCTTCTGCTGCTGTCTGCTGGCCCAGACATAATAGAAGAACTAGAACTTGCTTGTGGCAAGTTCACAGGCACATATGCCTCAAGTGACTCAATGACACCCTCATCTTTTGCTTTGTACCAACTAGCAAGCTCATCAAGCACCACATCACGTGAGATGACCACTTGTCTAGTTTGTGGGTTGTAACATTTGTATGCCTTTCAATCCTGTGCATATCCAATAAATACACATTTCTCTACCTTAGGATCCAACTTCCTTCTTCTTTCATCAGGCACATGTACATAAGCTATGCATCCAAAAACTTTGAGGTGTCCAATGTCTGGCCTGTAACCTGTAAGCTGCATTTCTGGCGTGCTTCCATGAATGGCTGCTGTAGGTGTTTTGTTCAGTATATACACTACAGTAGCACATGCTTCTGCCCAATAGTAATCTGGCATTCTCTTTTCATTGAGCATCGCCCTAGCCACTTCACATATGACTCTATTCTTTCTCTCAGCCACACCATTCTGTTGAGGTGTATACCTGCAAGTCAACTGTCTTCTTATACCATGCTTCCTTCAAAAGCCTTTGAGGTGTATTCACCACCTCCATTTGTCCTCAAACATTTAATCCAACAGCCATATTGCTTTTCTGCAAAAGCTTTGAAATCCATGAACTTTTCCAATACTTCACTCTTCTCTCTGAGAAAGTATATCCATGTCATCCTGTTGAAATCATCTATGAATGTCACATAGTATAAACTGCCTTTGATAGATGGGTTTTGTGCAGGACCCCATACATCACTGTGTACTATCTCAAGTGGCCTCCTACTCATATTTCCTTCTCTAGGAAACCTCAACCTTGCCTGCTTTCCAAACTGACAGGCTTCACAAACATGCATATGTCCATCATATTTGAACCTAGGCAGTCCACTGACAATGCCTCTTGTTTGCATGTTCTTCAATCTCTGTATATTGACATGTCCAATCCTCTTATGCCACATATCAATGTCCTGTACCACATTCCTGCTTTTAGAGAACATGGCTGATTTTAGCTCAGGAATTCCAGCATCCAGCTTAAACAACCTGCCTTCTTTCTTTCCTTTAGCAATGACTCTACATCCATGTTTGAAGTCCTCAACGAAGCAACCACGCTCGTTGAAGCAAACCTGTAATCCCTGTTCCACCATTTGACCAACTAAGGCCAAGCTCTTTGTTATAGAAGGCACGTATAATACATCAGACATAGATTTTGTTTGACCATTGTGCATAACCAATGGTACACTACCAACATGTGTAATGGCATGCTGAGTATCATCTCCTGTTTCCACATAGCCTTTGACACCCATAGGTTTCATATGCTCAAACCATTCACCATGACATGTCATATGGTTTGATGCTCCTGAGTCCATGTACCATGTGTCATCATTCTCAGCATTTGTCATCATAGAACCCACAACATGTTTCATGGCAAACAAATGATTTGCAGTGCCATCATTACTACTACTTGATGCATAGTTTCCACCATGTTGTGCATAATTTCCACCATAATAACCACCACGTTGTGCTCTACTCCCTCTCAAATCATTCTGTTTGCGGAAACAATCTCTCGCCATATGACCATATTTGCTATAGTAATGGCATTCCACATCTTGCATAGAATTTTGTTGGCCTTGCCAAGGTCCTCTACCACAGGGGTTACCTCTGCCTCTCTTAGGTGCATATCCACGACCACCTTGAGCACCATATGAAGGCTGAAAATTCTGTTGTGGAGACCTGTCCTACCATCCACGACCATTACCACCATGTCCACGTGATGTGAATCTCCCCCTGCCTCTAAAACCTCTCTGAGAATAGAAATCTTGATTCCTGCCATTGTCATCATGGCTATTAGATGCATCCAGAAATGAATCACTGAGTTTGATTTCCTCAACCAACAAGAGTGAAACCAACTCATCAAAGTCTGGTAAACCTGTACTCCTCTCACTGAGATAGATGTATCAAAAGATTTGTATTCCTTGCCAAGACCACGCAAGGTAATATCCACCAAATCATCATCAGGCATGGGGGCATTTATTGTGGCCAATGCATCTGCAAACTTCTTGATTTCTTGCACATAATCATGGATGCTCCTTTTATTCCGCTTCACATTATGTATCTGCTTCGCAACTGAGACTTGCGAGCACTCGTATCTGTATCAAACATCTTTACCAAAGTATCCCATGCATCTTTGGGATTCTCAGCATCCTGTATGTGTATAAGCATAGCATCAGAAATACATATAGACAGATAATGCAGCACTTTGAATGCTCTCTCTAACTATTCGCAATCGACTTCTTGTAGATCGAGCAGATAAACTTGTTTACATGTATTGCAATGAAAAGATCTTGCGAGACATTGAAAGCGAAGAGTATGAAGAAGATATGCCCAGATGGATGTACGATTGTGATGATGTAGTAGATGAGAACTTTGATGTTGGACGTACATCGTGCACTAGCCTTGAGATAGAAGACAATTTGGACATTGACTTAGATGAGCTTAATGTAGCAGACGAGAGGGTAAACGGTGAAAGAATTTTGGAGCAAGATACTGACATAGAGGAAGAAGCCATTTCATTAATTTCATAAAAAATACTTGTACAAATGATTGTATTTGGAGAAATTATCAATACAAAAGTAGGATTTATGTCTTTCTTAGCTTTCATCTTGAAATAAATTGCGAATTGCACTAGGAGTTGCATCTAAAGGTCCTGGTGGTTTATATTCGCTAGCCATGCCGAACACTATATAAATACCTTGATTTATTGGGACACTACACAATGCACATGTGGAAATACTCTGCATGTGCCTCACTAAACATATTAAGTGGTAGTAGTGTCCACAGGGCAGTATATATTGGCCGCTCCACCCATATGAGGTACGCATATATAGAGGGGACGTATGGCTCATGGAGCTCTTTATAGCATCATCATATATATATTTCCAACACCCCTGCTCAAATGAGTGTCCCTTGTGGATGAAAAAACCCTTTGGGGTAAAAGGGAAAAACCCACAGCTCTATATATATCTACCGTTTTATTAAGATAAATTTAAAATTAAATTTTTGTTTGTAGGAGCTACATCACTCCATGAGATATGATGGAACAATATCTTGTGCCATGAACAAAGGAGTTACATCACTCCATGAGATATGATGCAACAATATCTTGTGCGCAAATGTAAAAAAAATTGTTACAAGAAATATCATGCGTCGATCGCATATACTATGTCCTTTTGAATATTGGATATGGTTTGTCCTCCATTCATTGCGGTGATAGTACCCCACCATGATAGCTCGCAATTCCAAGTCGATTGCGTAGGATAGTACTCCACCATAATGGATATGGTTTGTCCTCCGTTCATTCTGTAGACAGTACCCCACCATGATGGCTCGCAATTCCAAGTCGATCACGTAGGATAGTACTCCACCATAATAGGAAGCAGATATGGTTTGTCCTCCGTTCATTGCATAGATAGTACCCCACCATGATAGCTCGCAATTCCAAGTCGATCGCGTAGGATAGTACTCCACCATAATAGGAAGCATGCCTCGCCTTATACATGGGCGGAATAAGAAATACCAAAGCATGCTTGGCCTCATACATGGGTGGAATAACAAATACCAAAGCATGCCTCACCTCATACATGGGTGGAATAAGACATGCCAAAGCATGCTTCGCCTCATACATGGGCGGATTAAGAAATTCCAAAGCATGCCTCGCCTCATACATGGGCGAAAAAAGAAATGCCAAAGCATGCCTCCCCTCATACATGGACGGAATAAGAAATATTTCAAAGCATGCCTCACCTCATAGATGGGCGGAGTTAGAAATGCCAAAGCATGCCTCACCTCATACATGGGCGGAATAAGAAATACCAAAGCATGCCTTGCCTCATACATGGGCAGAATAAGAAATGCCAAAGCATTCCTTGCCTCATACATGGGCGGAATAAGAAATGCCAAAGCATGCCTCGCCTCATACATGGGCGGAATAACAAATACCAAAACATGCCTCGCCTCATACATGGGCGGAATAAGAAATACCAAACATGCCTCACCTCATACCTCATGCGAGGCAAAATATTATAGAAACAAAGCATCTCTCTTGATATCTTGCATGTTAATGAATGATGAAGCACAAGCCACAAGTGATCGTGAAGAAGACCCATAACATTGTCTGGCAAGCTGCTTAATAAGGATGTGCATGCACTCGAAATAATATTGGACGTAAAGTGGCCTACATGCATTTCATTGTATTTCTCCAAGTACTTAAGCATGTAAATATAGAAAGTAGATGTGCTCATCCTGAAGACAACAATAATACATAACAATTGTGAAGTTCTTTTCCATAGTAGGAGTCTACGCTTAGAGCAACGCTAAGACAAACTTGTTAGCAAAATATGAAGGAGTATAGGAAAAGTGAAATGAATAAATAAAACATTATGATGAGTAATAAAGGCAATATTGATGAAAAACCTACATACACTGCATTTGATTCATCCAAGAATTTAAGCAAATTTGCATACATTTCATAGCATAAAGTGATATCAAACCCACATGTTCTCAGGAGCATAACATAAGGTCCTATGGAGTAAATAAATTTACCTCTTAATATTGAAGATGAAACTTTCATAAGTACCATGACCTTGGATCTTTGAATTCCAACTAGGAGTGAGGTACATGATTTCTTCTGGAAGTCATGTATATGTATTGAGGTGATGTATTGAAGGTATGTTTATTCTTTTTTTTTAAAAAAAATTCTCCATGGATTAAGCAATGCATCATGAGTATGTTTGTTCTTTGTTGGACCACCTTATTGTTGACATCACATTCTTTATGATTCTGTCATGTAAGACAATGTATATAAATTGATCCCACAATGTATATATATGGAAATGATATGGAAGACTCCCTTTTTTTTTGTTTCTCTCTCCTTATCCTCTCTTCATAATGGGATCACTTGCTAGTGCCATTGGTGTGCTTGATACGCAAGGGCAAGAAGAGCGGAGAGAGGGAAAGAAGAGCGGAAGAGAGACAACAGACGCCAGATGTGCAAACCCCAAAAGTGTATAGACTCATACATGAGGTACGCATATATAGAGGGGACGTATGGCTCATGGAGCTATATATAGCATCATCCTATATATATTTCCAATAGGACATTGGGGGGTGGAGGAACTAGTAGCCTCAGCAGAAACTCCCACAAGATCAGGATGTACCAAAAAAATGAGAGATGTGGTTCCCTTGTGCACAGGAGCTATATGCGAAGAGAGGGTATGTACATCTTGGCTGATCTTTGTGAGCTGCTCTTGAATCCCTCTATTGGCCGGGGGAGGAGTTGACGCTTGAGATAATCGTACAGCTTCTTTCTCCTTCTCTGCTAGCTATGCCCCTAAGCTTTCTTTAACCTTGTTTAACTCCAATCCAGGGCCCTCCACCATGAGAGCAAGTTCCTCCCTTTTGAATGTCACTGTCTCTTCACGTATGTCGTGGGTGCTGACAGTGGCCTCTCTGGAGGCAAAGTCCACTGGAGTTTCTAGGATAAATTGTACATATAGCATCTTAGCAAAATAGAGTGGAGCGTCGATGTTATGGAGAGGACGACCGTACCCCTCCAAGAAAATGCGCTCGGCATTAATTTTAATATCATTATGAGTGCAACGCGAAACCTTCCATCTTCTCTTCTTAATCTCGCCATCTGGACATGGCCATATTTCCTTGATCATCTCTGTGGTTATGCGTTTATTTATGTCTTTCCATTGGGCATAAGTAGGATTTGTCCATTTCGACAACCTGCATGCTATTCTCGTAGCTTCGCGGGCTGTCAATCCATGTGCAAGGGCCTTAATTCGCTCATATGCGTTCTTGGCTAACTCTTGATGCTTGTTTGCTTGTGCTTCTGCCATATCTGCATGAACTTAGGATTTTAATGAACTATAAAGATCAACGTAAGATAAATTGACCATTACCCTCAAAAACTTAAAGTTTAACACCACGAGATGAGATATGAATTGCAAAGACTCAATGAGAAATATCCACTTGACTCAAAGAATATTTCAAACAATGCATGCACATCAAATTTTGAAGAGAAAACATAAACTTAAACACCACAAGAGGAGAGAGAGATTGCAAAGACTCAATGAGAAAATATTTCAAACAGTGCGCACATATCAAATTTTGAAGAGAGACAAACAAAGAGCCATTCTTGAAACTAAATCTCCTGATACTGTTAAATTACAAAATTGGGGTGAATGACACCGATAGCTCTACAAGAGGACGTTGTGCCCTCGCCAAGTCAGTATTTAGTGATCTAAAAATTCCGCTACTTGCAAAATAGATTTTCGCTCGTCGCGATTAGGTAGACACATCCAATTTTTGACTCTATAAATAATAGTATCCATGGTAACTTTGTCGTAGGAACTATTATCCATCGACAACTCTTGTACTTTCTGCCAAAAGTCATATAAAATTTGTAATAAATACCCTAAAGCAAAAACATCAGATGCAGGAGTGTATGCATCTGCAAAAAACGGATCAAAAATTTTCAGGGCTATCCACGGCCGTTTATTTCGCTCTCTGTCTGCGTAGGAGACCGCCTCTGCCACCTTCTAAGGGTTCTTGTCTGCTTCAAATACAAAATTGAGAGACATCTGTTTTTTGGACACTCTCAGCAGTAACCCCCAATCGATAATACCTACGTGTGGCTTCAACTCTTTTGTAAAATCCAACACTACATTGAATGGATGTAGGTCGATATGTACAATTCCTGCCAAATTTGCTCCCGCTAGTCCTTCCACCAGGGCATGCATAATATGTGGCATGGTTATTACTATTTGTTTTATTTTAGAAAGTTCTAGATGACTTAAAGGAATATTATCGGGCGGCGGTTTTCTCCATCCTCGATCCAAACAGAAAATTGCTCTGGTGAACTCACTGAATCTGAAGGGGACCTTTAGAAGGGTATCACCAAGCGAGCCGCCATTATAGTATGGGAAAATAGTGATCCAAGGAGATTCTTTTGTGAAGGTAATACACCTGACAATTGATGGGTGTAGAACCTGCATGCCCTGCTCTGCCTGGAAGCTCTCAAACTTGGCGCTGCCTTCTCCTTTGTAGTGCTTTCCGCAAAAAGTAATGTGCTCTGGCAAAAATGATATACCTCTAACTGTATACTCTTTTACTGTGCCAAAAACACCAAAGCCTATTGTTCACCCTTCAACGAGAGCCTCGTGCGGGACACCAATGAGGTGTGTGCACATAGAATTGTAGATTGTGCGATTAATGGCACCCGTCCCACTCGCATCTGGCTGGTTGGACATTGCAACGACATCCTGGGCAATGCACACACTCTTTTGGGGAGTGACTCTACATCCACCAGTGCCTTCATGTGCTTGCTCTTGGCTCTTTGCTTGCTCCATACAGCGTCTTATAACTGTAGACGATGCATATTAGCTTCAGGCAGGGCAGCATCTCTAAGATCATTGCATGCTACACGCATGCTCCCCAAAATAGTTCGTGTTATATGTTGATGGTTGAAGTCTGCTATCTTTTGTCTATCAAGCAACTCAGCGTTGCCTCCGCTTCGAAGTCGACGCTGTGCATTTTTCTATATCTGCTCTAATAGATCTCACAATGAGTATCTCAGACTCATTGATCTTTTTGACGATGTCTTCTGAACATTATGACACTGCGATGACTGCTTCAATGCAAATTGCTCGTAGAACGATTTTACGCTCTTCAGGGGAATGCATGGTGGTCATCTTCGCAAATCTAGCAAATATCACTAAACACAACAAAAACGGAATATCAAACAACATTAGTGAAATAAACATCAAGCAATACATCATGGAACGTGAGAGAACCACAACAAGTGTATCATTACTTATCAATGATAAAAAAAAACAGAATATCAAATAATATTACTGAAATCAACATCATGCAATACATCATCAAACATGAGACAACCACAACAAGTGTATCATTACTTATCAATGATCAAATAAAAACGGAATATCAAACAATATTACTGAACTCAACATCATGCAATACATTATCAAACGTGAGACAACCGCAACAAGTGCATCATTACTTTTCAATGTTCATCGAACATGAGACAATCGCAACAAGTGTATCATTACTTATCAATGATCGAACAAGTGCATCAGACATAAGCTTCTATACATAATCACTAGAGAGCATCATGAGAGAGAGAGAGAGAGGGGGGGAGGAAGAGAGAGAGAGTCATGAGACAGATAGAGAGAGAGGAAACATTAGATGACATTTTCAATAGTTTTGTGAGTTCCTAAAGAGAGGAAAATAATGTTTAGTATTGTTTTATATTTTAAGAAAATAGAGGGAGAAAAGGTAATTTATTAGGGATTATGTATATTTTAAGAGAAAAAAAAAGAACTCCTCATCTACACACCTATCGTGACACACAGAGAGAGAGAGAGAGAGAGAGAGAGAGAGAGAGAGAGAGAGTTGTGAAGTGTATCATGAGAGAGAGAGAGAGAGAGAGTTGTGAAGTGTATTGAGAGAGAGAGAGAGAGTTGTGAAGTGTATCATGAGAGAGAGAGAGAGGGGGGGAGGAAGAGAGAGAGAGAGAGAGATATTCATTTTTATGAGTCACGACATAATGAAATTAAACTTAAAGACAATATGATGTAAACTTTGATGCATGAAATACTCATGCCGCGTTACCAAAACCAAGTATCACATGGATCACACACAATAAAAACAATACAAGCCGCATCAAGCAAATTTACGACATTTTTTTGACCGTTAACGATGAAATTTTTGACGTGACAACCGATGCATTGGTGCAATAGAGTTCTTCACATCCTTAGTATTTTTTAGCAAGGGAGATGCCTTTCAAGGACTAGCAGATGTTCCTGATCCAGGTACACAAGCGACAATATTGGATACTGGACTTCTTGATATAGATAATGAAGATGTTAAAACTATCCCAGACATTGAGTTTCTAAGAATCAAGAAGAATCTTTTGATCAAGCAATGTATTCGGAAGTATTACAGAGAAGGCTACAAGCTTGTTGATCTTTTCAGTAATGGCTATATCATCGAGCTAGGGCTAGCACTAAATAAGGAAGTGATTTGCCTAGTGGAGAGTATTGAAGATCAAAGAAAGATGGGAACAAGGCTTCTTGACTTTGCAAAGTCAAGAAATGAGCAGCTAGTTCCGCCTATTTACTAACAATCCAAGGAATACCACGGAAAGATCGAGACATGGTGAAGTTCGTTCAGCTCGAGATTTTTTGGATTTTGAAGATAGTATGTAACTTCTTAATGGGCTTTCCTTGTATCTTCAATACTTTGATTTGGTGATGTTTTGACTTGTTATATCCTTGGTTCATTTTTTAGTAGTATTTAGTTCTTTTGATTTTATACAATGCTTTTATTATTTTTGTAGCTCTCTCCAAATTGGGCTTTGGAATCTAGAATCACCAAGTTATGGATCCTAACATGTTCATTGACAAATTCACTTTTTACATAACCAATTGGTGAATTTGGAAAGCCTACTTAGTGGTCGCACAATGGCCAGTTGGTGAATCTGAAAATCTTGCTTATAAATCTAAGATGATAGAGCTAGAGATCCTCTCATTTACTTCAATCCTACCCTGTGGTAGATCTAGATTTCAATAGGTCTACAATTTGGTGGAGCTAGCTACCTCTTCAAAGTGGTGGACCAAGAATCCATTAAAGTCTAGCTACCTCTTCAAAGTGGTGGAGCAAGGCCAATGCATCCCCCCAAAGACAGTTTTTGCAGAGCATCCATTTAAGTCAAGCTCTAGCATATGGTAGAGCTAGGCCAATGCATTTCTAGCTCCACCACATGGTAGAGCTGGTTCAAATGCAATTCTAGCTCCTTGGTTCTTGTCATGTGCGATGAGCTAGAACCCATTGAAGTCTAGACCTAGAACCTATGGAAGTCTACTGGCTCCACCCAGAAAGAAGCTATCTTGATCCCCAACTCAACCACATGGTAAAGCAAGACTTATAAATTCTAGCTCTACCATATGGAAAATCTAAAACATCTAAAATTTTAGCTTTACCATATAGTGAGTGGTTTTGTGTTTCTCACCTCCACCTACTCTTGGAGCTCAAGGGTGGATCTCAAGGCCTACTTCCAACAAGAGCTCCCTTGCAAACTGGCTCTACCAAACGGTAGAGCTAGAATAATGGGTGTATTTGGAAATCCATTATAAACCCTCCAATTCTAGAGTGAGCAAGTAGAATTGATAATTGGTAGCCAAACATGATTTGTTTTTAGATTACACCAATAAACATGTGTTAAGAGTGAGTTACAATTGTAAATTCTTTTAGTTTGAAATATTGTTGAGTCAATGTTACTTTTTTTTCTTTTAGATCCCAAAATTGAGATAGTAGCACCAAGTGAAGTAACTACGGAATGCCACAATCAAACTGTGGATGAGAGATTCTCCCACACATTCAGTGATGTCCATCCAGAAGGTTTAAATACAAATGCTGACAATGAAATTGGGGTACCTAAATCTCCAACAAATGAAGCAATGGGTGAGAGTTTCCAGCCCGAAGAAGAAGTACCAAGAAGTACCGACATTGCTATCTCCAAGAAATCAGTGTTGACAACTCTGTTGGACCTGAATGGTCTACTACTGAAACGTTGTCAACAACAACCATCTTCAATACATGAAACTATTCAAATGGATTCAAAATGATATATTGTACTAAGGCCAGGCCAATTCTTGAAGATTTTATTAAAAAATATTAATGTTGGGATCTGGTCAACAGCGACAGAGAGTAATGTTCTTCAAATATTGAGAATATTACAAGACAGAGTAGGAGAGATATTGCCTTTTTTTGTAGGTATAGGTACAGGTACAAGTACAGGTACAGGAACAGGTACTTACAGGGACAAGTACAGGAGCAAACAAAGCACAAGAACGCCATGTAGATGAAACGACCTAGGGACATGTAGTGATGGGCTCCATGCAAGACATATGGGGGTTCATCACCTCAATGCAAACCATCATGATGAACCAAAGTGAAGAAATAAAAAAACTTGCACTTAAAAACCAAGAGCTTGAGCATAAGCTACAAATGCAAGATATGCGGGTCCTTAACCAACAAAAGAAGTTGCAAGAACTACAAGAAGCCTTCAATAAACAAACCAACACGACGCAGGATACATTGGCCTCACATGACGAAAAACTTACACGTATCAGTGAGAGAACCCAACAAAATGTACCAGGAAATGTGGGATCTTGGGCAAGCATATAGTAAATAATGGGCACACAAACTCGGCCACCACTACCACAAATGATGAAATGTATGTCATTGAGGATGAAAAAGAATACAACGAACTAGAGAAAAGGAAGATGAACATAGTAGTACGAGGCATTCTAGAAACAGACACAGAACAAGTGCTTACATTGAACACGGACATCACACGGATATCATTTCCACTAAATTTGATATGCATGATGTTGTGGTATGCGCGCACAGAGTAGGGAAGAAGAAGCCCGAAACCAACCGGGCAATTGTATGCACACTCCTGGATGCACAAAAGAGGACCATTATCCTTGAAAATGCTTGCATATATCTAAAAGACAGCCCATTATACATAAGTGAAGATAGAACGCCGAACCAACAGAAGGCAAGAAGGGAAGCCTATGAAGCATGCACCAATAAGAAAACACCCACCACGGAAGGGGGAGAACAGGAAAAATGACAAGAGGAGGCCCATGGGACCACAGAACTACATGTAATAAGCTAGAATTGCCGCAGCTTCCCCTGGCACAAAGGGGCAGGGCTCACAGAAGTCTTATCACAAGCGGATGTACTTTTCCTATTGGAAACATGGGAACACGATACATGCAGGGTACCACATGTTGATGGGTATGTCACACACTCTCTGTGGATGCCGAGTACAAAGATGAGAGGACAAGGAGGGGTGGCAGTGATGTACAAAGAAGAGCTTCAAAAAGTGATTACAATATGCAAAAAAGATGCTCATACATATGGGTCAAGAATCAAGATTGACACAGGAGGTAAACCAGTGTTCATAGCAGGGTGCTACATTCCCCATAGGGAATCACCATTCTATAATGCTTTCAACATAGAGAAGAACAACCCCTTTGAAGATTTGTATGCAGATATTAACACTTACACGCAAGAAGGGATAGTGATGCTTACAGAGGACATGAATCCCCTTCAATTATTGCAAAAGGGATAGTAAGGTTATGCCTGCTAGGGTCCATGCGGTTGTGAAGAATGTGCATCTGTATGATCACCTCTAGGAGCAAGATTTTGAGTTCTCTAAACACCAAACATAAGATATGGAAGGGTTGGCTGTCAAGTTCGTAAAGAACTTGATTTCTATAAAAAATATAGTAGAAGATAGTCTTACCCAAAGTTCTTATGTCAAGGATCAAAGCCCACAGCCTCAAAAGAAATACCTCACAATGAATGTCACAAAGAATAGAAGTGCCCATTTTTAGAATCACCGGCACTTGACATGGTAGTGAAAAGTTTGATCAAGCTACCTCGATAGGCACTTGCAAGAGAAGCTTTGCTTGCATCGTAATTTTATTCCTGATTTGGATGTTTTTTTACAAATTACAGCTTTGGTTACAAGGTCAAAGATAACTCGTGCACACCGATAGCTCTTTTAGCTCTACATTAATCAACGTTGCTTAAATAATATCACACGAGACTCGTTGCATCATCAACTTTAGTATGACAGACTGACAAATGTATTCCTATTTTCCTCTCTTCTCTATTGGAATAAACTAATTGCCACTTTCAACACTAAAGGTGTATCTTCGATCCACATTAGGGCCAAAAATGAAAAAAACGAGCCGTGTAAGGATTGGATTAACTTTCTTAATCAAATTGATTTAAATAAAATAGTAGAGACAAATACCTATATTAAATGTATCCCCTTTATCTACATTTAGAGAAGAGTGTCTTTAATATGCCATCCATCACATATCTATAGTGTCTTTGATTCACCTATATTTGGCAGTTGTCTTACCTACTTTAGTACACTCTTGGATGTTTTCTAAAATAAGCTTATTCAATTATATGAATCCATATTATACTTCTCTCTTCCAAAGGGCATGACGCAAGTTATTTCCTCTCTTTCTTTTAACTGTCTTTTTTCTCTCCCCACCATCTCTTACTTTCTCTTTGAATCTTTATCATTTTGTGTTCAATACTACTTTCTTTCCTCTTCTTGCTATGGTGACTCCAAGGGTTGAACCACACTCAAAGAAAAGACACTATATCAACTTGGTACTAACAAAGACTATGTCACATGGAGAAGTATTCATCATAAAGCTCTACATGTTGAGTCTCAAGCTCAACATGTTTCAATTGCTGGTAAGCCTCCATCATTTAGCACTTTCATGATCTTGTTTGTTTCATTAGGGATGGTAAAGAAGGTTTATTTGGATTCTGCTCAAGATTGAATAATCAAATTACTATTTCACATTAACAACACGCACGCACAAACATGACTAAAACTATGCTTGGTGTGTACAAGCAATTTGTTAGAGGGCTAGAAGACATTGCGATCTCACAAACTCAATGTGAAAATGAGTTAGAAAGACTACTTCAATCATCTCAGGAAGAGATAATAGAGCTTAGACAAACTCAAAAAATAATTGAGGAACTTGCACTCGAAAAAACCCAACAAGAAAGAATTCCTTTCAGATTAAGAGTGAGATTTAGACAGTTTGACACTTTTACATGCTTAGCAACACATGGGGGTACTAAGAACAAACGGATGAGGCTTGCTCAAAGCTACATGAATAGTGTGGAAGGTTTTTGGTTGGATAATCCTTTTGATAGAATTGCTATAATCAAGTCTTCTATCAAAAACAATAACTTGATTGAAATACTTAAGCTTTCAGAGTGTGCAAGGCTTCCAAGGAGCGTTGTCAATGAAGTTGGTAATGACTTTCATGACTTGGTCAAGCCTCATGAGGTGGTGGAGGCTTGTGACAAGGTTTCAATAAACAGGAAGGGCTACAAAGCCATATCAAATATACTCATCCAAGGTATGAAGCCTCGTTATCTTCATGTGTTTCTTACCCTAACCACATACTGTAAAAATGGCACGACACCAAAACAATTTGGCTATTCCAAATTTCATAGTTGAATACAAACACATTGATGATTTAATGAATGTAGAGAAGCCCAAGAAAAAAAGAAATCAACATTCAAGTACGAGATGTATAATAACATATTTATAGACGCTAGAAAGGTTCAATCAGCCATTGTGAAGTTCTATCAGTACACAATAGTCGATTTGAGGGCAATCTTATTTTTGTTATCAAGCTTAATGAGACACAAATCCTCAAACATTAAAAAAAGAAAAGAATCAGTATAGGACTGATGAAAAATCTTTAAATTATGCCCAAGGTAAGGGAGACCAGCAAGTACATAGTGCACAGTGAGAGATAGAGCTATGGTACCTAGGGGCAACTACAGTGCAGATGAGAGTCATGATACTCCCAAATGATTGTTCTAGCACACAAAAATTCCAAACATGATGCTCATATTAAAGGTGAGAATCTTGTGGGTGGTGTTTTGTAGGGTTCTGCGAACCTACCCCCAAAGTCCTATTATCCTCTTTTTTTCTTAGACCCTATAGTCTCTTTTTATATAAGAGACACAAAACCTAATTTTAACAGGCTTGAAGAATGGTTCAGGAGATGCAAGTTTGAAAAGGTGCAATATGTAATTATGCCTTATAATGAGAAGTAAGTATTTTGTTTTAAATATGTCTTATTATCAATGATTATTTGCTTCTCGTTTTGTTGTGTATTTGCCATTGAAGTGTATTTAAAATTGATCTAAAGAAAAGAAGAACATGTTCCTTGAGTTCCATGATTGGTATGCATGGAGACACAAAATTGTAAGTTTTCAATTAATATGATAATTGTGTTAAATTATTCAAATGGTATTATATTGAATACTCTATGGGGTTTATTATTTTTGTGAGGCAACTAAGCAGATAATAAGCACATTGCATTAGGGGCAATTTGGGCTCAAATTGACCCCTTTATACGGATTTATACACATTCTAGCTATACAAAAATGGGCTTCTGATGAAATTTTTGCAAATCAACTCAAAAGTGACCAGAGTTGGAAAATTTAGAATCTACTCTTCGAGACCTTTCCAATGATATATAACAAGGTGGGCAATTTTTCATATTCAAGAAGTTCCTAAATTTGTTGATGATGTGGCACATTAAAAGAGTAGTTTTGAGAAATTTATACATTTTTCCTGAACTTCCATATCATACTAATTTATAGTAAGAATTAAGTCATATTTCTTTGCAATTTATAACTTCATGTTATATACACATACATATGGTGAGTGAGAGAAAAGGAAATTAAATTAATTCTAGACGGTCGTGTAGATCTTCCCATAGATCCAGATTTACCACCACTAGGCTCAGGTATGTTATACTCATACATTGATCCTTATCTAGGCATGCACAAACGATTCATTTATAACTCTACTGTATTGTAATGTCTATTAACTTTCAATTCTTACATGCCAATTTTGTAGGTCCCACAACTACAGGATATAATGCATGTCTAATTTGTGGTCCATAACTTGTATCCAAACATACATATGCAATTAAGAAAGCGAGGTATGATGACCACCATCTATCTCTTCTCAAAAGCACCCTAATTATGCTCCATCAGAGGTTTCTCTGATTGTGATGAGAGGGGAAGAGTAGGACCCCATGTGGCATTCGCCTCATATAATATCATTCGAGGGGGATGCGAGATAGAGCGTGACTCCCATCACAACACCCGCGGGTATGATAAGGTACTCAATCTTCTATCATTTACCATATTGGACAGAGTTGAGAATAATTTATCTTTTGGATCCAATGCACATTTTTAAGAATGTGACATCAATGATTTGGGACGGTATAATTGGTGAAAAATATACCCATGCAATAAGGGATAACCTAAAGGATATCGAACACATAGAAAATGCATGGCCAAGGGTATTCAATGACAAGGTGGTTTTACCAAAGGCACCATGGAGGTTGATAAATCAAGAGGAAAAGAATGTCAAGAATCAAGTTTCATCTTTTCATATACCAACCAGTGTAATGCACTCATTAAAGGTTGCATTTACAATAACAAAAACGAACGTTGAGCATCAATTGTATGGTCTCAAATCACATGATTGGCACAAGATGATGTAGGTACGTACATAACTATATCTATTTTTTGGGCACTCCTCGGTTTATGTTATGTGGGCTCTATATAAATCTTTTATTGTTTTCAAAAATTGATTTTACTAGTTCATACTTCCAATATTAATTGGTAGGTGTGGAGAAGAGAAAGCTCAAAATGCCATTGATAAATTAGGTGGACTTGCAAGATAAGTTCCAATCAAAACTATAGATTTGTGCATTTGTATAACACATAGCTTTCAAATTATTTATTCTTATTTAATTTATCATTTCTTCCTTTGTCGAATAGGTGGATAGTGTTAAAGGAGATTTATCTAGATTCCATTGAGAAGGCTCGAGTGGAGTCAATTGAGGTGGCCTATATGATTGAAGAAACCTACTCACAAGTCAATTGCACCTTCTAGTACATTTGGTGGATGAGGTGGCTATATGTGGCATTGCTCATAGCCAGTGGATGTTCTTTCCTAGATGCTTCATGAAAACCTTGAAGGGATCTATGAGGCAAAGGGCAAGGCAAGAAGAAAGCACGGTAAAGGGATGGTTAGTGTAAGAATCCCTCGTATATGACTATGAATATTTGAAAGAAATTTATCCATCTATGCCTATATTCATGCATAACGATGAGGATGAACGAATGGTGTCACATGAAAAAGGATGCATTTGAAAGATGGATGAGCCCATCCACAAAAAGATCATTATATTTTGTCTACTTAACGCTTCTGTGATGGTAACGTGGATTGAGAAATATGAAGATGCAAGAAGGATAAGGATAGAGGAGAGGAGAATTTCAGAGATCAACATAAAGGCATATGGCATACCCCTCCAACCTAAAGGCTATTCCAAAGGATTGCAATATTGAATGACTTAGAGATACCCTAGTGTAAGCCAAAATGACAGGAGGGGAGACTACAAGAGAAGAATGCCAGTATACAAGGGGATGGAACTACCGTGTAATTAAAGATGTTTTGCTAACATATATAATGTTGAATACTAATTTTCTTACATATAGGCTATATTAAAGATTTTTTATTGGGTTGCAGAGTATAAAGTGCATAATGAAATGTGGTCAGAAGGTCGACATTTTTGCACTCAACATGTGGACTCCAAGAGAATCACATATGATTGTGGTGTAATCCCAAGTTTTGACCAAGAAAGTCAAGTTAGTAGAAGAGATAATAATATTATAGTAGAGGAACTTGAATACTGTAGAATAATGTTAAGTGGTATATAGAGGTACTCAAGTAGAGAAACTTGAATACTGTAGAACAATGTTAAGTGGTTCAAAGTGGTATATAGAGGTACTCAAGTAACCTTCAAGAAGCATCCAAGCGGATTTTTTGCAATTGACTCAACTAAATTATGGCAATATTCAAGAGACACATACGTTCTACCACAACATTGTGAACATGTTTACACTTGATTTTCAATTTTGATGAATCTATAGATACAAGGAAGGCATTGTATATATTTTCTTGTAAATATTTTGTGGTTCTTTCTTTTAGGTTGTGTTTTATCCGTACCAAAGAGATCCTAATTGGTGGTATGTAATACCAGTCTCTACTCAATCTAAATGTATATTTCAAGATCAAGATGTTCAAGAAGAAATGCACGGTAGACAATCAATACACGATACAACTAACAATCAATATGACGACCATGATGATTTTAAAGTTTTATTTCAAAAATATTT
This sequence comes from Cibotium barometz, assembly GCF_041138505.1. Taxonomy (NCBI): domain Eukaryota; kingdom Viridiplantae; phylum Streptophyta; class Polypodiopsida; order Cyatheales; family Cibotiaceae; genus Cibotium; species Cibotium barometz. The sequence continues at coordinate 32,863,983 of NC_141098.1, forward strand.
GGATGTTTGTCAAGCTTTTTGGGTTTTAATTTATTTTAACTTTTTAGTTTTACTTGATTTATATACTTTGTTTTTCTTCCCAGCATCACTGAGTGGCATTTATAACGTCACTTATTTAGCGCCACTCAGTGGCCCTAATATTGACGCTTATAGTGGTATAGTGTAAAACCTGCTAAAACGTCACTAATGATGCCTTCTCGTGTGGTGACTTAGATATATGTGTAGATAGCCACATTGCTTTTGTCCTCTTCATGTTTACTTCTCAAAAACGTTCCACCAATACATGGAGAGGTATAAACCCTGGGGGGTTTGCCCTCTATAGCTATAACAACGAATGCAATGGCGTCCTCTCTTCTTGTTGATGCTACGTTGCTGTTGAGCATTGCCCCTAGCTTCCTTGGTTGTTGCGGGACTCCATGAGTAGGGTTGGCATTCCACTACTACCTTCTCTAGTCCAGTAGGCTCTTCTAGGTTGCACTCGATTTTTGCTATGCCTCCTCACTCACTGGAGGTAAGAGATGGCCACTGGCCCTGCCCATGACACCCTTCTCCTAGTGCATCTACAATGCTAGCCTCTTGCTTAGCTACGCCTGTCACCCCCACCACCTCCCAGTTGTTGTGCTTAAGAGCTCCTACACACACCACCAAGGCTTAGCCATACACACCTCCCTAGATGTGTAGAGACATAGCTACACCGAGCACTAAAGTGCACACAGGGTCGTGTCATGTGCCCCTCTCAATGCCTAGGGTAGCTAGCACAGGCCTGGTTTATGGGTAGCTTGATTGTTGCAGGCACCTACTTAGTTGGCTAGGTGCTGGCTCGATGGGTGGCCTTGGCATGGTGGGCGATTCTTCTAGCTTACCCTTGTACGGAGCTGGTGATGGGGTTCATGAGCAGTCCGATGCAATTATGTGATTACGCTTAGCTTGTAGGCTCCTCCATTGTTTGCGCCTTGTTAGGATTATGGGGTTGACAAGGTGAATTCGGTAACACAGGATTTAACATGTGAAAGTTAAGTCTTTTTAACAATAGGGGGCTTTTTACTAGTGTCTGTTCACTTTATCAAAGCAAGAAGAAAGAAATTGAACTCGGGGGAAAGCACGAAATCGAGAGGAAAACAGGACTGTAGACCCTTCGACCTTCTTTTCAACAGCTAACAACGACTGCAGTGACGTCCTCTCTTCCTGTTGGTGCTACGTTTCCCACCTCCCTACTACTGAGTCATGGCGCGGACGCAGAATCGTGACGAGCAGAATGGGACTATGGCGCGTCTGCACAATGCTCATGCTAATAGTAGGTTCGTGTAAGTGGCTCCGCTGATCATCGATCGAGGTTAATCTAGCTATGGCGCATTAGTGATCTATGAAAGCTGCTTGAAAACATGTTGACGTCGTTTGTTGGCGCAGTTCTAGTGGTGTTGGACACGGCGGCGGGGCAGGCGCCGGTGCACTGCTCGGGCGAGAAGAACATTAGAATTGAGCAGCACGAGCTGGACGGCAACAGCGGGGACAGTGGGCTTTAGGGAGCCGATGACCTCTACGACGGTGTTATTTACGTGTGGCGTGGCCGAGGGATGGTGGTGCGTGACGAGCGACGTGAAGCTGGCGTGCGGGCCGGAGTGGACGCAGAGGCTGGTGATGCCCACCGTCCTGGGTGTGAGGCAGCTCAGAAACACAGGAAGGCCACTATAGTTCGCCGACTCACCATCTTCAGAACACTCACAAGCACAAGGGGCACCACCAGCTTCTCTAGCTGGAAAGAAAATTAGTAACAGACCAAACCTTTCCTCATATCCCTACTCCTTTACCCTCATCCATCCACCACCATCATATACCACAGGCTCAAATCAGAAAAGTAAGACACCTCTATTGCTTAATCTGCAACTCAATCAGTGGAGTACAGAGGGGAACTTACAATTATCCAAACACAAACACAGAAAATAATGACAGAAGCTTGTCGAACTCCAGCCTGATCACATCAGCAGGCGAGCAATCACACAAAAAACAAGATGACAACTGCCACCACTTCCGTTATTAACACATCACACACTCCCTCTCATAGCTCATACAGCATCACCTGCCAGCCAATCTCTACCAAACTACAGTTAAGGCGACCCTCTCTGCAGTAACAACACCCCAAAAGGCGATTCCACTGTCCTCGCTGACCACCAGTGTCAAGGCTCTTGACTTCAGCACCCTTCAGCTTTCCAAGGCCGTTGCTTCTCACAAGTCGACGCCTGCCTGTTACTCTTGACGTGCACTCTCACCTGAGAAGCCTCCATGTCTATCTGCACCAGCACCCAGCCACCTCTTCAACACTGTCTGCTTGGCTGCAGCTCACCAAAGCCCTCCTTAGCATGCACTTGCGGGTCCACACGCCCTAGAAAACCCCCACAGAACGCTTCCTCACAGAGTATCACCTTCCACGCCGACCACACGACTACCTTTATTCCTTCGCATCCAACGGTGGTCTTTCACTAATTCGATGCCTTTGTGCCTGCAGCTCTCCAGCAAGCATCTCCTGGCGCCTGTCTTCGCTGCCCTTCACCTGCAAGGCCCCCAACTACCACACGACAGCCATGCCATCCAGCCCGTTGCCTTTGAACGCCAGCAGCCAGTCGCCGCTCACCTTTACTGCACCTCCCCTTACACGGTACTAGCGGCGGGTTTCCTTACGTCCAGCTTCTCCTGCCTAGTAGTCTCGGCACCCTCAGTTGCGGACGTACCCAGCACCCTCAACAGCCACATGGCGAACTCCTCCTGCCCCCCGAAGGCGATTTCCTCTCCTCGCTCGCTTGCGTCAGTCTCACTGCAGGCCACCAAAGCCAAACAACGCCACCCTCCTTCTTCGAGTTGCCAGAGACGGCTCCCCAATGCCTTCCAGTCCACCTGGTTTGCCTGTACACCACACCACAAGGGCAACAACTCCCTCTGCAGCAATCGCCAACCTTGTCTCCAGACGGCTGCAGCCCGGGGTCCTGTACACACGGCGTCCAGGCCACCTCAAAGCTCTCACCTCTTCGCTCTCCTCTTCTCTCTCTCTGTAGCTACTCCCCTCGCGAAGGCGACGACTCCTTTTCCTTCTCCCAGCGGCCACGACTGTTTCCACCACCTTCTCGAAATGTTGCTGGCCTTCTAGATATCAAGTTGGCGGCCACCTACGCCTTCCATGTGGCCCCTTAAAACCACGGCCATGTGGATTATATATATACATATATATTCTTTTACAAGCTTAAAAATGGCCATACTATAACATTTATAGCCACCATGGTTTTATTTTATATCATTCTTTAGCCTCAAAATGATGGCCATACATCCTACATCATCTTGCTTAACTTAGTCATGCAACACCCACAACTTCCAAGACAATGCAAGATCTATCCACTGCCATGATTATCAACATCATCACCTACCATCACAGTCGGTGCTATGCTCCAAACAACCATCTGCACCTACATGCTAAAAATGGAGTGTGCTCCTTGCATCCAAACTCATCTCCAGATCTTTCGCGTCCACTCCGGGGAAAAAAAACACAACACACCAGTACTGTAAAATCCCTCACGCCTGTACATTTGCCAGGGCATTCAGGGCAAAGTTTTATTGCACACCATCCACACCATATGTACGCTGACTCAAAACAGCTTTACAGAAAAAAACGTGACATACTTTGCCCAACCCCCAGCCTGCTGAATCATTCATGATCAGCAGCAAAAAGCATTTCCAGACCTAAATCCATATTTAAAAACTGCCCTTTATCTGGAATCACATCTTCAGACACTGCATCCTGCACAATTACCATCAGACGTGCATAATACTTCTTCAGCCTGTATCCATTTACCCTGGAAGCATGTAAAGTCCCATCTAAATCTGCCAATTGATAGGTGCCATTTGTGAATCCTTGCATCACCAAGAAAGGTCCTTCCCACTTGATTTGAAACTTTTTATGAAAGGCATTATCCAGTCTGCTATTATAACGTAATACCAGATCATCCTTCATAATTCCTTTGCTTTTAATCTTCTTGTTGAACTTCTCCAGCGTCCTTGACTGCATATCTTCATAATGCTTCAAAGCATTATCTCTGTTCAGCTGTGCTTCTTGTAAATATAATAGCCGCTCTTTAAAGGCATCTTTAGGTTCTTCCAAAAGCTTTCCCAACATTTTAATAGCTGGTATCTCCACCTCAATAGGCAATAAGGCTTCCTTTTCAAAAACAAGATAAAATGGAGTGAAACCCATACCAGTTTTAACTGCTGTTCTGTATGCCCATAAGGCAGCAGGCAACTCCAGATCCCAATTCTTCCCTTGTTGCTCTGTCACTTTAGATAAAATCTTGATCAATTCACCATTGAACCGCTCATTCAGGCCATTACACTGTGGATAGTAAGGTGTGGTAAAACTGCGACTGATCTTCATCTTTGTACACAAATAATCCATAAGCTCTGCTCTGAAACCTGGACCCTGATCAGAAAGCAATTCCAATGGCACACCAAATTTACAGCAAATATCCTGATATACAAATTTTGCTACCTCCTTAGCAGTAATTTGTTTCACTGCCTTTGCTTCCGCCCATCTAGAAAGGTAATCAACTGCAGTTAAAATGTAACACTTCCCTCGGCTGGTAATAGGTAATGGTCCCACAGCATCAATTCCCCATTTTTCAAAAACATCATAAGCAAGAATTGTCTTCCTCATCTCAGGCTTTAATATCCGTTTACTGTGAGCTTGGCATTGTTTGCATGACCTGCACCAATGATTAACATCTTTATGCACACTTGGCCATACATAACCTTCTTGTAATACCTTATGCAAGGTAATCTTTGATGCAAAATGTCCACCGCATGCTCCTTCATGGTTTTCCTTGAGAATTTTGTAGATTTCTTCCTTCCAAGGTACCCTTCGCATTATCAAATCAATTCCCTTCAAATACAAAGCATCACCAATCATCACATACCTTGTAGCTCTCCTGATGAAACCATATTTTTTTGATCTGTCAATACCATTGGGAATCATCCCTGTTAACAAAAACTCCTCCACATCCTGTAAATTCTCTCTGCCACAATAAAATGATGCATGAGCTTTAAGAACAAAAACTTCACCAATCATTCCCTGGGCTGCTTCATGAGCCTCCTCATTATGGCCTCGATCCACATGCTTTAGACTCCAAGCTTCAAATTCCTTCAGTAGACCCTTAATCTTGAAACACATTTCTTTGAGTAACAAATTCTTTGACTTCCAAACTCCCAATACCTGTTTTACCACCAGCAACGCATCTCCTCGAATGCGAATCCTGTGTACACCATGCTTCAAGCATATTTGTAATCCAACTTCCAGAGTCAGATACTCCGCTTCATTGTTGCTATGTGCATCCACTTTAACACCCTTTTTAAAAACAAGGCAACCCTGTGGATCATAGAGCACCAAACCTCCTGAGGCTGCATCATGGCTTTTTCTGTAAGAACCATCAAAATATAATAAGTGTGCATTCACCAACTCAGCCGCATCCTCAACTGGCTTCTTGATGGTTTCCTCCTTTATAAGAAGAGGACTCTCCTTATATGTCAGTAGATCCGCTAAGGTAGCCCTGGTACTCTCTTCCACCAAGAATGAGAAAGTAAATTCCTGCAGCTCAATCACCCACTTCATCATAGCCTTAGATAAATTTGTACCATTTATCAACTGAGGCAAAAAAGTGTAGCTTGTCAAAAACACAAAGGGGCGAGGCAATAAGTAATGGCGGAACCGTCTACATGCATAAAGTACACTGACCATAACAAGTTCCACCTCTGATAGCAACCTCTCTCTGGCAAGTTTTACTCTGCTAGCACAGTAGACTGGTTGCATATAATGTGATTCTTTCCCTTTCTGCAATAGCATGGCTCCAATTGCATCCTCACCTACTGAAAGATTAACATAAAATACCTGTTCCCAATTAGGTGCCTGCATTGTAGGAATAGCTCCCAACACCTCTTTCACTTTCTGAAAAGCCACTTCACACTCCTCCGTCCAATGCAAAGGATCATGCTGTGCTGCTTGCTGCAAAGGATATAACAACTGTGAAGATAGAGAAATGAAACGAGCCATATACTTCACCTTTTGCACAAAAGTGGCCAGTTGCCTTGTATTCTTTGGTGTAGGAAGAAGAAGAAGAGACTTGACTTTATCAGGATCTGGATCAATACCATTCTCTGAAATAACATGGCCCAAGAGCTTTACCCTCGGTTGACCTAAAAAACACTTTTTTGGATTTAATTGACCACCACACTCATCATAACGCTGAAAAACTGTAGCCAGCTTATCACAATGCTCTTGTCTGGAGCTGTATATACAAAAATCATCAATAAAATCCTTCACAAACTTGTTCAAAAAAGGAGATAATACCCAATTTGCCCTTCTTTGGTAGTAGGCTGGTCCATTCATTAATCCAAAAGGAAGAACTTTGTAGCAGAAACATCCCCACGGTGTAATGAAAGTCGTCTTGCACTGATCTTCTTCTGCAATCTTTAATTGGAAATAACCTGAATACCCATCACAAACACTATACCTTTCATATCCAGCTACAGTATCCAAGATTTCATCCAAAAAGGGTAGGGGGTAAGAATCCCTCTTCGTGGCAGCATTCAAAGGCTTGAAATCCACACATATACGCCACCTGCCATCCTTTTTTGGACTCACCACCGTAGGACTTACCCACTCAGCTGTATCCACTGGTGTAATGAAACCTGCACTCAACAACTTGTCAACTTCCTCTCTCAGGGCCTGCATTTGTTCTCGTCCCATCTTGCGAAGCTTCTGCCTAACTGTTTTTACACCCTCCTTCAATTCAATCCTCAGGTCTGGCCCTTTAAATCCTCGAATCTCTCTATAAGAAGTGATGAACAATTCTGGAAAATGAGAAAGCATATTAACATATCTAACCTTTTCTCCACTCGAGAGATCCGGACTCAGCATTCCTTCAATCAGCTCCTGCTTCTTCTTCACTTCTATCTTTGGCTGCAGTAATTCCTCGATCAATTCATATGACCCCATAGTATCTTCTCCCTCAGCACCCACTTCATGCACATCTTTTTCTTCATTACTTTGTTGCTCTGATATAAGAAAAGCCACATCTGCCCCTTCTCCACTAGAAGCAGTGGTTGATGAATCCGTCTCTGATTCAGAAGTAGTGGTGGTAGTTTCCTCTTCACTTGAATCCTGTGGCCTCTCCCACGCATCATTTAAAGATCTTCTACTATGCATCTCAAAAGATTTTTTATTACCCTGCTTATTATGCAAAGAAATGGTCCCATACCTCCAATCCTGTACTGCACCCACCACTCGCAACCAGGGTCGTCCAAGGATGATTGGAAAAGCACCAAGACCCACAGGCATCACATGAAAATCAACAGTAGCTTTGACATTAAAAGCTTCAATCTCCAATTCCTTTATCATACCAAGACATTTTACCTTTTGATGATTAGCCATTCTGATTCGAAACCCAGAAACCCCAGACACCCTCAAGCCTGACTGCTCCACACATGATTGGGTAATTACACAGATCCTCCATCTATATAAGCCTGACCAAGGCTCTTGCCTTTACTCCACACCTCCACAATAGGGCAAATATCTGGAAGCTCCTCTAAAGATAGTACCTTGACTGACCTCTTCTCTGACTCCTTTTCCATTGGATTCACCAATCTCTTCCATTGTCTTCTCAATTTTGGCACCATCTCCACCAACTGCCCAAAGGTGATGTTTGCCTTCCTATTCACCAAATCAGATTTCAAGTCATAGCTGGTTTGCCCATCCCCCAGTGGGAAATCTGATACCTGGAACCTTCTACGAGGCTTCTGTTTCCTTTTGGCTTTCACATCTTCTCCTTCCTGCTGCTTTCCCTTCTTACGGCTGGGTCCAGCCACCCCTTTCCCTTCTCTTTCATCTGTTGTGCGCTTGCCAACAGGCATCACATCCCCTTCTTCTCTCACCTGAACATTCTCCAGTGTGACAACATTCATAACCTTTGCCTTCCCCTTCTCCTCAGCTGTAATTCCACTGGGGCCTGCTTGATCCCTGATATCAATACCATAATCTTTTGACCTATCAGGTAACTGTGAAGGTAGTGGATACATATCACCACCCATACGCTGAGGCTTATCACAATCCGTACTCAGATGACCAAGCTCACCACAGTTCCAGCATGTAGGGATGAAACGACGGCCCCTACCACGACCACGTCCATACCCTGCTTGTCCATCTCCCCCCTCATGATTGTGGCCACGGCCTCTACCACGTCCATCACCTGCACTTCCCATTAAATTTAAGCTCAAATTCTTCATAAGATCAACCATCTGTTTCATATCCTGCTGCAATCCCTCATCAGAACCTGCAGGAACCATAGGTACTCCTTGACTAGCTTGAGGTACCATCTGCATAGCTTGGGCTTCAGTGGGCTTCATCCTCTCGATCACTGCACTCATGGGTGTAGCCTCCACTCTACGAATCTCTGGCTGTGCTACAACTGGAATCATCCCCAGCTGATTCATTCGTTGCAGCTTCCAGTCTTTTGACTTAGCAATTTCTACTGCATCTTCAAAAGACCTGGGCTTCTTCAATTCCACTTTCCAGCGAATACTCCTCTTAAGCCCGGCTACAAACTTATTCTTTTTCATCATATCAGGCGGCACCTGGTCTTCCCCTAAAGCCCTGCATAGAGTTTCCCAAAGCAAAGAAAATTTAGTCATATAATCATCTAATGATTCAAACTCACCTTGTGTCAGAGCTTGCACCTCATGCCAAACCTTGTCGGGGTCTTCCACCTTCTTGAACCTGTTGCTGAGTGCTGTCTTTAATCCATTTTCAGTCATATCTAGATGTGGAACAGCAGCCCTCAATGACTCCTCATAAGACCTGTACCAGGTCCTTGCATCCCCTTTCAAACAGATGCTCAGAAGCCGCAACACCTGTACCGACTCATTAATATGGTTGCTGATGCATGCAACCTCCATCCTTTCCAAAAAGTCTGCCACATCCTCATTAGGGCTACCATAAAACTCTGGATAAGACATCATTTTCACCCCCCAAACTTCACCTCAGATCCCAAGAAAGCACCTTCTCTGAAACTCTCAACCCTAGGGCACACACCCTGACAACTGAAGGAAATAACAGTGCAATCCTCAGTGAAACAATGTCTGGAAAGAGCCACTCCTCAGTGGGGGCACCAGAAAGATGTGAGGCAGCTCAGAAACACAGGAAGGCCACTATAGCTCGCCGACTCACCATCTTCAGAACACTCACAAGCACAAGGGGCACCACCAGCTTCTCTAGCTGGAAAGAAAATTAGTAACAGACCAAACCTTTCCTCATATCCCTACTCCTTTACCCTCATCCATCCACCACCATCATATACCACAGGCTCAAATCAGAAAAGTAAGACACCTCTATTGCTTAATCTGCAACTCAATCAGTGGAGTACAGAGGGGAACTTACAATTATCCAAACACAAACACAGAAAATAATGACAGAAGCTTGTCGAACTCCAGCCTGATCACATCAGCAGGCGAGCAATCACACAAAAAACAAGATGACAACTGCCACCACTTCCGTTATTAACACATCACACACTCCCTCTCATAGCTCATACAGCATCACCTGCCAGCCAGTCTCTACCAAACTACAGTTAAGGCGACCCTCTCTGCAGTAACAACACCCCAAAAGGCGATTCCACTGTCCTCGCTGACCACCAGTGTCAAGGCTCTTGACTTCAGCACCCTTCAGCTTTCCAAGGCCGTTGCTTCTCACAAGTCGACGCCTGCCTGTTACTCTTGACGTGCACTCTCACCTGAGAAGCCTCCATGTCTATCTGCACCAGCACCCAGCCACCTCTTCAACACTGTCTGCTTGGCTGCAGCTCACCAAAGCCCTCCTCAGTATGCACTTGCGGGTCCACATGCCCTAGAAAACCCCCACAGAACGCTTCCTCACAGAGTATCACCTTCCACGCCGACCACACGACTACCTTTATTCCTTCGCATCCAACGGTGGTCTTTCACTAATTCGATGCCTTTGTGCCTGCAGCTCTCCAGCAAGCATCTCCTGGCGCCTGTCTTCGCTGCCCTTCACCTGCAAGGCCCCCAACTACCACACGACAGCCATGCCATCCAGCCCGTTGCCTTTGAACGCCAGCAGCCAGTCGCCGCTCACCTTTACTGCACCTCCCCTTACACGGTACTAGCGGCGGGTTTCCTTACGTCCAGCTTCTCTTGCCTAGTAGTCTCGGCACCCTCAGTTGCGGACGTACCCAGCACCCTCAACAGCCACATGGCGAACTCCTCCTGCCCCCCGAAGGCGATTTCCTCTCCTCGCTTGCTTGCGTCAGTCTCACTGCAGGCCACCAAAGCCAAACAATGCCACCCTCCTTCTTCGAGTTGCCAGAGACGGCTCCCCAATGCCTTCCAGTCCACCTGGTTTGCCTGTACACCACACCACAAGGGCAACAACTCCCTCTGCAGCAATCGCCAACCTTGTCTCCAGACGACTGCAGCCCGGGGTCCTATACACACGGCGTCCAGGCCACCTCAAAGCTCTCACCTCTTCGCTCTCCTCTTCTCTCTCTCTGTAGCTACTCCCCTCGCGAAGGCGACGACTCCTTTTCCTTCTCCCAGCGGCCACGACTGTTTCCACCACCTTCTCGAAATGTTGCTGGCCTTCTAGATATCAAGTTGGCGGCCACCTACGCCTTCCATGTGGCCCCTTAAAACCACGGCCATGTGGATTATATATATACATATATATTCTTTTACAAGCTTAAAAATGGCCATACTATAACATTTATAGCCACCATGGTTTTATTTTATATCATTCTTTAGCCTCAAAATGATGGCCATACATCCTACATCATCTTGCTTAACTTAGTCATGCAACACCCACAACTTCCAAGACAATGCAAGATCTATCCACTGCCATGATTATCAACATCATCACCTACCATCACAGTCGGTGCTATGCTCCAAACAACCATCTGCACCTACATGCTAAAAATGGAGTGTGCTCCTTGCATCCAAACTCATCTCCAGATCTTTCGCGTCCACTCCGGGGAAAAAAAACACAACACACCAGTACTGTAAAATCCCTCACGCCTGTACATTTGCCAGGGCATTCAGGGCAAAGTTTTATTGCACACCATCCACACCATATGTACGCTGACTCAAAACAGCTTTACAGAAAAAAACCTGACACTGGGCAACGGCGTCTGCCTGCTCGCTCCCTACACGAGCTACAGCCCCTACTTCAGCTACGCGCTCTTCCTCTACTTCGGCTCCAGCATCATGGAGCTCAAGCCCCTTAGCGCAACCTTTCACGTGCAACAGCACCAGCTCCTAAATTATTGTAGCCATAAACCTTACAATTAGCATTAAATTTCAAACCTGTCCCAGTAGAGATTGTCCTTAAAAAATAAATCACAATAATAAAACTGATTGAAGCAGCCACGGAAATATCAGCACCTTCTTTTCTTCAAGATAACTATCATCTGTACTCCTATCAAACTTATGTCAGATTCATCTTACTTAGAATTTCTAGCTAGATCAAATCCTCCAAATAGATATGCTTGTAGGATGATAAGCTTTTATTGATTTTTACTTATAATCTTTTCTAAGAATCGAAGATGCAGTATTTGGCTCAAATAAATTTTAATTCTGCTATTGTTTGTGCCTTATGAATGAATGAGTCCTTGGATATCAAATTGTATTTCAATCTTTTGTACGCAATTTCTTTTGTCAGAAGATATGCTTAGTTCTAACAAGATCTTCTTATACATGGCTTAGGTGTAAAAGCTTGAAGGTGTTAAACATGATCCATTAAAAAGTACATAAGGCTCTGAAATTTGATGATGCAAGAAGGAAAGTTTGAATGAAATTGAAGCACATCATGATCTCTTGAGTAAACGTTTGAACTTTTGCTCAACTCGTAAAAGCGTGTTCAGCGGCAAGATAAAATGTGCCATATCTTTAATGAAGTGGCTATAATGCTTAGCGACCCCAAGAAAACCTCGTACGTGACGCACAGTAGTGGGTGGTGGAATTACAAGAATAGCCTCAACTTTCTGGGGATCCATAGAAATGCCATGCTTGCTAATGAGATGACCCAACAAAATGCCATAAATTACCCCAAACACACTTTTTTGCATTCAAAGCTATTGATTTTTCATGGCACTTGTGAAAGACATACCTAAGGGCTGCAAACAAGCTTATCATGTGGTGCCTATCCCTAAATCATCCATGAAGATCTTCAAGAAATCAGTCAAATTGTCACAAAAGGATTCATGCTTATAGCGCTGGTATGAAGCACCCGCGTTGCAAAGGACAAATGGCATGACATGATATGCATATGTGCCAAATATAGTGGTGAAAGTGGTTTTAAGCTTATCTTCATCAGCTATAGCCATTTGATTGTACCTTGAAAAACAATCTAAAAAAGCATATATCTCCCGCCCAGCCAAAGAGTCAAGGATTTGGTTAATAAAGGGCAAGGTGTAGTAGTCCTTAATGGTTGCTTTTTTAAGTTGCTTATAATCAACACCTATGCGAAGATGCTTATTCTTCTTAGGGACTACAACGATAGGAGACACCCACTCATCAGTGTTATCCATAGGAAAAATCAACCCCGCCTCTAAAAGCTTTTTAAGTTCCATGTAAACCCCCTCTCTATAATGCTCCGACAATCGACACTGACGTTGACGCACGTGTGGTGTCAGGCTTAAGGGGAATGCGATGCACAACTAGCTCGGGTGGAAAACCTCTCAACTCGGTGTAATCCCATGCAAAGATGTCCTGGTACTCTCGGCATAAGGCAATGATCTCCTCCCGCAATGGTGGGTCTAAAGAAGCTCCCAAAAGCACAACTTTCTGATCCCCCTTTATAGGAACTCGCACAGTGTCCTCCTCTCTGGCCAAAGGTGAGGTCTCCTCATCCTCATCAAGGGTAATCTCAATAGAATCAGGGCGCAATAGGAACTCGGGGTGCATGAATAAGTAGAACTTCAATCATCATCCCCATCGGTCTCAACGTCAGTAGTAACCCCAGGGCTCACAGCAAAAGAAGAGTAATCTCAATAGAATCAGGGCGCAATAGGAACTCGGGGTGCATGAAGAAGTAGAACTCCAATCATCATCCCCATCGGTCTCAACATCAGTAGTAACCCCAGGGCTCACAGCAGAAGAAGAGTAAGCAGGAAGAATTGTGCAGGAAGATCCTCTACCAAGAAGAAAACGCCCTCGAGGAATGTCAATAACACAGTCGGTCTTCCATATCCAAGGTCTCCCTAAAAGAAGTTGGTACTGGCCAGGTCCTGGACTAAGCCGCAAAACGTAACAATCAATCTCCACAGTACGCTCAGCAATAGTGATTGGCAAACCCTGAATATAACCCTCACCTCTCACAGGTAGATGATCACCCATGCACAAACTGGTAGTAGAAATCCCATTGAAAGATAAGCCTAGCTTGGAGAAAGTAGAGTAACTCAAGACAGTGACGCCAGATCCTCCATCAACAATAGCATGTGTGGAATCACTAACTGGTGGATCATGCACTCCACACGAGGACACTCACGCTCAACAAGAAGGGAATCCACCTTCTGAACAACGGGAAGATGAGGGCCCACCCCCTATGAAGAACCCAAAGCTTTGCAGTACCTCCTCAAAAGGGCTCGGCGGCTAGAGGGAGAAGTGAGGAGGTATTGTGGAAGGGACATGGTGAGCTCTACTCGATTAAGAGCAGCTAGAAGGTCAAAAGAAAGAATGGGGGATAATAACTTACTTAGAGTAGGGCAAGGACAAACGTGGGCGAGGTCGAGGTAAAGGGTCAGGAACAGGAACAACGACATGGGTAGGTGGGTGGGTAGCAAAACAATAGGTTCTGGATCTCTCACCTCCTCAACAACTTTTTCTTTCCCCTTTCGTGTGATGGCTCGCATAGGTGATGAAGCTAACTCAATCATATTAATTGAAGGGTTCTCAGTGGTGGTAGGTGGTGAACTAGAAGAAGCAACTACTGGAGAACTAGGAGACCCCCTTTGAAGAAGTGTCCAACTAGGGCCTGGAGGTTTCTCAGCACCACTACGATGATTAATGGGGTGGGGGGTGGCAAAGTGCTACTCCTATTCATCATATGGTGCATCTTAATGTAGCACATATGCTCAGTGTGCTCCCTACCCAAACATTTCGCATAAGTGTAGACAACAGTGGGGCAATCTTTGGAGAGATGGCTGGGTACATGACAAGCTCTACATACAATGTTGGTGGGATTAGGCTCAGGGCGACGTGAAGACAACAAGTTTGTTGGCGCTTTAGAAAATTCACATCCATAGTCATAGCCTTCACATTTTCATTGAGTTGGTTCATGTAATTTGTCATCATGTCCTTCAGATCCCCAATACTAGATGCGGTGCTTTCATACCCATCCCCCCCTTTGTGATGCATAGGCGGTGGAGTGGCAGAAGTAGATTCAGGGTAAGTCACATACGGTGATGGAGCATGAGCAGCAGGAATAGGGCTTTGTGAAGAGGTCGTGGGAGAAATTACGCTGGAAGTAGGTGGGGGTGCTAAAGGCAAAAGGGGTGGTGGTGTCACTTGAAGGTGAGGGGGTACAATGGGTGGGAATTGAAATGGTTGAGTTGGTTGAAGTTGAGGCACATATACGATGAGGTTGACCAAGGTTGATGCAGGAAGGGCAAAACAGGAGAATGTGGTGCTAGCCATGGGTAATACAAAGGGGATGGAGTCGCGGCCTTATGTGGCTCATAAACACATCTATAAGAGCTCTCCACATTAATGGCAGAAGTGATGGCCATATTCAAGTCTTGCGGGGCTTGTGCTCTAACCAAAATTTGAATGCTAGGGTGTATGCCTCATAGAAACGAGTCCATGATGGAGAGTAGGTGAATGTTGAAAACGGGAGTGTAATGATCAACGAAATTTCAAAACCTCGTGGGGCTGCTTGCTCCACGGTCTCGTGTGGGTGATTTTGCTTGAATGAGCATAATTGCTCAAAAAACGCGAAGAACTTTGAAGGTTTGCGGAATTCGGCCAAGAATTTTTTCTTGAAATCAGCGAAGTTTGGGATGGAGTTTGGTTGTTGCTTGGCAAACCAATTTGAGGCCTCACCCTTGAGTGTAGTGCTAAAATAGTTCATCTCACATGTCCCTCCTTGACAATGTGTGAGGTCAAACAAGCGATTTTGAAATTGTTTAGGGGAGCAATGGGGTCTTCCAATGGCGTCCCATAGAATGTGGGAAATGGAATGAGTGGTGCATCGGGATGAGCCAAATTTGGTGGTAAAATTAAAGGCGATTGGCAAATGGGGGAGGTAAAGGCAGTTGAGCCATCATTGGAATTAGTATAGAAATTACGATCCCAGGTGAACTCCCACTTGATGATGGCGAAGGAGGTGAACTTTGTAATGGAAAAGTGTTAGTGGGGCTAGAGTGAAGTAGGCGTTGTTTGTCTTTCTCCCTTTTATGGTATCTCTTAGCCGGGTTGCTCTCTCTCAAACTATCTTGCCAATCTTTGGCACTTTTCATAAGTCCCCTTTCCAAGTAGGTTTGTGTCGCGGAACCAAGACCAAGTCAAGGTCCCACCTAGCATGCCACTATCTGGGAAATATCTAGACGAGCAAGGCAAAGAGGACAAAACCCAAACAACCCCCCCAGATATCCAACAAGGAATGGTGCTACACTCTCCCAACACTCCAAAGGAGAAGGCACTAGAGGATAGAAATATGTGCTATGGATCTTTCTGACATGCGCAGTGATGCAAATGATGGAGCAATGATGTATGCTCACACACACAAATGACAAACAATCTTTATATCAAGTGACATGGAAAAAAAAAGGACACCACGACATAACCAATGAGGCAAGACGTAGCATTAGGACCTCAATGGAGTCTTCTTGGGCCCTTTTATTTGGCAGTTTAAGGGAGTCAAACCTTTTCTCTTAAGAAGAAACGTTTTCTGATTTGAAGCTTCAAAACGGCTACTTTATTCGAATTTGAATTTTGGGAGGAAAATGGAATTTAAAATCTAGCGGATAAAACCATATCATGTAACATATCTATGGAAAGCTCTTGATGCGTAGATCACGGATCTGTAATCTCCGCTCAAATCGGAGCTTGTATGTAGAAGTTACGGAGGTCCGAAAATTGTAAAATTGCCCCCTCCCCCCCCCCCTCTTTTTTTGGGAGAAAAGTGCACCCTTTGACCACTCTTACACCTCTCTTAATCACCAATGTTTTTTGCTTATATGGCGGGCTCCTATTTGTCAAAAAGTTAAACATTTCCATAACCTCATGGCAAATTAAAGGGCCCAAAAAGACTCCATTGAGTTCCTAATGTGTGAAAATGTGCTTTGTTTATTGAATTTCACGTGCACGGTGCTCGATTTACAAAATAGATTATGTAGCTTTTTATGAGAAAAAGAGGGGGAGAGATCTTATCTAGCTCTGCTTCTTCTTGTTGCAATTGATGATGCTTTGTGCGCTTGTTGATGATGCCTTCCACGAGAACAATGCCCTCACGACCCTCAGGGAATGAAATTACAATGCTTTAATTTGTATTTACAAACAATTTTCAGAGGCTTGCTATGCGTGACTATGTGATAGTGTGTGTATGTATACTAGCATGAGGTTTTCCTGCTTGTCACTAGGTGTCCTTGCATGCTGCGTTTGCCTTTGAAGCACAACCGCCACGACAAGCTTTGCCATGGAAACTCCCTTCTACCTTTTCCTCTTTCACATGCAAGAACAAACAGAATGTAGTTATGCTATTTTCCCCTCTTTCTTTCTTTAATTAACAGGAGGTGGGAACACCCCCTTTTTTTGGGTTTTTCCCCTCTTTCTTTCTTCAATTAACAGGAGGTGGGAACACCCCCTTTTTTGGTGTTTTTTATAAAAACAACTTTACAAAGGGGTATAGTAGAAAAAAGAAATTCTTGCAGCAGCTGTGAGAGTAACTCTCCCTCTCTCTGTCTCTCTTTCTCTGTCTTATGCTTTGGGCCACCAGGAAGAATGCATCCTTCTCTCTCCTACATGCATGGATGAATCCGTGGATCGCCCTTCCCTTTCTTCACAAGCAGGGTATAGCCGCGTAAAAGGTAACTCTTTCTTCTCTTGCTCACAGCACCTAATGGCCGGCCCTAGAAAATGACAATTCTCTCTCTCTTCTAGGCGCGCACGGGTGCTCGTATGCTTGGCGTCGTTTCATTTCAATGCTGCATGGCGGCGATTCATTTCCAATGCTGTCAGTCATCACTTTTTCCAGCAAGCTAAGGTTTCAAGCTTTAAAAATTAAAGTGGGCCAAGCCCTTAGTCCCACGCATGCTTGATTGCGGCGCCTTGATGCTAGCTTTGCCTACAAAAAAATGCTTGCGTGCCAAAACCAAGTGAGGGCACAAAGTGAAGGCATCACTCTTCAATATGTGCATGCTACCATGCATATGCTCATGCATCAAAACATAGTGGAAGGGCGGAAAAAAAACGCAACACCTTATAAAATATGCCTTTGATATATATGAGCACGTCGACAAACCTCTTCTTGCAAGAAGGTAACTATTTGTTAACTATTCATGTTCTCTCCAACTTCTCTTCTTTTGAAGGAGCTTGTAGAGGATCAGTCTTGGATTGTGTGTGGTTTAGAGGTGGTTCACTACTAGCCTGTTTTCTTTTGAGGATGCTTTCTTGCACATTGCCTCTAGATTATCATAGTAATGGATTGAATGAAGTGAGTGAAACCGACTTGGCATTCACATGACAAGACCAACTACAATGTATAGCAAACACAACCTGATAATTGTTGAATTCTCAATTCTTATCCACTTTCACTCCATCTACCTGAGTCCAAACCAACTCCAATGTATAGCAGACATAACTTGGGAATTGTCACATTCTTAATTCTTATAGCCACTTTCACATGACAAGACCAACTACAATGTATAGCAAACACAACTCGATAATCGTTGCATTCTTAAATCTTATCCAGTTTCATTGCCATCTACTTGAATCGAGATGCATAAAAGCATCCTAGCTGCCCATGCATCAACATCATTATTTAACAAGAAATGAATGAGGTACATCATTATTTAACAAGAAATGAATGATAGTCAGCCCTCTTACGGTCGGTCGCCTGCGACGACTGTCGTCGAATGTCGATTTGTGTTGCGATGCGAATCTCTACAAGCGTCGCTATTTGGGATGCTCTGATCCAAGAGAAAAGTGCCTACAACTCATAAAAATAATAATTTCCTCGGGATCCTGTGCCTGAACCACCTAGGATTATCCCTTTACCTCCGGGATTATCCCTCCACTGCCAGGAGAGAGGGTGTGTTTGATTTAAAAAATAAATAAAAATAAAAAATTATTTTGTGTTGGTGGCATTCGTTGGCTGGGTGTGGGCTGGCCACTCGCTATTAAAAAAAGGGACGGCTGGCCGCTGCCTGTGGGTTGGCCGCCGCCTGTTGTGTGCTGGGCAGGCCGCTCGTTGGGCCGGCCGGTCGCCCGTTAGGGTTGGCCGCCTGTTAGAGCTGGCGGTGGCATGCCTGGTCGTGGGACTGGCCATCAGCTATGGCTGCGCTTGTGGCTGGCCAGCAGGTTTTGCCTGCCCAGGTGGTCTTCGCCCCCCCCCTCTACACAACAGCAGTTTATGGGTGGTCTTCGCCCCCCCTGCACAACAGTATTTACGGGTGGTCTTCGCCCCCCCTCTGCACAACAGCAGTCTTCGCCTCCCCCCTCTGCACAAGAGCAGTTTCGTGTTTAGGCTGGGCGCCTATGGGCTGGCCGCTGCCGCTGGCAGCACCAGGCAGCTGTTTGTTATTTTTCATAGCCGCACTCACTCGACGCAATGATCCAGTGGCATCTCTCTCTTCACAGCCACTTGCTCTACACCTCTCTCTCTACACCAAAACGAGAACGTTTTTTTCGCAGACAAGCTTCAACGCCAAAAAAAATGAAAAATGCTTACCTGTAGATTTGCTTTGGTGCGTGCGATGGAGAGAGAGAGAGAGAGAGAGAGAGTTCTTCCTTTCAATTCTGGCCGCCTCCCTCCACACAGTCCATTGTGTGGATAAGGATAATATATGTATAGAGCTCAATGCATGTGGAACAATAATTGGCCTTCTCTGCCTTGCATTAATGGCCGTAGGCTACTAGAAACCCCACGCAATTGTCATGTTAGTGGCTATATTTAGGTCTCCTATAGGCCACCTTGAGTGCTCCTTTTTTGTTTTTTTTGCTACCTTTCCCTACAGGCCATCCTTGATGTGCCTTTTACTACACTGTTCAGAGAAAACACATCATATCATGTTAGCATTCATGGTGCCAAAAGCATGTGCAAAGAAAGGGATGGAGGTGCAAGCCATGCTGAGTTGGCGCAGCACAAAGATAGAAAGAAAGCAAGAGTAAGAGGGAGAGAGATAGAGTTGTGATAGCAAACATTAGAGAGGTTTTGCACAACTCAAATGATGATTAGTTAGAACCACCCCTGATTATGCTTATAGGAATTCTAGCCTTATCTTTTGACCACAACAAAAGAAGGGATGTTAACATGCAAATAGGGTGTTCACACAAACTAAACTCTGAAAGAACAATCATCTTTCTTAAGTTTTCAGGTTACAAGATGTATTTTTGAAGCCTATTTATAAGAACTCTACCTTAAGTTTTGAGGTTAGAAAAATGTATTTTTTATTTATGTGATTTATATGCTTTGTACTAATCTTCAATTGAATTTAGAATTAATCCATACATTGCTAAAACACTTGATGAGGATTATAAATATGTCCACATTATCATTTAGAGAATTTAGAGTAATCAGGATTATAGTAATGTGGTTTCATACGTAAGTGAATATACCTCATTCATTTCTTGTTAAATAATGATATACCTCATTCATTTCTTGTTAAATAATGATGTACCTCTCTCCATCACTGCTCATTTTATTAGCATTTTTTTTTGTACTACGGTACTTGATGTCATCGAATATCTGTGCGTACTTAATTGCTTCTGCTAAGTCTTTAGGCTGTAAGGGTTCTACGTACTCAAGGTAAATCATCTTTGAGGCCTCTTTTAAAGCCTCGCAATGTCTGGAATGCATCGATCCCCTTTAGCTTGAGTCCTATTTCCCTATAGTCTGAGATGTATTGAGTCAGGGATTTGTTCTCCATCGAGCACTTGTCCCATAACTCCCAGCTTCTCTTCGCCTTATTAACAGGCAAAAACTCTTTTCGAAACATCGTTTCAAACTCCGTCCAAGTGGCAGGACGAGTTGTCAAACTCATCCACCACTTGTACGCTTTGCCAGTTAATGAGAGGCTAGCCTCTACGGGCTGTATTCGGCTAGGCTGCTGTCGCGCAGCGCTGTCGTGATGTGTGCGGTACAGCCAGGAAAGTACGAGACTTCTAGCTGTGAGAGTGAATGTCAAGTCTAACAAGGAAACTCACGCACAAAATTTCCCAAGGAGTATTGATCATCACTATTTCCAATCACAATTACATGTGTCGATTTACCTCAGTACATCCTTGAATTCATCCTGATGATTGAACAAAATTGCATACCAAGTGTTTGTTCCTTTACTCACTGACTTTTTTCTCGAAACCCTTTGAACCATTCACATGTAGGCATAACAAGGCCTTCCAATTTTTCCAATATACATGTGACCAGTTACATCCTTTACATCCAGTGCCATCAAAACCATTATATCAAGATGCTCTTTTTCACCTGAAAACCTGCCTTAATATTCTAACATCTCACAAGCAAAAGATAGCATTCGGCATAGCTTTAACATACTCATAATTTCCAAAATTCATTTGAGTAGAAAGTAAGGCCAATTACCCTCGACTTCAATGTATTTTTCACAAATCTCCGAGCTCCAAATTCTTTAGCTTTTTCCCAAAGTCTTTCTATTCATTTCCAAATTCTTTTTGATATATGGGATAAACGATTCTCTCAAATCGTATAGAGTGAGAGTATTTTTTTTTAAGGAAATAAAAAAAAAATAAAAAATTACTTAACTGAAGGAGAACATGCGTGGAATCTCTTGTTTTATTTCACTAGTCGCAAGCTGCACGCCGCCGACTGTTTGATGAAGGTCGTGAAAAAAAACGAAGAGTATCACCCTTTATAGTACTCAAGATTTCCTCCAAATCTAACACCTACAAGGCACAAACAGTGTATGTATTCTTGAAATAAAAAACACTGGTCGATTGGACACTGTTCCCTTTTTCTGCAGAATTTTTTCCTCACTGGTTCTCGCCGCCGTCTGCCTCTGGTTTTTCTCTCCATTTCCCGCAAGAGATGCGGCGTTGCATCACCTTTCTCCCCTTATAATCCGGAAATTCCCCATTTAAAAGCTGCGCTCGAATCTCCTTTTCCCATTATCTAGCAAATTCCATTAAAAAGAAATACATTTCTTTTTTACTCCACGTAAGCTGCCACCCACACTCTAATGCTTTCCATTGTTTTCCTTTTTAATGCCACACAATCTGCCCCCTTAGTGTAATACTCCTAACCTTAGCATTAAGGTAAGGTTCTCAATGCAAGGTAGTTCATTTAATTTTCTTCCCCGGCATTCAATAAATTCTTCGGCGCTGTAATGTCCATTGAATCTCTATTACTCTTGATGCCTCCGTAGTATATAAATCATCATATTGGCCATGTGATTTATAGACTCCCCAATTGGTCATTCAAATATTTTCCCATGTCTTCATAAATACATTCCTTTGTGCATTGGGATGCCCTCATGTTTGCATTCCATAAGAGGTATTCACTGATTTGACCCAATCGATACCATTTAAAAGCTACCACACATTATGCACATGGGAAGCCATTAACATCATTAACGTATCCCTTTGGCGTGCCACTCATACCATCATATATAACTGGATGTTTCTAACTTACCCATGGGCTCTGAGTAACAGCAGAACCATCACCCTCCACACTCATATACAGAAACTCCTAGATCTGGCTCAGCCTCAGCTTGTCTTATTGAACCTCATTTACAATATGAACATATGTACATGGCATCATATAATGACTCGTCATGGCACATAACCTCATGCATCTGGATGTGTATTTGATGGCCTCACATGCACGGTTTCACACCATAGACGTGCCATGGCACGACATCCACCCCCTCTAAACCTGCACATCCTCTGGTATGTGCCAAATCATCATCAAGATCTACATATAGCTGGATGTCGTCTTCATCTTCTACATTGTCAGGAAGATCATCCTCTTCCTCTTCAACCATATCCATACTACCACTGTCAAGCCTCTCATCCTGAGTCTCCTGTGAATCAAAAGGATCACTATCATGCCTTCTTTTAAATATCTTGATCCTTTTGCCTGCCACAAGATTCTTTATTTCTGTTCCATCAGGCTCACACAGAGTATACGTGGCATTTCCATGCACATGCTTGACAATGTAAGGGCCAAACCATCTTTTTGCAAATTTTCTTTGAACGGTGAATTGGTTGTCAAGGCTACTATCATACATTAGAACCCAATCACCTTCTTCAATAGATTTTGGCCGGAGTTTGTGTCTACTATCAAATCTTTCTTTATTTTTCAACCTTGCATCTTTCAAGCAAGCTTTAGCAAGCTCTATATCTCCAGGCCTCCTCTCTAACTGTCTTATTCGCAATGCAAGGAGGTCATCTCTGCTCAATCCTTCCACCCAGGGCAATACATTCCAAGTTAGAATTACTTCTTCAACTGGCATCACTGGCTTCTGACCATACATTAATTCTGCAAGCATGTATCCTGTCACAGAGCTATGAGTTGTACGGTCAGCCCACAAGGCATATGGTAGTAGCTTTGGCCACTCTCTCATTCTTTCTCTACATGCCTTAGCCAAAGCTTTAATGATTGGAGGATGTCCTCACTCACTTTTTCCATTGCCCTCAGGATTGTAAGCACATGTTAGGGACAGTTTGATACCAATTCTAGAGAAGAATTCCCTTGCTTCTTCAACATCTAGCTCACCCCTATCAGCTGTTATTTTCCCAACACAACCATATCGGCAGATCACATCTTCCAAGAGAAATTTGCATACTATTTCCGTACTCTTTGTTCTAAGAGCACGCCCTTCTACCTGATTTGTCAAATCTTCTCTTGCAAGTGCTATATACCGCATCTGCCAAATTCCCAAAGGCATTGTAACTAGATCCACTACCCATTTGTAGTGCATGGCAGGTGGGTAGGTTGGTTGCAAGCCATCACGATGCCGCACATTTGAGTACATTTGGCATACTATGCATGTTTCCACATATTGGGAAATATCCTTGTACATTCCTCTCCACCAATATTTTTCCTTTATTTTGGTAAAGGTGGCCCACACACTTCTATGCCCAGCCCAGAGACTCTCATGGAATTCTTTCACAAGCTTTCCTTGAGTCTCTTTATCACATATGACTCTCTGTGGCATAGCATTCCTCTGCTTAGAATGCTTCCAGAGATACCCATCCTTTAGGAAATAACCATATGCTTTTCTGCGGATCCTCTTAAATTCTGAGTCAGACCAATTTTCTTGCCTTGTCAGAGTACTCAAATATTAACCAATAAGCAACCAATCTCCTTCATATATTTCCTCAATAAAAGACTCAAGTGCATTTGATAGGCAAATATGATCCCCTTTTGCATATGCTGTAGTATAGAACTTTGTACCCACATCATCAATGTCACTAATCATCTCTTTCTCATCTTCATACCTGGCTCTTGATAGCATATCTGCAACTGGATTATCTTTTCCCGCAATATGCTCAAACTCAGGATTTAGTGACTTGATATAAGCAATCCACCTAAGCATAGCAATATCTGGAGTGGTACAACTTGCTATCATCCCAAGAAGTGGCAAGCAATCAGTTTCCACAAGTACAGATGCCCCAATAAGATATTCTTTTTCACATTTTAGAGCAGTGACTATCCCCCATAATTCTCTCTTGATCTGTGGATACTTTCGTTGCCGAAAGCTTAATACCTTTGCTCCAAATCTAATTACATACCTATGATCATCCTCATCATCTTGCCCTACTGCCCATCCTATCCCAGTAGGACTAGTATCAACTGTAACAATCACAGGCCTGCCACACTCATAATCTGCCTTTCTCAAAGTGGGTGATGATTGGAGCAAATATTTCAGCTTCCGCATAGCTTTAATATGTACTGCACTCCACAGAATTTTTTGATTTTTCCTCAAAAGTTGATAAAGAGGATCTGCTACATGTGCATAATGTGGGATCCTAATAACATAAAAGACACATTCTCCAAGAAATCTCCTCAGCTCTGTAACATTAATGCATGTCTCTTTCATTCTTTGTATTGCATCTATTTTGGCTGGACAAGGTTGGCGTCCACTAGTACTACAAAGATGTCCCACTATTAGCACTTCACCAACTCCAAACACTGATTTCAGCCCAGATAAAGTAAGATTCACTTCTTCAAGCCTGGATAGAATCATGTCACAATCCTTTATATGATTTGCCACAAACTTGCGGCACCCTTTTGAATCCAAATCCCCATCTTTGTCTTTCTCATCACAGCCCTTTATTGGTACATCATCCAAAAATGGCATAGTTTTTTGTGGTATGAAGTCTCGTAAGACTTTATTCATTCCATTCATCATATGTGCCACTGAGTTAGTGGCTCCCTGTGGTAAGGTACACATCCTTACTAATCCCAAAGGAGTTCTCATTGTGGTCAAGTCCCTGCTTTGTATATCCAGCTGGAACTGATCATATCCCGAATACAGATCACCCATAGAGTATATAGCTTTTCCTGCAAATGCTTCTGCAAACTCATCCACAATTGGACCTGCTCCCACATTCCTGATTGTGACTTTGTTTACAGGTTGCATGTCTTGAATAAAGCGCAATGTCCCATTTTTCTTTGGTACAGTAAACCATCTGTTGGAATATGGGGCACATGAAGGCTCCAAGATTCCCATCCTGATCTTTTCCTTTAGTAATTCCATCAACTTTGGCAAGAGAGCCTTTGGTACTGGAATTGGCCGCAGGTTCCAGGGCACATGTGGAACAGTAAAGATCACCATTGGTGCTGTTACACTTGGATCAACACAGCCTATCTCATGCGGCTGAAAAGCAAAAGCTTTCCCATTTTTTACAAGCATCTCCTCAAAGCATTCCCTTTCAACTGGCAACAGAAAATCCTTCTCACCAATCTTCAGCTCTTTTAGAGTTTCTTGAGTAAATTTATGCCCAATTTTCTTCGGATCTCTAAGATTTGGCTGCATAAAAGCTTCATCTATCTTCTCCTTGCTTCCTGGTGGCAAGGGCAAGGCAACTGGTTTCACCTTCTTTGCAACCGTTTTGTACTTTGTATCAACATGAGCATCCATCTCACAATTCATGTTTTTACATTGCACCCCCTCAAATTCCTGGATTATATCATACATCTCCACAGATGACACCTTTATCATTTCATTTCCACCCTGTAAGCATGCTCTTCCCATATCAAAAAGCACATCCATAGTATCTACACATGACACCTCATCAAGCACCCCTGAAATAAACTCATTCTTCCCCAAAAGACCACACTGCTCAAAACTTTTTTGTTCATTTTGTATATGTTTTCGCATACCACACTTCAAATCCTTGCTTTTTACAAAAACCAATGATCCATAGCTGGAGAATCCCTGAAAATTTGCTGAAAAGCTATTTACATTGATTGAGTCCTGCGAGAACTCATTTCCCCTTGTACCATTGGAATCCCGCTTTACAATGGCACCTGGCCAAAATCCCTCATCTCCCTGTAATTCATGAATTCTCTATTTATCTTTGGAAGTGACTGTGCTCGAAGAGACTCACGATTCCTTTCATGATTAATGCAAACTGTCAAAAACTGAACAGCTTTTTTGCCATCTTTACTCCTTATTCTTGCATATGCTGAACCATCATCCAAAACCTTTGTTTCCATCCTTACAGCTGTAATGTAGGGTTGCCCAAGGATAAGGGGATACGATGACATCTCCTGAACAAAGAAATTCTGATCATCCTTCACATCCCCTATAGTTACTCTTACATTTGGACATGCTGCATAAAGCTCTCCAGATGAGTTATTAGCTGCTTTAATCATCCACCCATGGTCCACATCCATTGGCCACTTACATTTGTTGTAGAGATTTTTAGCCATAAGATTTATTTCAGACCCATGATCAATTAGAGCGACATATGGCTCTTCCAAATCAACTATCTTCACAAGGGTTTCAGTGGTTGCTCTTGCCCAATGGCTCCTGGAGTAATGACTCTTTGTAAGAACTTCTTTTTCATCATCCTCTTCCACAAAGCGCACTTGTCGTGCCCCATCAGCAGAGTGATTACATTCCACCACATTTTCTCTCTCTTCCTTTTTCTGTACCTGTACTCCATGAGTCTTGGAAGTGCTTGCCTCCCCTTGTGATGGAATAGATTCAATTATGGACTGCCTTTTTCTTCGTATAATATCAATTATCTCATCATGAAATTCTTTCTTTGCAATCCCCAAGACTTCCCCTAGTGTGAATTCCACCCTGCTGTTTAGAATCCTTTCTTCAAGTACCTTTTTGAGATCTGTTGCAACTTCAATATCAGATTGAAGCTTGTAGAGTGGACTTTTCCCTTTACCCTTCTCCTTCATTTTTGCTGGCACTTCTTCCATTGAAACATCCTGTGGAGGTCTGCTATGCTGTGGAGGCATATGTGATGGCCCAGGATCCTTCTTTTCACTTCCACGTGTAACTCTTTTTGATGGCCCTCCTTCCTCATTTTCCCTTTTACGCTTCTCCTCTACCTGTGCCTTATTATTTTGGCATTTGGCAATATAGGCATGAATGGATAAAGAATCCACAGGCTCCTCCCAGCCAGTCTCAAGACGTATACAATCACCTGCCTCATGCAAAGCTTGCTTTGGCACTTTCTTTGACGCAATTAATTCCATTGTTGATGGCCAAAAATCCTCATTCTCATAATCCTCATCATTCTCAAATCCCTGCTTTAGTTGACCAACCTTTAATCCATAGGTTGCTGCCTCAACCATAGAAATGGCATGACTAGCAGCCATATCCTCTACCAGCTTTTTCATCCCTCCTTTCCCAAAGTTTGTACTCAATGGAAGACCAATCTCTGTAAGATGGATTTTCCCATCTTTGAAAAACACAAGTTGATTTTTAAGAGCTTCTTTATAGCTAGCACAATCCTTCTTTGCATGCTCCGGGTCATCACACCATATGCATCTATATGTAAACCCTTCTTTGCTTTGAGGCCTTTGCATAGAAGCCGGCCCCAATGGTAGACCTTTTTCTTCAATCCTGGACATCTTCAATTTTAAGTCACGCATACCCTTGATAAGCTCATCCACTGGCCCATCTACCTTGGGAATTGTAGCAGCTGGTTTGGGTAGATTCTCAGGGGTAACAGCAGCTATGGGGTTGCAGAGCCCATCACCATTTTATCCCTCCTCCGCTGCCGCTTTGCTAACATAGTAACTGCATCCTCAACATCATTCCAATCACTCTTTAATCCCTGCTCTGTATCCTTATCCTCAAGGAGGATTTCCAATTTCTCCTGGAGATCTTTCCCAGCTGCTTGTAAGAAGAGCTCTGTTTTTTCTCTGCCAAAGTTGCACGCTCTATCCTTGACAACTGGGCATAACGCTTCTCAAACTCTCTTAGCAATTCTGTGGCAGAAATCCCCATTTTAGATTTTGTGACCCATTCCAAGAAAGTTCGTTTGGTCACTCGCTCAGAATCCTCCATAAAATATTCATCCTTTAAAGCAAGCTTGAACTCTTCCCAATTTCTGCCACCCTGTGCTGTCTGCAATCCTTTTATGCGCTCTCTTATTTCAGGAACACATACCAGCTCGAAACTTCGAACCATGTCCTCCTCAGTCACCCTGTTTAGCTCCATCTCCTTTATATAATTGCGCAGGTACTTTGTAATGTACTTCCCATTAAATTGATCCATCTTTTTCACAATTGATTGTAATGCTTTGGTCGTGGAAATTTGTCCTCTTTCAGCAGCTTGTTGTTGTTGCATGTACATGGTAAACATCTGAAACATCTGCATAACTCCGGGGTCAAAATGAACCCCCTGACCCTCAGAATTCTCAGCCATAGCTTCCCTATATATTTCACCACACTCTCACCCCAGCAGTTTCACGTCGGGTTCACCAAAGTTGTCGTGATGTGTGCGGTACAGCCAGGAAAGTACGAGACTTCTAGCTGTGAGAGTGAATGTCAAGTCTAACAAGGAAACTAACGCACAAAATTTCCCAAGGAGTATTGATCATCACTATTTCCAATCACA
Organism: Cibotium barometz; assembly: GCF_041138505.1. Lineage (NCBI taxonomy): Eukaryota > Viridiplantae > Streptophyta > Polypodiopsida > Cyatheales > Cibotiaceae > Cibotium > Cibotium barometz. The sequence continues at coordinate 32,892,299 of NC_141098.1, forward strand.
ATTACATGTGTCGATTTACCTCAGTACATCCTTGAATTCATCCTGATGATTGAACAAAATTGCATACCAAGTGTTTGTTCCTTTACTCACTGACTTTTTTCTCGAAACCCTTTGAACCATTCACATGTAGGCATAACAAGGCCTTCCAATTTTTCCAATATACATGTGACCAGTTACATCCTTTACATCCAGTGCCATCAAAACCATTATATCAAGATGCTCTTTTTCACCTGAAAACCTGCCTTAATATTCTAACATCTCACAAGCAAAAGATAGCATTCGACATAGCTTTAACATACTCGTAATTTCCAAAATTCATTTGAGTAGAAAGTAAGGCCAATTACCCTCGACTTCAATGTATTTTTCACAAATCTCCGAGCTCCAAATTCTTTAGCTTTTTCCCAAAGTCTTTCTATTCATTTCCAAATTCTTTTTGATATATGGGATAAATGATTCTCTCAAACCGTATAGAGTGAGAGTATTTTTTTTAAAAGGAAATTTTAAAAAAAAATTTACTTAACTGAAGGAGAACATGCGTGGAATCTCTTGTTTTATTTCACTAGTCGCAAGCTGCACGCCGCCGACTGTTTGATGAAGGTCGTGAAAAAAAACGAAGAGTATCACCCTTTATAGTACTCAAGATTTCCTCCAAATCTAACATCTACAAGGCACAAACAGTGTATGTATTCTTGAAATAAAAAACACTGGTCGATTGGACACTATTCCCTTTTTCTGCAGAATTTTTTCCTCACTGGTTCTCGCCGCCGTCTGCCTCTGGTTTTTCTCTCCGTTTCCCGCAAGAGATGCGGCGTTGCATCACCTTTCTCCCCTTATAATCCGGAAATTCCCCATTTAAAAGCTGCGCTCGAATCTCCTTTTCCCATTATCTAGCAAATTCCATTAAAAAGAAATACATTTCTTTTTTACTCCACGTAAGCTGCCACCCACACTCTAATGCTTTCCATTGTTTTCCTTTTTAATGCCACACAATCTGCCCCCTTAGTGTAATACTCCTAACCTTAGCATTAAGGTAAGGTTCTCAATGCAAGGTAGTTCATTTAATTTTCTTCCCCGGCATTCAATAAATTCTTCGGCACTACTCTTGATGCCTCCGTAGTATATAAATCATCATATTGGCCATGTGATTTATAGACTCCCCAATTGTTCATTCAAGTATTTTCCCATGTCTTCATAAATACATTCCTTTGTGCATTGGGATGCCCTCATGTTTGCATTCCATAAGAGGTATTCACTGATTTGACCCAATCGATACCATTTAAAAGCTACCACACATTATGCACATGGGAAGCCATTAACATCATTAACTTATCCCTTTGGCGTGCCACTCATACCATCATATATAACTGGATGTTTCTAACTTACCCATGGGCTCTGAGTAACAGCAGAACCATCACCCTCCACACTCATATACAGAAACTCCTAGATCTGGCTCAGCCTCAGCTTGTCTTATTGAACCTCATTTACAATATGAACATATGTACATGGCATCATATAATGACTCGTCATGGCACATAACCTCATGCATCTGGATGTGTATTTGATGGCCTCACATGCACGGTTTCACACCATAGACGTGCCATGGCACGACAGCGCGTGCAAATCTGACCACTTCACTAGAAACATGGTGACCGAGTCCTTGTTTCTCTCCTTCTCCTCGCCACCAAAACTAGGCGGCTTTAAGTCTTTTAATAATGACGAAGTTGTTGTCGCTATACGGACGGCACCGCAGGTGCATCGACCTGTCCTCCTGCAACCACTCGCGAGGCTACGCTCACCTGTGCCGCAGGAGCTCGGCTACCACGAGGAGTCGGAGTACTAGCCGAGGTGGCTGTCACTCACTGCATCTAACCGTGTGGGGATACTCTGTATTATCATGACTAAGTCAGCCTGGACTTTACCCATATTGTTCAGTTTGGCATTAAGATATTTAAAAAGTCCACTAGAGAGTTCCGTCTTTGTCAGGACGTTGGCGTGAAAAGAGGAGGTCAGGCCTTAAAAGGAAAGGGTTTTGCAGTGATAAACAAGGGGATAGGACGGACCACGAAGGACAGGGTGGTCATTAGTCTAAAAAACCGCGACCATCCAAGAAGAAAAGAGACATCAAAATCCAAAAGAAAGAGCAGTATATTAAAGCGTGAAAGGAAAATCGCTGCTTTAATTGCAATGAGGTAGGGCACACGAAGGCTAAGTGTCCAAAGCCTAAAGCCAGAATGAGTGTGGCAACGAGCCCAAAAAAGATGATAAATCCTCGAGGCAGTTGCATACAGTGCAGAGACTCCCTCTCAGTTCCGCAGAGTTCAGAGAGGTGACAGTGTGTCATTGTGATGAGCATCACGCTTGTTCAGTGACACCAGTGATGTGACAGCCTACTATAGGTCCGCATGATATGGTGCGCATGTGACAGCCTACTATAGGTCCGCATGATATGGTGCGCATGTATGGCACCATAGGTGGCCGTAGAGTCACAGTTTTTATTGATGATGGAGCTAGCCACAACTTCTTGAACTACTCGTTAGTCAAGAAGTTGGGGTTGACTGAGACTCGGAGTGATCATGAGTATACTGTTGGCCTAGCCAACGGATATGACAAAACGGTATGGAATACCGGTATTGGGGGTCCCATTATCTATGCAGGACTACGACACTCCGCTTGACTTTCAGGTCATGCACTTAGCCAGAGCAGACGTATATCTAGGCAGGGAGTGGCTGTATGGCTTGGACCCTAGTCTAGCTCGAAATTACCTACATAACACGCTATGTTTTGAGCACGGAGGTAGAGTCATTACCCTGTAGGGCGATCGTACTATCCCCACCACACCACTTATTTCCTCCATGGAGCTGTGTACAGCGGTCCACAGAGACCAGATAGCAGAGGTATATGCTTGTTACCCTCTTTTGAATTTTGTTTCCGTTGATGAAACTGAAATTGATGTTTGCATAGATAAACAAGGAAAATAAAATAGCCTTGGACGAGACCCATTATTTGAAAACCCTGTTTGCGATTCAAACAAGAAAAAATCCAAGGTGAAAGAGACATTAAAGAAAAAGTACGTAGATGCTTTAATAAATTTATTATAGGAATTTCAAGATGTTATTCCTGATGATTTGCCAGATGGCTTACCACCATCTAGAGAAGTAGACCATGGCATCGAAGTTATGCTGCCAGGATCAAAACCTATAAGCAAACCTGCTTATAGATTAAGCCACTCCGAGGCATAGGACGTGGAAAAACAATTAACGAAATATTTGAACAAAGGCTTTATTCGGCCTAGTTCAAGTCCGTGGGCATCACCTATTCTTCTGGTAAAGAAGAAAGACGGATCTATGCGGATGTGCATAGAATATAGGGCTCTTAATCAGATAACGATTAAGAACAAGTATTTGATGCCATGCATGGATGAGTTGTTTGATCAACTCTATGGATCGAGATACTTCACAAAAATAGACCTGAGATCAGGATATCATCAGGTTAGAATTAAACAAGAAGATGTTGCGAAGATAGCATTCAGGACTCGTTTCGGGCATTTTGAGTTTTTGGTTATGCCATTTGGGCTAACCAATGCTCCAGCAACGTTTATGACACTCATGGACAGCATTTTATGTCCATATCTAGGAAAATTCGTAGTAGTTTTCCTAGATGATATTCTTGTGTACAATAAGACAGAGAAAGAACACATAGAGCATTTGCATCTAGTGTTCGAGTTGTTGCGAGAGCATAAACTATTTGCAAAGAAGAGAAAATGTAAATTTTTTAAAATAGAAATTCACTACCTTGGCCATATTATATCCGTTCGATGGTACGCGGATGGAGCCAGAAAAAGTAGAGTCTATTTTTAAATGGCTAGCGCCGAAGAATCTCGAGGAACTGCAGATTTTTCTTGGCATGTCGGGGTTCTACCAACAGTATGTGAAGGACTACGCAAAGATCGTAGTCCCATGGACTAACCAGTTTTACGGTCAAAAACTAAAAACATTAGTTGGGGGGAAGCCAACACAAGAGCTTTGATAAGCTCAAGGTGACCGTAGCTGCACCTGTTTTGACTATTGTCGATCCAAATGAGCCGTTTGTTTTGGAAACAGACGCTAGTAATGAGGCCATTAGGGCCGTACTTATGCAAAGGGGACGCCCAATTGCATTTGAGAGTAAAAAGTTAGATCGTGCGCAGCATAACTACTCATCTTACGAGCGAGAGTTACTAGCGATAGTTCATGCACTAAAAAAGTGGAGACACTATTTATATGGTGCTACTTTTGAGGTCCGAACGGACCATGAAAATCTGAAATGGCTTTCAAGTCAAAATGAACTGAAGGGTAGAAAAGCTCGGTGGGTAGAGATTCTACAGGAGTTTGACCTCCTTCAGATACGTTACCAGAAAGGTAAGTATAACATGGTGGCAGATGCACTTAGTCGCATGCCACAAATTAATGAACTTAGTTTCACAGTATTCAAGAATGATTTCTTGGAGTCACTACGTGGTATATGTGAGCATGATCCATCTTTTACAGAGGTCTGGCGTGCTGTACGCGTACGCACTTCTTCACAGATGCGACCACCTCCCTCGTTTGCACGTATTGCTGATTCAGAGAGACTGGCCGAAGGTGCAGTGGGAAGGGAAGTGAGAGTTAGTCTCCGAAGAGACTAACCGTGTCTTCTGGATATAGTTTGGAGCCGAGAGTTAGTCCGGAGAGACTAGTCGTGTCTTCTGGGTATAGTTTGGAGCCGGAGAGCTCTGACGTAGGCCCTTCATCACCTTTGATTGCCACAGCTTCAAAGGGGAGTGATAAACTTCGTCGGGGAGAGAAATATGCTAATTACTCCATTGACGAGATGGGTACTTACTCTACAAGGGTAGAGTATGTGTACCAACTATTGGTGACTTTCGGGCCCAAATTCTTAAAGAAAGTCATGATAGTCCAAGTGCGGGTCATCCCGGGATTCACAAGACCTATGCACTATAGTAAAAAGACAGTTTTATTGGCCTAGTTTGTTTAAGGACATCCAGGCTTATGTGCTGAAATGCAGTAAGTGCCAGGTCAATAAACATGAACGTCTTAAGGTTGGAGGACTACTCCATCCGCTAGAGATTCCTCAAGGGAAATGGGAAAGCATTTCCATGGATTTCATTACTGGTTTACCCAAGACAAGTCGAGGGAATGACTTGATGTGGGTGGTAGTGGTGGACAGGTTAACTAAAATGGCAAAGTTTATCGCCACGAAGAAAACTGTTAAAATGCCAGAGTTGGTAAAACTCTTTATTAAACATCTCTACAAGCTATATGGCCTGCCTGTAGATATAGTGTTGAATAGAGATAGAAAGTTCAACAGTCATTTTTGGAGGGAAGTCTTGAAAAAGTTGGATACTACTCTGAGTATGAGTACGGCAGATCATCCAGAGTTTGATGGTCAAACTAAAAGAGTTAACCAAATTCTAGAGGATATGTTGCATTCTTATGTTAGTAAGAAGCAATCTAATTGGGAAGAGTACTTGCCCTTATTGGAGTTTGCCTATAACAGCTCCAAACACTCAGCGATTGGATTTACACAATTCATATTAATGTATGGATTCCAGTCGAGATCTCCGATGGTTGTAGGCCTAAAAAAGGAGAAGATTCAATCTGTCAAGGATTTCCTTGAAGATATGAATGATATGCTCAGAACCACACGTGAGAGCATTCGTAGTGCTCAAGATCGCACTAAAACTTATGCGGATAAAGGACATAGAAAGGTGACCTTTGCAGAAGGTGACTTTGTATTCCTCAAGGTTCCTATGCAGTCAGAAACCATGAAAACGGGAAAGTGTGATAAACTTTCTCTGAGATATTGTAGTCCTTTTAAAATCCTTAAGAAGATTGGGGACGTATGGGGACGTAGCATATAAACTTGAGTTACCAGAGAGTTCTCAAGTCCATCCTGTCTTCCATGTTAGTAAACTGAAGAAATCACTTCATGGGTTAGAGAACGCAGTTTCTCTAGAGATTTTGGTGGACTTGATAGAGCCACCAAAGATACCACATGAACCTAAAAAGATTCTAGAGTATCGTGACAGACAAACCCGACATAAAGTGTACCAGGAGGTACTTGTTAAATGGATAGATAGGGATGAGGAGGTACTTGTTAAATGGATAGATAGGGATGAGGAGGTAGCTACCTGACGCCGTAGTGCAATTTCCAAGAGGTTTCCCCAGTTTGTTTTCCAGGACGAAAACTCTTCTTAAGGGGGGGTAATGTCACGTAGGTTGTAATGCCTGTGTGACCGACGGGGCAAACCGGCGGATGGCCAAGGACGTGGCCATCCGGGGTTCAGTGGGAGAGGACGCCCATGCGGAGTCATGGGCAGCCAGGCTAGTGTGGACGGCAAGCCACACACTATATAGCCTGGGGGATGAGGGGCAATCCTCAGTCTTCCTCTATGGCAGGGTGGTGAGCCAGAGGCCGTCCCCTCCTGTGGTAGCGCCCGTAGCGGTGTTACAGCAGTGATCTAACATTATGTTTCTTATTGATCATTAGGTTAAGCATAATAGAAGCAAACCCTAATCATTAGGTCACACCATCACTTGTAGAGTGATGGATAGGAAAAGAAACAGGAATAGCAAGGGAAAGGGGAAGAAGAAGAAGATATGCATTAGAATAAAACATAGGAGAAAAATATCATCAAGAGCTTACACCATAGCCATTTGTTGGTGATGAAGAGAAAGAGTCTCATAAAGAGGAAGGGGAAGGGGAAGAGGGTGGGGAATATAAAGAGTACAAATGCACGTGAGGGGAGATAGATTGATGGAAGGGAGGAGTCGGTGCAGTAACTCAAGGAAAGGAATGGAGGGAATTTTTTTGGAGAGAGAAAGATAGGCGCCAGCAGCACTGCAACTTCAAAAAGTTATTTTTCTTAGTCTTGCTATAAGCGCCGCTAAAAATGATGCCTAGTGGCACTTTAATGGTGCTTATAGAGGGGTTAAAAGTGACTGTTATAGAGACTTCCAGAGAGAAAATCTATGCATGTACCATTGACACTGCTAGATTTAGTGCATGTATTTATATTGACTTTTTTAATTGGACACTTTTTGTGCCCGATACAGATGTCTTCTACTAGTTTGATAGTGATCAGTCACTATTAATTGGAGGTCTAGAGTGGTTGCGAAGAAGAATTCCTTTTTCATGTGCAATATGCAATAATGTTTGTGTACGTGAACATCGAGTGGCATCATTGGAGCATATTAGAAAATGGGGATTGTTTAAACCAATGCCAGTCAACTTATTGATCCAAGACAATTCTTCGGTTAGTATATAAACTTATGAGATGAAATGTAAACTCATGGTTTTCCATATGTATTTTTGAGTGTCATTTTTAGATATGGTTCAACAGGATGAGGAGGGTATGGACATTCGTGCACAAGTACTACACAATATGCCTCATTATTCTATCATTGCGAAAAACTTGAGGAAGGAGTACAAGCTTTGTAAGGAGCACCGGGAAAGTGGAGCATGTTCAAATAACAATGGGCCATGCGGACCATAATGTATACTTCAATCCAAATGGGTTCACCCCATCCATACCCAATCCAAGCTGTAAAATATGGAGCTCATCTTTGAACTATGGCCATCCATCCTCAATGTGAGCCCAAGCCCCTGAGTTGGCAGGAATCCTCCTCATGCCATTGGTTGAACAACGGTTCACATGCCATGTCATTAACTTAGCAATGGATTGACACCGGAACATATGTTGAGTGCGAGGTATAATAGGAAAGTGCCTCGATACCTTTTGCAAAAATTTTTCACCCTGTAACAATCCTCTCCACAAATTGGACATTTCATGACATTGGAAAAAGGTACCCTTGAATAGTACACAATCATTATTACGACATGCATGAATTTGAGTGTAATCCATAGCAAGCTAGCAAAGTTTTTTTTCGAGCATCACTTCTTCTTGCGAGCATTAAATTGTTGGTTGGGAGCATGTTCTTTAATAATCAGAGTAGGCTATTCACACTACTATTGCTCTATCCATATGTTGTTTGCAAGTTGAGGATTTTCAAGCATTCTTGCAAGGTTGAGTACTTTGGACCCTCGTACAAAGGTGTGTTAGCCTCTTAGTGTAACACATCCTCTCTTTCACGTGTTTCAAAGTTATTTGTCTGTTTCTCACCCTCGCTTTGAAAAAAGTGAGTGATCATCTTCTCCATGACATCCTCTTCCTTATCTCATGTAGAGAAAATCATGGATCTTCCAAATGTTAATGGAATGTTCAAGGGTATCTTGAAGTGGACTATGCATGATTTTTAAGACTATATGGAGTCAGGTATGTTATACTCATAAATTGATCCTTATCTAAGCATACACAAATGATTCATTTATAACTCTAATGTATTGTAATGTCTAATAACTTTCAATTCTTACATGCCAATTTTGTAGGTCCCACAACTACAGGATATAATGCATGTCTAATTTGTGGTCCATAACTTGTATCCAAAAATACATATGCACTAAAGAAAGTGATGTATGATGACCACCATCAATGTCTTCCTCCAAAGCACCCTAATTATGCTGCATCAGAGGTTTCTCTGATTATGATGAGAGGTAAAGAGTAGGACCCCATGTGGCATTTGCCTCCTATAATGTCATTAGAGGGAAGGTGGAGAGATGGAGAGTGGGATGCAAGATGGAGCGTGACTCCCATCACAATACCTACGGGTATGATAAGGTACTCAATCTTCTATCATTTACCATATTGGAGAGAGTTAAGAATAAATTATCTTTTGGATCCAATGCACATTTTTAAGAATGTCACATCAATGATTTGGGACGATATAATTGGTGAAAATATACCCGTGCAATAAGGGATAACCTTAAGGATATCAAACACATAGAAAATGCATAAGGATTTCAAATACATAGAAAATGCATGGCCAAGGGTAGTCAATTTGATAACCTTAAGGATATCAAACACATAGAAAATGCATGGCCAAGGGTAGTCAATGACAAGGTGATTTTACCAAAGGCACCATGGAGGTTGATAAAGCAAGAGGAAAAGAATGTCAAGAATCAAGTTTCATCTTTTCATATACCAACCAGTGTAATGCACTCATTAAAGGGTGCATTTACAATGATGAAGTGAGAACCAAGATATATCTGAAGGTAGAGAAATACATCTTCATTGGTTATGCTTTGGAGTAGAAAGATTATAGATACTATAATCCTACAACTCATGAGATGCGAGTAAGCATAGATGTCTTTGATGAGATTAGTATCTAGTATGCACCAATGAAGGCAACTAAACATGTACATGTAGGAATTAATGATACCACATGTAGATTATCAATCACAAGTGCTTAGTGGACCTAGAGATTCCTCTAGTGTAAGTGGATCCAATTTTAGTCCATGGCTAGGTAGGTTGAGGACAAAGATGTAGGCCCACAAGTCCAACAATACAATGTTTGAGTTGTGTTGTTGGACTTGTACATCAATTTGCAAGCCCGCATGAAGCCATACTTGGATGTTGGTTCACTATTGATTATGGACTTTTCTATGAGGTTGGTAGAGAGATACAGCTACATGGGTGTACAAATATTGATTGGATTGGTAGTAGTAATGTCTCAAATAGGAGATCTACCAAAACTTTATATTTCCTTTTGGGAGTCTGTTTGTGCATTGGAGTAGCAAGAAACATTTGATAGCTACCTTTTCAAGTATAGAGCCAGAGTACAAGGGCATTGTTATGGCGAATTATGAGGTATCAGGTGGATGACATCGTCACAAAGGCATTGGTGGTTAGCATGAATAGATTTCAATTGGCATAATTTATCAAGAATACTAAAACCTCTTGCTCTACTTCTTAAAGGACAAGCAATGACTGCACTAACCAATCATGAAGAAAATCTCACACACCATTAAAATAAAACCTACAAAGCAAAGGACTTGTACATATCTTGCATGGTTTCCTTAAACACCCTTATAAAATATGCCTTTGATATATATGAGCAAGTCGACAAACCTCTTCTTTGCAAGGTAACTATTTATTAACTATTCATGTTCTCTCCAACTTCTCTTCTTTTGAAGGAGCTTGTGGAGGATCATGTCTTGGATTGTGTGTGGTTTAGAGGTGGTTCACTACTAGCCTGTTTTCTTTTGAGGATGCTTTCTTGCACATTGCTTGTAGATTATTGTAGTAATGAATTAAATGAAGTGAGTGAAACCCACTTGGCATTCTCATGACAAGACCGACTACAATGTATAGCAAACACAATCTGATAATTGTTGAATTCTCAACTCTTGTCCACTTTCACTCCATCTACCTGAATCAAAACCAACTGCAATGTATAGCAGACACAACCTGGAAATCATTACATTCTTAATTCTTATAGCCACTTTCACATGACAAGACCAACTACAATGTATAGTAAGCACAACGTGATAATCGTTACATTCTTAAATCTTACCACTTTCATTGCCATCTACTTGAATTGAGATGCACAAAAGCATCCTAGCTGCCCATGCATCAACATCATTATTTAACAAGAAATGAATGAGGTACGTCATTATTTAACAAAAAATGAATGAGGTATATCATTATTTAACAAGAAATGAATGAGGTATATTCACTTATGTATGAAACCACATTACTATAATCCTTATTACTCTAAATTCTCTAAATGATAATGTGGACATATTTATACTCCTCATTAGGTGTTTAGCAATGTATGGATTAATTCTAAATTCAATTGAAGATTAGCTGTCAAAGCCTATAGATCACATAAATAAAAAATACATTTTTCTAACCTCAAAACTTAAGGTAGAGTTCTTATAAATAGGCTTCAAAAATACATCTTGTAACCTCAAAACTTAAGATGGATGATTGTTATTTTAGATTTTAGTTTGTGCGAACACCCTATTTGCATGTTAACATCCCTTATTTTGTTTTGGTCAAAAGATAAGGATACAATTCCTATAAGCATATGCAGGGGTGGTTCTAACTAATGATCATTTGAATTGTGCAAAACCTCTCTTGTGTTTGCTATCACAACTCTATCTCTCTCTATCTTACTCTTGTTATCTCTCTATCTCTGTGCTGCACCAATTCAGCATGGCTTGAACCTCCATCCCTCTCTTTGTACATGCTTTTGGCACCATGAATGCTAACATGGTATGATGTGTTTTCTGAATAGTGTAGTAAAACACACATCAAGGATAGCGTGTAGGGCAAGGTAGCAAAAAAAACACAAAAAGAGCACTCAAGGTGGCCTATAGTAAACCTAGATATAGCAACCAACATGACAATCACGTGGGGTTTCTAGTAGCCTCCTACAGCCATTAATGCAAGGCAGAGAAGGCCAATTATTGTTCCACATGCATTTATCTCTATACATATATTAAGCTCTGTGCATAGAGCTTAATCTATGCAAGCATTAAGCTCTGTACATATATTAATCTGCATTAATCTCTATGCATAGATTAAGCTCTATGCATAGAGTTTAATGTGCGCGTAAGCCTAAGATAATCCTAATTTACCTCGACAACCAAGGGTGCAATAATAGGTAGATGTAAAGCATAAATGATTAGAGGGCTTACCTCTTTTTGGTGAAGTTGAAGGAGAGGATTAGAGGACCTACAAACCAAAAGATTAAACAAAGTAATTAGTAATACAAACCCCTAAAATCTTAATGCGTAGATTTAAAACCCTAAAGAATACAAGAAAAATAGAGCTTACCTCTATATTGTCTAGCTAAAAGAGATGATTAGTGCAAGACCTAAAAAACATAAAAAGACAAAGAAACAAATTTAATTAACTCTACCTACCAAATATAAGAAAGATACAAAATACCAATACACATTAAGCATAGACACAAAAAGGAGAAGGAGAAGCAACAAAAGTATAAGGTTAGTACTCTATGCATTAATTTTAATCTCATTATGTTTCTTATTGATAATTAGGTTAAGCATAATAGAAGCAAACCCTAATCATTAGGTCACACCATCACTTGTAGAGTGATGGATAGGAAAAAAATAGGAATAGCAAGGGGAAGGGGAAGAAGAAGAAGAAATGCATTGGAATAAAACATAAGAGAAAATTATCATCAAGAGCTTACACCATAGCATTTGGTGATGAAGAGGAAGGGAAAGGAGAAGAGGACATGGAATATAAAGAGTACAAATGCATGTGAGGGGAGCTAGATTAATAGAAGTGAGGAGTCAGTGCAGGAACTCCAGGAAAGGAGTGGAGGGATTTTTTCTGGAGAGCGAAAGATAAGCTCCAATAGCACTGCAGGTTCAAAAAGTTAATTTTCTAAGTCTTGCTCTATAAGCATCGTTAAAAACAATGCCTAGTCGCGCTTTAATGGTGCTTATAGAGACGTTCAAAGTGACTGTTATAGAGACTTCCAGAGAGAAAATCTATGCACGTACCACTGACACACTGCTAGATTTAGTGCATGTATTTATACTGACTTTTTAAATTGTACACTTTTTGTGCCCGATATACAGATGTCTTCTACTAGTTCGGATAGTGATCGATTGCCACCATTAATTGGAGGTCTAGAGTGCTTGCAAAGAAGAATCCCTTTTTCATGTGCAATATGCAATAATGTTTGTGTACGTGAACACTGAGTGGCATCAAGTGATGTGTACTTGGTATTTTTTAGTACAGAGGATCAGGTGGATGACATCGTCACGAAAGCATTGGGTACTTAGCATGAATAGCTTTCAATTAGCAAAATTCATCAAGATTACTAAAACCTCCTTATCTACTTCTTAAAGGACAAGCAATGACTACAATAACCAATCATAAAGAAAATCTCACACACCATTAAAATAAAACCTACAAAGCAAAGGACTTGTAGATATCTTGCATGATTTCCGTAAACACTCTTGTAAAATATGCCTTTGGTATATATGAGCAAGTCAACAAACCTCTTCTTTCAAGGTAACTATTCATGTTCTGTCAAAATTCTCTTCTTGTGAAAGAAGGAGCTTGTGGAGGATCATGTCTTAAATTGTGTGTGGTTTAGAGGTGGTTCACTACTAGCCTATCTCCTTTTGGGAATGCTTTCTTGAACATTGCTTCTAGATTATCATAGTAATGCATTTAATGAAGTGAGTGAAACCGACTTGGCATTCACATGACAAGACCAACTACAATGTATAGCAAACACAACCTAATAATTGTTGAATTCTCAATTCTTATCCACTTTCACTCCATCTACTTGAATCGAAACCAACATGTACAGCAGACAGAACCTGAAAATCGTTACATTCTTAATTTTAGGTCCATTTTCACATGACAAGACCAACTACAATGTATAGCACAAACAACCTGATAATCGTTGCATTCTTAAATCATATCCACTTTCATTGCCATCTACCTGAATTGAGATGCACAAATGCATCCTAGTTGCTCATGCATCAGCATCATTATTTAACATGAAATGAATGAGGGATCTCATTAATTAACTAGAAATGAATGAGGGATATTCACTTACATATGAAACCACATTACTATAATCCTTATTGCTCTAGATTCTCTAAATGATCATGTGGACATATTAATACTCCTCATCAGATGGTTAGCAATGTATGGATTCTCTAAATGATCATGTGGACATATTAATACTCCTCATCAGGTGGTTAGCAATGTATGGATTAATTCTAAATTCGATTGAAGATTAGCACAAAGCATATAAATCGTAGAAATAAAAAATTCATTTTTCTAACCTCAAAACTTAAGGTATAATTCTTATAAATAGGCTTCAAAAATACATGTTGTAACCTCAAAACTTAAGACGGATGATTGTTATTTCAAACTCTAGTTTGTGTGAACACCCTATTTGCATGTTAGCATCCCTTATTTTATTTTGGTCAAAAGATAAGGCTAGAATTCCTATAAGCATATGCATGGGTGCTTCTAACTAAGCATCATTTGAGTTGTGCAAAACCTCTCTCTTGTTTGCTATCACAACTCTATCTCTATACCTCTTACTATTGCTATCTCTCTATCTCTATGCACCAATGCAGCATGGCTTGAACCTCCATCTCTCTCTTTGCACTTGCTTTTGGCAACACCATGTCGAATTCTAACATGGTATGATGTGTTTTCTGAATAGTGTAGCAAAACACACATCAAGGATGGCTTGTAGGGCAAGGTAGCAAAAAAAACACAAAAGGAGTAGTAAACATGGCCTATAGTATACCTAAATATAGCCACCAACATGACAATCATGTGGGGCTTCTAGTAGCGTATAGCCATTAATGCAAGGCAGAGAAGATCAATTATTATTCCACATGCATTCAAGTCTATACATACATTAAGCTCTATGCATAGAGCGTAATCTATGCATGCACTAAGATCTATGATCATTAGGTTAAGCATAATTGTCAGGACTATGGTCCTACGGAAGTCGAACCCTACCATAAGTTACTAGCTTTCGGAGTCTCGAGAGTATTATTAGTGCTAGCGGGGTTCGGGGGTTAATGGGCGTTAGGGTTTGGTCGATGTGTGTACGCGGGAGTGCGGCGTAAGCGATGCAAGTCCATCCACTTGTGGTAAAATGTATGGACCGCATCCTTGTTACGATCGCGCTCCTCTCCCTTAAACACAGGCGGCTTCACGTTTTTCAACATAGCCCCTTCTTGCGTTGCAGATGGTGTAATAGATTCTACTGTAGGATTTGGAACAAGAGGAGGCATAACTATCGGAATAGGCCCTCCACTTGCCGCCGATCCACTTGCAAAACATGCCATAAATTCAGTAAAAAGTGTGCTCATGTTTGTGAGATTGGTATTGACATTTGTTATAGTGCGCTCAAGTGCAACTACCCTTGAAGTGAGACGCCCAAACTCTAACGTGTCTACCAAACCATAATCATCTATTCGACTCGCACCCCCTTCGGCATCGGTCATGTTGTCATCCCGATCAGGTGCAACGGCCTGTCGCGAATCACCCACACCACCACCCAAAGGGTGTGCCTCACTAACATCATGCATATCATTCTCAAAATCGAAGTGAACATGAGACGGTTCCGCTGAGGCCATGGTATGCACGTGCTTACAAATAGAGAACAGATTACCTTCAAAAGCGAACTCCAATTGAAGCGTCGTAGAAGAATTCCTCTTGTATGCACGGAAATCGAGAAGAAATCACCACTTGAGTCATCAATCAACACATGCATGCAAAAAAGTGTGTTGCATGTAGCATGTCGTTGAAGATCCGTCCACCAAAAACTTCCAAACTTGGAGCATAGAAAACTCCTCTCACAAATTGAAAGAAGGAAAGTTGAAGGTGAAAAGGTCACTTTCCTTGTAGTTTGTGTCACTTTCCTTGTAGTTTGTGTCCTCCCTTGAAAGAATAAGTAGAGTTCTTTTGAAGAGAAGAACAACACAAGTGAAAAGGTTAAGTGGCTAGCACACTTGCCTTGGAGCTTGAGGTGGTGGGTTCAAAACCCCACTCCTTGGATGGTGAAGCCTCCCCCTTGTGCGACTCAAGTAAGGGAGAATTCTCGCGCGCTCGCCAACGGCGTGCCAATGATCGCCTTCTAGGACTGCCGGACTGCCTTGGTCGCCGCCTTAGGTGGCCGCCTGGTGGAGCCGTGCGGACGACGGGTAGGCGGCGAAGACGCTCGCTGTGGGCTGTTCACACAGGCGCGCGTAGGCTGCGGCTGCGCTCATGGAGGTCACCGTACGGGCGGCGGCTATGCTCGTTTCTTTTGCTGCAGCGTCGAGCTCGTTCTCGTGCAGGTCACGCCGCCGGCCGCTGGCTCTGATGTGCATGATGTTTCTTCTTCAAATGAATCTTCCTCAGCGATGCCTTCTTTCTCTTTACCTTCTTCTAAAATCTCTTTAAATAATCTTAAGCAACCAGTTAATGCTTTGTCTTTGCAACAACTGTTACAAGAATTTAAAGATATTTTTCCTAATGATTTACCAGAGGGTTTGCCACCCGAACGAGCTTTGCCTCATCGCATTGATGTCGTTCCGGGCACCAAACCAATTAGTAAGCCGTTGTACAGGCTTAGTGCGACTGAAGCAGCTGAGGTGGAATGTCAGCTTGCTGATTACCTTAGTAAGGGCTTCATTCGCCATAGTGCTTCACCATGGGCATCGCCCATTCTTTTGGTGAAGAAAAAGGATGGATCCATGCGCATGTGTGTGGATTATCGCTCCTTGAATGCGGTAACCATTAAGAACAAATACCCGCTACCTAAGATAGATGAGTTGTTTGATCAACTCAAAGGTGCGAAGTATTTTTCTAAAATTGATTTACGTTCAGGATATCATCAAGTGCGTATTAACGCTGATGATATAACCAAGACTGCGTTCCGGACTCGCTTTGGACACTATGAGTTTTTGGTTATGCCGTTTGGGCTTACTAATGCCCCGGCAACGTTTATGATGCTTATGGATAGCGTACTAAGGCCGTACTTAGGCAAATTTGTCATTGTCTTTCTTGATGACATTTTCGTCTATAGTTCGACTTTAGAAGAGCATTTGGAACACTTACGAAAAGTTTTTCAGTTACTACGCGAGAATGCACTTTACGCGAAAGAAAGTAAGTGCGAATTTCTCAAGGATAGCATACAATACCTAGGTTATGTAATTTCTGCAGACGGAATTGCTATGGATGCTAGTAAGGTTGATGCTATTATGCGATGGCCAACACCTCGAAGTAAGGAAGAACTTCAAATCTTCTTGGGAATGGCAGGATTTTATCGCAAATATGTGAACGGTTATGCAAAGATTACCGCTCCCATGACTGATCAATTGAAAGGTGCAGCAATTACCTTTCAATGGCGTGAGGAGCAACAACGTAGCTTTGATAAGCTTAAAGTTGCTTTGGCTACAGCTCCCATCTTGGCAATTGTGGATCCTCAAAAACCATTTGTGATTGAAACGGATGCCAGTGCTAAGGCAGTGGGTGCGGTTCTCATTCAAGATGGTAATCCTGTTGCCTATGAGAGCAAGAAGCTCAATCGTGCTCAACAAAACTACTCAGCTTACGAGCGTGAGCTCTTTGCCATCATATATGCCTTACAAAAATGGCGACATTACTTATATGGTGCGCAATTCGAGCTTGTTTTTTATCATGAAAGCATAAAGTGGTTTATGAACCAAACAGATTTGCAGGGTCGAAAGGCCAGATGGGCTGAGATCCTTCAGGAGTATGATTGCAAGCTACGCTATCGCAAAGGACGTTACAATATTGTAGCTGATGCTTTGAGTCGTATGCCAGAGATTAATTCGCTGCTATTCACAGAGTTGAAAAGCAAATTGTTAGAATCTTTACGAGGCAAATGCAAGCAGGATTCAACATACTCAAAGGTGTGGAATCATGTTCAAATGAGGGGTCCCTCTCACTCAAACGGTAGTGTTCCCAGTTCTTCCACACATGGTTCTTCTTTATCACAAGATGAACTACAGCGATGGAAAAACTTTTCCATCGATGATGGATACTTACTCCACAAGGGGAGAGTTTGTGTTCCATTGGACTTAGACACTAGGCGCCAAATTCTTTTTGATAGTCCAAGTGCAGGTCATGCGGGCATTCGCAAAACGTATGCTCTCGTAAGAAAGTATTTCTATTGGCCTGGACTTCACAAGGATGTTACTGACTATGTTCTGCAGTGTCAGAAGTGTCAAGTGAACAAAGCAGAACGTCTTAAAGCTGGTGGGTTACTGCATCCATTAGAGATTCCCGACGGAAAGTGGGAAAGTATCTCTATGGATTTTATAACAGGCTTGCCCACAACGAATCGTGGACATGATGCTATTTGGGTAATCGTGGATCGATTAACCAAGCTTTGTCGGTTTGTGCCTACTAAGAAAACAGTTACAACTCCAGAATTGGGATGCCTTTTCGTGGAGAATGTTTACCGACTTTATGGCTTACCGTCCAATATTGTCAGTGATCGCGATCACAAGTTTAACAGCCATTTTTGGCGAGCAGTATTCAGTAAGCTAGGTACTATGTTGAACCTTAGTAGAGCTGATCATCCGCAGACAGATGGTCAGACTGAACGGGTTAATCAAGTGCTGGAAGATATGCTTAGGGCATATGTCAGCAAAAAACAATCTGATTGGGAGTCTTATTTGCCTATTCTTGAGTCTGCTTACAATAGTGCAAAGCATGTCTCGACAGGCTTTAGCCCTTTCATGTTGATGTATGGTTTTCAGCCATGTTCACCAGTGTCAGTGGGACTGGCGAATGAGAAAATCAGTCAGGTTAAGGATTTTATCCAAGACCATATGGATATGTTGCGCCTTACACGATTAAATGTTCGTCAAGCGCAAGATCGTTATAAGAAGTTTGCAGACCAAAAACGTAGGCCACTTCACTTTCAAGAAGGTGATTGGGTGTTTGTGAAGGTACCAGAAAACTCCACCAGTTTAAAAACAGGTCCCGTACCAAAATTGTCGCCCCGATTTTGTGGACCGTTTAAGATACTCAAGAAGGTGGGCCCAGTAGCCTATAAACTTGAGTTACCAGCACATTCCAAGGTTCATCCCATCTTTCACGTAAGCCGTTTGAGGAAACGCCTTATGGGTCATGAAAGGCCGGTGGATGATTCTTTCTTGGTAGAATATGTGGAACCCCCAATACTGCCTCATGAACCAGAAAGAGTATTGGATTACCACATGTTACGTACTCGCAACCAAGTTCGAAAACAAGCTCTTATCAAGTGGAAGGACCATCTAGAGGAAGGCTCCACTTGGGAAAACATTAGTGTGATGAGGAAACGTTTCCCCACTTTTGTTTTCGAGGACGAAAACTCTTTTCGAAGGGGGGAGTAATGTCAGGACTATGGTCCTACGGAAGTCGAACCCTAGCATAAGTTAATAGCTTTCAGAGTCTCGAGAGTATTATTAGTGCTAGCAGGGTTCAGGGGTTAATGGGCGTTAGGGTTTGGTCGATGTGTGTACACATCTAAGTTAGCACGGCTCTTAAGTAAGATGGGCGGCCGGGCTAGGAGGTGTGGACACAGGCCAGGGTTTTGGTATAAAACCCAACGAGAAACCCTAACTCGTCATTATATGGTTGGGAGGTGAACCGACTTCCACCCTCTCTTCTTCTCCACGCCTAGGCTATGGCGGCTTGAGGAACACGCAGCCGTAGAGCGGAGGCATCACAATAATAGAAGCAAACCCTAATCATTAGGTCACACCATCACTTGTAGAGTGATGGATAGGAAAAGAAACAGGAATAGCAAGGGGAAGGGTAAGGGAAAGGGAAAGAAGAAGAAGAAATGCATTAGAATAAAACATAAAAGGAAAATACCATCAAGAGCTTTCACCATAGCCATTTGGTGATGAAGAGAGTCTCTCACCGAAGAGGAAGGGGAAGGAAAAGAGGAAGGGGAAAATAAAGAGGAAGGAAAAGAGGAAGGGGAAGAGGAAGGGGAAAATAAAGAGGAAGGGAAAGAGGAAGGGGAAAATAAAGAGTACAAATGCATGTGAGGGAGATAGATTGATGGAAGGGGAAAATAAAGAGTACAAATTCATGTGAGGGAGATAGATTGATGGAAGGAAGGAGTCAGTGGAGGAACTCAAGGAAAGGAGTGGAGGGAATTTTTTGGGGGAGAGAAAGATAGGCGTCGGCGGCACCGCAAGTTCAAAAAGTTAATTTTCTAAGCGTTGCTATAAGCGCCGCTATAATAACAATGCCTAGCAGCACTTTAATGGTGCTTATAGAGACGTTAAAAGCGATGCTTATAGAGACTTCTAGAGAGAAAATCTATGCACATACCATTGACACTACTAGATTTAGTGCATGTATTTATATTCACTTTTTTAATTGCACACTTTTTGTGCTCAATACAGATGTCTTCTACTAGTTCAGATAGTGATTGCTCACCATTAGTTGGAGGTCTATAGTGGTTGCGAAGAAGAATCACTTGTTCATGTGCAATATGCAATAATGTTTGTGTACGTGAACATCAAGCGGCATTGGAGAAGATTAGAAAATGGGGAACGTTTAAACCAATGCCAATACACTTGATGATGCAAGCCAATTCCTTAGTTAGTGTATAAACTTATGAGATGAAATGTAAACTCATGGTTTGCCATATGTAATGTTGATTGTCATTTTTAAATATGTCTCAATAGGATGAGGAGGGTATGGACATTCATTCACAAGTACTATACAAATGCCTCATTATTCTGTCATTAGGGAGAACTTGAGGTAGGAGTACAAGCATTGTAAGGAGCACTCGAAAAGTGGAGCATGTTCAGTACATTTGAAAGATCCAGGATTTTCTCCACATGAGATAGAGGAAGAGGATGTCATTTAGGAGATGATCACTCACGTTTTTCAAAGCGAGGGTGCGAAAGAGACACCTAACTTTGAAACACATGAAAGAGAGGATGTGTTACACTATGAGGCTAACACACCATTGTGCGAGGGTCCAAAGTACTCAGCTTTGTGGGATTGCTTGCTTGCAAACAACATATGGATGGAGTGATAACTTTGAAACACATGAAAGAGAGGATGTGTTACACTATGAGGCTAACACACCATGGTGCGAGGGTCCAAAGTACTCAGCTTTATGGGAATGCTTGCTTGCAAACAACATATGGATGGAGTGATAATAGTGTGAATATCCTACTCCGATTATTCAAGAACATGCTCCCAACAAACAATTTGATGCCTGCAAACAAGAAGAAGTGATGCTTGAAAAATACTTTCCTAGCTTGCTATGGATTACACTAAAAGTCAAGTATGTCGTAAATAATGATTGTGTACTATTCAAGGGTGTCTTTGCCAATGTCATGAAATGTCCAATTTGTGAAGAGGATTGTTACACGATGAAAAATTTCCACAAAAGGTATCGAGGCACTTTCCTATTATACCTCACACTCAACATATGTTCCGATGTCGATGTATTCATCTTTGATGTTAAGTGGTATATAGAGGTACACAAGAAGTGGTATATAGAGGTACACAAGAAACTGTCAAGAAGCATCCAAGCGGAGTTTTTGCAATCGACACAATCAAATTATGGCAAGATTCAAGAGACACACAGCGGAGTTTTTGCAATTGACACAATCAAATTATGGCAAGATTCAAGAGACACATACGTTCTACCACAACATTGTGAATAGGTTTACACTTGATTTTCAATTTTAATGAATCTATAGATAGAGAAGGAAGGCATTGTATATATTTTCTTGTAAATATTTTGTGGTTCTTTCTTTTAGGTTGTGTTTCATCCATACTAAAGAGATCCTTATTGGTGGTATGTAATAAAAGTTGCTCCTCAATCTAAATGTATATTTCAAGATCAAGATGTTCAAGGAAGAAATGCATGGTGGACAATCAATGCAAGATACAACTAACAATCAATGCAAGATACAACTAACAATCAATATTACGACCATGAGGACCACGATGATAATACCTCTACATCTTCAAGTAGTGGAACAGGACTTTGAATTGATAAAGGAGCCATTAAAATGATGGATTTAGATATAGACCAATTGGCATGCATGGATTTATTGCAACATGGATTTGATGATGGTACAAATTAAATATAGATCATCATAACATATGTACAAATTGATCAGTTCGTATAACAATTTGATTATTTGGTTGTGTTATTTCTAAAATATTTGGATGTTTGTCAAGATTTTTAGGTTTTAATTTATTTTAAGTTTTTATTTTCACTCAATTTCAACACTCTGTTTTTTTTTCCAATGACGTCGTTGAGTGGCATTTATAACGTCAATTATTCATCGCCACTCAACGGCGCTAATAATAGCACATATAGTGGCATAGTGTAAAACCTGCTAAAATGCCACTAATGATGCCTTCTTTTGTAGTGATGCAGATATATGTGTAGCCACATTGCTTTTGTCCTCTTCATGTTTACTTCTCAAAAATGTGCCGCCAATACATGGAGAGGTGTAAACCCTCAAGGGGTTGACTCTCCCATGTCTACCATCCTTTCCACTCAAAGACAATAAAAATTTTGTACATGGAGAGAAGGATATCACTCTCCCATGACTACCATCCTTCCCACCCAAGAACAATAAAAATTTTGTACTCCTCACAGATATCCAAAAGATCTCAAATTTAAGAGAAGACTATTGCCTTGAATTAATAGCAGATGGTTGTCAAGTTGCTTTGGACTTTATAGATCCAAATGAGATTGATGAATTTCAAGTGCTTGATATAGGAGCAAGGAGAAATTTCAATGATGCACCCATGGATTTACAAATGTGCTTAAAAAAGATGGACGAACAAGAAAAAACTCTACCCATAAAAGATGAATTTCAAGCCATTCAAGAAAGCATGGGAATCTCTAATATAGGAAGAGATCTACCAAAGACACCATGGTCAAAAGGAGAGAATAAGGTTTAATTCACTTGTGGGAGGACAATCAACTTGTTGATTGTGAAGATGATAAAAAAGAGGTATTTATAAGAATAAATTGAGAATCTATCTTTTATAGGCTTTTATTTTTGTTAAGTAAATTAACTTTCCTCTATTTGCAGCTTAAGATAAAAGCTGAAGATGAATTGCATGGCCGTGGTGGAGGTAGATGCGGGAGCTGCTGTCGTACCTACGGGTGTGGGAACTGGCGTCGGGAAGCCAGATGGTGAGGCAGATGTCCCTGCTCCAGAACCCCAATAACTCTGAGCCATGGCTCTCTGCTCCGGAGTCATGGACGAAAGAAAACCATATAACTGCTGGGGACTCATGCCCTGCGGTGTAGGATTAAATGAGAAATCAGGACTGTAGTCGAACAGCGGTGAGTCATCACCCATGGCCTGTTGGACAAAAAACCATATGACAAACTTGTGTGAAATGAAAATTACACGGTAAACAATGAAAGAACCATATGACAAACATTAACAATGATAAACAACAATGGTAAAACTATATCAACTTGCACCTATAGTAGTGATTATGACGGTAAACATTAACAATGGTAAACAATGAAAGGACCATATGACAAGCATTAACTTTCCTAAACAACAATGGTAAACCATATCACTTTGCACCTTCAATGTCATAAAATCATTACAAATATGTCATAACTATTTGCATAATCATTAAGATACATCATTTTAAAAATCATTATCTATTCTATCATCCTCATTAAGATCAGTAGCCCCAAAGAGATCTATGTCTATGTACATTTCAGCATCCTCATCATTAAAAGTCCCTTGATGAAGGATGTCCTCATCATCTATGTCTTCTTCCTCAACATGTTTTTCAGCTTCATTGGTTTGCACCTCTTCATTTGGATCTTGCTCTAGTTGCTCCTCTTCATTTGCTTGCTCCTCTTCATTGTTGATATCGGCTTGTTCTTGCTGCTCTCCACCACCCTGTGCATCCACATCACCCTGTTGTAGCTCAAATTCTTCAAAAATTTGCTTACTGCGGGGGGCGACTTGAACCACAAATAGCCAGCGTGGATCTTTTGGATCCGCTTTAAAGACAACCTGCTCACAATGCTCTGGGCGCACAAAAGTATCTTGCTGATCGGTCCATACCTTTGTGGAGTCCACTTGGATGAGGCCACTCTTGTCTCTACGTACAGTTGCATGTGGCCCATTCGTGATTACCTTGAACCACTTCACATCAAAGATAAACAACTCAAAACTTCTGAAGCCAACCTTTAATATATCTTGAATGGTTCCAAAGTAATCAAGCATTCCAGTAATTGTGTTATCATCACTTGCACTTGCACGACTTTCTTGAATAAACTGTGCTATGACACCACAATCAAAGGTTGCTCTTCTTTAGTCTATTCGTTCTACTCAAAAATGATGTCCATGTGACCAAAACGCCCCATATTTGTGATACTACAAATAGCACATAAAGATTGTTAATGGAGAAACAAACACTGAGACATGTAGAGAAAAAAAAGAGAGACATGTAGAACTTAAACACTTACATGCCAATCGCATCCTTTTGTAAGCTCCTCCTCCTCCTCTGTTATAGTTAAACCAGCACGTTTGGCTTCTAAAATTGTAGCTTCTAGCCATCTACCTGTGGGAAAGTCCGAAAGAGCTTGCATACCTTCTGGATATGGGAGATTTCTTGTAGTGTGATTCCTTCTGAAACTTAAACGATCTTGTACTCGCTGTCGCTTGAGAGCTTCATATGTCTCAATCCACTTCTCCATTACATGAGAGTTCAAGATACAAAATTTGTTGATTTTTTCCCTTAAATTGTTATCCATCTTTCTCTTAATGCCTTGGCCTTGAGGTTCCTCACACCAATGACTCACCTGTTAGACTCTTGAGACCATAGTCGAGGTATCTCGATGAAGGCATCCAACATTTCTTCCATTGGATCTTCTTGTTGCTCGATGAAGGCATCCAACATTTCTTCCATTGGACCTTCTTCCATTTCCTGACCTTCTTCCATTCCCTCGGGTGCTGTTAATTGAGCTCCATCTGTCACTCCCTCCTTCCATATCCTCATCCTTTGTTGGGGACAAGAATTCACAAGCGCAATGTTATCAAGATGCGGCTGCACACTTGCTTGGTTATACGATTGAAACCGTAAATTTTACAAGCACTCCATTGGAAATATGCCAGCGTCATGAACATGCTGGTTGCAAATCCTTCGTTTTTGAAAGATTTGGTACTTACATCGCATGCATGGACATGCTATTCTCTCTTCAAGATTGAGAGGCTCCATCTAGCAGAATAACATGTATATGTAGCTCATTAAATACAAATCATTATGCGTTACACAAAGCATTATGTAAACCATAAAACAGGGCTTCTTTTCCCCAGCCGTGAGGGAGATTTTAAAAATAACATTTAAAGCGTCAAACGGGCTTCTTTTCCCCAGCCGTTGAGGGAGACTTTAAAAATATTAAAAAAAAGCGTCAAACGGGCTTCTTTTCCCCAGCCATTGAGGGAGATTTTAAAAATAACTTATACATTAGCTTATATTCTCTCCATACAAAATTAAGAAGGTAATTAGAACAAGGATGGAGAGAGAGGATATCTCTATTCATAAATAGCTATTTATAAAGGCCTTTATAAATAGCTATTTATAAAGGCCTTATGCAAAAATCTATATGCATAGATTCTGTAAATAGAGCCTACCCGTTGAGCTCTATGCATAGAAGCCTACGCCTAAAGCTGAACGCATAGAGCCTTATGCATAAAGCCTATGCATAATGATCTATACATAAGCTTATGTGTAATGCTCTATATGTAAGTCTTATGCAAGCTTTATGAATAAGGTTTATGCAATCGTATGCATAGTAAGGCTTGCAAGCCTTAAGTATAAGCTTGCATAATAAGGCTGCAAGACTTATGCATAAGCTCTATGCATAAGCCATATGCATAAGCCTTATGCATAAGCTCTATGCTATAAGCCTTATGCACTATGTTAACCCTTAATCCCATCACCCAATGGTGTAATAAACATGATCTTGTAAGAGATCTTACCTTGATAACATATAAAAACTCTATGACTAAAGAGAATACCTCATGCATAGAAAAACAGAGCATAAGAAATATATGTTATATGTATAAGAGAGTATAAACATTCAAAAAGCTTATGCTCTCCATCCATGCAAGGCACTCTACATCAAAAAAAGCTTTATGCATAAAAACATAATGCATGTGAAGCCTTATGCATAAAGCTCATCCATAAGATTTATACATAAAACATTATGTATTAAGCTTGATGCATAGATCTTAATTCATGCATTCAGCTAGATTCATATAGCTCTATGCATAAACTCTATGTATAGATCTTGCATAAGCTTACAAGCCCTATGTATAGAGATTTCATAATCTTACAACCTCTATGTATAAAGCCTATACATAGAGCTTATGCATTAAGCTTACAAGAAGACTATGCATAGAGCTTTCAACAAGAAGGCTATGCAAGCTCTATGTACAATGTCCATGCAAGCTTTCAAGAAACCTATGCATAGAGATTTTATAAGCTTGCAATCTCTATGCATAGCCTTCTTGCAAGCTTTATGCATAAGCTCTATTCATAGAGCTTGTAAGCTTGTAAAATCTCTATGCATAAGCTCTATGCATAGGCTTATGCATAAAGCTTGCAAGAAGGCTATGCATAGAGATTGCAAGCTTATGATAGCTTTTATGCATAGATCTTGCAATAATCCTATGTATAAGCTTGCAAGAACCCTAAACTAACCCTAAACCATAAAACAAGGATGCAATAATACGTAGAAAAAAGCATAAACAAGGAAAATCGAAAGAGGGACTACCTCTTTTTTGCGAAGCTGAAGGAGAGGATTGGTGAAAGATTGGTGAAAGAGCTGCAAAACAAAATATTAAACAAAGTAATTAGTAAATTAAACATAAGAATAAGAACTAATACAAAGTAATACAAAACCCTAAAATCTCTATGCATGCATTAGGAGATCTATGCATACATAGAGAGCTCTCAACATGCATAAAGAGCCAAAAAAACACAAAACCCTAAACTAACCCTAAACCATAAAACAGGGGTGCAATAATACATAGAAAAAAGCATAGACAAGGAAAATCGAAAGAGGGACTACCTCTTTTTTGCGAAGCTGAAGGAGAGGATTGGTGAAAGAGCTGCAAAACAAAATATTAAACAAAGTAATTAGTAAATTAAACATAAGAATAAGAACTAATACAAAGTAATACAAAATCCTAAAATCTCTATGCATGCATTAGAAGATCTATGCATACATAGAGAGCTCTCAACATGCATAGAGAGCCCAAAAAAACACAAAACCCTAAACGTCCTATATCCTAAAAAGCAAAAGCAAGAGCATATTAGTAAAAGCAAGAGCATATAAATTAAAGTGGAGAAGGAGAAGAGGAGAAAAGAGGAAAGCTTGAGAGTATTGAAACGCATACCTTCTCTGGAACGCCGCGAAAAACATAGAATAATAGTTTCTCGGCTGTAAAAAACTTTCGAGCATCGGTATGTGCGTCGGTATGCGCGTTGGTATATACCTCGATATATGCATCGGTATACGCAATGGTAAAAGCGTCGGTATACCCGTCGGTATACGCGTCGGTATACAAAATTTTGAAAATAACCCGCCCGACTTGTCTCCTCCAAGATTACGACGGGCATACCGACGTTCGACATTTGCATCGGTATTTTAACGTCGGTATGCCCTAAACCTCTAGTTGCTAGCATAACCAACATAACATAAAAAATACCTTGCCCTCGATGCCCACAACCCTGGTCCATATGCAAATATATGTATAGCGTCTTTCTTCTTCATTAACATGATCTTTTCTGCTTTATGATGTATCTTAGAATATCCTAAGTTTGTTGACAAAATCGTTAAGGCCATTAATGGAATAAGTGGATCATTTAAATACTTAAAATGGTAAATAATCAACACATCTAGAGAGGTATCTTTGAAATATAGTGGTTGAGGGCTAAATCTATTCCAACAAAAGTGCCACACCTCATACCACACAGCCTTCCACTCCTCTTACAGCTCGATCTACCACCTCTTCACATAGACGTCGCTCACGTAGTAGGTCTTCAGGGGGAGGTTGTTGTGGTGGTAGTGCCACAGATGCTTTGACACCACCACCACGTGAGCGTCGTCCTTCGCTCTCATCTGTTGATAGCACACCCATAGGGTCACCTTCCACTCCCTGGGGTGCACATGACCATGACAACAGCAAGATATACACAATTAGGGATGGGACACCAATCATGAATAGTGCAGGGAAGGCAATGAAGACACGCATTCGACAATTGTGCACTATACAGTTTCACGACTCTGTCATGACTAAATGGGATCAGCAAGATAAGGGGAAGAAAAATTATATAAATACAAAGATAAAGCAAGAGTTTCAGCCATCTGACCCTATGAATGTCGTCTCTAATGAGTGGATACAGTATACAGCTCGCATTTTGATGGGGCATCGTAGGTCAGAGGCGAGGGATGCATTTAGAAAGGGGAAAGAGAAACCTGTTTGGCTAGATGACAGGGAGTGGGAAGCCATTGCTCAGGAGCTCACAGAGACACCAGAGAGGTTTCAACAACAAAGAGAGGCGGCAAGGGCAAGACTCCAAACAGTAGGGGCTTCTCATCTTGGGAGTGGTGGTTACGAAACCATGCGCCATGAATTCGTAAGTATTTGTAGCAATTTTATTTATGTAAATGTATGTATGTGGGCTAAATGTTGATTTCTAAAAGTTATAATTGTTAATCATTTGTGTAGGAGTTGGCCATGAATCGCCCACCACCAAGTAGGCGAGAGGAGAAGTACGCTCATAAACATGGCCTTGTGGCCTTATTTGGGATGCTTGAAGAAGAAGGAGAGACCGTCAATTGGGAGGCATTACCATGATGTAAGATGACCTTCAAACTAATGGTATATGATCAAAAGATTCTTGAGTATTAATGTTTAATTTAATTTCTTGTTTATCGATCTGAAAAATAAAAAAACGAGCACGGTTGTTTTTGTGCTCTATTTTAGACAGAATGGTGCTCTCTGTTTGGTGTTGTTGATCCTGTTCATTGTAGGCAGCCAGGCAACACTATTCTGTCTAAAAAAAAATTTCTGCTACTCTACAGCGTCGGTATAATCCCCGGTATAGACGCCGGTATAGTCATCGATATATGTGCTGGTAAACATGCCGGTATACTCGTCAGTATAGATGCCGGTGAAACGTCGGTATAAGGACAGGTATACACCCCGGTATAAGTGCTGGTATAGTAGCCGGTATAAACGCTGGTATAGTCGTGCGGTATTGGCGCCGGTGAAACGTCGGTATAGACACCGTATAGGCGCCGGTATTGCTCACCGACGCTTATACCGACGTCGTCGTTCCAGCGCATAAACCGGCGTTTATACCGATGACGAGGCTTTTTTAGACCCCGTTCAATGATGTCGGTATAAGCGCCGGTATTAGGCTACCATGTAGTAGTGGCTAAGGCAGTTCTCGATTTGAATACCCATTCTCTTGGAGGCTACCAATGCCAAAAGTTGACAAGACACAAAGGAAAGATTCTTGAAGAAGATGAGGGCAAATAATTATCCAAAGAGGACTACCATGAAAAGGATGGTGAACAACTACCGAAAGAAAACCTGGAAAAGAAGGGAAAACCCTCTGAGAAAGAGAAACAGAGGAAGAAGGGAAAAAGAAGAAGAATAGAGTGTAAACCCATGGACTAAACCACCAAACACGTCAATCACGCCTTCTCCTGCAAATCAATACACACAAGATACCAACACACAACCATAGCCAGATACATCACCAGTATCATTCATCCTTGAATTCCTAGTCAACACTTCCATACAGCTTCAATCGCCATTGCCTTAAGTCACACCCCCATAAATACCCTTTATGCCATTTATCCTTTGCTGCCCAGATAGCATTAGCACCTCATTCCCACCATAGAGCACCGCCTATCATAAGGTCGTTTTCCACTGGTAGCCATACACACTGCTGCAATGAAAAAAAGCTTCAAACCTCGAGCACCTGCTCCCAAAAAAAAAACATGCATGTACTAGCCTACTACAAGCCATCCA
Organism: Cibotium barometz; assembly: GCF_041138505.1. Taxonomy (NCBI): domain Eukaryota; kingdom Viridiplantae; phylum Streptophyta; class Polypodiopsida; order Cyatheales; family Cibotiaceae; genus Cibotium; species Cibotium barometz. The sequence goes on from NC_141098.1 coordinate 32,921,783, forward strand.
CTCTGTACATCTGCGAGGGCATTCTGGGCAAGGCTTCTTTACATGCCATGCATCCCATATGTACACAAGCCCAAAACACCTTTCAAAATTTTGCCTGACACCTAACAAAATACTTCAAGGCCTTCATGAAATGCTCAAGGAAGAACATCCACCGAGCATACATAACACCATGAAGGGGAGGGGGGGATCACTACATGCAAACCCTCCATATCACGTGCATTCAAGGCCTAATTTTAAAACCCCTTATCTGTAATTTTTTTCATAAATAAAATACTCCCTTTTTCTATTCAATCTGTAAATGCCCCCTTTAAATGGTGCCCTTTTGTATGTAAAAAATGTGTAAAAAAGGGATTTTAAAAACCCCTTATGTTGAACCCACATGCTACACTTACATATTTATAAGTGACCTTCCGAGACAACACCGCACACCAATACTTCATCTATCAAGTGTAAGACAAGATGTAATTAAATAGTGATGATAGTTCATGGAAAGTTTTTCTTAATCATGGACATTGCCTCCACTGCCATTACTCGGGCTGCATCAACAGTGAATGGATGGATCTCCTTAGAACTTATGTATCTAAGATAGAGTTTAGTCCATTCAATTACCATAACTAATCTTACATACTAGCGCAACAATAAAATAAAGGCATGGTAGAATTTTATTTTTTCATACCTCACCACTGTCCCTTTTTTGTACCTGGCTTTACACATTTTTTTTTATCTCCACACCAACTAGTACATATAGAAAGAATGAATTATGTAGAAAAAAACATTACAATCAATGTTATGTAATTACAAAGCAAGGCCATCCTAAAGCTTGAAATTCCTCTTCAGTGGGAAGGTTGGCTTCATAGTGATGAGCATCCTTATACATCATTGATAATATCTGAGTAGGAGTATGGTACTCACTGTCCTTGACATTTGAATCTAGTAGAAGATACTTATCCACACTAGGATCGATGAAATCGTCATCTTCTTCAAGATTTTGTGTGATGATGGTGAGACAATAGTCCTCCCTAATGTTAAACAAAGCTTGAATACTTGTTAGGAGGACATACTCATGGTCACCTATTGGAAACATAGGGAGGAATGAGGTTGGAACGTGCTCTACTTCCTCTACCATAACGGGATCCTCGTCAACACAGATGTAACAACTTGAGTGTCTTCTCTTCTAAGGGCATCAATATCAATTGCTCATTGAGTTCCCTCTCCATAGCCAATTTTATCTCCTATGTAACCTCATGAACCTCATCATCTTTTACTCTCAAAGGTTTATCTGACCTTTCCTCATCTCCTTCTATTAAACCTTTCTCATACTCAAGCAGAAGATGCAAATAGAAAATAACCCTGTAGTGGTAGTCAACAAGAAGACATGTACGCTTATGTTCTGGGCACTTACTGTGTGTCTTCTTCTTATCCCCGGTAGCTTTGAAACATCCCTGTTCAGCTTATCTCTTGAGAATGTTGCATAAATAAGATCATCCACATGCACATACTGAATATTGTCTAGGATAACTACATTATTTGAAGTTGTGCCTCCCTGGTAGTGCTACTCTTTCGCTTGGAGATATGTGTGTCCAAACAAGATCATACTCTGTATGGAGATATTGCAAGAAAACATACGTGAAATCTGAGGTTAGAGATGGTGCTGTGGCCGACTTTGTGAAGGAAATCAAGCAATTTTTCATCAGGCGTTTCTTCAAAACTAGTGTCAAGTTCAACCTCAATCTCAAAAGGATGCATCTATCATTTCAAGGCAATTCATGGTACATGTTTGCGAGTGAAGCAGAATATCGCGCTGTGCTGAACCGAAATATAAACGATCTACATTGCAAAAATATGCATCAGAAGCTAGCAATACTGCAACTTTTAATTACAACACAACTATGGGGATTTTGAATTCAAGCTATACTAAGTCTACCTTGATAAAATTTCAGCAAACACCATTATGACACAGAGATATAGAAAAGGGTCTCATATTTGAGCTAAAAAGACCTTCTATATTGCAAGTCAATACTACACATTTTACGTTTGAAGTTGAGGAGGGAAAGCCTTATATCATGTTATAATGAACTACACTATACAAGGTCTAAATTACACTAATATGTAACAAATGGCCCTCTAAAGCTCACAATACTCAGTTTTTTTTTGTATACAATGACCGTATGGTTTGACGTTGCACAAGTATGCAACGTAGACGATCGCATATAACGGAAGGACAATGCCATTTAAGGTGACGTTCTTGAGTAAAGCCCTACATCTCATTGTAATGAAGTTCAAAGTCATTTCTACTAAAAACGAGAGTATGGGCCGGAAATCGCCCATAGGGTTCTGAATTCATTCTATACTGACCTTGTATAACACAAGTTCGTAAGTACTACGAGATTTAGGGTGGACATTCTTCAGTGAAGCTGTACATTGTGTTGTACTAAAAATCGAAATTAGTTATCAATCATACATGATTTTCATAGGAAAAGAAGGAATGACGCTTATAATCATATGAAAATAAACATGTTTACGATTGATAAGACTTGACAAATCAACTCATCTTAAAATTGCTTTAGGGTTGGAGACTATCATAAATGAGTGTATGGAAGATCAAGAGAATTGCAAACACCAGTCACACCATCAGAGAGGAGTAAGCAAGAGCAAGAAAATATTTTCACAGAAAACAAAGCCAAGAGTGTTTGAAACTCATGCTATAAATAATGCATGTCCGAGTCCATGCATTATCCCACGGTCTTTACATGTGGTGGGATTTCATTGGCGGTCACCCAGGTTCATTCACATGAGTGATAGACACGTGTCACTGATGCATTCGATTGTCATCATTGCATGTCACATGCACTTTACACTAACCTCATCATGCAGCATCACATCTAATTAAGATGGGACCCCTTGCTTTAAACCCTAAATCGTTGAATTAAGCAGTAAGCTCTTCGTAAAACAACAATGTCTTTAATTGATTTTTTTTGCCATGATCGGTTCATTGTCATCTACACCATCTCATCGCTTCATGTGGACGACATCCTATTGACGACGAGTAAGTGTCCATTTCTCAATACAATGTTTATTAACTTGCATCATGTCTTTTTCTTCCTTTTCTATGTGGACTCTCGAGTGAGTTTCTTTCATTTTGTGAAGTCAATACAACATGATATGGGAGTTTTAATGTGTTGGAACTCTTTCCATCATGTTGTAGTGCATTGAATCCAAATGGCGTGGACAAAGAGGAGTGTGAGGGCCTCTTTGTCTAACGATCCAAAAATAGGCTAGAAAGCTCAAAAAGCTGGAATAGGAATGAATATTTCCAACCTTCACTCAATGAGGACTCAAAGGTATGAGCAGCATAGCTCCGTCTTACATGAATTGCTAAAGGTGCAGAGGCATGTGCAGTGCGCCATTCCAAATCTCCCATTCTAGCACCTTGTTAGATCCATTTGTCAAAGGAACCACTATGATGTGCGTTCGCATGGTTCGGCATTGGGTTGCTTGCATGAGGCTGTCGAGGATTGACTCATTGAACATTTCTAGGATAGCTACGTTCTAGCTGCCCATGCACAAAGAGTAACAGTAATATCAAAGGACATGTACTTGCTATGGCTTCTTAGGTTAAGATATGACAAGACCCTAGACACAGTAGGCCTCATGGACACAGTAGGCCTCATGGACACAAGGATGAAAGATATCTTGGAGATCCCCCCTAAGGCAAAGACATACTATTTTCACTGAAGAGACCAAGGGAAACCATTTGCCTGACACACACAACATACAAAAGATGAACAACAAAGCCAGAAACAAACAAACACAAACAAACTTTATGTTTTGATTTCACCTAAATGTGACATTTGGAATTGTTACTTTACATTCAATGGCATCTTCTAAAAAGAGTTCCTGTTTACATCCCATCCATCCCCCAAAAATTGGTTCATCCAATCATTATCAAGGGACCTCACTTGATATGTTAACTTTGTTTTCTTGACACTCTCACATGATGCAAACATTTGTGCAAAGATGCTAAATGGTATAAACCAACTAAAAGAGATGTCCTTAGAACCTGTTGATGGTTTCATTGCTGTATGCATATCTGTTCTTATCTTATTCTTTTATCCTGTAATGATGTCTGTGCAGGAACAAACCCATTCTTGGCTAGAAAATGCTTGTAGTGGGATAGAGTCCAGTCTACTAACATTATCATTTACATTAGCCAAAACATACATGGAATTATAAAAGAAGATTCCCTCTTCTCCTAAATGGCTGGGCGGGTTATCATATAGCAATGTGCCTATCTCTATATGAAAGACATTAATTCTCCCACTAATGCACTCTACTTTTTGCCACTCCTCCACATTTGATGGATATAAAGCTGTATAAAAAATTTAGTGCTTAGTTCCAAAAACTATTAGATATTGAACACAGAAAACAAAGACTACTACTGAATCTTATTATTTATCTTACATCTTGTACTTTCATCATGGTGATGTAACATTATGTGCATGTGCATATAAACATGCTGCATAAGCACCTCGATTACACCATTTGGCCACCTGCAGAATTCCACGATCCTACCCTTCCAATGCTGGAGATCATCTACAAAGGGAAAAGATAACATTATTACCATTTCCTTGAGCTCAAAATATAAAAAAATAAAATAAAAATTTAAAGAAATGTTGTGAACCTTGCACTCTGTTTTTCTTTGTATAAATAATCCTGTAAGTCTTCTCAAATGACATCATGGTCTAGAAGATTAATGATAGAGAAGAAGAAGAAGAAGAGATGAAGCAGATATGGCAGAAATAAGTGATGCTATAAGAGAGGCAGGAAACGAAGAGCACTAAGTTCAAATTGTGGAAAACGACTTCAATCAAACTAGCTTTCAATTAGTCTAACCTCTTTTCCTAATATTCTTTCTGACATACGTTTTGGTAGGTGGTATTTAGGCCTGACATTCTTCTATTTAGCACGAGTCTTTGCGGACCACTCTGACAAAAAAGATCCATGTTACATGGATATAGAATCCAAGCACTCTCATTGGTTGGCCTTGGGGCTCTTAAAGGGCCCATTTGGAGCCCAAATTGTCCATAGTGCCTCTTCGGATTCCTTGTTGAGCTGGGACTCCAACTTCCTGGACTTTGTTTTCTTTGACTTGGCCTCTTTTTCCCTAGACTTTTTTTCTTTTTGAGAAGCCTTTCCCTTTTTCTCTATGTATGTCATTTTCTTCTTGTTTGAAGATGACTTGACTTTCAATGGAAACACTATAGTATTTCCTTTCTTTTTCAATGGATTCTTTGTCATCTTAGGTGTGATTGCTAGTGGTGGTGAATCTTAGGTGTGATTGCTAGTGGTGGTGAATCTGGATTGACGGGAAGATCTAGACGATTGTCTAGCATTAATCTAATTGCCTTTTCTCTCACTCACCATATGTATGTGTATATAACATGAAGTTATAAACTCCAAAGAAATATGACATAATTCTTAGTATCAATTGGTATGATATGGAAGCTTAGGAAAAATGTATAAATTTCTCAAAACTACTTTTTTGATGTGCCACATCATCACCAAATTTGGGGACTTCTTGAATATGCAAAATTTCCCACCATGTTATATATCATTGGAAAAGTATCAAAGAGTAGATTCTAAATTTCCCAAATTTGGTCACTTCTAAGTTGATTTGCAAAAAAATCATCATGAGCCCATTTTTGTATAGATATAATGTGTACAAATCAGTAAAGGGCCCAATTTGAGTCTAAATTTTCCCTAATGCAATGTACTTATTATCTTCTTAGATGCCTCAAAAAAAATAAAAAACCCCATAGAGTATTCAATATAATACCATTTAAATAATTTAACAAAATTATCATATTAATTAAAAACTTACAATTTTGTGTCTACATGCATACCAATCATGGATCTCAAGGAACAAGTTCTTCTTTTCTTTAGATCAATTATAAATACACTTCAATGGCTAATACTACACAATAGAACGAGAAGGAAATAATCATTGATAGAGAAGTATAATAAGGCATATTTAAAACAAAATACTTACTTCTCATTATAAGGCATAATTACATATTGCACCTTTTCAAAGTTGCATCTCCTCAACCATTCTTCAAGCATGTTAAAATTAGGTTTTGTGTCTCTTATATAAAAAGAGACTATAGGGTCTAACAAAAAAAGAGGATAATAGGCCTTTGGGGGTAGGTTCACCCCCCAACAGAAGCCTACAAAACAGTTCGCCCCCCAACAGAAGCCTACAAAACACCACCCACAAGATTCTCACCTTTATTTTGGGCATCAATGATGGTTGAAATTTGAGAGATTCATGACTCTCATCTGGTACTGTAGTTGCCCCTAAGTACCATAGTTCCATCTCTAACTGTGCACTATGTAATGGCTGGTCTCCCTTACCTTGGGCATCAATGATGGTTGAAATTTGAGAGATTCATGACTCTCATCTGGTACTGTAGTTGCCCCTAAGTACCATAGTTCCATCTCTAACTGTGCACTATGTAATGGCTGGTCTCCCTTACCTTGGGCATAATTTAAAGATTTTTGTCATATACTGATTCTTTTCAATTTTTGCTGTTTCAGGATTTGCGCCTCATTAAGCTTGATAACAAAAATAAGATTTTCCTCACATCGACCATTGTGTAGTACTGATAGAACTTCACCATGGCTGATTGAACCCTTCTAATGTCTATAAATATGTAATTATACATGTCATACTTGAATGTTGATTTCTTTTTTCTTGGGCTTTTCTCTAGTCATTAAATTATTAATGTGTTTGTATTCAGATATGAAACCTAGAATAGCCAAATTATTTTGGTGTCGTGCCATTGTTACGGTAAGTCAAACACATGAAGATAATGAGGCTTCATACCTTGGATGAGTATATTTGATATGGCTTTGTATCCCTTCTTGCTTATTGAAACCTTCTCACAAGCCTCCACCACCTCATTAGGCTTGACCAAGTTACGAAAATCATTACCAACTTCATTGACAATGCTCCTTCAAAGCCTTGCACACTCTGAAAGCTTAAGTATTTCAATCAAGTTATTGTTTTTGATAGAAGACTTGATTATAGCAGTTCTCTCAAAAGGATTATCCAACCACAAACTTCCCACACTATTCACATAGCTTTGAGCAAGCCTCATCTGTTTGTTCTTAGTAACCCCATGTGTTGCTAGGCATGTAACACTTAAACTGTCTAAATCTTGCTAGGCATGTAGCACTCTTAAACTGTCTAAATCTTGCTCTTAATCCAAAAGGAGTTCTTTCTTATTGGTTTTTTGGAGTGCAAGTTCCTCAAATATTTTTTGAGTTTGTCTAAGCTCTATTATCTCTTCCTGAGATGATTGAAGTAGTCTTTCTAACTCATTTTCACATTGAGTTTGTGAGATCACAATGTCTTCTAGCCCTTTAACAAATTGCTTGTACACACCAAGCATAGTTTAGCCATGTTTGTGTGTGTGTGTGTTGTTAATGAGAAATAGTAGCTTGATTATTCGATCTTGAGCAATATCCAAATAAACCTTCTTTACCATCCCCAATGAATCAAACAAGATCACGAAAGTGCTAAATGATAGAGGCTTACCAGTTGATGGTTCAAGTGGGTATAGACCTCCTTCTACCCACAAATCTACATGTTTCTTCCCTGCCATGACTAATCTTTGAGCTTGAGACTCAACATGTAGAGCTTTATGAAGATGAATACAAGAAGAACGAGCGTGCCAAATGGCGGAAATTTCCAACCGTGGCCCAAACGGCACCGAAGAGGCATGAAATTTGAATCATGCATGGACAAATGTGTGGTATCAAGCAACCCGGATCGTTCTTGTTGTGTTCAAATGTGATTCGAACTCATTTCGGACCCAAAACTCTGTTATGGCAATTTTGCACTATCTTCACCGAGACCCAACTTTGATGCGCTAGGAGAACTGATTGCGATGCCCAAATCCATGCACGGAGTGATGTGGACATAGAGCAAATTCCCTAGCACATGTTCGTGTGGTCTGTTCTCTGATGGGGTCCGGATCCTCAACTTCCAAATGCCCGAATCCAGGTTCTCGAAAAAGATGCACGAGCGTGCCAAATGGCGGAAATTTCTAACCATGGCCCAAACGGCACCCAAGAGGCATGAAATTCGAATCATGCATGGAAAAATGTGTGGCAGGCAACCCAGATCTTTCCTGTGGTGTTCAGATGCCATTCGGACTCATTTCCGACCCGAAACTCTATTATGGTGATTTGCACTATCTTCACCGCTGGGACCCAACTTTGATGCACTGGGAGAACTGATTGCAATGCCCAAATCCATGCACGGAGTGATGTGGACATAGAGCAACTTCCCTAGCACAAGTTCGTGTGGTCCGTTCTCTCATGGGGTCCCAGATCCTCAACTTCTAACTGTCCGAATCAGGGTTCTTGAAAAAGATGCACGAGCGTGCCAAATGGCAAAAATATCCAACCGTGGCCCAAACGGCGCCAAAGAGGCATGAAAATCGAATCATGCATGGACAAATGTGTGCTAACCAACCTGGATCTTTCTTGTTGTGTTTAGATGCGATTCGGACTCATTTCAGATCCGAAACTCTGTTATGGCGATATTGCACTATCTTCGCCGCCAGGACCCAACTTTGACGCGCTGGGAGAAGTGATTGCGATGTGGACATAGAGCAACTTCCCTAGCACAAGTCCGTGTGGTCCGTTCTCTGATGGGGTCCCGGATCCTCAACTTCTAACTGTCCAAATCCGGGTTCTCGAAAAAGATGCACGAGCATGCCAAATGGCAGAAATTTCCAACCGTGGCCCAAACGGCACCGAAGAGGCATGAAATTCAAATCATGCATAGACAAATATGTGGCAAGCAACCCGGATCTTTCTTGTTGTGTTAAGATGCGATTCGGACTCATTTCGGATCCGAAACCTGTTATGGCGATTTTGCACTATCTTCGTTAAGACCCAACTTTGGCGCACTAGGAGAAGTGATTGCGATGTCCAAATCCATGCACGGAGTGATGTGGACATAGAGCAACTTCCCTAGAACAAGTCCATGTGGTCCGTTCTCTGATGGGGTCCCGGATCCTCAACTTCTAACTGTCCGAATCCGGGTTCTCGAACTAGATACACGAGCATGCCAAATGGTGGAAATTTTTAACCGTGGCCCAAACGGTGCCGAAGAGGCATGAAAATCAAATCATGCATGGACAAATGTATGGCAAGCAACCCTGATATTTCTTGTTGTGTTTAGATGCGATTCGGACTCATTTCGAACCCGAAACTCTGTTATTGCGATTTTGCACTATCTTCACCGGGACCCAACTTTGAGGCGCAGGGAGAACTAATTGCGATGCCCAAATCCATGCCTGGCGTGATGTGGACATGGAGTAACTTCCCTAGCACAAGTTCGTGTGGTCCGTTCTGTGTGATAGGGTCCCAGATCCTCAACTTCTAATTGTCCGAATCCGGGTTCTCGAAAAACATGCACGAGCATGGTAAATGGTGGAAATTTCTAACCATGGCCCAAACGGCGCCAAAGAGAGATGAAAATCAAATCATGCATGGAAAAATGTATGGCAACAAGCAACCCCGATCTTTCTTGTTGTGTTCAGATGCGATTCGGACTCATTTCGGATTCGAAACTCTGTTATGGCGATTTTGCACTATCTTCGTCGAGACCCAACTTTGACGCGCTGGGAGAAGTGATTGTGATGCCCAAATCCATGCCTCGAGTGATGTGGACATAGAGTAACTTCCCTAGCACAAGTCCATGTGGTCCGTTCTCTGATAGGGTCCCAGATCCTCAACTTCTAACTGTCCAAATCCGGGTTCTCGAAAAAGATGCACGAGCGTGGTAAATGGTGAAAATTTCCAACCGTGGCCCAAACGGCACCGAAGAGGCATGAAAATCAAATCATGCATGGACAAATGTGTGGCAAGCAACCCGGATCTTTCTTGTTGTGTTCAGATGCGATTCGGACTCATTTCGGATCCGAAACTCTGTTATGGCGATTTTGCACTATCTTCGTCGGGACCCAACTTTGACGCGCTGGGAGAACTGATTGCGATGCCCAAATCCATGCACGAAGTGATGTGGACATAGAGAAACTTCCCTAGCACAAGTCCGTGTGGTCCGTTCTCTCATGGGATCCCAGATCCTCAACTTCTAACTGTCCGAATCAGGGTTCTCGAAAAAGATGCACGAGCGTGCCAAATGGCGGAAATTTCCAAGCGTGGTCCAAACGGCGCCGAAGAGGCATGAAAATCAAATCATGCATGGACAAATGTGTGGCAACCAACCCGGATCTTTCTTGTTGTGTTCAGATGCGATTCGGACTCATTTCCGATCCGAAACTCTGTTATGACGATTTTGCACTATCTTCACCCGGGACCCAACTTTGACGTGCTCGGAGAAGTAATTGTGATGCCCAAATCCGTGCACGGAGTGATGTGGACATAGAGCAACTTCCCTAGTAGCACAATTCCATGTGGTTCGTCCTTGATGGGGTCTCGGATCCTCGACTTCTAACTGTCCGAATCCGGGTTCTCGAAAAAGATGCACGAGCGTGCCAATTGGCGAAAATTTCCAACCGTGGCCTAAACGACACTGAAGAGGCATGAAATTTGAATCATGCATGGACAAATGTGTGGCAAGTAACCCGAATCTTTCTTGTTTTATTCAGATGCGATTTGGACTCATTTCGGATCCAAAACTCTGTTATGGCGATTTTGCACTATCTTTGTCGGGACCCGATTTTGACACGCTGGGAGAAGTGAATGCGATGTCCAAATCCATGCATGGAGTGATGTGGACATAGAGCAACTTCCCTAGCACAAGTCCATGTGGTTCGTTCTCTGATGGGTTCCCGGATCCTAAACTTCTAACTATCCGAATCCGGGTTCTCGAAATAGATGCACGAGCGTACCAAATGGCGGAAATTTCCAACCGTGGCCCAAACGGCGCCGAAGAGGCATGAAATTCGAATCATGCATGGACAAATGAGTGGCAAGCAACCCAGATCTTTCTTGTTGTGTTCAGATGCGATTCGGGCTCATTTCGGACCCGAAACTCTGTTATGGTGATTTTGCACTATCTTCGCCTTGCAACCCAACTTTGACATGCTAGGAGAACTGATTGCGATGCCCTAATCTATGCACGGAGTGATGTGGACATAGAGCAACTTCCCTAGTACAAGTCCGTGTGGTCCATTCTCTCATGGGATCCCAAATCCTCAACTTCTAACTCTCCGAATCCGGGTTCTTGAAAAAGATGCACGAGCATGCTAAATGGCAAAAATTTCCAACCGTTGCCCAAACGGCGCCGAAGAGGCATGAAAATCGAATCATGCATGGACAAATTTGTGGTAATAACCAACCCGGATCTTTCTTGTTGTGTTCAAATGCGATTCGAAGTCATTTCAGATCCGAAACCCTGTTATGGCGATTTTGCACTATCTTCGCCAGAACCCAACTTTGACGCACTAGGAGAAGTGATTGCGATGCCCAAATCCATGCACGGAGTGACGTGGACATAGAGCAACTTCCCTGGTCGCACAAGTCTGTGTGGTCCGTTCTTTGATGGGGTCTCGGATCCTCAACTTCTAAGTGTTCGAATCTCGGTTCTCGAAAAAGATGAACGAGCATGCCAAATGGTGGAAATTTCCAACCGTGGCCCAAACGGCACTGAAGAGGCATGAAATTCGAATCATGCATGGAAAAATGTGTGGCAAGCAACCCGGATCTAGCTGTGTACCATACAGATCAACAAAACCAATTACTTAAGAAGAGACCTACTTCACATGACGAGAACCAAGGAGCTACAATTGCATCCGATCTAGCTCTACCATGTGGTGGAGCTAGAATGCATCAATCTAGCTGTGTACCATGCAGATCAACAAAATCAATTACTCCAAGAAGAGATCTACTTCACATGACAAGAACCAAGAACTTGGAATTGCATTTGATCTAGCTCTACCACGTGGTAGAGTTGTATCCAACCTACACCACATCGTAGAGCTAGGCTGCTTTGAGGTCTAGCTCTACCATGTGGTGGAGCTAGAATTGCATTTGAGATCTAGCTCTACCATGTGGTAGAGCTAGAATGCATTGATCTAGCTGTGTACCATGCAAATCAACAAAATCAATTACTCCAAGAAGAGGCCATGACGAGAACCAAGGAGATAAACAAGTGTGTTGAATGGCCCTGGGACCCAACTTTGACGCGTTGGGAGAAATTATTGCGATGGGACCCAACTTTGACGTGCTGGGATAAATTATTGCGATGCCCAAATCCGTGCACGGAGTGATGTGGAAATAGACCAACTTCCCTAGCACAAGTCCATGTGGTCCATTTTCTGATGGGGTCCCGGATCCTCAACTTCTAACTATCCGAATCCGGGTTCTTGAAAAAGATGCATGAGCATGCCAAATGGTGAAAATTTCCAACAGGGGCCCAAACGGCGTGGAATAGACATGAAAATCGAATCATGCATGGACAAATGTGTGGCAAGCAACCTGAATCTTTCTTGTTGTGTTCACATACGATTCGGACTCATTTTGGATCCAAAACTCTGTTATGGCGAATTTGCACTATCTTGGCCGGGACCCAACTTTGACGCATTGGGAGAACTGATTGTGGTGCCCAAATCCATGCACAGAGTGATGTGGACATAGAGCAACTTCCCTAGCACAAGTCCGTGTGGTCCGTTCTCTGATGGGATCCTGGATCCTCAACTTCTAACTGTACGAATCTGGGTTCTCGACGAAAAAGATGCACGAGCATGCCAAATTTCCAACCATGGCCCAAACGGCGCCGAAGAGACATGAAAATCAAATCATGCATGGACAAATGTGGTAGAGCTAGACTTCAATGAATGTAACCGGCTGAGGTTGAATGTAACTGTGGTAGAGTTGTATTCTACCTAAACCACATTGTAGAGATAGAATGCTTCGAGGTCTAGCTCTACCATGTGGTGGAGCTAGAATTGCATTTAAGGTCTAGCTCTACCATGTGGTAGAGTAAGAATGCATCGATCTAGCTGTGTTCCATACATATCAACAAAACCAATTACTCCAAGAAGAGACCTACTTCACATGACAAGAACCAAGGAGCTAAAATTGCATTTGCTCTAGCTCTACCACGTGGTAGAGCTGTATTCTACTTAGACCACATTGTAGAGCTAGAATGCTTTGAGATCTAGCTTTACCATGTGGTGGATCTAGAATTACATTTGAGGTCTAGCTCCACCATGTGATAGAGCTAGAATTACGTTTTATCTAACGTGGTAGAGCTGTATCCAACCTAGACCACATCGTAGAGCTAGAATGCTTTGAGCTCTAGCTCTACCATGTGGTGGATCTAGAATTGCATTTGAGGTCTAGCTCTACCATGTGGTAGAGCTAGAATGCATTGATCTAGCTGTGTACCATGCAAATCAACAAAACCAATTACTCCAAGAAGAGACCATGACGAGAACCAAGGAGCTAGAATTACATTTGATCTAGCTCTACCATGCAGTAGAGTTGTATTCAACCTAGACCACATTTTAGAGCAAGAATGCTTTGAGGTCTAACTCTACCATATGTGGTGAAGCTAGAATTAATTTGAGGTCTAGCTCTATCATGTGGTAAAACTAGAATGCATCGATCTAGCTGTGTACCATGCGGATTAACAAAATCAATTACTCCAAGAAGAGACCTACTTCACAATGACAAGAACCAAGGAGCTAGAATTGCATTTGATCTAGCTCTACCACGTGGCAGAGTTGTATCCAACCTAGACTATATCGTAGAGCTAGAATGTTTTTAGGTCTAGCTCTATCATGTGGTGGAGCTAGAATTGCATTTGAAGTCTAGCTCTACCATGTGGTAGAGCTAGAATGCATCGATCTAGCTGTGTACCATGCAGATCAAGAAAACCAATTATTAGAATTGCATTTGATCTAACTATACCATGTGGTAGAGCTGTATTCTACCTAGACCATATCGTAGAGCTAGAATGCTTTGAGGTCTAGCACTACCATGTGGTGGAGCTAGAATTACATTTCAGGTCTAGCTCTACCATGTGGTGGAGCTAGAACTCATCGATCTAGCTGTGTACCATGCAGATCAACAAAACCAATTACTATAAGAAGAGACCAACTACACATGACGAGAACCAAGGAGCTACAATTGCATTCGATATAGCTCTACCATGTGGTAGAGCTAGAATGCATCGACCTAGACCACATCATAGAACTAGAATTCTTTAAGGTCTAGCTCTACCATGTGGTGGACCTAGAATTGCATTTGAGGTCTAGCTCTACCATGTGGTAGAGCTAGAATGCATTGATCTAGCTGTGTACCATGCAAATCAACAAAACCAATTACTTCAAGAAGAGACATTGACGAGAACCAAGGAGCTAGATTTACATTTGATATGGCTCTACCACGCGGTAGAGCTGTGTTCTACCTAGACCACATTGTAGAGCAAAATTGCTTTGATGTCTAGCTCTACATTGTAGACCACATTGGCGATTTTGCACTATCTTCGCCGCCGCCGGCACCCAACTTTGAGCGCTGGGAGAACTAATTGTGATATCCAAATCCATACACGGAGTGATGTGGATATATAGCAACTTCCCTAGCACAAGTCCATGTGCTCCGTTCTCTGATGGGGTCCCGGATCCTCAACTTTGAGCGCTGGGAGAACTAATTGTGATATCCAAATCCATGCACAGAGTGATGTGGACATATAGCAACTTCCCTAGCACAAGTCCATGTGCTCCGTTCTCTGATGGGGTCCCGGATCCTCAACTTCTAACTGTCCGAAATCCGGGTTCTCGAAAAAGATGCACGAGCGTGCCAAATAGCAGAAATTTCCAACCGTGGTGCCCAAACGGCGCCGAAGAGGCATGAAAATCGAATCATGCATGGACAAATGTGTGGCAAGCAACCCGGATCTTTCTTGTTGTGTTCAGATGCGAGTCGGATGCATTTCGGACCCGAAACTCTGTTATGGCGATTTTGCACTATCTTCTCCGGGACCCAACTTTGACGCACTGGGAGAACTGATTGTGATACCCAAATCCATGCACAGAGTGAAGAGGCATGAAAATCGAATCATGCATCAACAAATGTGTGCTAACCAACCCGGATCTTTCTTGTTGTGTTCAGATGCGATTTGGACTCATTTCGGATCCGAAACTCTGTTATGGCGATTTTGCACTATCTTCACCGTCGGGACCCAACTTTGACGCGCTGGGAGAAGTGATTGCGATGCCCAAATCCAGGCACGGAGTGATATGGACATAGAGCAACTTCCCTAGCACAAGTCCATGTGGTCCGTTCTCTGATGGAGTCCCGGATCCTCAACTTCTAACTGTCCGAATCCGGGTTCTCAAAAAAGATGCACGAGCGTGCCAAATGGCAGAAGTTTCCAACTGTGGCCCAAACGGCACCGAAGAGGCATGAAATTTGAATCATGCATGGACAAATGTGTGGCAAGCAACCCAGATCTTTCTTGTTGTGTTCAGATGCGATTCGGACTCATTTCGGACCCAAAACTCTGTTATGGCGAATTTGCACTATCTTGGCCGGGACCGCCGGGACCCAACTTTGACGCACTGGGAGAAGTGATTGCGATGCCCAAATCCATGCACGGAGTGATGTGGACATAGAGCAACCTCCCTAGCACAAGTCCGTGTGGTCCGTTCTCTGATGGGTCCCGCATCCTCAACTTCTAACTATACGAATCCGGGTTCTTGAAAAAGATGCACGAGCGTGCCAAATGGCAGAAATTTCCAACCGTGGTCCAAACGGCGCCGAAGAGGCATGAAATTAGAATCATGCATGGACAAATGTGTGGCAAGCAACTTGGATCTTTCTTGTTGTGTTCAGATGTGATTCGGACTCATTTCGGACCCAAAACTCTGTTATGGCAATTTTGCACTATCTTCACCAGAACCCAACTTTGACACGCTGGGAGAACTGATTGTGATGCCCAAATCCATGCATGGAGTGATGTGGACATAGAGCAAATTTCCTAGCACATGTTCGTGTGGTCTGTTCTCTGATGGGGTCCGGATCCTCAACTTCCAACTGTCCGAATCCAGGTTCTCGACGAGCGTGCCAAATAGTGAAAATTTCCAACCGTGGCCAAAACGATGCCAAAGAGGCATGAAATTCAAATCATGCATGGAAAAATGTGTGGCAAGCAACCCAGATATTTCTTGTTGTGTTTAGATGCGATTCGGACTCATTTCGGACCCGAAACTCTGTTATGGTGATTTTGCACTATCTTCACGGGGACCCAACTTTGACACGGTGGAAGAACTGATTGTGATGCCCAAATCCATGCACGGAGTGATGTGGACATAGAGCAACTTCCCTAGCCCAAGTCCATGTGGTCCGTTCTCTCATGGGGTCCTAGATCCTCAACTTCTAACTGTCCGAATCAGGGTTCTCGAAAATGATGCACGAGCGTGCCAAATGGCAAAAATTTCCAACCGAAAGATGCCGAAGAGGCATGGAAATCGAATCATGTATGGACAAATGTGTGATAATCAACCTGGATCTTTCTTGTTGTGTTCAGATGCGTTTCGAACTCATTTCGGATCCGAGACTCTATTATGGCAATATTACACTATCTTCGCCCGGACCCAATTTTGATGCGCTGGGAGAAGTGATTGCGATGTCCAAATCCGTCACGGACTGATGTGGACATAGAGCAACTTCCCTATCACAAGTCCGTGTGGTCCGTTCTCTGATGGGGTCCTGGATCCTCAACTTCTAAGTCTCCGAATCGGGGTTCTCGAAAAAGATGCACGAGCTTGCCAAAGGCCAAAAATTTCCAACCGTGGCCCAAACGACGCCGAAGTAGCATGAAATTCGAATCATGCATGGACAAATGTGTGGCAAGCAACCCGAATCTTTCTTGTTGTGTTCAGATGCGATTCCGACTCATTTCGGACCCGAAACTCTGTTATGGCAATTTTGCACTATCTTCACCGCCGGCACCCAACTTTGAGCGCTGGGAGAACTAATTGTGATATCCAAATCCATGCAAGGAGTGATGTGGACATATAGCAACTTCCCTAGCACAAGTCCATGTGCTCCATTCTCTGATGGGGTCCCGGATCCTCAACTTCTAACTGTCCGAATCCGGGTTCTTGAAAAAGAAGCACGAGCGTGCCAAATGGCAGAAATTTCCAACCGTGGCCCAAACGGCACCGAAGAGGCATGAAAATCGAATCATGCATGGACAAATGTGTGGCAAGAAACCCGAATCTTTCTTGTTGTGTTCAGATGCGATTCGGACTCATTTCGGACCCGAAACTCTGTTATGGCAATTTTGCACTATCTTCTCTGGGACCCAACTTTGACGCACTGGGAGAACTGATTGTGATGCCCAAATCCATGCACGGAGTGATGTGGACATAGAACAATTTCCCTAGCACAAGACCGTGTGGTCCGTTCTCTAATGGGGTCCCGGATTCTCAACTTCTAACTGTCGGAATCTGGGTTCTCGAAAAAGATGCACGAGCGTGCCAAATAGGAGAAATTTCCAACCGTGGCCCAAACGGCACCGAAGAGGCATGAAAATTGAATCATGCATGGACAAATGTGTGGCAAGCAACCCCGATCTTTCTTGTTGTGTTCAGATGCGATTCGGACTCATTTCGGATCCGAAACTCTGTTATGGCGATTTTAAACTATCTTCGTCGGGGCCCAACTTTGACGCACTGGGGAGAACTGATTGCGATGCTCAAATCCATGCACGGAGCGATGTGGAAATAGAGCAACTTCCCTAGCACAAGTCCATGTGGTCCGTTCTCTTATGGGGTCCAAGATCCTCAACTTCTAACTGTCCAAATCCGGGTTCTCGAAAAAGATGCACGAGCGTGCCAATTGGCGAAAATTTCCAACCGTGGCCCAAACGGCGCCGAAGAGGCATGCAAATCCAATCAAGCATCAACAAATGTGTGCTAACCAACCCGGATCTTTCTTGTTGTGTTCAGATGCGATTCGGACTCATTTCGATCCAAAACTCTGTTATGGCGATTTTGCACTATCTTCGTCGTCGGGACCCAACTTTGACACGCTGGGAGTAGTGATTGTGATGCCCAAATCCATGCACGGAGTGATGTGGACATAGAGCAACTTCCCTACCACAAGTCGGTGTGGTCCGTTCTCTGATGGGGTCCCGGATCCTCAACTTCTAACTGTCCGAATCCGGTTCTCAAAAAAGATGCACGAGCGTGCTAAATGGCGCAAATTTCCAACTGTGGCCCAAACGGCACCGAAGAGGCATGAAATTTGAATCATGCATGGACAAATGTGTGGCAAACACAAACAACCCGGATCTTTCTTGTTGTGTTCAGATGCGATTCGGACTCATTTCGGACACAAAACTCTGTTATGGCAAATTTGCACTATCTTGGCCGGGACCCAACTTTGACGCACTGGGGGAATTGATTGCGATGCCCAAATCCATGCACGGAGTGATGTGGACATAGAGCAACCTCCCTAGCACAAGTTCATGTTGTCCGTTCTCTGATGGGGTCCCGCATCCTCAACTTCTAACTGTACGAATCCGGGTTCTCGAAAAAGATGCACGAGCGTGCCAAATGGCAGAAATTTCCAGTCGTGGCCCAAACGGCGCCGAAGAGGCATGAAATTCGAATCATGCATGGAAAAATGTGTGGCAAGCAACTTGGATCTTTCTTGTTGTGTTCAGATGTGATTCGGACCCAAAACTCTGTTATGGCAATTTTGCACTATCTTCACTGGGACCCAACTTTGACGCGCTGGGAGAACTGATTGTGATGCCAAAATCCATGCATGGAGTGATGTGGACATAGAGCAAATTCCCTAGCACATGTTCGTGTGGTCTGTTTGCTGATGGGGTCCGGATCCTCAACTTCCAACTGTCCGAATCCAGGTTCTCGACGAGCGTGCCAAATAGTGAAATTTTCCAACCCTGGCCAAAACGATGCCGAAGAGGCATGAAATTCATATCATGCATGGAAAAATGTGTGGCAACAAGCAACCCAGATATTTCCTGTTGTGTTTAGATGCGATTCGGACTCATTTCGGACCCGAAACTCTGTTATGGCGATTTTGCACTATCTTTACCGGGACCCAACTTTGACGCGGTGGAAGAACTGATTGTGATGCCCAAATCCATGCACGGAGTGATGTGGACATAGAGCAACTTCCCTAGCACAAGTCCGTGTGGTCCGTTCTCTCATGGGATCCTAGATCCTCAACTTCTAACTGTCCGAATCAGGGTTCTCGAAAATGATGCACGAGCATGCCAAATGGCGAAAAATTTCCAACCGTGGCCGAAACAATGCCGAAGAGGCATGGAAATCGAATCATGTATGAACAAATGTGTGATAACCAACCCGGATCTTTCTTGTTGTGTTCAGATGCGTTTCAAACTCATTTCGGATCCGAGACTCTGTTATGGCAATATTGCACTATCTTCGCTGGGACCCAATTTTGACGCGCTGGGAGAAGTGATTGCGATGTCCAAATCTGTGCACCGAGTGATGTGGACATACAGCAACTTTCCTAGCACAAGTCCGTGTGGTCCGTTCTCTGATGGGGTCCTGGATCCTCAACTTCTAAGTCTCCGAATCTGGGTTCTCGAAAAAGATGCACAAGCTTGCCAAAGGGCGGAAATTTTCAACCGTGGCCCAAACGATGCCGAAGAGGCATGAAATTCGAATCATGCATGGAAAAATGTGTGGCAAGCAACCCGGATCTTTCTTGTTGTGTTCAGATGCGATTCGGACTCATTTCGGATCCGAAACTCTGTTATGACGATTTTGCACTATCTTCGCCGGGACCCAACTTTGACGCACTGGCAGAAGTGATTGCGATGTCCAAATCCATGCACTAACTGATGTCCACATAGAGCAACTTCCCTAGCACAAGTCCATGTGGTCCGTTCTCAGATGGGGTCCCGGATCCTTAACTTCTAACTGTCCGAATCCGGGTTCTCGAAAAAGATGCACGAGCGTGCCAAAGGGCGGAAATTTTCAACCGTGGCCCAAACGACGCCGTAGAGGCATGAAATTCAAATCATGCATGGATAAATGTGTGGAAAGAAACCCGGATCTTTCTTGTTGTGTTTAGATGCGATTTGGACTCATTTCGGACCCGAAACTCTGTTATGGCGATTTTGCACTATCTTCACCGGGACCCAACTTTGAAGCGCAGGGAGAACTGATTGCGATGCCCAAATCCATGCACGGAGTGATGTGGACATATAGCAACTTCTCTAGCGCAAGTCCATGTGGTCCGTTCTCTGATGGGGTCCCAGATCCTCAACTTCTAACTGTCCGAATCCGGGTTCTCGAAAAAGATGCACCAGCGTGGTAAATGGCGAAAATTTCAAACCGTGGCCCAAACGGCGCCGAAGAGGCATGAAATTTGAATCATGAATGGAAAAATGTGTGGCAAGCAACCCCGATCTTTCTTATTGTGTTCAGATGTGATTTAGACTCATTTCGACTCATTTCGGATCCGAAACTCTGTTATGGCGATTTTGCTCTATCTTCGCCGGGACCCAACTTTGACGCACTGGGAGAACTATTTCAATGCTCAAATCCATGCACGGAGTGATGTGGACATAGAGCAACTTCCCTACCACAAGTTCGTGTGGTCCGTTCTCTGATGGTATCTCAGATTCTCAACTTCTAACTGTTCGAATTCGGGTTCTCAAAAAAGATGCACGAGCGTGCCAAATGGCAAAAATTTCCAACCATGGCCCAAACGACGCCGAAGAGACATGAAATTTGAATCATGCATAGACAAATGTGTGGTAAGCAACCCGGATCTTTCTTGTTGTGTTCAGATGCGATTCGGACTCATTTCGGATCGAAAAACTCTGTTAAGGCACGCACTCATTTCGGATCCAAAACTCTGTTAAGGCGAATTTGCACTATCTTGGCCGGGACCCAACTTTGACACACTGGTGGTGGGAGAACTGATTGCGATGCCCAAATCCATGCACGGAGTGATGTGGACATAGAGCAACTTCCTTAGCATAAGTTTGTGTAGTCCGTTCTCGCATGGGGTCCCAGATCCTCAACTTCTAACTATCCGAATCAGGGTTCTCGAAAAAGATGCACGAGCGTGCCAAATGGCGAAAATTTCCAACCGTCGCCCAAACGACGCCGAAGAGGCATGAAAATGGAATCATGCATGGACAAATGTGTGATAACCAACCTGGATCTTTCTTGTTGTGTTCAGATGCGTTTCGAACTCATTTCGGATCCGAAACTCTGTTACGGCGATATTACACTATCTTCGCCCGTCCAGACCCAACTTTGACGCACCGGGAGAAGTGATTACGATGCCCAAATCCGTGCACGGAGTGATGTCGAAATAGAGCAACTTCCCTAGCACAAGTTCGTGTGGTCCGTTTTCTGATGGAGTCCCGGATCCTCAACTTCTAACTGTCAGAAAATCTGGGTTCTCGAAAAAGATGCACGAGCATCCCAAAGGGCAGAAATTTCTAACCGTGGCCCAAACGACGCCGAAGAGGCATGAAATTTGAATTTTGCATGGACAAATGTGTGGCAAGCAACCCGGATCTTTCTTGTTGTGTTCAGATGCGATTCGGACTCATTTCGGATCCGAAACTCTGTTATGACGATTTTGCACTATCTTCGCCGGGACCCAACTTTGACACGCTGGCAGAAGTGATTGCGATGTCCAAATCCATGCACGGACTGATGTCGACATAGAGCAACTTTCCTAGCACAATTCCATGTGGTCCGTTCTCTGATGGGGTCCCGGATCCTTAACTTCTAACTGTCCGAATCCGGGTTCTCAAAAGGATGCACGAGCGTGCCAAAGGGCGGAAATTTTCAACCGTGGCCCAAACGACGCCGAAGAGGCATGAAATTCGAATCATGCATGGAAAAATGTGTGGAAAGAAACTCGGATCTTTCTTATTGTGTCTAGATGCGATTTGGACTCATTTCGGACCCGAAACTCTGTTATGGTGATTTTGCACTTTCTTCGCCAGGACCCAACTTTGAAGCGTAGGGAGAACTGATTGCGATGCCCAAATCCATGCATGGAGTGATGTGGACATATAGCAACTTCCCTAGCACAAGTCCGTGTGGTCCATTCTCTGATGGGGTCCCAGATCCTCAACTTCTAACTGTCCGAATCCGGGTTCTCGAAAAAGATGCACCAGCGTGGTAAATGGCGAAAATTTCCAATCGTGGCCCAAACGGCACCAAAGAGGCATGAAATTTGAATCATGCATGGAAAAATGTGTGGCAAGCAACCCCGATCTTTCTTGTTGTGTTCAGATGTGATTCAGACTGATTTCGAATCCGAAACTCTGTTTTGGTGATTTTGCTCTATCTTCGTCTCGGGACCCAACTTTGACGCGCTGGGAGAACTGATTGCGATGCCCAAATCCATGCACGGAGTGATGTGGACATAGAGCAACTTCCCTAGCACAAGTCCGTGTGGTCCGTTCTCTGATGGGGTCCCGGATCCTCAACTTCTAATCGTCCCGATCTGGCTTTATAAAAAAGATGCATGAGCGTGCCAAATGGCAGAAATTTCCAACTGTGGCCCAAACGGCGCCGAAGAGGCATGAAATTTGAATCATGCATGGACAAATGTGTAGCAAGCAACCCGGATCTTTCTTGTTGTGTTCAGATGCGATTCGGACTCATTTCGAATCCAAAACTCTGAAAACCCTAAAAATTGAAAATTTTTAATTTTTTTCCAAAAGTGTGTTTTAAACTCTCAAACTTCCCCCCAACATACTCTAGGTTTGGAAAGCTCATTTTGAACCTCTTTCTTCCTCTTCTAAGCTCTCCATTACTGCAGAAACTCCATACCTCTCAAGCTCTCCCTCCTTGTCAAGCTCCCTCAGTCTCAAGCTCCCTCTCCCTCTTTCTTCCTTTTCTAAGCTCTCCATTGCAGAAACTCCATCCCTCTCAAGCTCTCCCTCCTTTTTAATCTCCCTCCCTCTCAATCTCCCTCTCTCTCTCTCTCTCTCTCTCTCAAGCTCCCTCCCTCTCCATTGCTACAGAAACTCTATCCCTCTTTAGTCTACTCTAGGTTTAGGAAGCCTATTCTCAAACTCTAACCCTCTTTTAAGCTTTCCATTGCTGCACTGAAAACCCTGAACTTTCTCTCCTCTCCTCTCCTCTGTTGTAAAACAAGCTTTTCTTTTCCTTTCTTCTCTTTTCTTACCACCATGGCCTCTTCCAGTAATGTGAGAAGACCTAGGGAGAAGGTGGAAGAGCTTGTGCTCCATAACACAAGAGATGAGAATGGAGATTGGGATCCAACAAGATTCAGGGTTGGGGCTTGGGTCTACATGAAGCCAAGCTCTAAGGGACCACATTGAGTGCGTCACAACTGGGGAATATGCTACATCATTGGAAGGGGCGGCTACAAGGCTTAAAGCATACTAAGAAGGAAGGACTGGCTGCCATAGTGCAACATGTGTATACCCTTGGAGACCTGTACATTCAAGGCCAACGACCAAGGTTTCCTTTAAATTGTCACTGTAACATAAACACAGCTTACAACATGCTAATATTGGATTTTTTGTTTCAAATTTTCTTATGTCTCTCTGCAGATATTTTTCCCTCTAATTATGTTGAGGAGGAACAACCACTCCAAAGCCTCACTGGAGTTTTCTATGCTATGCATGCATCCATTGGAGAGGCAATGTTTGTATCTCAAAGCCCAAGTGATCTTGTATAGAACAATATCTTTTTCTTTTCTCACTCATATTTTGTAGATAAAAAACCAGGTTTATTTGGCAAACTAGAAGAGATCCCTAACCCCCCTCTTAACAATCCCGAATGGCCCAAACTTGATGCTTGGACCATCTTATGCTTGGACCATCTTATGCTTAAAGTTTAAGATGGTAAGTGATATCAAGACATCACTCAAGTTTTCAAAGGCATCTAGGTCAGTAGGGCTAAATTGGTTTTGTCCTTTACATGTTTTTGTGCACATGCTCAATTCCATGCCAATGCACCAAACAAAAACAATGTATATTTGTAAGGAGGTACGGTTTGACCTCATTCAAGGATTACTAGGAGAGGGTTGGGAGGTTAAGGAGGGGTCACATCAAGGTGATATATATAAGTGCAATGTAGTAGATTCTACAATGTCTTTCAGGTTCTTGAAGGCATGCTCTATTTTGTACATGCATCTGCACTACCAAAGATGGATGCAAAAGCACGGGACATGGATCTGACTTCAAGCCTCAGAAGAAGAAATTATGCCTATTGAGGTAGCTGTGATGATGCAAAATGGATGGATTGAGTGAGTGGCAGCAAACACGCATTAGAGCCTAGCAGACTTGCGTCAACACTTTAGCATCATGGGCTTTGACAATGTGGAAGAGTCAAGTTTCAAGTTGATGAGAAGAAAGGTATATCTGATTCCACTACATGTCTAGAATTAACCCTTACACTTTCTGGTTATTATGCCACTTTCTATATTTTTACAGATTGGGAAGTGTAAGGAGGGGACAACCATGGTCTCAGAATCATGGCAAATGGGGGACCTTGAATATTCAGCCAGCAAGGTGCATAGCCCTACCAACACATAGTAAGCATGTGGAAGAGCTTGAAAATGAACTGAGTATATGGGAAAATAGCCTCTATTTTGATGCACGTGAGGGGCAAGAGTTTCAAGATCGAGGTGAAGGCAATGACAAGCTTTCAAGTCAACAAGGAGATGGAGATCAACATGAAGTAAATGTCACAAGAGGGGTAAAAAATGAAGACATTATAACAATTTTAGATTAGATGACATGCTTGTAATTTTGTAGCAGGCTCTTTTTTAACTAATCTTTATTAAATTAAAATCTTAATATTTTTACAAACTGTAATTTTTTGTCTAGCGGTCTAGTGTGAAAAGGCCAAACTTTAAATTTTAACTATAAATAGCCAAAGGTGCCTTCTTTCTCATTTTCACGCGATAGAAACCAAGCACGAGCTCACACTATATTTTTGCATTCACATGGCTACCCACTTTGACAACTTCTATAAGTTCCTCTCCACCACCACCCCGTGGGCGGCGGGTGCAAGAGCGAGCTCTTTGTCATGTTCTCTCGTGAAGTCGACTTTGAAAAGTTGCTCGCCCTTGCGTCCCAACATTATGAGACACATATTGCATACATGGAGCAATACTTGGCTCCCAACTCCATCTCTTTTCCCCATTGCCCCAATGATTGATGGGTGCCTGTTGAGCTGCTTAAGTACATTCAACAATATGCCCGTCCCTACATCCAGCGCCTTGAACGCTTCATCGATATCCGCATCCCTGCAGGAGCTTACTGTACCTTCAATAAGTAGGAGGTGAAGTGGGTGGGGAAGGGCAATTTCGGAACTAGGTTCCTCTCGTGGCTCGCCACTTTTGCGTTCCTCATTGCGATGAGAATTCGGATGAGGAGGTAGAGATGCCTGCATTGCAGTTGGCTGGGTATTTGAGGCATGACAAGGAAGTGAAGGCAGTAGGAAACGAGTGCTGGTGTAGAAGAGCAGCTTGCATCAGAGAACTTTCTAGAGGGTGCACAATCTGCAGCTGAACAGCCCGCTGTAGTAGAAGATGTGGGGCCATCTTCCCCACACGAGGAGAGCAAGGTGCTGCCAGAGCTTGAGATCAATCTCTTGAGAACCATTGTGGTGGAAGGTGAAGAATACTTATTTCTTCATGACCTTGAAAAGGCAGCTGGCTTGAGAATGGATGAATGCTTGAGAATGGATGAATGCTTGGGCATTATATGCACGCGATGTGAGGTGGACCTTGATACGTCCAACCTCGGTCCTCACCTAGATAGTGCTATATTACCCCTTGGAGAATCTATTGCAGAAACAGTTGCTTTGGTCAAGGAAACTGTGGTTGAGACCGCGGTGTGAGGTGGACCTTGATACGTCCAACCTCGGTCCTCACCTAGATAGTGCTATATTACCCCTTTGGAGAATCTTTCGCAGAGACAGTTGCTTTGGTCAAGGAAACTGTGGTTGAGACCATGGAGCAAGCCCTAGTTCTAGAGGAGGAGATCATAACCTTACAAGATAAGCTAGAGGCTGAAAAGGATACCCTTGCTGCTGGAGTGATGGAGGAGACCAAAAGCACCAAAAAAGGACGAGGCTAAGTCCTTGATTGACCTCTCTGTCCCCACCAGCACTTTGGCAAAAGAAGACATTGAGCAAGAGGTAATAATCGACCTTTTACAACCTAGAAACATTTGTAATTATGTATAGGAAATTATTTTGATTTTTCCTTTGATTGCAAAGGGTGGTTGAAATTGACGCATTTGTTGGGAGAGGCAGCAAAACAGAGACCAGGCCAAGGTCCATGGACATGATGCCACGTTGGCGCACTATCTTGGTCGACTTCTTGTGGATGGCATCGCCATTATCCACCACAGGGACTACACCCCTCAATCTACCTTCACTCTCTTCTTTTTGAAAGCCCTCTCTAAGGTGCTTCTAGTTCTGATTAAAAAATCCCTTGCCTTTGATGTTTTTGGTTCTGGATTTAGGGGTAAGCTTCTTGCTCATATAGGTATAGCCAAAAGCATAGGCATAGAGGATCCTCTCAAAAAATAGCCCAATCACTCCTTGAGCACACTCTGCCCAATAACAAGAGAAGGAAGCTCAATATTGTAAGGAAGCTTTTGTAAAGATGATGTATCACTTCTTATTATGAATACAATACAATTTTTACAAACTTATTTTCATCAAGTATATCATTGTTTTTTCTAGTTTCTACCATCAATGTTTTTGTGAATGCAGTAGAAATGACCCTGGGAGCCTGGGGGAGCAGTGCCAGAATAGTGTGAATTTTGAGCCTACACCGCTGCTGTAGACCGCTGCTGTAGAGCCCAAATTTGCACTGTTTTGGCACAGCTTCCCCAGCCCTTCAGGAGCAATTCTGATGCATTGGATGACAAATAATATATTTTTACACATGATTAAAGATATTTTTATCTTGTAAATTACTGTTTCTCATAATCAATGAACTCAACTTGATTATAAACATAACCCCATCTGGTATTGTGAGAAACAAGGATTGAATGAAAATTTTGAGTTGTGACATCTGTACCCACCAGTAATTTTTGTCAATGGATTGTTTTTTAAATTAAAGTTTAAAGAGGAGTGTGTGAGTATCTGTATTCTAAAGCAAAAGTTAAGAAAGGCTTTCAATTATGGGTGGGTGAGTACTTGTCCGGTTCTACTATTCTAAAGGAGGAGTGTGTGAGTATCTGTATTCTAAAGCAAAAGTTAAGAAAGGCTTTCAATTATGGGTGGGTGAGTACTTGTCTGGTTCTACTATTCTAGTGGTTGGGCGGTGGCTTCGGATGGGGTAATGTTGAGTACATTGATTATGAGAAACAGTAATTTACAAGATAAAAATACCTTTAATCATGTGTAAAAATATATTATTTGTCATCCAATGCATCAGAATTTCTCCTGAAGGACTGGGGAGGCTGTGCCAAAACAGTGCAAATTTGGACTCTCCGTTGAGACTAGCAGGTCAACAACGAGATCCAGTAATAGATTACAATAAGTTTCTCGT
Organism: Cibotium barometz; assembly: GCF_041138505.1. Classification (NCBI taxonomy): domain Eukaryota; kingdom Viridiplantae; phylum Streptophyta; class Polypodiopsida; order Cyatheales; family Cibotiaceae; genus Cibotium; species Cibotium barometz. The sequence continues at coordinate 32,949,356 of NC_141098.1, forward strand.
ACATATATATCTTCCACGACATACACATGGGTGTCCTTGGCACCGCGATCCCGTGCATCGCCTGTGGTCAAAACCTTCCAGGATCCTCCTTAGGTGTCCTGGCACTTCACTCAGGGATCGCTTCGTCGGCCCTCATCCATCGTACCGGAAGCGCACCATTTTAACCACACCAAGGCTAGTCAAGACCTGGGCAGGCTTTGCTGCGTGAGCTATCCTTTAAACACTCCTCGCCAGCTGTTGCAACCGAACTTCTCTTAGAGAAACACATATACCAAATGCTCCCTCCAGCATTCTGGCGTAAGACAGCCCTTTAAGAAAATAGGGTTTCTATGCAAGTTTTCAGTTTTGATTGTCTTTTGAATACAATGAGTATATCTTAATTCTGTATCCCAAGACTTCTAGATCACAGGTTTGGATTCCCAAACAGAGTTCCTCGAATTCTGAATTCTTGATCCTCAGATCAAAATCAAAGGTCTCAACTTAGTTTCAGATTCCGTGGGTGATTTGAGTGTAGATTACTGAACTGGTCACATCGTCATTTCTTGAAACTGACGAAGGAGTTACATCTTGGTCATAGTCTGATTCAGGGTTTGAGTCTGGAAAAGGTTCTCCTTGAACTATCTTTCTCGAAGGTAATATTTCAATTACTACTTTACTGAATTCAAAACTAAACACCAATTCCTATTAGGAATAAATTAGTCATTTATCTAAATTATGACTCTGAATTTTTTCATTACCATCCTAGAGAATATAAAACGGTATAATTTTACTTCATTGAGTATTTACTTATTCATTTTTCCAATATTTATGGGATTTAAACATAGGATTAAAGTGAACTCTTATTTTGATAAAAAAATTCTTTTATGCATCATTTTATGCATAAAAATCAATATTGGTGAAAGCAATACTTTTGTAATAAAAAAAATTCTTTTATGCATCATTTTATGCATAAAAATCCATTTTAATGAAAGTAACACTTTTATAATAAAAATATTCTTTTTTGCATCTATCTATGCATAAAAATTCATTTTGATGAAAGTAAAATTTTTATAATAAAGAAATATTCTTTTATGCATCTATTTATGCATAAAATCCATTTTGATAAGAGTAACACTTTTATAATAAAAAAAATTCTTTTATGCATCTATCTATGCATAAAAATCCATTTTGATGAAAGTAACACTTTTATAATAAAAAAATATTCTTTTATGCATCTATTTATGCAAAAATTTCTTTTTGATGAAAGTAACACTTTTATAATAAAAAAAATGTTCTTTTATGCATAAAATTCATTTTGATGAAATTAACACTTTTGTAATAAAACAAATAATCAATATGCATCTTTCTATACATAGAATTTAATTCTATTGAAAATCACTCTTTTATTTAAAAAAAAATCAATATGCATCTTTCTATGCATAGAATTTAATTCTATTAAAATCACTCTTTTGTAATTAAAAAAATAATCAATATGCATCTTTCTATGCATAGAATTTAATTCTATTTAAAATCACTCTTTTATAATAAAAAAATAATCAATATGCATCTTTCTATGCATAGAATTTAATTCTATTAAAAATCACTCTTTTATAATAAAAAATAATTAATATGTATCTTTCTATGCATAGAATTTAATTCTATTAAAAATTACTCTTTTATAATAAAAAAATAATCAATATGCATCTTTCTATGCATAGAATTTAATTTTTTTTTAAATCACTCTTTTATAATAAAAAAATAATCAATATGCATCTTTCTATGCATAGAATTTAATTCTATTAAAAATAACTCTTTTATTAAAATAATAATAATCAATATGCATCTTTCTATGCATAGAACTTAATTCTATTGAAAATCACTCTTTTATAATAAAAATAATCAATATGCATCTTTCTATGCATAGAATTTAAATGACACTTTTAGAATACAGAAACGATGGGGATTCAAATGACACTTTTAGAATACACAAACGATGGGGGTTACTCTTTTTTCTGAAGAGGGATTTGATTATAGAGGAAGATGCTGTGGATATATTGAGAGGCTGGGGAGGAATCTTACATTCTCTCCCACTTGTAAAACGCGAGATGTCCTCATCTTGCAAACTGGGGATAATCATGGAATAGTTCAGCTTCTTTCTCCCAGGTGGCATCTTCAAAAGGATAGAACTTCCATTTGACCAACAATTCTCTTAGAATTCTATTCCTGAGAACCTTTTTGTTTCGCAAATATCAAGGATTTCTTCACGTTGGAGTTTCATCTGCCCTTGGGTTGAAGAAGTTAAGATTTCATCTCATCAACCACATGATTCGGGCTTGGTACATACTTTTTAAGAAGGTTGACATGAAATACATTATGTACTTTGAGATGAGGAGGAAGAAGAAGCTCGTAGGCTAAGTCACCTACTTTCTTTGTAATCAGATATGGCCCACAATATCTGGGAGATAACTTCTTGTACTTCCCAAGAGATAGAGAACTTCTTTTGGGGCGTACTCGAATGAAGACCATATCTGCTTCTTGGAATTCTCTGTAAGTCCTCTTCTTAGCTGCATACTGCTTCTATCTATCCTGGGCAGCTTTTATATCTTTGCGAATTGATTGCATCTGCTACTCCATGTCATCAAGCATCTGCCTTTGGACATCTTGACCCTAATCAATGGGTCGGACCAAGTTAATGGAGTTAAGCAATCTTGTCCATATAAAGCTTTGAAAGGGCTCATCCCAATACTTCTGTGTGATAAGAAGCATTGTAGGCAAACTCAACTAGGTGTAGATAGCTTAGCCACTTCTTGGGTTCCCTGCCACCACAGTATGACCGAAGTATATCTTCGATTACTTGGTTCACCCTTTCAGTTTGACCATCGGTCTCAAGGTGTGGTAAGCTATGCTGAGATCCAAGAAAGTTCCTACTGCTTCAAAAAATGTAGTCCAGAATCTTGATATGAATTTGGGATCTCGATCACTTACTATTCTTCTGGGGGTAGGCCATGCAATCTGAAGATTTTCTTGAGGAACACTCTAGCCACATCCGCTGTAGTTGTTGAAATTTGAGCATAATGATGAGCTAGGGTGGATCATACACTAGAATCAACATGATTAACAAAGTGATTAAGAAATGATTAAGACGTAATTAGTGAATAATTAGCAGATAGATTAATGTAGGCATGGATACTCAAAAACCAGCAAATTCTCATTAGGGCTATGCCTCAATTTATAGAGTTTACATCAAGCATCAAATCCCATTGATTTCTCCATGATTCACTCCCAGAATATCTCCACCTTTTGCCTGATTCTCTCCACCTCTTCTCTTTTCCCTGAATATCTCCCAGAATATCTCCACACTCCTAAATTTCCTCATGCTACCCATTATTCTCTCCCAGTAGATTCTTCTCACCTTTTCACAGGTTCTTTCACAATTACATCTCCTCTTTTACAGCCTCTATCCAAGAGCTTGTTCCCACACACACCCTATTCACTTGTATTTTCAACACCTCCCCTCAAGTGAATACTCCTAGAACACCTAGACCCTATACCAAGTTTGCCTCCCATAACTGGATAGTCCGCGACCAGTGTCTACTCCTCCCCTCAAGTTATCTCAGCACACCTGGACCCTGTATCAAGTTTCTTTCTTACTTGACAGTCCGCGACCAGTGCCTCAAGTCCCTAAACTCCATAGTCCTTGACACTCTCTCTCTCTATGTGTCCAAGGCTACTATAAGTGCCCGCGACCTTGACTAAAGTGCTCACACATACATCTACCACGTGGCCTACATCATCGGTGGCTCAGAGGTGGTTTTACTTTATTGGGGCAGGTTACATTGGGTTGTGGGGTCTCTCTCTCTCTCTCTCTCTCTCTCTCTCTCTCTCTCTCTCAGAGATTTTCACATGGCTCCTCACTCTTTGGAGCCTCACATCTTCTCTTGTCTTCAGTCTTCTTGTCGTGGCAGCTTCTCTCCACGCGTCCGTCTCTTCTTTCAGTCTTCTTGGGGCAGCTTCTCTTCTTGTGGCAGCTTCTCTTCTCGTGTCCATGTCTTCCTTCAGGTCTTCTTCTCGGTGTGGATCCTCTTCTTGGGAAGAGATATTCTTCTTCTTTCATGGCTGGGGCCATGAGCTCGTCCGTCAGGTCATTTTGCTCCATGTGAGCAACATATTTCAATGTTTTGCTGACAGTTCCTTTGGGCTTTTTATGTTTATTTTGTATCATTATGCAATGCAAACCCAAATTTATGCCGGAGGTCTTACCTCTTGCCTTAATCTGGACAAGGGCAGTGTCTGTTCCCATTTTTACACTGATAAAATGTGCCCAATACATAATGCGTATAGCATTCATTCTCATGCACATTCCAAATGCAACTCTGGCTGTGAATAATCTTGTATTTGAGTGAGATTTACAGGCATTAACCAAGGGTTGAATGCAAAATGATGATTTTCACAATTTTATCAGCACAATTTTACCAGAAATTACATTAAATTAAGGGTAACCAATTTGTACGGGATGGTTGGAGTATCAAACCAACTCCGATTTGAAATCTGAAGTTATAGGGATCTGTATCAGATACCTAATGGTTAATTTGAACCCTCAATTGCACCAAAGTACAGTGATTAGCACTGATTAATCACTGATTAGCAAATTAATGCTCTGGTTTGTGTGCAGAAAACAGAGTATGCGGGGAGCTCAGATCTGGTGCCTTCCACTTCAAATGAGCTCAAATGCTTTCAAAGGCATCAATAGCAATGAGTCTAGTAGAGGATTAAGCCAAGAAACACAAGATTTGACCAAATAATGAAAGCTTAATCTCTGTTTTACCAAAGTCACCTGCAGATTTGATGAGGAGCTTGGATCTCACTGTAGACTTGATGAAACTGAATTCTGTCTTCACCAGCTTGTAGAGCATGCTTGAAAACCCCCGGGGCTAAGAGGAATTAGAGAAATTTGATTTGATGAAGTGGGAATTAGTAATTTGCTGCAGAAAAACGTAGCCTGCTAAAACAGCGATTTCTCCCAACTCCGTTGACGGTTTGCACTTCTTTTTTGATGAGCTTGAAGAGCACTGAGATGGCTATCATGTCCTAGAAGGGTTTGGCCTAATTTTATGTGTGCAAGGAGAGGGAGCTCCTCCACTGGCTGGGGGTGAAGGGGAAGATGAAGAACTCACTAAAAAATTGATTTTTTGCTAATTATCTTACTAATCCTCATTAATTGACTAATGGGCTCATAAATCTGGTTGATTCTAGGCATGGCTCTGATACCATGTTGAAATTTGAGCATAATGATGAGCTAGGGTGGATCATACACTAGAATCAACATGATTAACAAAGTGATTAAGAAATGATTAAGACGTAATTAGTGAATAATTAGCAGATAGATTAATGTAGGCATGGATACTCAAAAACCAGCAAATTCTCATTAGGGCTATGCCTCAATTTATAGAGTTTACATCAAGCATCAAATCCCATTGATTTCTCCATGATTCACTCCCAGAATATCTCCACCTTTTGCCTGATTCTCTCCACCTCTTCTCTTTTCCCTGAATATCTCCCAGAATATCTCCACACTCCTAAATTTCCTCATGCTACCCATTATTCTCTCCCAGTAGATTCTTCTCACCTTTTCACAGGTTCTTTCACAATTACATCTCCTCTTTTACAGCCTCTATCCAAGAGCTTGTTCCCACACACACCCTATTCACTTGTATTTTCAACAGTAGTGTAGGTTTCTTTTAGTGGAATCAGATGGGCAACTTTGGTTAGTCTATCAACTACCATGAAGATGGAGTTGTAACCTGATTGCACTGAAGGTAATCCAGTAATAAAATCCATACTGATGCATTCCCACTTCATTTGGGGAATGTCTAATGGATGTAATTTCCCAGGCATTTTTACTCTCTCGGCCTTGACTTTCTGACAGGTCAGACATTGACGTACATGATTAAGCACATCCATTTTTAGACCAGGCCAAAAGAAGCTTTTCTTCACAAACATGTAGGTTTTGTTGAAAACTGGATGTCCTGCATAAGGCTGTCATGGGCTTCATTTAGAATTTGACCCTTAATTCCCTCATCATTGGGAATGCATAGCCTACGATTATAATACATAATTCCATCATCCATGCTGTTCCCTTAAGCTCGGTTCAACTCCTATGGAGTTTTGCTTTCTTGCATAAGTAGGGTAGCAATAGGGCCAAAGAATCTATCCTGCATGATCTTCTCTCTTGCTTCAATAATCAAAGGATTTGACACTACAGTAATTGTAAGCAAGGAGGATTTTCTATTGAGGGCATCTGCTCTTTGCCTGGGCGAAACTTGATTTCAAAATCAAATTCCTGCAGGGTCTGCATCCACCTTCTCTGACGCATGTTGAGATCCTTCTGAGTGAAGATCCACTTTAAGCTCTAATGATCTATCATCAAGGAGGATTTTCTATTGAGGGCATCTGCTCTTTGCCTGGGCGAAACTTGATTTCAAAATCAAATTCCTGCAGGGTCTGCATCCACCTTCTCTGACGCATGTTGAGATCCTTCTGAGTGAAGATCCACTTTAAGCTCTAATGATCTATCATCAAAGTGAATCTTTAACCCAGTAGGTAATGTCTCCACAACTTCAGGGCATATACTACTGAAAGTAGTTCTAGGTCGTGGACAGCATAAATCCTCTCATGCGTTTTGAGTTTTCGGGATTCATAGGCCACTGCATGACCATGCATGAGTGCACCTCTCCCAGGGCAAAACCACTAGCATTAGTTACCACCTCAACGGGTAGAGAGAAATCTGGCAGCTTCAGAATGGGATTGGTTACTAAGGCAGTCTTCAGCTTATCAAAAGCACTCTGGCACCTGGCAGACCATTGAAACGGGATATTCTTCTTGAGAAGATTAGTCAGGGGGGAAGATATGAGTGCATACTTTGGTATAAAAATTCTATACCAACCAGTCAATCCCAAGAATCCTCTGACTTCTTTCACTGTCTTTGGTTTAGGCCAATCTATGACTGCTTGGACTTTCGCGAAGTCTGGAGAAATTCCATCTTTGGATACCAGAAAGCCCAAGTATTCAACATGGTCGGCAAAGAAAGTGCATTTTCTCGTTGGTGCTTCCTTAGAATCTCAAGAACGTTTCTGACATAAGCTTCATGGTCAGCTACATTCTTTGAGTAAATTAGAATATCATCAAAGAAAACAAGAACAAAATCATCCAAGTATTCTCTGAGAATGTCCTGCATTAAGCGATTGAATGTAGCTGGGGAATTTGTCAATCAGAATATCATCAAAGAAAACAAGAACGAATTCTCTGAGAATGTCTTGCATTAAGTGATTGAATGTAGCTTGGCAATCCAAATGGCATGACAGTGAATTCATAATGCCCATACCGAGTATTGATGGCTGTCTTCGGGATATCTTGCTCATTGATCTTGATCTGATAATACCCTGATTTGAGATCTATCTTTGTGAAGATCTAGACTCCACTTAGCCTATCTAGAAGCTCATCAAGTCTGGGGATAGGATACTTATTCTTAACTGATTGAGACCTCTGTAATCCACATAGAGTCTTAGTGTTGCATCTTTCTTTTTCTGAAAGAGAATTGGCGCACCCCAAGGTGAAACACCGGGTCTTACAAACCCTTGTTCTAACAGTTGTCTAAGCTATTCCTTGAGTTCGATGGCTTCAGAAACTGACATTTTGTACGTGCGCAAGGCTACTAGCTGAGCTCCGAGGGTCAATTCTATGACATGATCTACTTCCCAAATTCGAGGCATCTTTGTTAGCTCTGCTGGGAATAAATCATCATAATCACTTAACCATTCTACCTGAATCAATCAAAAGCTTAAAAGGCTTACCCTGATACTCAGCTGGAGTATGAATGACGGTTGGTTTGGCCCTTGGTTTTCAATTGCAGCATAAATCTGTCCTCTTTCCTCTTCCACTACTTCTGCAATTGTGACTACTCTGGCTACTGTAGTCTGAGGCGGGACTCTTTCTCTTTGGTTGCCCCAGTTCTGGGAAGGAGTTCTAAGGCTACTCTAGACAGAGATAGACTGCTCTGGCTACTGTAGTCTGAGACAAGACTCTTTCTCTTTGGTTGTCCCAGTTATGGGAAGGAGTTCTAAGGCTACTCTGGACAGAGGTAGACGGCTGATCTGGAGTTCTTATGGGATTTCCCTGATTTGGGCGAGATGGTCCTTGATTTGACTGAGGAAGGGATTGGTCTTTGCACTCTCAGTCCTTGACTTCCCTGTCCCCTTGACATGGTAGGAGTCGGGCAGTCTTTCAGCTGGTGACCAAAACCCTGGCATCCAAAGCACTGGTTCTCACTTTTGAGCTCATCCCTCTGAATCCTTGAAATAGGTGGGGCTCCTGAGAAAGTGTTCTGGGGGAAGGGTCTTCCTTCATTTTTGAATCTCCCTGCATCTTGATTTTGAATTGGGCCTTGCTGCCTCTTTGGGGGAGGAAAGTTTGAAGTACTTCCCGCGGTTTGGAATCTTTTAAAGTTAGAGGGTGCAGGCTTTGGCGGGACCTTAACAACAAAGGCTTTGGCAAAGTCCTTTGCCATTCTTACTACTTCGACCGTTGAGACAGGTTTGGCATTCTTTACTAAGGTGTCCAATGGCTTGTTCATTCCTCGAATGAACCTCGCCCCATCAGCTACTCTTCATCCAACTGAGGGGAATATTTGAGGAGAAGGGCAAAACCTTGATGGTACTCTTCAATTGTCCGGCTATCCTGCTTTAATTCCAAGAATTCATTCATTTTAGTTTCAAGGAATCCCGGAGGACAAAACCTCTTTCTGAGGTAAGCTTTAAGATCAGTCATCCAGGTTTGGGTATTTCGGTCGAGACGGTTAGTCTCGTAGTGATTCCTCCAAGCGACCCTGGCCGTTTCCACAATCTTTAACCTGGCGAGAGCCATCTTGCTTCTCTCATTGTAGCCAGTTACATCAAAGTATTCCTCCATTGCCTCAATCCACTTCTCCACTACTTCACCTAATTGTTCTTCTTCACCCTTGAAGGGAGCAGGTTGGGATCTGTGTAGGGCTTTTCGAACATCCGGATCTAACTCTTTGTTAGAGGATCCGGTTGCCTTGCACGGGCCGCACGCTTCATGATTCTGACAAAACGAGATTTTTGGCAACTTAACTTTGACAACAGATTTATGATTATTTAATTTTTATAATTTATTCTTTAAATAGATAATTATTTCATCATACTTCATGAAACAAGATTAACTATATTCACAATCATGAAAAAAAATAGAATTTTTTTACAAAACATCATTTATTTATTAAATGTTTTTGATATATACATAGAGCATCATGGCTCCCCAAAGTCACTGCCTCAATCATATTCGCATAAAGAAGTGAAACTGCGAAGGAGACATACCATGGTACACACGATTCATTACAGAAAGAGGTGCTGTAATTCTATTTCTAGGGATAAAGCACCTAAGAAGCCTAAAAACTTCGCATGAAGTTTTGAAGTTCCTGGGTGAATGATCAAAGAGTTGCACATGCTGAACAAGCCCTAGCCTTATCAGAATCATGGGGCTAAGGAAATATTCTACCTGAGCCTCTGACGTTGATTGGTACTGACATTAATACATCGTCCTCCATAGAACCACATATACCGACGTCACTCAAGAGGATCAGGAAAGTAAAGACTCTCAAAATGACGCACGAGTTTCACTCTGCTTACTCGGGTCGTAGTAGCAGAGTTGATGAGGTGGTCGAATGCAAAGGCTATCATATCCTGACTCTGGGAGAGTTCATGAATGCCAGATAGATTCGGGGTATCTATCTATAAATTTCCAATTCAATTTATGAGTTTTCAATTTTTGAAGTTCCTTCAACATAATATTAACAAGCGAAAACATTATTTCCCAGATTTACTTTAATTTTTTTTTAAAGCAATTTCTGCTACTGTTACTTAAATTTACAATAGCCCTCTGATATCAACTATGAGATCCCACTGTCCCCTCCACGCACCGGATTCCCGATTGTTGGCAGCGGAAGCAGATCCCTCTTGTGTGAGGCAGGGTTTCCCACTCAGGGCCTCGCCCCCTCGAATGTCCGGGCATGAGACTAAGCTGATGGTCATTCCAAAAATCGAAACCGAGAAAATTTCCCATGGATTCCACCATTTTTATTTTAAACGAATTCTTTTAACGAGGTCAAGATACTGAACTACCTTCATCTGATAAAACCAGATAGAAGGGAAACTATTACTATAGACTTAACTTTGAAGGAATCAACGCTATTGATTTATTCTTTAGAGAAGTCTTCAAGATTCTAACTAACTACTCGAGTTCTAAACGTAATCTTATTAATCAATTTTATTATTAAAACTCTATTGATTCCAGCCACCCCATCCGGCCCATGGGTTTAGCTACCGCGCCCAACCACTAGAATAGTAAAACCAGACAAGTACTCACCCACCCATAATTGAAAGCCTTTCTTAACTTTTGCTTTAGAATACAGATACTCACACACTCCTCTTTAAACTTTAATTTATAAAACAATCCATTGATAAACAATTACTGGTGGATACAGATGTCACAACTCAAAATTTCCATTCAACAAAACAGTATCACTATGGACTCTCTGTTGAGACCAGCAGGTCAACAACGAGATCTAGTAACAGATTACAATAAGTTTCTCATCATCATACATATATATCTTCCACGACATACACATGGGTGTCCTCTCGGCACCGCGAGCCTGTGCATCACCTGTGGTCAGAACCTTCCAAGATCCTCCTTAGGTGTCCTGGCACTTCACTCAGGGACCGCTTCGTCGGCCCTCATCCATCCTACCGAAAGCACACCATTTTAACCATACCGAGGCTAGTCAACAAGACCTGGGCAGGCTTTGCTGCGTGAGCTGTCCTTTGAACACTCCCCGCCAGGCCTCTTAAGCACCAAGAGACTTGAAAAATCCGCACTGGGCGCTAATTACCAATTCAAACATGTTCTGATTATGACCAAACTTTGCAAGCATGTGGGGGTTCCCATCGGAGCATATTTGGGTATGATGGTATGGGGAAGGCCCAAATTTTCCATGGCCTCTTAAGCACCCAAGAGACTTGAAAAATCTACACTGGGCGCTAATTACTAACTCAAATAATGCTCCAATCATGACCAAACTTTGTAAGCATGTGGGAGGGACACACCCCCACATGCTTGCAAAGTTTGGTCCCCATCGGAGCATGTTTGGGTACGATGGTATAGGAAAGGCCCGGATTTTCCATGGCCTCTTAAGCACCGAGAGACTTGAAAAATCCACACTGGGCAACACTAATTACCAATCCAAACATGCTCCAATTGTGACCAAACTTTGCAAACATGTGGGGGTGGGCCCCTCCCACCACATGCTTGCAAAGTTTGGTTCCCATCGGAGCATGTTTGGGTATGATGGTATGGGGAAGGCACGGTTTTTCCATGGCCTCTTAAAATCTGCACTGGGTGCTAATTACCAATTCAAACATGCTCTGATTGTGAGTAAACTTTGCAAGTATGTGGGGGTGGGTCCCCCCACATGCTTGCAAAGTTTGGTCCCCATCGGAGTATGTTTGGGTATGATGGTATGGGGGAAAGGCCCGGATTTTCCATGGCCTCTTAAGCACCAAGAGACTTGAAAAATCTGCACTGGGTGCTAATTACCAATTCAAACATGCTCCAATTGTGACCAAACTTTGCAAGCACGTGGGGGTGGGTCCCTCCCACATGCTTGCAAAGTTTGTTCCCCATCGGATTATGTTTGGGTATGATGGTATGGGGAAGGCCCCGATTTTCCATGGCCTCTTAAGCACCAAGAGACTTAAAAAATCTACGCTGGCTGCTACTTACCAATCCAAACATGCTCTGAGTGACCAAACTTTGCAAACATGTGGGGGTGGGCCTCTCCCACATGCTTGCAAAGTTTGGTTCCCATCGGAGCATGTTTGGGTACGATGGTATGGGGAAGGCCCGGATTTTCCATGGCCTCTTAAGCACCAAGAGACTTGAAAAATCCGCACTGGGCGCTAATTACCAATCCAAACATGCTCCGATTATTTATGATCAAACTTTGCATGCATGTGGGGGTGGGCTCTCCCCACATGCAAAGTTTGGTTCCCATCGGAGCATGTTTGGGTACGATGGTATAGGGAAGGCCCGGATTTTCCATGGCCTCTTAAGCACCAAGAGACTTGAAAAATCCACACTGGGCACTAATTACTAACCCAAACATGCTCCGATCATGAGACCAAACTTTGCAAGCATGTGGGGGTGGGCTCCCCCCCACATTCTTGCAAAGTTTGGTCCCCCCATCATAGCGTGTTTGGGTACGATGGCATGGAGATTTTCAACAAACAATATGATAGCCAAAGTGTTAAAAAATTTTAAAAAGTCAAGATCATCAACTAAAATGTAATGATACTCAATAATGAAAAAACTCATAATGATATAAACATCAAATAAGTACATCAGAATGAAAATGAGCTACCCCAGCTAGTCTGAGGTTAGTCACTGCCCATAAATCTAAGTACAATGTAAGTGAGCTAACCCACCTAGTCTATCAACGGAAACCCAATAAAAATCGTCATCTCTTAGTTGACGTGCGTGTCGAAGGCTGCTGTGCAAATCGAGGAGGCTCTGCTAGCTGTGGGGGTCATCGAATATCAGCGGGGAGGGCTGCCTCAAAGGCAGGATCATGAGTTTGGTACCAGTGTACTCGGGAGCTCACGAGTCCCATAATCTACTATAGCCCTCTCCCTCTCTCTACGTCATGCTACTACAAGACATCTTTGTCTGTAAACCCAAAATCTATAATCAGCAATGAACACCATATTAGATAATTTGGGAAAAATCCCTTCCCATTTAAAAAATGGGAGCATGGTGAACTTGTCCCCCAAAAGTTTGTCAAAAACCCCTCATGTGACATATCATCGGAAAGATCTTGAAGAGTAGAATCTAAATCTATGATCTTCGACAAATTTGGAGTTAGTATGTTTAAGATATGTCCAAAACTATATGGAGTAATTGATTCCCAAAATGTGAGATTTTTTCCAATTTACCTAATATTGACTTAATGGTACGTGTGACTTAATGGTACGTGTATGCCACTCTGCTCGTGTAAGTTCCTCTACTGTGAGGACACGCTGCTCTCATGAGAAGCAACACTATTGCTAGCACCATCACCCGAGGTGCCACTAGGTACAGCACCACCCACATGCTCGTATATGCTATGATCTGGCTCTCGTGAAGGACTCTCTAGTATACATCAAACTCATGTGCACTCCACTCAATCTCTGGAGGCACCTCAGGCTCCTGATCTCTGTCATCGGTGGCATCGAGTCCCAAGTCACTAGGCTAAGGTAAAATCAAGAGGCCTGCCAGTCCTAGCATCTACTCGAACGAAGCCTGGGCGAAGATCATCAATGCCCAAAACTCTGTATGTCACTAGGTCGATGCGTGCATAGCAAGAGGGACATGCTGAGAAGCGGACTAGCTCCTGGTGATGCAAGACAAATGGAAAAAATGTCCACATCCCAGAGCATATATCCACCAGTACTATCAATGTCCTCGATACAGAGAGTGCACAGCAGGTATCACAGAGGAATGGTGGTGCATCCCGAGGGAGACGTCATAAAAAAACCTCTGTAAAACAGGCCGTGGATATAAAGGCAAGTAGGACACTGTCACGTCTGAGGATCTGCAAAACTCTCGAACATGCAACATCAACTGCTCTGCCCTATGCCGTGCAATCCGCTCCATAATCATGTGATGTTGTGCCTCAGCTCTAGAACTCTCTACCTCAGTCCGAGCCTATGCAAAAAAGTAAAGCATAAAAATAATTGAATAGTCTCTCTCATTAGGTATTACTTAAAGAAATTTATAACTTAGGTCCTTAATTATAACTCTTTTACGTGCAAGAGAAACCTACCTGCTGGATGTCAGACTCTCTCACATGCCGTGCCTCTGTAGTAGCTGCCTCTACCGTCTGTAATGTAGCTCTAAGGTGGTCAATCTCTCCACTCTCGCCTCTACCAACTCCTGAGTGAGTCTCTCAGTGGTAGGTGTGGGACCCTACGTGACACAATCAACCATGTCGCTCATGTAAAAATATATAAAAGTACATATAAACATGTAAATAAATGACTAGATAAATCACATGCCGTGTCTCTGCAGTAGCTGCCTCTACCGTCTATAATGCAGCCCTAAGGCGGTCAATCTCTCCACTCTCGCCTCTACCAACTCCTGAGTGAGTCTCTCAGTGGTAGGTATGGGACCCTACGTGACACAATCAACCATGTCGCTCATGTAAAAATATAGAAAAGTACATATAAACATGTAAATAAATGACTAAAAAAACTTAAGAAGTAATAAATATGTAAATACCTCGACATCTGTCGTCTCGATATCGGTCGTGAGAACAAGCGCACCACGTGCTGGATGCTCTCCGTGTGGTACTCCATACGTCGATGCCAACCTAAGTGCCAAGAGCCTTGACTATCGACATAGGCACAAATGAAGGATCTATAGAAGCTACACGAAGGGTTGGTGGAGGCCGCCTACCTTGGTCGTGGAGACGGCCTCGGCCCACCACCACCACCCGACCGATGGCTAGTGTAATCCACCTCCTCCCCTAAGACAAACTCCGCATATAATTGCTTTGCAAAGTATATGGAAATTTGCCGACATCCTCCCATATGCGGCAACATATCGACTATAGATATGTGCCGCCATCATACGAGGATGCAAATACCACAAGATAGTAAGGGGCTTGCCCGCCCCCAAGCTTCATCCCATGGCTATCGAGGAAAAGATCTAAGTAGGCTCCATCCCTAATCGGACCAAGATCACAGACCCGACGATATGTCAGGCAATGTAACACAGGAGCAGTGCAATGGTGGGCTATCCACTCATCTACATAAAAAAATATCGTGAAGGCTACTATGAAGGGACGAAAGCATCGCCTCCAAGTCTACCATGATATGTAATGTAGACGGTGTGTCTCTAGCACTCCTACTATGGATAGCCCCGCTAACTCGCGGTCTATCTCGACGATGAGGTCCACAATAGACGAGCGGCCCTCCTCACGTGACTCCATGCTAAAACCTAAGATACACACTTAATTTTAGGGTTGGTGAAGGATCGACAGCTGAGATTTGAAATGAGTATCTCGTTTGAGATACATGGACGGCTTAGATTTGAAATTAGTATCTCATTCGAGATACATGGACGGCTTAGATTTAAGTCATTACCACGATCGAGGTATGTTTGATGGTCGAGATTCATTTAATACCTTGATTGAGATATTTAAATGGTTGGGATCGCATCTTCCAATGTGCGTGAATGGACAGTGGAGATCGCATCTTTCAATGTGCGTGAATGGACAGTGGAGATCGCATCTTTCAATGTGCGTGAATGGATAGTGGAGATTGCATCTCTATACCTCGAACGAGATATGTGGACGGTGGAGATTGCATCTCTATACCTCGAACGAGATATGTGGACGGTGGAGATTGCATCTCTATACCTCAAACGAGGTATTTCAGTGGTCGAGATTTTATTTCAATATCTCGTTCAAGATATGTGGACGGTGGAGATTGCATCTCTATACCTCAAACGAGGTATTTCAATGAATGGTTGAGACTTTATTTCAATATCTCGTTCTCGAGATATGTGGACGGTGGAGATGGGCTAGTCAAATATGCCTAGGGAGATACACCGTGGTGGCATTGATGTGGATCCGAGTGGCATGAATATCTCGATCGAGATAGTGTGGTGGCGATGACCTATATTGGTGACATGGATGATGACTGGAAACTTGGACCTGCTAGCATGGCATTAGTTGGTATCTCGTTCGAGATATCTTGCTTTAGGCTTGGGAGGCACGTGTCGTGTTTTAATTGATGACGATATCACGATCGAGGTACTCCGCTCGAGATGCATGGATGTCCCAATTTTAGAGAGAGTGAATGAAAGTGAGTACCCTCATCTTGCAACCGCCCTCGCGTGCTTTATCATCCTCTTCAATTATCGTAAAAGGAATAGTAAGGTCATGCTTGCTAGGGCCCATGCGGTTGTGAAGAATGTGCATCTATAAATTCATGTCTAGGAGCAAGATTTTGAGTTCTCTAAACACCAAACGTAAGATATTGAAGGGTTGGCTGTCAAGTTCATAAAGGACGAGCTCTATGAAAAATATAGTCTTATCCAAAGTTCTTATGTAAAGGATCAAATCCCACAACCTCAAAAGAAAACAACTCACAACAATGAATGTCACAAAGGACAGAGGTGCCCATTTTTAGAATCACCGACACTTGACATGGTAGTGAAAAGTTTGATCAAGCTGCCTCGATAGGTACTTGCAAAAGAAGCTTTGCTTGCATCGTAATTTTATTCCTGATTTGGATGTTTTTTTGCAAATTATAGCTTTGGTTACAAGGTCAAAGATAACTCGTGTGCACTGATAGCTCTTTTAGCTCTACATTAATCAACGTTCGTGAAATAATATCACACGAGACTCGTTGCATCATTAACTTTAGTATGATAGACTGACAAAGGTATTCCTATTTTCCTCTCTTTTCTATTCGAACAAACTAATTGCCACTTTCAACACTAAAGGTGTATCTTTGATCCACATTAGGGCCAAAAATGAAAAAAACGGGCCTTGTAAGGATTAGAATAACTTTCTTAAACAATTTGATTCAACTAAAATAGTAGAGACAAATACCTATATTAAATGTATCCCCTTTATCTTTATTTAGAGGAGAGTGTCTTTAATATGCCATCTCCATCACATATCTATAGTGTCATTGATTCACCTATGCTTGGCAACCGTCTTACCTACTTTAGTACACTCTTGAATGTTTTCTAAAATAAGCTTATTCAAATATACGAATCCATAACATACTTCTCTCTTCCAAAGGGCATGACGCAAGTTATTCCCTCTCTTTTCTTTTAACCGTCTTTTTTCCCTCCCCACCATCTCTTACTTTCTCTCTGAATCTTCATCATTTTTGTGTTTAATACTACTTTCTTTCCTCTTCTTGCTATGGTGACTCCAAGGGTTGACCCACACTCAAAGAAAAGACACTATATCAACTTGGTACTAGCAAAGACTATGTCACATGGAGAAGTATTCATCATAAAGCTCTACATGTTGAGTCTCAAGCTCAAAGACTAGTCGTGAAAGGGAAGAAACATGTAGATTTGTGGGTTGAAGGAGGTCTATACCCACTTGACCCATCAACTGTTGGTAAGCCTCCATCATTTAGCACTTTCATGATCTTGTTTGTTTCATTGGGGATGGTAAAGAAGATTTATTTGGATTCTGCTCAAGATTGAATAATCAACCTACTATTTCTCATTAACAACACACACACACAAACATGGTGAAAACTATGCTTGGCGTGTACAAGCAATTTGTTAAAGGGCTGTAAGACATTGTGATCTCACAAACTCAATGTGAAAATGAGTTAAAAAGACTACTTTAATCATCTCAGGAAGAGATAATAGAGCTTAGACAAACTCAAAAAATAATTGAGGAACTTACACTCCAAAAAACCCAACAAGAAAGAAATCCTTTTGGATTAAGAGTGAGATTTAGACAGTTTAAGACTATTACATGCCTAGCAACACATGGGGGTACTAAGAACAAACGGATGAGGCTTGCTCAAAGCTACATGAATAGTGTGGGAGGTTTGAAGTTGGATAATCCTTTTGATAGAATTACTTCAATCATCTCAAGAAGAGATAATAGAGCTTAGACAAACTCAAAAAATAATTGAGGAACTTGCACTCCAAAAAACCCAACAAGAAAGAAATCCTTTACATGCCTAGCAACACATGGGGGTACTAAGAACAAATGGATGAGGCTTGCTCAAAGCTACATGAATAGTGTGGGAGGTTTGTAGTTGGATAATCCTTTTCATAGAATTGCTATAATCAAGTATTCTATCAAAAACAATAACTTGATTGAAATACTTAAGCTTTCAGAGTGTGCAAGGCTTTGAAGGAGCGTTGTCAATGAAGTTGGTAATCACTTTCGTGACTTGGTCAAGCCTGATGAGGTGGTGGAGGCTTGTGACAAGGTTTCAAATAGTAGGAAGGGATACAAAGCCATATCAAATATACTCATCCAAGGTATGAAGCCTCGTTAACTTAATGTGTTTGACTTACCCTAACCACATACTGTAACAATGGCATGACACCAAAACAATTTGGCTATTCCAGGTTTCATAGATGAATACAAACACATTGATGATTTAATTATTGTAGAGAAGCCCAAGAAAAAAATAAATCAACATTCAAGTATGAGATGTATAATAACATATTTATAGACGTTAGAAGGGTTTAATCAGCCATTGTTAAGTTCTATCAGTATAGAATAGTCGATCTGAGGGCAATCTTATTTTTGTTATCAAGCTTAATGAGACACAAATCCTCAAACATTAAAAAAGAAAAGAATCAGTATAGGACTGATGAAAAAATCTTTAAATTATGCCCAAGGTAAGGGAGACGAGCCATTACATAGTGCACAGCTAGAGATGGAACTATGGTACCTAGTGGCAACTACAGTGCCAGATGAGAGTCATGATACTCCCAAATGATTGTTTTGGCACACAAAAATTCCAAGCATGATTGATGCTCATAATAAAGGTGAGAATCTTGTGGGTGGTGTTTTGTAGGGTTTTGTTGGGGGCGAACCTACCCCCAAAGGCCTATTATCCTCTTTTTTTCTTAGACCCTATAGTATCTTTTTATATAAGAGACACAAAACCTAAATTTAACAGGCTTGAAGAATGGTTTAGAAGATGCAACTTTGAAAAGGTGCAATATGTAATTATGTCTTATAAATGAAGTAAGTATTTTATTTTAAATATGTCTTATTATACTTCTCTATCAATGATTATTTGCTTCTCGTTTTGTTGTGTATTAGCCATTGAAGTGTATTTAGAATTGAACTAAAGAAAAGAAGCACATGTTCCTTGAGTTCCATGATTGGTATGCATGGAGACACAAAATTGTAAGTTTTTAATTAATATGATAAGTGTGTTAAATTATTCAAATGGTATTATATTGAATACTCTATGGGGTTTTTTATTTTTGTGAGGCATCTAAGCAGATAATAAGCACATTGCATTAGGGGAAACTTGGGCACAAATTGGGCCCTTTATATGGATTGAGAAATTTATACATTTTTCCTAGACTTCCATATCATACTAATTTATACTAAGAATTATGTCATATTTCTTTGCAATTTATAAGTTCATGTTGTATACACATACATATGGTGAGTGAGAGAAAAGGAAATTAAATTAATTCTAGAGAGTCGTGTGGATCTTCCCATATATCCAGATTCACCACCACTAGCAATCCCACCTAAGATGACAAAGAAGCCATTGAAAAAGAAACTTGGACATATTATAGTATTTCCATTGAAAGTCGAGTGATCTTTAAGAAGAAAATGACATGCATAGAGAAGAAGGGAAAGGCTTCTCAAAAAGAAAAGAAGTCTAGGGAAAAAGAGGCCAAGTAAAACAAAAAAAAGTCCAAGAAGTCAGAGTCCCAGCTGAAGAAGGAATCCGAAGAGGCACTAGGGAAAATTTGGGCTCCAAATGGGCCCTTCAAGAGCCCATTGACATAGTATAAAGCCAACCAATGAGAGTGCTTGGATTCTATATCCATGTAACATGGACCTTTTTTGTCAGAGTGGTCCTCAAAAATTCAAGCTCAAAAAAGAGAAATAAAATATATTTGCATAAAACTCGAAAATAGAAGAATGCCAGACCTCAATACTACCTACCAAAACATATGTCAGAAAGAATATTTCAAAAAGAGGTCAGATTGATTGAAAGCTAGTCTGATTGATTGAAAGCTAGTCTGATTGAAGTCTTTTTCCACAATTTGAACTTAGTTCTCTTCGTTTCCTGCCTCTCTTATAGTGTCACTTATTTCTCTAAACCTCTTTTTTATTCCATCTTAATAGTTTGGTAAACTTCATTAAGCTATGTTTTCTAATCATGATTTCTATTTTGTTTGTTATGTTCATTAATCTTCCAAACCACGATGTCATTTGAGAAGACTTACAGGGTTATTTGTACAAAGAAAAACGGACTGCAAGGTTCACAACATTTCTTTAAAATTTTATTTTATTTATTTAGATTGTTGAGCTCAACAAAATGGTAATAATGTTATCTTTTCCCTTTGTAGATGATCTCTAGCACTAGAAGGATAGGATCGTGAAATTCTGCAAAGCAGCCAAATGGTGCAATCAAGGTCCTTAGGCAGTATGTTTATATGCACACGGACATAATGTTACATCACCACCATGATGAAAGTACAAGATGTAAGATAAATAATAAGATTCAATCAAGGTCCTTATGCAGTATGTTTATATGCACACGAACATAATGTTACATCACCACGATGAAAGTACAAGATGTAAGATAAATAATAAGACTCAATAAGTAGTTTTTATTTTCTATGTTCAATATCTAATTATTTTTTGCTGTATAGCTAAGCATTAAAATTTTCTTGCAGCTTTATATCCATCAAATGTGTAGGAGTGGCAGAAAGTAGAGTGCATTAGTGGAAGAATTAATGTCTTTCATATAGAGATAGGCACATTGCTATATGATAACCCACCCAGCCATTTAGGACCAAAGGGAATCTTCTTTTATAATTCCATGTATGTTTTGGCTAATGTAAATGATAATGTTGGTAGAGTGGAGTCTATCCCACTACCACCATTTTCTAGCCAAGAATAGGTTTGTTCCTACACAGACACCATTGTAGCATAAAAGAATAAGATAAGAACAGATATGCATGCAACAATGAAACTATCAACAGGTTCTAAGGACATATCTTTGAGTTGGTTTATACCATTTAGCATCTTTGCAGAGATGTTTGCATCATGTGAGGGTGTCAAGAAAACAAAGTTAACATATCAAGTGAGGTCCCTTGACTGGATGAACCAATTTTTGGGATATGGATGGGATGTAAAGAGGACCTCTCTAGAAGATGCCATTGACTCTAAAGTAACAATTCTAAATTTCACATTCAGGTGAAATCAAAACATAAAGTTTGTTTGTGTTTGTAGCAAATTCTATTAGGGTGTCCTCCATTACTTTAAAGCATTGATTGCTTTTATGACCATGTATTTCATTGGGAGGCAAACATTATGCATGTGATGTCATTACAAAAGATGGTGACTATGGAGATGCATCTGGCAATGCTTAGATCAAGACATACATGATGGAACTCACTCTTCCATCATTGATGTTGTAATCCAATTACAATGTCGAGACCCATTAATGGTCAATTTAGAAATCCATTGCCCATTGGCCTTTCTTAGGTAAGAGATCCAATCGATGTGTAGTGATGCACCAAGAGATTTTCATTTTAAGTTAGATGGCAGGAAAATTGGAGAAGCTTTCAAAACCTAGTCTATTTGTATCGAACCACATATCCTAGAGGTTGTAAAAATCTGATATTTTAGCCTTTCCATCAATAATAAAATTTCAAGAGATATCTTTGGTCTACATGTTGTTGTAAAAAAATGAATGCATGGACTTATCTCTCTGTCTCTCTCTCTCTCTCTCTCTCTCTCTCTCTCTCTCTCTCTCTCTCTCTCAGAGTAATGTAAAAAATGAATGCATGGACTTATTGCCTCACATTGCCATGAAATTCTATAATTGAATTGGCAAGATAACATCACTTCTCCTTAGTATCTAATTAAACTTCAATGTCCACTACAAAAGTCAATAAATAGTATAACATGGTAAATCTAGTATCTATGTAAGAATACCAAAAGTACAATTTAGGTCACATGACCCTTATTCTTCATGGTAGGACATTACAAAGATCTGGGCATGGTCCAAATCTACATGCCTAAACCATGGATAGATATCCACGTACGAAACATCCTCTGAAACCAGAAGTGGGGATATAAGAGAATCCAAAATATATACCCTGCACTGAGCTTCCTATGGCAGATTTGATAAAACTAGACTACATAGAGATAATTAACATTGTATTACTTCATGAAAGAATAACACTTTAAATTAAAGTTTAGGGCATGGAGCATAACAAACCTTAAAACAACCTACATAACTTTGCCATTGACCTCCTTGTGAATTCTTCATAAGAAATCAATCTCCTCCACCTTGAAAGGGAAGTATTAAGGAGTTTCTCGCATTGGCAACCACACAACAAAGGAGGGGGCCAAATACCTCAAAGCCTGTACATCAGAACTATACAATTCTTGAAATACAGCTTCTCTCCCTTCCCTTTCAATTCTCTTTATATTATGAGCCTCCCTATTTCTAGCTTTGTTGTTGGTCTTTTGAACATTGTGCCATGTTTCACGCGAATGATTGCCCTTGGTCTCTTTAGCGACAATAGTACGTCTTTGCCTCAGGGGGGAATCTCCAAGATATCTCTTATCCTTGTGTTAATGAGGCCTAGTGGCTCTAGGGTCTTGTCATATCTAAACCTAAGAAGCCGTAGTAGCGAGTACATGTCCTTTGATATTACTGTTACTCTTTGTGCATGGGTAGCTAAAACATAGCTATCCTAGAAATGTTCAATAAGCCAATCCTCTGCAGCCTCATGTAAGCAACCCAATGCTGAGCCCTGCCACTGCACATCATAGTGGTTCCTTTGACAAATGGATCTTACAAGGTGCTGGCATGGGAGCTTCGGAATGAAGCACAATAGATGCCTCTGTACCTTTAGCAGTTCACATAAGATGAAGCTATGCTACTCATTCCTTTGTTGAGTCCTCATTGAGCGAAGGCTGGAAATATTCTTTCGTGTTCTAGCTTTCTGAGATTTCCACCCTATTTTAGGATTGTTAGACAAAGAGGCCCTCACTGTCCTCTTTCTCCACACCATCTATAAAAAAGAAGGAAAACGCAACAACATATTTGGATTCAATGCACTACAATGTGATGGGAAGAGTTCCAACACATTTGGATTCAATGCACTACAACGTGATGGGAAGAGTTCCAACACATTAAAACTCCCATATCGCGTTGTATTTACTTCACAATGAAAGAAACTCACTCTCGAGAGTCCACATAGAAAAGGAAGAAGAAGACATGGTGCAAGTTAATAAACATTGTATTGAGAAATGGACACTTACTCATCAATAGGATGTCATCCACAAAGCGATGAGATGGTGTAGATGACGGCGAACATATCATGACATAAAAAAATCGATTAAAGACACTCTTGTTTACAGAGAGCTTAATGCTTAATTCAACAATTTAGGTTTAAAAGAAGGGGTCCAACCTTAATTAGATGTGATTCCGCATGATGACGTTAGTGTTAAGTGCATGTGACATGCAATGATAACAATCGAATGCATCAGTGACACGTGTCTATCACTCATGTGAATGAACCTAGGTGACCGCGAATGAAATCTTGCCACATGTAAAGACCGTGCAATAATGCACGGACTTGCACATGCATTATTTCTAGCATGAGTTTCAAATGCTCTTGGCTTTGTTTTCTGTGAAAATATTTTCTCGCTCTTGCTTGCTCCTCTCTCTGATGGTGTGACCAGTGTTAGCAATTCTCCTGATCTTCCCGACACTCATCTGTGAGACAGTCTCCAACCCTAAGGTAATTTTAAGATGAGTTAATTTGTCAAGTCTTATCGGTCTTAAAAATGTTTGTTTTCATATGATTATAAGTGTCATTCCTTCTTGTCCTATGCAAATCATGTATAATTGATAACTAATTTTGAGTTTTAGTGTACAGCACAATGTAGGGCTTCACTGGAGAATTTCCACCCTAAATCTTGTAGTATGTACGGACTTGCATTATACAAGGTCACTATAGCACGAATTCAGAACCGTATGGGTAATTTCCGGCCCATACTCTTGTTTTTAGTAGAAATGACTTTGGGCTTCATTAACAAGGGCTTTACTCTCTCGAGAACATCCACCCTAAATCACATTGTAGTAACTTGCATTATACAAGGTCAGTACAACTTAAATTTGGAACCCTATGGGTGATCACTGATCCATACTCCCATTTTTAGAAGCCACTTTTTAGTGTTTTCTACATATTTGTGCGCGATAAAAGGCTTCACTCACTAACATCCATCCTATATCGCGTTGTACTGACTTGCAATATACGCTCTCATTATAGTGTGAATATGGAAGCCTACATCCGATCAGCTACGTTGCATACTTGTGTAACGTCAAACCATACGCTCATTGTATACGACAAAAAACTGAGTATCATGAGCTTTAGATGGCCGTTTGTTACAGATTAGTGCAATTTAGACCTTGTATAGTGCAAGTCATTATAACATGATATAAGGCTTCCCCTCGTCAACTTCCAACGTAAATCATGTTGTATTGACTTGCAATATAGAAGGTCTTTTTAGCTCAAATATGGGACCCTTCTCTATATCTCTGTGTCATAATAGTAGTATAGCTTGAATTCAAAATAAAAGTTGTAGTATCGCTAGCTTCTGATGCATATTTTTGCAATGTAGATCATTTATATTTCGGTTCAGCACAATGTGATATCAAGCTTCACTCGCCAACATGCACCATGAATTGCCTTGTAATGACGTTTGCACTGTAACTGCGGAACTCCATTATTCTCTCATTGATGTGCAATTAACAATCATTTTGGCAACTTTTTTTTGCTTGTAGATGCATCCTTTTGATATTGAGGTCGAGTCCGATACTAGTTTTGAAGAAACTCCTAATGAAAAATTATTCGATTTCCTTCACAAAGTCAGCTAGCACCATCTCCAATGTCAAATTTCACATATGTTTTCTTGCAATATCTCCATAGAGAGTATGATCTTGTTTGGACGCACATATCTCTCCACCTTCCCTCCAATGACATTATAGGAGGCGAATGACACATGGGGTCCTACTCTTCACCTCTCATCACAATCAGAGCAGCATAATTAGGGTTCTTTGGAGGAAGACATCGATGGTGGTCATCATACATCACTTTCTTTAGTGCATATGTATGTTTGGATACAAGTTATGGACCACAAATTAGACATGCATTATATCTTGTAGTTGTGGGACCTACAAAATTGGCATGTAAGAATTGAAAGTTAATAGACATTACAATACATTAGAGTTATAAATGAATCATTTGTGCATGCTTAGATAAGGATCAATTTATGAGTGTAACAAACCTGAGCACTCCATATAGTCTTAAAAATCATGTATAGTCCACGTCAAGATACCCTTGACCATTCCATTGTGGCATGAAATTGCACGAGAAACATCATGTACCCTTATGCCTCTCCATAATTTCTCAAGCTCATGAATTAAGGGCTCAAGGTATACATCCATGTTCTTTAACTTGTGCTTCCCACGCACAAAGCGCAAGCATCACATGACCCTTCATGATGGACATCCATGGAGGAATATTGTAATTCACAAATAACAATGGGCCATGTGGACCATAATGTATACCTCAATCCAAATGGGTTCACCCCATCCATACCCAATCCAAGCTATAAATTATGGGGCTCATCTTTGAACTATGGCCATCCATCCTCAATGTGAGCCCAAGCCCATGAATTGGCGAGAATCCTCATCATGCCATTGGCTAAACAACGGTTCACATGCCATGTCATTAACTTAGCAATGGATTGATACTGGAACATATGTTGAGTGCGAGGTATAATAGGAAAGTGCCTCGATACCTTTTGCAAAAAAATTTCACCCAGTAACAATCCTCTCCACAAATTGGACATTTGATGACATTGGCAAAAGGCACCCTTGAATAGTACACAATCATTATTTACGACATGCATGAATTCGAGTGCAATCCATAGCAAGCTAGGAAAGTATTTTCTCAAGCATCACTTCTTCTTGCGGGCATTAAATTGTTTGTTGGGAGCATGTTCTTTAATAATCAGAGTAGGCTATTCACACTATTATTTGTCTATCCATATGTTGTTTACAAGTTGAGGATTTTCAAGCATTCCTGCAAAGTTGAGTACTTTGGACCCTCGTATAATGGTGTGTTAGCCTCCTAGTGTAACACATCCTCTCTTTCATGTGTTTCAAAGTTATGTGTCTCTTTCTCACCCTCGCTTTCAAAAACATGAGTGATCATCTCCTCCATGACATCCTCTTCCTTATCTCATGTGGAGAAAATCATGGATCTTCCAAATGTATTTGGCATGCTGCACTTTCCCAGTGCTCCTTTACAAAGCTTGTACTCCTTCCTCAAGTTTTCCCCAATGACAGAATAATGAGGCATATTGTGTCGTACTTGTGCACGAATGTACATACCCTCATCCTATTGAACCATATTTAAAAATGACACTCAAAAAACTGAGGAATTGGCTTGCATCAATAAGTTGGCTAGCATTGGTTTAAATAATCCCCATTTTCTAATATGCTCCAATGCCACTCGGTGTTCACGTACATAGACATTATTGCATATTGCACATGAAAAAGGGATTCTTCTTCGCAAGCACTCTAGACCTCCAATTAATGGTGGTGACCGATCACTATCGGAACTAGTAGAAGACATCTGTATCGGGCACAAAAAGTGTGCAATTTAAAAAGTCAATATAAATACATGCACTAAATCTAGCAGTGTGTCAGTGGTACGTGCATAGATTTTCTCTCTGGAAGTCTCTATAATAGTCACTTTTAACGTCTCTATAAGCACCATTAAAGCGAGACTAGGCATTGTTTTTAAACGATGCTTATGGCAAGACTTAGAAAATTAACTTTTTGAACCTATAGTGCTACTGGAGCCTATCTTTCACTCTCGAGAAAAATTCCCTCCACTCCTTTCCTTGAGTTCTCGCACCGACTCCTCGCTTCTATCAATCTAGCTCCCCTCACATGCATTTGTACTCTTTATATTCCATGACCTCTTCCCCTTCCCCTTCCTCTTCATGATACTCTTTCTCTTCATCACCAAATGGCTATGGTGCAAGCTCTTGATGATATTTTCCTCTTATGTTTTATTCCAATGCATTTCTTCTTCTTCTTCCCCTTTCCCTTGCTATTCCTATTTTTTTCCTATCCATCACTCTACAAGTGATGGTGTGACCTAATGATTAGGGTTTGCTTCTATTATGCTTAACCTAATGATCAATAAGAAACAAAATGAGATTAAAATTAATGCATAGAGTACTACCTTATCCTGTTGTTGCTTCTCCTTCTCCGTTTTGTGTCTATGCTTAATGTGTATTGGTATTTTGTATCTTTCTTATATTTGGTAGTAGAGTTCATTAAATTTGTTGCTAATCACTCTTTGTCTTTTTATGTTGTTTAGGTCTTGCACTAATAATCTCTTTTAGCTAGACAATATAGAGGTAAGCTCTATTTTTCTTGTATTCTTTAGGGTACACATTAAGATTTTAGGGCTTTGTATTACTAATTACTTTGTTTAATCTTTAGGTTTGTAGGTCCTCTAATCCTCTCCTTCAATTTTACCAAAAAGAGGCAAGCCCTCTAATCATTTATGCTTTACATCAACCTATTATTGCACCCTTGGGTGCCGAGGTTTAGGATTAGCTTAGGCTTACGCACGCATTAAGCTCTATGCATAGAGCTTAATCTATGCATAGAGATTAATGCATGCAACATAGAGATTAATATATGTATAGAGCTTAATGCATGCATAGATTAAGCTCTATGCACAGAGCTTAATATATGTATAGAGCTAAATGCATGTGGAACAGTAATTGGCCTTCTCTGCCTTGCATTAATGGCCGTAGGAGGCTACTAGAAACCCCACGTGATTGTCATGTTGGTGGCTATATCTAGGTTTACTATAGGCCACCTTGAGTGCTCCTTTTGTCTTTTTTTTGCTACCTTGCCCTACACGCTATCCTTGATGTATGTTTTACTACACTATTCAGAAAACACATCATACCATGTTAGCATTCAGGGTGCCAAAAGCATGTACAAAGAGAGGGATGGAGGTTCAAGCCATGCTGAATTGGTGCAGCACAGAGATAGAGAGATAACAAGAGTAAGAGGGAGAGAGATAGAGTTGTGATAGCAAACACAAGAGAGGTTTTGTACAATTCAAATGATGATTAGTTAGAACCACCCCTGCATATGCTTATAGGAATTGTATCCTTATCTTTTGACCAAAGCAAAATAAGGGATGTTAACATGCAAATAGGGTGTTCGCACAAACTAAAATTTGAAATAACAATCATCCGTCTTAAGTTTTGAGGTTACAAGATGTATTTTTGAAGCCTATTTATAAGAACTCTACTTTAAGTTTTGAGGTTAGAAAAATGTATTTTTTATTTATGTGATTTATAGGCTTTGTGCTAATCTTCAATTGAATTTAGAATTAATCCATACATTGCTAAACACCTGATGAGGAGTATAAATATGTCCACATTATCATTTAGAGAATTTAGAGTAATAAGGATTATAGTAATGTGGTTTCATACGTAAGTGAATATACCTCATTCATTTCTTGTTAAATAATGATATACCTCATTCAATTCTTGTTAAATAATGATGTACCTCATTCATTTCTTGTTAAATAATGATGATGCATGGGCAGCTAGGATGCTTTTGTGCATCTCAATTCAAGTAGATGGCAATGAAAAGCATATTTTATAAGGGTTTTTACGGAAACCATGCAAGATATATACAAGTCCTTTGCTTTGTAGGTTTTATTTTAATGGTGTGTGAGATTTTCTTCATGATTGGTTAGTGCAATTTGCTTGTCCTTTAAGAAGTAGAGCAGGAGGTTTTAGTATTCTTGATGAATTATGCCAATTGAAATCTACTCATGCTAAGTACCCAATGCCTTTGACGATGTCATCCACCTGATACCTCATAATTTGCCCTAACAATGCCCTTGTACTCTGGCTTTGTAAGGTAGCTACTATCAGATGTTTCTTGCTACTCCAACTCACAAACACACTCCCAAAAGGAAATATAAAGTTGTTGATGGTAGATCTCCTATTTGAGACATTACCACTACCAATCCAATCAATATTTGTACACCCATGTAGTTGTATCTCTCTACCAACCTAATAGAAAAGTCCATAATCAATAGTGAACCCACATCCAAGTCTAGCTTCCTGCGGTGGGCTTGCATAAATTGATGCACAAGTCCAACAACACAACTCAAACATTGTATTGTTGGACTTGTGGGCCTACATCTTTGTCCTCAACCTACCTAACCATGGACTAAAATTGGATCCACTTATACTAGAGGAATCTCTAGGTCCACTAAGCACTTGTGATTGATAATCTACATGTGGTATCATTGATTCTTACATGTACATGTTTAGTTGCCTTCATTGGTGCATACTAGATACTAATCTCATCAAAGACATCATCTCTGCTTACTCGTATCTCATGAGTTGTAGGGTTATAGTATCTATAATCTTTCTACTCCAAAGCATAACCAATGAAGATGTATTTCTCTACCTTCAGATATATCTTGGTTCTCACTTCATCAACGAATATGCAAATATGCAATATATCCAAACACTTTTAAGTAAGACATATCTAGTTTTATGCCTATGTAAATTTGTGTTCAGGTGTCCTACCATGAGTACTTGCAGGTGAGTACTTGCAGGGGGTTCTGTTCATATTGTAAACAACAAGTCCTATTGATTCAGTCCAAAAATAATTGAAAGAAAGGGATATCTAACTTAGGCTTGGATTAGCCTAGATTATCATTCGATATACATTAAGGAGACTAGCCTATTATGGTTATCAAAAGCTGGCCCCAAATATGGCCTATTTGGTATACATACATGACCACCCCTATCATAAGTGTTCCCACCATGAGCATGGTCCATTGGCCTTATTCATATGAGACTATTTCACTTTGTTACAAACCATCCCCACTACATTGAAATCCTCAAAACCATTAATATGTACAATCACAATCCACATGGATGGAGTATATATTAATGAACTCATGTCAAACTTGAAGCTTATGCTCACACCATGTAGTACAGAAAGCCAAAATTGCATGTATATGGCTATAAACTACTAAATAAGTCCTCAAAATTGCATGTATATGGCTATAAACTACTAAATAAGTCCTCAAAACAAGCCATACTATCTACCCCATAATGACATGAAAGCATTTTGTAGCTTCCAAACATTACGCATCCAATTCCCAAGGCTATAGGGTTGTCCATAGTGAGTTTACAGAAATTTCCAACAAGCTAACTCACTGTTCTTGACCCTTGTTGAACTTCCTAAATTCATCCAAAAACCCTTCAAACCCTTTCAATATAGAGCCGAGTTGCCAAGAAGCTTCTTCTTTAGGTAGCCCTCGCCATTTGACCAAGTACTTTACTAATGTATGGTTGCAAAGAACTCATTCTCTTGTACCCGAAATTGCTTCTGGCACATACTGAATCATACCCTCCTCATTCACTAGAGGTTGCACAAATACCTTTGTCCCAATCTAAGCTCTGAGATGTGACACATGAAACACATCATGGATATTTGTGATTGATGGAAGTGCCAATCGATAAGCAACTTCACCAACATGCCTCACCACCTTGTATATCCCATAGTAGCGATGATTTCACTTGGTATTTGTGTTTCCCTTGAGAGAACCATATCTTGTCTTGGGAATCCTCAAGAATACCCAATCACCCTTCATGAACTCCAATGGCCTCCGATGAGCATTATCATAATGTATCATCGTTTCTTGAGCCTGCTTCATATTAGCTTTTCCATCTCCTTTTTTGCATTAGGATTCACCCCCTCTTGCTTTTGAACCATCATTGGCATATTCACTTTGTACCCATAGAGTTGAAAAGATGCAGGGGGGAAGAGAGCTTGAGCTCTTGCAAGCACACACACACTCACAAAACCCTAATAGAGAACACACACGGTGAGAGGCTGAAAATCTTCTTCTTCTTCACTCAACACACCATATACAAAGATAAGAGTACACATAATATGAAAGGTACTCAACCAATACATACGAGGGTTCTCTATAGTGTCAACCCAACTAAATGAGCTGGCGCTATAACTATGCCAGTCTCTAGAATGGCTGTCACACAGCCTGTCATCCCACTGGCCGCATATCACCCAAGATCTCACCAACCATGCCAGTGGTGTAAGTGTGGGGCCTATCCCCCATGCGGGTCATCAGTGTCCACCGCCTCACTAGACGAGCTCGATATCTCAACACTCTCCCTCGAGCTCAACTCCATCTCATGTACACCAAGTGAAGCTCTGAATTTGCGGAGCTTCTTTGGACCTAATTCTTTGGTGAAGATGTCAGCTACCTAATCCTGTGTGCTGACATAAACAAGGTCAAGGTCTCCTGCCAAGACCTTCTCTCTGACAAAATGGTAGTGAACCTCTATATGCTTTGTGCGAGCGTGAAAAACTGGGTTCCTGGCTAACTGTATACTACTAATGTTGTCACAAAAAATGACAACTTGTCTATCCACTGATAGACCCAAATCTGCAAGTAGCTTTCTCAACCAAGCTACCTGACATGCTGCCATAGCAGCTCCTCTGTACTCGGCCTCTGCACTGGATAGAGCAATTATAGGCTGCTTCTCCAAGTCACAAGAGCACTCCCCAAAGAAAACATGAAGCCATTGGTAGATCTTCTATCTGAGATACTACCAGCCCAATCAGCATCTATGTACCCATGTACACATATCTCTGTCCTAATCTCATAGAATAGTCCACAATGCAAAGTAGACCTCACATACCTCTGTATGCGTCTCAATGCATCCAAATGAACTGACTCACCAACCCAACAGCATAGCTCAAATCTGGTCTGTTGATCGTCATATAGATCAATCTTCCCACTATGCACCTATACATAGTAGGATCCTCCAAAATCTCTCCTGAATCTGCACTCAACTTGCCATTCTGATCCAATGGCACAGAAATAGGCTTATAGCCTGTCGTACCATACTTGGACAACATGTCCAAGCCATACTGTCTGCAGTAATCCAATACCATGTGGTGACCTAATCACCTCAATTCCCAAGAAATATCTGAGCTCCCCCAGATCCTTCATCTCAAACTTCTATCTAAGCAAGATCTTTACATCAAAGATCTCTGCATCATGGTCCCCCGTCATGATCAAGTCATCTACATAGATGACAACAAGCACAACCCCTCTATCACCGTGTCTCACATACAACGAGAAATTTGCATTGGCTACATGAAAGCCAATAGTGACAAGATATTCAGAAATCTTGTCAGACCATGCTCTTGGTGCTTGTTTTAAGCCATACAAGGCTTTCTTCAATCTGCAAACATGCTCGGGGTGACTCACATCCTCATAGCTAGGTGGCTACAACATATACACCTCTTCTTGCAAATCCCCATGCAAGAATGCATTCTTTACATCCATCTGATGTAAAGAACATTGCTTTGACACAGCCACTGCTATCACAACTCTCACTGTTGCCATCTTGGCAACTGGGCTGAAAGTTTCCTCATAATCAATGCCATATGTCTGCGCATACCCTTTGGCTACCAATCTAGCCTTATACCTGTTTATGCTTCCATCACTATTATGTTTTACTTTGTACACCCACTTGCATCCAATGGCTTTCTTACCTTTGGGCAATTGCACTAAATCCCAAGTCTCATTTCCATATAGTGCATTCATCTCTTCATCCATAGCTTTCTCCCAACACACATTTCCAACAGCCTCATCAATGCATGTGGGCTCTACAACCTACACAACCTTTGTCATATATGCATAGTGATGTGCCACATAACCATCATAGGTAAACCTCTGCACAAGGTTTTTCACTCTCCCAAATCTTCGCAGCTTTTCATTCATGGCTTCCATAGCCTTCTTTACACTAGGTGTTCATATAGCTGGGATCCCAAGCTCCTCATCAAGGCTCATATCTGAGCCACTAGACTCTCCATCAACATGAGAATGCCCTGTAGAAATGTCAGGCATACCAAGGGGCTCAACCACTTTCTCTTTTCCTTTACATGATGTACTAATTACATTTTCAAGACTGGTATTATGACGCAGCCTGCCATTCCATGGTCTATCAAAACGGACCCACTAGATGAGGACTCTCCTGGTCCACTCAAAGACTGTGATTGCTGACTTGCATTCTGTGCAACCACACTTCCACTCACATCAGCCCCAGGGTGGTTGCAAGATCAGGGTGCCCAGTTTTGTCCACTCAGGCATCCTAAAAATAGTTAAAAAAAACAGGCATTTGTTTACGTTTAGTGGCTAATCTCTCTTAGTAAATGAAGGAATTTCATTTCAAGTTCTTTTGTTGGAACATCATATTCAAAGTTGGAAATATAGTTGCATAATTTGATTAAGCATTAGATAGTCAAAAGTTCTCATTTTCTTAGGTACAAAGTCAATGTATACACCCTGTCCCAAATTTGAACTGATTCCATAAAATGCTAATATCTTTTACATATAAACTCATATGAGATTCCCACTTTGTATCTTAGATCTTCACATAATATGGAGCTTAACTTGATTTTTTTAGAAAATTTTAAGATATTTGTCTATTTTCTTTAAATATTTCAAAGTCTTTAAATTGTTATAATATATGCCACTTTTTGTACCCACAATAGCTACCACTTAAAATCCTCAATCTTGTAGATCAAAAGAGCGGGTAGATACTGAGACATTAGTAGAATGTGGTGGTTAATAAAAATTACAAATCTAATGGGTGGATTTTTAATGATCTCTTTTTCAAAATTCTTCCAGACTATCAGAAGGCTTGCAAATATTAATAATCTAATTAGTAAAATTACATTTTTGATGTGAATCATCTAAAACATATAGGGACTAGTGTACTTGTAATGGTGCATCTATAGAAAAATAAATTGGATCACTCTAAGTATGGAAAGATCATTTGTTTATCATTTCATCATATTTTTGATTAATTTTAATTAATTAGACTAATTTATATTAATTTAAGTTATATTGGGTTAATTTAAGGGCAAGCGTATTTTCTATTATTTACTTGATCTCATTTTAAGTACCTTGCCCCCCAAAATTTGCTCTCCAAGCATTGTCCCAATCCAGCATAAACTGGATAAAACTGGACACCGTGATCTTGCAACAACCCCCCAACAGCTTCTTTTTCAGCAGCATACCAGCTGCTCATCTCATCAAAGACAACATCCCTGCTTACCCTCAACTCACGTGTAGCAGGGTTATAACACCTGTATCCCTTTTGCTCAATCAAGGGAATATCCAATAAACACACATTTTTCAGTTTTGGATCCAGCTTAGTTCTTAGCTCATCTGGCACATGCACATATGCAATGCATCCAAAGACTTTCAAATGAGACAAATCAGGTTTTCTGCCAGTAAACCTCTCTTCTGGAGTTACATCATGTATGGCTGCAGTTGGAGTCCTGTTCATGATGTAGACTAATACCTACAGCCTCCCATAGACATGGTCTTCGTAGGACCCCACACATCTGAATGCACAACATCTAGTGCATTTTTGCTCACATATCTGTTACGTGGAAATATATGCTTTGTTTGCTTTCCAAATTGGCATGCTTCACATATTCTCTGCATACCTTCCACTTTAAATTTTGGCAACCCTGTCACAATTCCTTTAGTCTGCATAGACTTCATTCTCTGCACATTCACATGTCCAATTCTTTTATGCCAAATGTCTGTGTCTGCAACAATTCCTGAACCATTTGCAAACATCGTAGCACTCATTTGAGGCATGTCTATATTCAACGTAAACATTCTGCCCACTCTATTGCCTTTTGCAACCGACCTGCACTTGTCTTTAAAGTCTTCAACATAACAACCATCAGGGTTAAACCGAACCTGCAAACCCTACTCAATCATCTGGCCAACTGAAACCAAATTCTTTGTTATGTTCAGATCGTGAAGTGTATGTGCAAGGTACTTCACTTTGCCATCCTGCATAGACAATGGCACATCTCCAACATGGGCAATTGGATGAGCAGTGTCATCCCCTATTTCCACAAAACCTGGTCGTTCAAGGTTTTTCATCTCCTTGAACCACTCCCCATGACTTGTCATGTGGTTCGAAGCACCTGAATCCACATACCATACATCATCTTTTTGTGCTGCTTCAACATTTTTAGACATGGCATTCATGACATGCTGCATAACAAAAACCTTTCATTATCCTCATTGTTTCTGCTTGAGGATGCATAGTTGTTCTGCTGCACTTTCCCATTTTGCATGTCAGCCTGCTTCTTATAACATTCTGCCTGCACATGTCCAGGCTTACCACAATAAAAGCATTCACGTGCATCATTATATTGCCTTTGCCAATTTCCACGTCCTCTTTGACTCCCCCTACCTCTGAATTTGCCTCTTTCACCTGTGTGTTGTTGATGTTGTTATTGTGTATTCTGGGACTGTTGCTGCTGCTGCTGGCCATAATTCTGTTGTTGCTGTTGGCCATAATTCTGATTGCCTGTTCGGCCACCTCCTTGACCACGTCCACAGTGTCGTGCCATGGCACGTCTATGATGTGAAACCGTGCATGTGAGTTCATCAAATATACATCCAGATGCATGAGGTTATGTGCCATGACGAGTCATTATATGATGCCATGTACATATGTTCATATTGTATATGAGGTTCAATAAGACAAGCTGAGGCTGAGTCAGATTTAGGACTTTTTTGTATATGAGTATGGAGGATGATGTTTTTGCTGTTACTCAGAGTTCATGGGCAAGTTAGAAGCATCCAGATATATATGATGGCATGAGGGCATACCAATGCACAAAGGAATGCATTTATAAAGGCATGAAGAAATACTTGAATGGGCAATTGGAGATTCTAGAGTTCATTGAATGTTGGGGAAATGTTGGGATAGAAAACTGCACTTGGACTTCATGGATCATCATGTAGAAGCATATGTATCTTACGTATATCTAATGCGGAGAGTGGAGATAGGGAACATGGAGCTAGTAAGCATGTTTTCATAGAGGTGCTAATGCCTTGGGAGTCTTGTGGTTAAGACTTAAAACATGGTGCTAATGCCTTGGGAGTCTTGTGGTTAAGTTTTGTTACCTTAATGCTAAGGTTATGTTTTATAACCTTAGTGCTAAGGTTAACAAAACGTTGGGGGATTTCTAGAAAATGCGCAGCTTTTCCTTATGGCATGCACAGCTGGCAGAACGTGGTGGGGGGGGCTGCCGAGTTCGCCGCGGGAGAAAGAGAAAAAGGGCCGGAAAGAGAACGGCGATAGCAGGGTGAGAAAAATTTTGCAGAGTGAAGGGGAACAGCGTCGGGGCGACCAGAGATTTTCATTGGAAGACCTTATCTTCTGCACTTAGCTTTTAGGTGCTAGAAATGAAGGAAAATTCAAGAGCTATATGATGATGTGATTATTGAAAAATCATAGTTTACAGTCGGCGCAGAGGACTGTTGTGCTGTTTCTTCTTCCAACGTGAATCGGCGCTGAAGCGGCCATCTTTGATTAATAAAAATAAAAGAAAAAGTTCAACGTGTCCACCCTTCGCTTCATTCAGATAAGTTTAAATTAAAAACTACTTTGTTACTTTAGAATAAGGGCATGGCAAATAAGCCCTTAAAGATTTGGAATGTATGGGAAAAAGCTTGTGAACATGATAGAATTCTGGGGAAAAAGCTAAGGAATTTGGAGCCTGGAGAATTATGAAAAATACTTTGAAGTTGAGGGTAATTTGCTTTACTTTCTTCTCATATGGATTTTGGAAATCATGAGTATGTCAAAGCTATGCCAAATGTTATTTTTTGCTTGTGAGATGTTAGGACAATAAGGCAGGTTTTCAGGTGATAAAGTACATCTCGAAATAATGGTTTTGAGGGCACTGGATGAAATGGATGTAACTGGCCACATGTATATTGGAAAAATTAGAAAGCCTTGCTATGCTCACAAGTGAATGGTTCAAAGGATTTCATGCAATTCTGTGCAATCATCTGGATGATTTCAAGGATGTATTGAGGCAAGTTGACACATGTATTTATCTTTGGAAATAATGATGTTCAATACTCCTTGGGAAATCTTGTGCGTGAAATTCCTTGTTGGATTTGACATTCACTCTCACAGCTAGAAGTTTCGTACTTTCCTAGCTGTACCGCACACTTCACGACATCTTTTGGTGAACCCGACGTGAAGCTGCTGGGGTGAGAGTGTAGTGAAACATACAGGGAAGCTATGGCTGAGAATTCTGAGGGCCAGGGGGTTCATTTTGACCCTGGAGTTATGCAGATGTTCCAAATGTTTTCCATGTACATGCAACAGCAACAAGCTGCTGAGAGGGGACAGATTTCCATGACCAAAGCCTTACAATCAATTGTGAAAAAGGTAGATCAATTTGATGGGAAGGACATTACAAAGTATCTGCGCAATTATATAAAGGAGATGGAGCTAAATAGGGTGACCGAGGAGGATATGGTTCGAAGTTTCGAGTTGGTATGCGTTCCTGAAATAAGAGAGCGCATAAAAGGATTGCAGACAGCACAGGGTGGCAGAAATTGGGAAGAATTCAAGCTTGCCTTAAAAGATGAATACTTCATGGAGGATTCTGAGCGAGTGACTAAACGAACTTTTTTGGAATGGGTCACAAAACCTAAAATGGGAATTTCTGCCACGGAATTGCTAAGGGAGTTTGAGAAGCGTTATGCCCAGTTGTCAAGAATAGAGCGTGCAACTTTGGACAGAGAAAAGACAGAGCTCTTCTTGCAGGCAGCTGGGAAAGATCTCCAGGAGACATTGGAAATCCTCCTTGAGGATAAAAATACAGAGCAAGGATTAAAGAGTGACTGGAATGATGTTGAGGATGCAGTCACTATGTTAGCAAAGCGGCAGCGGAGGAGGGATAAAATGGTGATGGGCTCTGCAACCCCCATAGCTGCTGTTACCCCTGAGAATTTATCCAAGCCAGTAGCTACAATTCCTAAGATAGATGGGCCGATGGATGAGCTTATCAAGGGTATGCGTGATTTAAAATTGAAGATGTCCAGAATCGAAGAAAAAGGTCTACCATTGGGGCAGGTTTCTATACAAAGGCCTCAAATCAAAGAAGGGTTTACATATAGATGCATATGGTGTGATGACCCAGAGCATGCAAAGAAGGATTGTACCAGCTATAAAGAAGCTCTTAAAAATCAACTTGTGTTCTTCAAAGATGGGAAAATCCATCTTACAGAGACTGGTCTTCCGCTGAGTACAAACTTTGGGAAAGGAGAGATGAAAAAGCTGGTAGAAGATATGGCTGCTAGTCATGCCATTTCTATGGTTGAGGCAGCAACCTATGGATTAAAGGTTGGTCAACAAAAGCAGGGATTTGAGAATGATGAGGATTATGAGAATGAGAATTTTTGGCCGTCAACAATGGAATTAATTGCATCAAAGAAAGTGTCAAAGCAAGCTTTGCATGAGGCAGGTGATTGTATACGCCTTGAGACTGGCTGGGAGGAGCCTGTGGATTCTTTATCCATTCATGCCTATATTGCCAAATGTCAAAATAATGAGGCACAGGTAGAGGAGAAACGTAAAAGGGAAAATGAGGAAGGAGGGCCATCAAAAAGAGTTACACGTGGAAGTGAAAAGAAGGATCCTGGGCCATCACATATGCCTCCACAGCAAAGCAGACCTCTACATGATGTTTCAATGGAAGAAGTGCCAGCAAAAATGAAGGAGAAGGGTAAAGGGAAAAGTCCACTCTACAAGCTTCAATCTGATATTGAAGTTGCAACAGATCTCAAAAAGGTGCTTGAAGAGAGAATTCTAAACAGCAGGGTGGAATTCACACTAGGGGAAGTCTTGGGGATTGCAAAGAAAGAATTTCATGATGAGATAATTGATATTATACGAAGAAAAAGGCAGTCCATAATTGAATCTATTCCATCACAAGGGGAAGCAAGCACTTCCAAGACTCATGGTGTACAGGTACAGAAAAAGGAAGAGAGAGAAAATGTGATGGAATGTAATCACTCTGCTGATGGGGCACGACAAGTGCGTTTTGTGGAAGAGGATGATGAAAAAGAAGTTCTTACAAAGAGTCATTACTCCAGGAGCCATTGGGCAAGAGCCACCACTGAA
Organism: Cibotium barometz; assembly: GCF_041138505.1. Classification (NCBI taxonomy): domain Eukaryota; kingdom Viridiplantae; phylum Streptophyta; class Polypodiopsida; order Cyatheales; family Cibotiaceae; genus Cibotium; species Cibotium barometz. The sequence continues at coordinate 32,988,351 of NC_141098.1, forward strand.
ACCCTTGTCAAGATAGGTGATTTGGAAGAGCCATATGTCGCTCTAATTGATCATGGGTCTGAAATAAATCTTATGGCTAAAAATCTCTACAACAAATGTAAGTGGCCGCCAATGGATGTAGATCATGGGTGGATGATTAAAGCAGCTAATAATTCATCTGGAGAGCTTTATGCAGCATGTCCAAATGTAAGGGTAACTATAGGGGATGTGAAGGATGATCAGAATTTCTTTGTTCAGGAGATGTCATCGTATCCCCTCATTCTTGGGCAACCCTACATTACAGCTGTAAGGATGGAAACAAAGGTTTTGGATGATGGTTCAGCTTATGCAAGAATAAGGAGTAAAGATGGTAAAAAAGCTGTTCAGTTTTTGACAGTTTGCATTAATCATGAAAGGAATCGTGAATCTCTTCGGGCACAGTCACTCCCAAAGATAAACAGAGAGTTTATGAATTACAGGGAGATGAGGGATTTTGGCCAGGTGCCATTGTAAAGCGGGATTCCAATGGTACAAGGGGAAATGAGTTCTCGCAGGACTCAATCAATGTAAATAGTTTTTCAGCAAATTTTCAGGGATTCTCCAACTATGGGTCACTGGTTTTTGTAAAAAGCAAGGATTTAAAGCGTGGCATGCAAAAACATATACAAAATGAACAAAAAAGTTTTGAGCAGTGTGGTCTTTTGGAGAAGAATGAGTTTATTTCAGGGGTGCTTGATGAGGTGTCATTTATAGATACTATGGATGTACTTTTTGATATGAGAAGAGCATGCTTACAGGGTGGAAATGAAGTGATAAAGGTGTCATCTGTGGAGATGTATGATATAATCCAGGAATTTGAGGGGGTGGAATGTAAAAACATGAATTGTGAGATGGATGCTCATGTTGATACAAAGTACAAAACGGTTGCAAAAAAGGTGAAGCCAGTTGCCTTGCCCTTGCCACCAGGAAGCAAGGAGAAGATAGATGAAGCTTCTATGCAGCCAAATCTTAGAGATCCGAAGAAAATTGGGCATAAATTTACTCAAGAAACTCTGAAAGAGTTGAAGATTGGTGAGAGGGATTTTCTGTTGCCGGTTGAAAGGGAATGCTTTGAGGAGATGCTTGTAAAACATGGGAAAGCTTTTGCCTTTCAGCCGCATGAGATAGGCTGTGTTGATCCAAGTGTAACAGCACCAATGGTGATCTTTACTGTTCCACATGTGCCTTGGAATCTGCGGCCAATTCCAGTACCAAAGGCTCTCTTGCCAAAGTTGATGGAATTGCTAAAGGAAAAGATCAGGATGGGAATCTTGGAGCCTTCATGTGCCCCATATTCCAACAGATGGTTTACAGTACCAAAGAAAAATGGGACATTGCGCTTTATTCAAGACATGCAACCTGTAAACAAAGTCACAATTAGGAATGTGGGAGCAGGTCCAATTGTGGATGAGTTTGCAGAAGCATTTGCAGGGAAAGCTATATACTCTATGGGTGATTTGTATTCAGGATATGATCAGTTCCAGCTGGATATACAAAGCAGGGACTTGACCACAATGAGAACTCCTTTGGGATTAGTAAGGATGTGTACCTTACCACAGGGAGCCACTAACTCAGTGGCACATATGATGAATGGAATGAATAAAGTCTTACGGGACTTCATACCACAAAAAACTATGCCATTTTTGGATGATGTGCCAATAAAGGGCTGTGATGAGAAAGACAAAGATGAGAATTTGGATTCAAAAGGGTGCCGCAAGTTTGTGGCAGATCATATAAAGGATTGTGACATGATTCTATCCAGGCTTGAAGAAGTGAATCTTACTTTATCTGGGCAAAAATCAGTGTTTGGGGTTGATGAAGTGCTAATAGTGGGACATCTTTGTAGTACTAGTGGACGCCGTCCTTGTCCAGCCAAGATAGATGCAATACAAAGAAAGAAGGAAATATGCATTAATGTTACAGAGCTGAGGAGATTTCTTGGAGCATGCGTCTTTTATGTTATTTGGATCCCACATTATGCACATGTAGCAGATCCTCTTTATCAGCTTTTGAGGAAAAATCAAAAATTTTTGTGGAGTGCAGTACATATTAAAGCTATGCGGAAGCTGAAATATTTGCTCCAATCATCACCCATTTTAAGAAAGGCAGATTATGAGTGTGGCAGGCCTGTGATTGTTACAGTTGATACTAGTCCTACTGGGATTGGATGGGCAGTAGGGCAAGATGATGAGGATGATCATAGGTATGTAATTAGATTTGGAGCAAAGGTATTAAGCTTTCGGCAACGAAAGTATCCACAGATCAAGAGAGAATTATGGGGGATTGTCACTGCTCTAAAATGTGAAAAAGAATATCTTATTGGGGCATCTGTACTGGTGGAGACTGATTGCTTGCCACTTCTTGGGATGATAGCAAGTTGTACCACTCCAGATATTGCTATGCTTAGGTGGATTGCTTATATCAAGTCACTAAATCCTGAGTTTGAGCATATTGCGGGAAAAGATAATCCAATTGCAGATATGCTATCAAGAGCCAGGTATGAAGATGAGAAAGAGATGGTTAGTGACATTGATGATGTGGGTACAAAGTTCTATACTACAGCATATGCAAAGGGGGATCATATTTGCTTATCAAATGCACTTGAGTCTTTTATTGAGGAAATATATGAAGGAGATTGGTTGCTCATTGGTCAATATTTGAGCACTCTAACAAGGCAAGAAAATTGGTCTGACTCAGAATTTAAGAGGATCCGCAGAAAAGCATATGGTTACTTTCTAAAGGATGGGTATCTCTGGAAACATCCTAAACAGAGGAATGCTATGCCACAGAGAGTCATATGTGATAAAGAGACTCAAGGGAAGCTTGTGAAAGAATTCCATGAGAGTCTCTGGGCTGGGCATAGAAGTGTGTGGGCCACTTTTACCAAAATAAAGGAAAAATATTGGTGGAGAGGAATGTACAAGGATATTTCCCAATATGTGGAAACATGCATAGTATGCCAAATGTACTCAAATGTGAGGCATCGTGATGGCTTACAACCAACTTACCCAACATCTTTAAAGCAACTAATCTAAGTGATGTTATGAGTCTTGCTAAAGCACCCAATTTTGTTCTAGTCGTTGGTTTTCAAACAGCAATATGAGTTCCAAAGGAAGGCTGATGAGTCCAACCGTTTTGTGGCCTTGCTGCAAACCAAAAGTTCAAGGCTTACTATGCGTGCACTCAACGAGAACCATTTGCCCATCATGATGAAAGCTAGTACGCCATCACAGTTGGCTTTGTTGGAGTGTTTGATTGAGTTGTGTCTTTGTAGTTCCAACTGGTGAGGTGGTGTGGTGGCATGGCACACACAGGTACACACAGTGTTGTGGTGTTGTAATGATCCTTTTGAGCCACCCTAGGGTTGCTCGACGATGCCACAAAAGTGTGTGCATGGTTCTCTTTTGGGTTTGGCACCATAGGTGGCTTTTCTTTGATAGGAACAAGGTTTGTTAGGGCCACTGCACATGGCAAGGTGTTGCCTCTTGCTATTTAGGGTCCATGGGCTCTTTTGATTTTTTTTGAAGGTGGTGCTGGCACATGAGTCAAGGTAAAAGTCATTGCTCTCCACTCATGCTTATGCTTTGGCGTTGACATTAGAGGCATGGCTTTGGGTCTCCACACCCACTTAGATTTGATGTTTAAGGGTACGCTTGTGGGGGTTTGGGGTATAGGTTTCTTTGATTTTGGCACCTAGATGTTGGGGTTTTCTTCGTATAATCCTTGTGCCTCTAGCCATTTTATTGTAATCCAACAAAGTGTTGAATTTTGAGGTGGTATTGAGTATTAGGATCGTTGAGTGGATATTTTTAGCTTCCAACATTGTGCGGATGATGAGGTTTTTGGGACCCAGACGAACACGTTCCCTTTATAAAATCCTTGGGCTTCTAGCAACTTGACGGCGGGGATCCAATGGGGCTCAAGATTTGGGTGAAACTTTATTGCTTGGGGTTCCCGATTGGTAGATGTCCAAATGTTCTTCGCTCATGGGTAGGCTTATAGCTAAATGGTGGCTGCCAAGTCTTTGTTTGGGCATCGTACTTTCCCTAGATACCTAGGGTACTCTTAGGTAATACCCATTCCTTCTTGGCGTGATCTCCCTGAAGGGTTGCTGAGGTTGATGTTTAGGTCATCGACGTCTTTGCCAATAGCAAAGCGAGGTTTAGGATCTCCATAATGGTATAAGGGGTGGCCCGACATGGTGAGGTGAGAGCTTTGTGTAGTTTTAGAGGTTGCCAAGGTGATGGCTTGTAAGTGGAGGATGAAGCTTGGGATGTTGATAGGTTCAGGGTGACCTCATCCATCAAGGGGATACGGTGATCATTCCGAAGGGAAGCTTAAATGTCATGGTCCTTCTTTTCTAGCTGACGATGCAATCCATGGCCATGATCCATCCCCTTCCAAGGATGATGCTCTCTTTCAATGTATCTATAGGGGTCACATAAAACTTGCACAATGCAAGCTTAGATCCAATAAGAAAGTCTGATTCAAAACAATTGACGGCGGTCATAGATTGGGAATTATTTACTACAATAAAGTTTGCTATGAATAGTGCGAGGGGTTTGGATGGCCTAATGCGGTTTACATCTCCCAAGAAAAGACATTGTGGCTAGCCCTAGTGTCAATCAGGGTAGGCCATGTAGCTATGTGGTCTTTCTAGAAGAACTCTATCTCAAGGCAAGGAGGTTCCACCATTGGTCCTATCTCGAGAATGCGTTGAGAATGTGAATCTAGTCCTCCGAGTCGACAAGCTCTAGGAAGGGCTTGTATTCTTGATCCTCGTCTTTCCCATCCAACATCTTATTACAAGCTATGCAATTATCAATTGACATGGTGTACGCTTTTGCACTGCATGCTCTGCAAATATTGATTGAAGAAGTCCGAGAGTGATTGTGTCAAACTTATTGGCAAGAATGCCTTGATCCATGGGATGAGTCTTCCTCGTTTTTAAGTTTATTTTTAAGGAATGGCTACCCTTATATATATAAGTGTAACTGGTTTCCCAATCGTGAACTAGCCTTACATCTCTCATGTAAGACCTTCCAAGGATCATGGTGTATGACTCCTCTCTGAAAATCCATCACCACGAATGTGTGGTGGGAGCTTAGGTCAAAGGTCTTAATCTTTACACTTGAAGGATGCCCAAAGGTTTAGTTATGTTCCCATTGGAGCCAGCTTGACCAAGAGGCTTGTGCCTATGAGTAATAGGCTTCCCTAGGCCTCCTAGCAATCCTTGGTGATTATGTTGACACTATTGCCACCATCAAAGATTGTAGAGACTGTTGTACCTTTATAGTCAACGCCTACTGGTAACATGCCAGTCATTTCATTGCTTTCAAAGTAGTGCCTTAGCTTGTTCATGGGAACTTTTGGTTGCCGTTTTGTCTTAGATATGGAGAGAGAGTGTTCATTGTGGCATGACTTATCCTCCTCTTCAGGTTTAGGTTCATTTTTGTGTGAGCTCTTAAATTCCTATTCATCTAGATGGATAAGTCTCTCTAAAGTTGAGAATTTCCTTGTCATTCAGAGAGAACTCATTGAGACTCGTAATTTCAAGGACAAGAGGTTGTGAGGCCTGATATATCCCTTATGAGATATTCTTAGCTTGTACTATCTCGGAACTGGGCTCGGACCTGCTGATGTGCAAGGGATGTGCACTAATCCTTCCCGGCAGTGCCTCTAATGGGGATAAAATGAAAGAAGGGCTTGTTTCATTTTCTCTTTCTCTAACATGGAGTTGGGGTACTCCTTGAGTTTCTTTGGAAGGTTTTTGTAGTCAATGGATTTTTTTCTTTGGGAAGAGCCAATTTAAATGAGAGATCACTCATTGTCTCCCGTGAGAGGAAGGCAGCTTTGGAGCTATTATCGGAACCACTTTTAATAGTCACAACATCGTTTCTCTTAACAACTAATCTTGTATTGCATTTTCGCATGCTCTTCGAGGTATTCTTCTTTTAGATCTCTAGTTCTAGTTCATTAGCCCTTTTAGGGGTTGATATACACCCTTTAGGACTTGGGCCTTTGGCTCTTGCTCTACTGGGTTCGAGGTCAAAGCTTAAGCTTTTTGCTTCTTTGTTGCCTTGGATGTTTCTTAGTAACTACCCTTGTCAACTTGGTTTGGAGCCTTGTGATGGTATTAAGGGGGACTATATGAATAAGCCCTCCTTGTATGCTTAATAGGTTAAGACTCATTGAAGTGGCTCCACTGGGGTGATTGTCAATTTTCTAGGACAATCCTTGAAGGCATGTAGGTTCACATGTCCAGGTTCATGTATGTAGGCTCACATATGTAAGTTCGCGTATACAAGCTCACGCCTTTTTTTTTGTATAAACTCGGCTCACGTACTTCCTTGGCATGAAATAAGCCTACTTGGGGCACAAAAATCTAGGAGTTGGGTTTGACAGGGTAGGTGTGCAATTATTGGGTAGTAAGTGTACTTAATTCCCCAATAATTGCAAAGGACAAGATTTTTTCCTTGGAATTTACAGCGAATTGTATGATAAGAAAATCTTCCAAGGACATGGGTAAGTATGTCTGTATTCTTTATGAGTGTAATAATTAGTCTATACTATATTAAGTATACCTACCACTAGGCTCACGTATGTAGGTTCACATGTCTAGGCTCACGGCTCATATCCTAGGCTCTCACGGCTCATGTCCCCAGGCTCATGGCTTACGTCTCTTGGGTCACAGCTTACATCTCCAGGTTCACATGTCTAGATTCATGTCTTTTTGGGTGGGACTATGGTGGACTCATGTTCCCTACCTGTTGTCGAGAGCTAGTTTGGCCTGGCTTTTGGTGTTTTTAATGTTTTTTAAGATCTAATCGGGTGTGATTAATGCTCTTAATCCTACTTCATGGTTGTAATGTAACTAATGAAGTATTTTTTTGATGTTTTAGCATGCTTCTACTCCATCAATTCCTCATTACATGAACAAATTATGGAAAAATATAAAATGTATGAATAAAAATTACTAATTTCACTATAATGCAACCTAAATGGAACTCAGCGCTCATATTTTCAGAGTGGATTATGCTCCTAATTATAATTTTTAAGCTAATACTTAGATCAAAGCAATGAAATCTAAGGCTCTTGGAATCCAATTTCATGCAAATCACTAAAAAATCAGGGTTTTTCCTTACCAATAGATGAAGATAGAATTCCTTAATGCAAAACAAACTTCAAATCAAAATCAAACATAGCAAACAAACACATACAATGCTCCAAAACGGTATGTTTTTTTGGAGTGCGACTGTCTAATCAACACCGAGTAATATTGGGTGATCCTAATAGCTTGGAATGGACAAAAAAATGGAACTAAGCCCGAGGCTAGTCCCTGGCATAGCAATAGCACCAAATATGTTCAAGTTAAGAGCTTACCCTGAAGCATGTGTCTTTGGGCCTTGCCTTCAAGCTGCAAGTGTAACTTTTCATTGTGGGTGTGCTAGTTCGTTCGTCTACATCCTCACTTTGTTGTCACACTGGAATGCTTCTTGTAAAAGGGGTGAAGGGAGAACTCTCAATGCCTAGATGGAGTCAGGAAGAGACGGTCCTTTACGATGGTTCTCTCTCACAAAGACGATGGAAGAAGAAGAAGCCATTTACAAGAAGAAAACCTACAATCAAACCTATCTAGTATGCATCCATCAAAGCAAGTAAGATTCAAAAGCATAGAAGCAAGCAATAAGAGGGAAGAAGGAGAGCGCACAAGTAAACTAGCAAGGGAATTATTGTATCTTACTTGTTCAAAAATGACTTATATACAAATGACCAGTTTTTACACTAGGTCAGCCAAACTTAAAAGTGATATGGCCTTTGTTAATAGTCTTAAGAAACTATGGACACTAAGTCTACAGACTTTCCCTATTTGACATTAAGCTTATGGTGGTAGTGCTGCTTTATATGTTCCAGCACCATTCTAGCACCATCTTACAAAAAGAAGTGTCTGTTTGTGTGGTAAGATGTTAAAGCATCTTGCCTTATGGTAGGTCAAGGAGGTAAAACCATGTTGACCTACATAGTGGTTGACATGGTCTCTTTATAATAGTAATTTACTTGTTTGCACATCTATATATTTATCATAGTCTTCACTTTGTTATATAATTTTATGTCATATACCTCTTTCATTAGTGTTGTTAACATACATATAGCTTTTTTAATTGATTTAAAATTTAAATTATATTTCAATAGTGTATTTTTGGTGACTAGTTATTAAAGAAAGGAAACCATAACACCCAATAGGAAAGTTGATGGTGAGAGTAGACAAGAATTCAACAAGAGATAGAGAATATTTTCAAATTATTGATGCAAACTGATGTTACAACTAATGCAACACTCGTGTGCTTGTGTGAGGGAGCTTACATGCCCATCTTAAAAGGTTATGAGACAAAGGATTATAGAACTACTTGAAAGAAAAAGAAAAATGCCATAGTTAACTTGTTGAAAAGTGTTTCTATATAGCACTCATCAAAAGACGTCTAAGCCATACACACTCCACACTTGCTACTATAAGAAAAATGTTGTGAACTCATCTTCATCACAGCCCAAAGTGGCCATGGTCGATGGGTACTTCCTGTTGAAAGAAAAAGCCACAAGTGAACCCTTGCGTATCATAACATCTAATCACTGAAAGCATGCAGCTAAATGTCATGGGCTACCACACCTCCAAGAGGGAACTCTACACATTCACCTAAAGGGTGAGCAATAGATCACAACTGTTGTAGGGTCTTACCAATGCTTTTGAACTTGAGTCCCTTGAGGGTGAGCAATAGATCACAACTATCATAGGGTCTTACCAATGCTTTCGAACTTGAGTCCCTTAAGGCCTCCAAGATCACTTGTTAAGCTCCAACCTCCCAAGATCCACCTCCAAGATCTACCTCCAAGATCCACCTCCACGCTATCACCGTAAAGTCGCTCGCATCGTTGCATAAGGCAATCACTCTCGCTCTCACTCTCTCACATAAGCATGAATCACACAAGCATGAAAGAGGCACACTGCTACAATGCTCTCACTCCTTCAATCTCTCTCAAGACACAAGGGAGATCTCTCTATAGCACAAAGGGGATTGTGTCTTTTCATTATGAGAAAATGCCTTATATACTGTATTTGTCCCTTATTCACACTTGGGCACCCAAAACTAACTTACTAAGCCTTGGGTGGCCAATATCTCATAATGTACAACTTTTATAGTGCCATTTCATGACACTTATTAATATCCTTAATTGAGGATCATGTTTGTTAATCCAAAATGGGATTAACATCTCCCCCTTCCTGATGTAGGTTCTGTCTGTAGAACTTGTTACCGAGGTCGGAAGATCTGGTCACCGAACTCATGTCAGTAGAAGTTTCTCCTAGATTGGAGCTTCTTGAGTGTACGTCGGAAAGTCGAATGTGATCTCTAGAATCCGGTATCCACCATGTCTTCAAAAGTGATGTGCATGTATCCTGGAAGACATCAAAACCGGCGGTAATAAAACATGATCCCCCTATCTAATGGGACTTGGTTGTTCATGTCGAACCTTAGGTGTTCTACCTCATAGCCATCAAAAGGCTTCTTTGGTTGGTCTATGAGAACCACCTATAACTTCAGAAATCTGACACTTGCTACAATAGCGGGGTGGGGAATGCTGCGCCATGCCCTGATCCATGTCAATATCTGCTGTCTTTGTTCCTAAATGTGGGCAAATGTTGCTAGTATAAAGATGGGGAAGTTATAGCAGTGCACATGCGAGTCACGCCTTCTGGCTTCTTGAAACTCTAGTGGTGTCCATCTTCTTTTAATTGGCATGTACAATGGATCGACCCACCATGTTGGTGGTGCGCTCATGTAAATTTGGTCATATTCTAGAATCACCACAGGTACTCTTTTCTCCAGTCGAGTTGAATTCCAAAATCTTCCAGGCGGGGGTGCTCTTTAGTAGTGACTATTGTGGCGTAGCCACTTCTTGTGTGCACGGGGTTTGCTTTCTGCCACCTGCGAAAATAGTAGACTAATCATAAATGTTACTATTATTATCTCCAGCAAATCAACTAAGTGTGGATTGGCCAGCTTTGTGTGCTTGGCCACATTTTCCCATAAGGTGCCCTCTCCCACCAACGGAAGAAGTTCTTCTAAGTCAGGTCGTGGGGGGCGCAGAGAGGGTATGGTACATTATGCTATTTTGTTGGAGTGACTTTTGAGTATGCTTCTGGCATGATCCGGCATGTGGACTCAAAGGGAATAATCTGCATGAGTAGCTTGAACATTAATTTGGGCTTCAAAAGAGAATTGCATGCTCATATGAGCCCCTCGTACTCTACAGGTGACAAAGAATCCAAGATTGTATCATCAGTAAATGGTTCAAGATTATCTTGTGGGACGGTTTGTCTTACCTCTTGAGAGTGCCTTGTTGGAGATGGGGTAGGTGCCAGTACCTCCTTGGGGGCGAGAGTGTTAGTAGGAAAATCTATCTCGGGAGGATAAAAAGATGAGAAAATGTATTCATCCTGAGAGGTGTTAGTAGGTTGCGAGTTAGGATGATATGGGTTAAGTAGCTTACTAGCGGCGATAGGAGCGTAGACAGGATAAGTGGATTTTGAAAATGAAGAAGAAGATTCTTGACCTTGTCTTGTGCTAGGGGGTGGGTGACTAGGCTTATGAGACTTAATAAATTCCCGTAAGTCTGGAATTTCTTCTTTGTTTATAGTTGATAAAAAACAGAAGAAGGAGGGAGCACACACAAGAGAAACAAACCCTAATCCATATTCATCAATCATAAAGAAGGAGAGAAGCCATAGTCATCATCTCTCTCACACACACAAAAGAGAACACAACATAGTGTTATGTCCACACTACAAAGTAAACCTAATGTAATGTCCACACCACACATGACCAGCTGGACGCGGTGTGTTTATGACCAGCTGGACGCGGTCATAAACACACCACATGATATCCATCTACCATACTGTCACTCTGTCAGCACCCATGTGCTATCCTCCAGCTGTATACGAGCTTGACATTTCAACACTCCCCCTCAAGCTCGACATGTCCATTTCTAGGACACCCAATCTAGTACGGAAATACTCGAACTTATCCTTACCAAGTGCTTTGGTAAAGATATCTACAACCTGCTCATCTATCTGTACATATGTCAAATCAACATGCCCATCTAGCACTTTCTCTCTGATGAAATGATAGTGGACCTCAATATGTTTGGTCCTGGCATGATAAACTGGGTTGTTAGCAAGTTGAATACTACTCATGTTGTCACAATGAATGACAACTCTCATATCACTCTGTAACCTGACATCGTCTAGCAACTTCTTCAACCACATAGCCTCACATGCAGCTATGGCTGCTCCACGATACTCGGCCTCTGTGGTAGATAAAGCAACTGTAGGTTGCTTTTTACTGCTCCAACTCACAGCTCCACTACCAAGGCTGAAAACATAGCCACTGGTAGACCTCCTGTCATATGCACTACCGGCCCAATCTGCATCTGTATATCCATAGACATGCATGTCTTTTTCTGCCTCATAGAAAAGACCATAATGCACGGTAGTTTTGACGTATCTCAGAATACGTCGCACAGCATCCAAGTGAGGTTTACGAGGACTCTGCATAAAGTGACTTACCAAACCAACTGCATAGCTGAGATCTGGCCTCGTAATGGTCATGTAGATAAGGCTACCAACCATTTTTCTGTACATAGTGATATCATCAAGCTCATCACCCAAATCAGCCCTAAGCTTCATGTTTTGCTCTAATGGTGTCAACATTGGTTTGCATGCTGTCATACCATACTTTGCCAGCATGTCAAGTGCATATTGCCTTTGCACCAGCCATATACCCTTGCTTGTTCTTATCACCTCAATGCCAAGAAAGAACCTTAAATCACCAAGGTCTTTCATATCAAACTCTTTGCATAAAGAGGCCTTAACTTCATCAATGCCTTTCCCACAATCACCTGTGATAATCAAATCATCAACATAAATGACTATCATCACGATACCATCATGTGTCTTCTTTACATAAAGTGAAGAGTCTGCATTTCCAACCACAAATCCAATACTGACAAGATAGCTACTGATCTTGTCACTCCAAGCACGAGGTGCTTGCTTCAAACCATATATTGCTTTCTTTAACCTGCAAACAAAAGTAGGATATTCTGGATGTACATATCCTTCTGGCTGTTCCATGTACACCTCTTCTTGTAGTTCACCATTCAAGAAAGCATTTTTTACATCCATTTGATGTAAAGCCCAACCATTTTGTGCTGCTAGTGCAATGATAGACCTCATAGTAGCCATCTTAGCCACTGGGTTGAAAGTTTCATCATAATCAAGACCATAAGTTTGTGCATACGACCAGCCTTGCTTTATGTCTCTCTAGGCTGCCATCTGACTTGCACTTTACCTTATACACCCATTTGCAACCAATTGCATTCTTTCCTTGCGGTAACTCAACCAATTCCCATGTATCATTTTTGTCCAAAGCATTCATCTCTTCATCCATGGCTTTCTCCCATACATGCTCTCCAATAGCCTCTGTATAGCATGTAGGTTCCACATGCTTCACCATAGATGTCATGTATGCATAGTGCATAGCAAAATCTCGATATGTCAATCTGTCAACTGGATATCTGACTCTCTGGGATCTCCGCAATGCATGCGGGTCACTCTGTCAACCTGTAACTCTAGCATGTGGTGGCACATATCTGTCCTGCCTAACAGGTATGCCAAGCTCCTCATCCAAACTCTCTGAACTAGATGACTCATAACCTGTGATTCCAATTCCTTCGACCGTCTTCTTTCCTTTATCCATAGCACTACTCCCAGTGCTCACACTCTCATGCCTCAAACGTCCTGACCATGGACGTACACTGCTACTCTCAACTTCTGCTGCTGGCCCAGACATAGTAGTAGAACTAGAACTTGCTTGTGGCAAGTTCACAGGCACATCTACCTTAAGTGACTTAATGACTCCCTCATCTTTTGCTTTGTACCAACTAGCAAGCTCATCAAACACCACATCTCGTGAGATGACCACTTGTCTAGTTTGAGGGTTATAACATTTGTATGCCTTTCGATCCTGTGCATATCCAACAAATACACATTTCTCTGCCTTAGGATCCAACTTCCTTCTTCTTTCGTCAGGCACATGTACATAAGCTATGCATCCAAAAACTTTGAGATGTCCAATGTCTGGCCTGTAACCTGTAAGTCGCATCTCTGGCGTGCTTCCATGAATGGCTGCTGTAGGTGTTTTTGTAAGATTCCTCCCCAGCCTCTCAAAATGTCCAGCATCTTCCCCTGTAATCAATCCCTCTTCAGAAATATAAAAGACTTGTTTCTAACTGTTTTAACCTAGAGAGAGAAAATATTCTAGAGAGAGAATATTCAAATTTTTAATATTTTTGGATAGAAAATTATCTCATCTTATTAAAATAAGTTCCCCTGAAACAGAAATTCAAGAAGAACTTTCCAATGTGCAATTGGAATTAATTAGAAATGGGTATAAAGGACCTTAGCCTAAGGGTCTAGATTTTCAGAAATTTTTGGATTATGGTCCAATTAAGGTTCCTATGGGCCAATAGCATCAATCCATGTGTAGGGAGGAGATAAATCCAATTTGTAAAAGAAGATACCCAAAAATGAGTAAATGCTCACATAAGATGAAGAGTTAAAAATGTACAAGGTTTATTAGTAAAAAACTATGAGCAATATTCAAAATATGAGATATTTTGGGTATCCAAAAATGAGTAAATGCTCACATAAGATGAAGAGTTGAAAATGTACAAGGTTTATTAGTAAAAAACTATGAGCAATATTAAAATGATTCCATTATGACACATATGTAAGGAAGGGGAGTTCTTTAAAGGAGGTGCATATTTCACATAAGATGAAGAGTTGAAAATGTACAAGGTTTATTAGTAAAAAACTATGAGCAATATTAAAATGATTCCATTATGACACATATGTAAGGAAGGGGAGTTCTTTAAAGGAGGTGCATATTTCACATGCTTGAAGGAGTTTTAAACTCATAAAAATTGAGATATTTCATCTCTCCTCTCTCCTCATTCAAGTCTCGTTCCAAAAAGTTAGCTTAACTGACCTAAAAATGGTCAAATATTGACCAAACTGATTTAGAAAATTCTAGAATCAGTTTGTTTGGTTAGGAGCTCAATTTTTCCTATAAATAGAAGCCTCCTCCTTGTTGAAAAATAGATAGTGTTTATGCATCATTACTCTACTCCACCTAAGCCAAGAACTGTGAATTCATTTAATAATTCACTAGATTTTGGAGCTTCCCTCTTTCTTCAATCCCCATTAGTGGCTCCATCAACATACTTAACCAATTGATTGGTTGGGGGCCTCTACCGTGAACAAAGAATCAAGCAATTTGTAAGGTAATTAGTGAATATTGATCTTTTCTATAATTTCTCAATGCTTCTCTCTTCTCAACCCCTCTCAAGCTTGAGAAGCTTAATTGGTATGGTTTTTTTGAATGCTATTGAAGTGAATTGATGAATGTTAGTGAAGAGTTACATAATTTAATAAATGCTATTAAAGTTAATTTTCATTTATGTTTAAATTCTAATAGTTTTTATGTAATTTCTCTCTCTCACTCAAGAAATGGTCATACTCATGACCCATTCTCGATCCAAATCAAGCTTTTCATAAAGCTTTTCCTTAACCCAAGATTAAGCTATGCTTGAGGCCAAATTAATGGCTTTTTTCTATGCTTTTAGTTTATGTATATTGATGATTCAATCCATTATGGATTAATGATCTAATTAGAGATCATTTTAATTATTTCCTTAATGATAAGCTTTATCCCTTAGAAAAATTGAGATTTATCAGTCATAGCAGCGGAGCTATGGCAAATTTTTTATAAAAATTATGCATAAAATAATTTCATTCAAAGCATAAAAAGAGGACTTCCTACCATATTCTAGGAATTATCATCCTAGATTAATTGAAAGATATTCATTGTAATCATAGAGAAATTAATTTTTATATTATGCATAATTGATTTTCATGCATAGAGCTATGCATAAAAGATTATTATTTTAACATAAAAGTGTTACTTTTATCATATTCGGATTTCATGCATAGAGGTATGCATAAAAGATTATTATTTTAACATAAAAGTGTTACTTTTATCATATTCGGATTTCATGCATAGAGGTATGCATAAAAGATGATTATTTTAATGTAAAAGTGTTACTTTTATCATAATTGGATTTCATGCATAGAGGTATGCATAAAAGATGATTATTTTAATGTAAAAGTGTTACTTTTATCATATTTGGATTTCATGCATAGAGATATGCATAAAAGATGATTATTTTAATGTAAAAGTGTTACTTTTATCATATTTGGATTTCATGCATAGAGGTATGCATAAAAGATGATTATTTTAATGTAAAAGTGTTACTTTTGTCACAATTGAATTTCATGCATAGAGGTATGCATAAAAGTTTATTATTTTATTATAAAGTGTTACTTTTATCATAATTGGATTTCATGCATGGAGGTATGCATAAAAGATATTCTTTTTATACTAAAAGTGTGATTTTCATCATAAATGGATTTTATGCATAACTTAGATGCATAAGAGAAATTCTTTTATTCTAAAAGTGTAATTCCTACTAAATTGAATTTATGCATAGGAAGATGCATAAAAGATTGAATTTTAATTCAAAAGTGTCATTTTCATCTAAATTGAATTTATGCATAGGAAGATGCATAAAAGATTGAATTTTAATTCAAAAGTGTCATTTTCATTAAAATGAATTTATGCATAGGGAGATTCCGGAAGTATTAATCTCCTTAAATGAAATCTATGCATAAGTAAATGTGTAAAGAAATCTTATATCAAATATAAGAATTCTCTTGTATTCTATAAATAGATATGAGATGTGATAGGATGTGATAAGAGGTGTATAAGAGGTGATAAGAGATGATAAGATGAATTAAGATGTGATAAGATGTGATAAGATGTGTATGAGATGAGGTAAGAAGTGTATGTGATAGGATAAGATGTATATGAAAAGATGCAGGGGGGAAGAGAGCTTGAGCTCTTGCAAGCACACACACACACTCACAAAACCCTAATAGGGAACACACAAGGTGAGAGGCTGAAAATCTTCTTCTTCTCTACTCAACATTCAACACACCATATACAAGAATAAGAGTACTCTCTAATATGAAAGGTACTCAACCAATACATACACGGGTTCTCTATAGTGTGAACCCGACTAAATGAGCTGGCGCTATAACTATGCCAGTCTCTAGAATGGCTGTCACACAGCCTGTCATCCCACTGGCCGCATATCACCCAAGATCTCACCAACCATGCCAGTGGTGTAAGTGTGGGGCCTATCCCCCAGGCGGGTCATTAGTGGCCACCGCCTCACTAGACGAGCTCGATATCTCAACACTCCCCCTCGAGCTCAACTCCATCTCATGTACACCAAGCGAAGCCCTGAATCTGCGGAGCTTCTCTGTACCCAATGCTTTGGTGAAGATGTCAGCTACCTGATCCTCTGTGCTGACATAAACAAGGTCAAGGTCTCCTGCCAAGACCCTCTCTCTGACAAAGTGGTAGTGGACCTCTATGTGCTTCGTACGAGCATGAAAGACTGGGTTCCTGGCCAACTGTATACTGCTAATGTTGTCACAGAAAATGACAACCTGTCTATCCACTGATAGACCCAAATCTGCAAGTAGCTTTCTCAACCAAGCTACCTCACATGCTGCCATAACAGCTCCTCTGTACTCGGCCTCTGTACTCGATAGAGCAACCGTAGGCTGCTTCTTGCTGCTCCAAGTCACAGCAGCACTCCCTAAAGAAAACATGAATCCACTGGTAGATCTTCTATCTGAGATACTACCAGCCCAATCAGCATCTGTGTACCCATGTACACATATCTCTGTCCCAGTCTCATAGAATAGTCCACAATGCAAAGTAGACTTCACATACCTCAGTATGCGTCTCACTGCATCCAAATGCGGTTTCCGTGGAGCCTGCATAAACTGACTCACCAACCCAACAGCATAGCTCAAATCTGGTCTGGTGATCGTCATGTAGATCAAACTTCCTACTATGCATCTGTACATAGTAGGATCCTCCAAGATCTCTCCTGAATCTGCACTCAACTTGCCATTCTGATCCAATGGCACAGAAATAGGCTTGCAGCCTGTCATACCATACTTGGACAACATGTCCAAGCCATACTGTCTCTGCAGTAATCCAATACCATGTGGTGACCTAATCACCTCAATGCCCAAGAAATATCTGAGCTCCCCCAGATCCTTCATCTCGAACTTCTGTCTAAGCAGGATCTTTACATCAAAGATCTCTGCATCATGGTCCCCCGTAATGATCAAGTCATCTACATAGATGACAACAAGAACAACTCCTCTATCACCATGTCTCACATACAGCGAGAAATCTGCATTGGCTACATGAAAGCCAATAGTGACAAGATATTCAGAAATTTTGTCAGACCATGCTCTTGGTGCTTGCTTTAAGCCATATAAGGCTTTCTTCAACCTGCAAACATGCTCAGGGTGACCCACATCCTCATATCCAGGTGGCTGCAACATATACACCTCTTCTTGCAAATCCCCATGCAAGAATGCATTCTTTACATCCATCTGATGTAAAGACCATTGCTTTGACGCAGCCACTGCTATCACAACTCTCACCGTTGCCATCTTGGCAACTGGGCTGAAAGTTTCCTCATAATCAATCCCATATGTCTGCGCATATCCTTTGGCTACCAATCTAGCCTTGTACCTGTTTATGCTTCCATCACTGTTATGTTTAACTTTGTACACCCACTTGCATCCAATGGCTTTCTTGCCTTCAGGCAATTGCACTAAGTCCCAAGTTTCATTTCCATATAGTGCATCCATCTCCTCATCCATAGCTTTCTCCCAACACACATTTCCAATAGCCTCATCAATGCATGTGGGCTCTACAACCTGCACAACCTTTGCCATATATGCATAGTGATGTGCTACATAACCATCATATGTAAATCTCTGCACAGGGTTCTTCACTCTCCCTGATCTTCGCAGCTTTTCATTCATGGCTTCCACATACTTTGTAACATACAAGACATGTTGGAAGATGTTGGAAGAAGAGGGAGAGAGGGCAAGAAGAGCAGAAGAGAGACAACAGACGCCAGATGTGCAAACCCCAAAAGTGTATAGACTGGAGGGGCCTGAGGAGTTACTGGCAACTGTCCCAACTCGGAGGCCGCTGACTTCTTTCTTGGATTGCGAGTTGACGTTCCAATTCTTGTAGGCGGGACTCTATGTTGCTAATGAGGTTTGAAATTGCTATTTCCCTGACCATCCTCGCAGCATCCAGTTCTTCAAATCTTCGGGTTGCATCTTCTTAGGCTCGCCGAGTGGTTGCTTCCCTTGTGCCTGAGCGTTTAGTAATCTGTTGTTATCTTTGTGCTACCAACCTCTCAGTGTCTTGAAGTTGTTTCTTCAGCTCTGTCACTGTTTCCTTGTGTGCCAACTCATTTCTGTGTGCTTCGGCTTGGCTTGCACTTATTGTTTCATTGAGAGCTCTGATCTTCTCGGCATGAACCTTGTTGGTATGTTCCCTTTCCTGTTGTAGATGGATTGTCCTCTCCTCTTCTGCTTTGAGCTGTGTTGTTAGTTGAATGATTTGGTCTTGCAATGCTGCTTCCTTGGCCCTGGCATTGGCTTGGAAGTCCTATACTTGCTATGCATGTAGTGTTGTGAGTTCCTTTGTGTAGTTGACTTCTTTTTGGAGTTGTTCTTTTGCTTGCTCCAGTTTGGCACTGAGATCAGCATTCTCTTTGATCTTCTGTACTATTGTTTGGCTTAATACATGGTTATTATTCTCCAGTGCATTGTACCTTTTCTCTTGCTCTTATGTAGCTTTCAAACTCTTCATAATAATGACCTCTTTGTGGGTTGTCTGAGCTGTTTCCAAGTTTGCCTTTAACTTTCCAATCTTCTGCTTTTTCTTAGACTTGATGGCTCTGGAGTTCTTTGTCGTTTACCTGCTTCCACGGGGATCTCTGGTTCTAATACTTGGACTGTGGCTACCTCTACATATTGTCTTTCCTCAGCTTGTATGAGCATTGCTAGTTCTGGACCTGTTTCTATTGGTGTCTTTGCCACACTTGAGTCCTTGAGAGGAGACAAGTCTGTAAATATATGGGCATGGCTTATTGGAGGAGTGATTTGCTGCTGGGTTTCCTTTGTGGTCTGGCTGAGAATATTTTCCTTCAGTGCCTCTTTGTAAGTACGGATTTCTGTGGCCACTTCTTCCTCTAGTCTTTGTGACTCAGCAGCAACATCGGTGAGCACCCCCCTCATCCTTTTATCTGTTCTCTTCTTTGTGATCTTTCTTCACCTGCTTTATTATATCCTTGGTCTCCATTAAGATGGCTTGCGCTTCGTGTACATCTTCAACTGTGAACGTGGGCTGGTCTGGTAGCAGTGCCAACAACTGCATGTGTTCCTCCGTTTTAGGCTCCTTGAGAGGTCTTTTGGCTACATGATTGAGAACCTATGGGTTAGATATTTTAGATTGGTGTGCCTTCAAATAGTTCTCCATCTCCTTATGCAGATAGAATGCCCAATCTTCTTCTTTCTCTTCATGTACTTTTTCTATTTTATTAAGACCCACTCTGTTGTATCTATCTACGGCTTTATCTACATCATTAAAGACATTGCCCTCCTGCAAGCCTTCTCTGTAGCCTCATCTTGGATATTCTCATATTCTACACCATTCGAATTATAGGAAGCCTTCTTCAGCATGTCCTTCAAAGGCATCTTGTGTCAATGTTGTGTTTGTGGGCCTTGATTGTGGCTGGAAGTTTGAGAGCTTCTCTTATTAGGTCCTTTGTGATGAGGATTTCTTCTGTAGTGCCGTCTGCCTTGGCGATTCTCCCTCTTTTGGTCCCTTTGTCATAGGTCTTCAGGTACTCCGTGCAGAGTTCTGTGTCGATAGTCCGGGGGAGTATCTGTGCCATTCTTCCGAGACTGACTTTGTCTAATTTTGCCTTAACTTCAGCCTCTTACAGTATCTGTAGACATTCCGGGCTATGGTACTGGAGGGCTTTCCATGGGATGTATGGGCTTCCTTCCGGATGATGGTCCCATGGAAAGGTTGGGCATAAGGACCCAAGAAGTTCAGCTTTGGTCGTTGTGTCCCCCGTCTTTTTTGCTAGCTGGGGATCTAGTGGCATTGCTTGCTTGAGTTGTAGATGGGTTCTCGTGGGGGGCTTGGGAGGACTCCAAGACCGAAATTTGTATTAGGCGCATAGGATCAATTGAATAAGTGGTGGGGTTGATATCTTCCTCTTTTTCTTTTTCTTTTCTTTCTTTCTTTTAAAAAAAAGTAAGTAATTTATTGGGAATAGGTTAGTATAGTTGAAGAGTGCGTTAGTGTATGAGAAATCCATTGGTGTGTTAATAGTCAGTTCATGGCAAAGTAGGAGTGAATACATGAATGTGCAGGGCCGTGAAAGTGCAGCCACAATTTTCGTGAAAGTGCAGGCTGTGAAAGGTTGTCCGTGAAAGTGTTAGTCCGGGAAAGGTTTAGGCCGTGTGAAAGGCTCTGGTCGTGAAAGTGCAAGCACACTTTTCGTGAAAGGCTCTGGTCGTGAAAGTGTTAGTTTGTGAAAGGCTCTGGCTGTGAAAGGCTCAGGCATGAAAGTGCAGGAATAGTTTCTGTGAAAGGCTCAGTCCGTGAAAGTGTTAGTCCGTGAAAGGCTTTGGCCGTGGAAGGCTCAGGCATGAAAGGCTCTAGCCGTGAAAGTGCTGGAATAGTTTCTGTGAAAGGCTTAGGCCGTGAAAGTGGTGTGCCGTGATGGACATGCAAGCTGCAAAGAGCAGAGCGAGGGGACCGCAGAGTGCAAGAGAAAAAGGGGGTTTCTGATGCATAAATTTTACACACATAAACAGGAATCGTCACATCTACGTCTAACTTACTCGCAGCGCGCATCCGGAAAGCGTAATAATTAGGGAAGATTTTCACAGTCAGATACAGCATCCAGCTTCTATTGGATCCAGTTTTGTAGATACCAAGTTAATGGACCTCATGAACACAGGAAGACTGCGGGTTTTCATCTAAAATCTGCAGGCAGGCCACGTCAACTGCAACAGAGCTTGATGATGGAGCAATTAACAGCTCAATAAAGGGTCTATGTGTAACTTTGGTCAAGATGGGACCTTCCAATGGCTACCCTACAGCTGCTGCAGAACAGTCTTCTCGCAAATCAGCGATCGACCAGAGGAGATGGGATACTATGATCCAGAACATGTCGGTAGCTACCCTCCAAAACCACACAATATGCTGCTTTTCAGAAACTTGAAGGCGTTGGGTGGTTATGGTTTGGAAGCTCTAGAAGAAAATGAAGATGCTGCTCTACTGGTCATGCCGATTCTAATTATGGTGTTATTTTGATGCTTGACATGATCCCTTCGGATTTTCTTCTTCCCTCTTGGAGGGGAAGTTCAGAAGATGCTGATGTCCAACATGATGTTCATGTCTCTTATGCTGCTGAAGCTACTTGCAGGGTTATCCATGATGGTTTTATTGATGATGCCCTAACCACAAATTCTCCTTTGAGGGGGAGCCCTACTCCTGCTGCAACAACGGTGACTTCATGGATGATCTTCCATTTCTCTCGCTTGAGGGGGAGTGTTGGTGATCAAGGTCGTGAAAGGAAGATTCGAATAAAGATTGAAGCAGATTTTCATGCAGATGTTGTGTGAGGGAGAGCTTATATGTTTGTATCTATTGTTGGGGATGGTGTTCGATGTTGGGAGTTGATGTTTGTTTTCTTTATGAAGTTTGTGGGTTTGTTGTGAGCAAGAGATTGTTGTTGTATCTCCTTATCCTATGTGTTTGGAAGATGAAGTAGTGTAGAAGTAGGAGATGGAGTAGGAGTTTAGAGTTTGGGGATGTTTGGGAGAAGTTTGATGAAGCTGTGATGTTTGTTGGGTTGAAGAAGTTGTGAAGAAGGGTGTGAGAGAAGTGATGATTGGGTTTATTAAGTATGCTGAATAGTGGGGTTCTTCATCAATTTGTTGTTCGCGGGAGCTCACAAGCTAAGTGGGGGAGGAATGATAGCCTCCGATTTCGTCACCAAAAAAGCTAAAAGATGCGGGGTTTTTATCACATTGTCATTATCTTGTCCATGATTTTGAGGCATCTATGCCTAGTTGTATCCTTGTTGTTATCATCTATGTAAATGTGCTTGGCTAAATAGCGGGTCCACATTTGTAAAGCCAAAGCATGAAAACTCTCTCTTAAGTATTTTGTAAAGGTCCAAGTTATGCATACACACAAGTGAAAGCCTAAGCCTAAAGTTCAAAGTTTTGTACCTTTTAATTTTTGGAATCAATAAAAGAAAAGGAGAGGAGTGTGTCGTGTGATTTGAAGAGGTGGAGTTGGAAAGTTGGTTACAACTTCTCCCTTCCTATATCTTTCTTTGGCACGACTCATTTCTCTCTCTCTTCCCTTGGCACAACTCTCTCTCTCTTTCTTGTTTCTTGTCTCTCTTGTGCTGCATTGTAAGATCTAATGGAGAGTGAGGATGATGAAGATAGTGAGGATGATATGCATGTGTATTTTCTGTGTGCCATAGCATAGGCTAGGCTTTCTACTTGTGTGTGTGTGGCTATGGCCATTCTAGAGAGAGAAGGAGAGAGATGATGTGTGTGAGTGTGTGTATGCTTGAGAGTTTTTCTTGCAGCTTTTATGGCTATGGGCTGAGCCCAATGCGTATATTTCGCATGTTTAGAGCCCGGATTGGTTACAGATTTGGTGTGCTTGGAAGGACAGTCACTACCCATATCCACATCTCATCACTTCACAATCATTCACATCTCATCCATTCATATCTACCCCGATCGACATCACATCACATCCATTTCACCTCACATCTCATTCAGTCACATCTATCCCGATTCACATCCCATCACATCTCATCCATTCACATCACATCTCATTCATTTACATCTATCCTGTTTCACATCACATCCATTTCACCTCACATCTCATCCATTCACATCTATCCCAATTTACATCACATCTCATCACATCCATTTCACATCACATCTCATTCATCCACATCCATTCAATCGTTCACATGTACGACTACCCACATCTATCCATACATTCAAATTAATTCTTCACATCCACATATATTCATGTCACATCACATCTCTTTACATCACATCACATTCTTTCACATACAACCACATTCATTCTTTCACATACATCCACATCCATTCTTTCACATACACATCCACATCCATTCTTCACATACACATTCACATCCATTCTTCTCATACACATCCACATCTATTCTTTCACATACATCCAAATCCATTCTTTCACATAAACATCCACATCCATTCTTCACATACACATTCACATCCATTCTTCTCAAACACATCCACATCCATTCTTCTCAAACACATCCACATCTATTCTTTCACATACATCCACATCCATTCTTTCACATACACATCCACA
Source organism: Cibotium barometz (assembly GCF_041138505.1). Lineage (NCBI taxonomy): Eukaryota > Viridiplantae > Streptophyta > Polypodiopsida > Cyatheales > Cibotiaceae > Cibotium > Cibotium barometz. The sequence continues at coordinate 33,011,903 of NC_141098.1, forward strand.
TCCATTCTTCTCATACACATCCACATCCATTCTTTCACATACATCCACATCCATTCTTCTCATACACATCCACATTCATTCTTCACATACACATTCACATCCATTTTCATCACATCTCATCCACATTCATTCACATCTATCTGATTCACATATCATTACATCTCATTCATTCACATCACATTACATCTCATCCATTCATTCATTCACATCTATCTGATTCACATCACATTACATCTCATCCATTCATTCACATCTATCTAATTCACATGACATCTCATCACATCTATTCACATGACATCTCATCACATCAATTCACTCAAGGAACGCTTGGTCGGCCCTCGCCCGTCATACCGAAAGTGCACCATTTTTCAACCATACCGAGGTTTGTCAAGACCTAGGTAGGATTTGCCACATGAGCCATCCTTTGAACACTCCCCTCCAGCTGATTGTTTGCAACTGAACTTCCCTTAGAAAAACATATACCAAATGCTCCCTCCAAGCATTCTGGCGTAAGACAATCCTTTAAGAAAATAGGGTTTCTATGCAAGTTTTCAGTTTGATTTTCTTTTGAATACAAGAGTATTTCTTGAATCAATATCCCCAAAACTTCTTGATCGAAATTTTGAATTTTATACCAGAATTCCTCGAATTCTATAACCTTGATCCACATATTAATTCGAAGGGTCGCAAACTTAGTTTCAGATTTGGCGAGAATTTTGAGTGTATTTTTCTAAACTGGTCACACCTTTCCTCGAAACTGACAAAAGAGTTTAGTCTTGGTAGTCTGATTCAAGGTTCGAGTCGGATAAGAATTTTCCTGAACTATCTTTCTCGAAAAGGTTTGATAATTCAGTTACTATTTTACTAAATTTCTTTCTTTGAATATTCACTTAATCGATTTCTAAATTAGTTACGAATTCCAATGAGGAATAAATTAATCATTTATCTGAATATTTTGATCTTGAAAGATTTCTTGAATTTTCTTTTTACAATCCGTGTGTGAATATAAAACGATGGAAATTATTCATTTATCAAATTTCTCTCTTAGAGTATTTAATTATTCATTTATCAAATACTCATAGAATTTAAGAGAATTCTAATTTTGATATAAAAATTCTTAATGCATCTATTTATCAAATACTCATAGAATTTAAGAGAATTCTAATTTTGATATAAAATACTCATACAATTTAAGAGAATTGTAATTTTGATATAAGAATTCTTTATGCATCTATTTATGCATAAAAAGCAACTTCAACGGGAATAACACTTTTATAAAAAAAATCATTTATGTATCTATTTATGCATAAAGTCAAATTTAATAGGAATAACACTTTTTAAAATAAATAGAATTTCTTTATGCATCTATTTATGCATAAAAATTAAATTTTTTAAGAATAACGCTTTTATAATAAAAAAATTTCCTTTATGCATCTTTCTATGCATAAAAATTAAATTTAATAAGAATAACACTTTTGTAATATAAAAATTCCTTTATGCATCTTTCTATGCATAAAAAATAAATTTAATAAGAATAACACTTTTATAATAAAAAAATTCCTTTATGCATCTTTCTATGCATAGAAATCAAATTTGATAAGAATAACACTTTTATAATAAAAAAATTTCTTTATGCATCTTTCTATGCATAGAAATCAAATTTAATAAGAATAATACTTTTATAATAAAAAAATTCCTTTATGCATCTTTCTATGCATAGAAATCACATTTAATAAGAATAACACTTTTATAATAAAAAAAATATTCCATTATGCATCTTTCTATGCATAGAAATCAAATTTAATAAGAATAACACTTTTGTAATTAAAAAATTCCCTTATGCATATTTCTATGCATAGAAATCAAATTTAATAAGAATAACACTTTTATAATTAAAAAAATCCATTATGCATCTTTCTATGCATAGAAATCAAATTTAATAAGAATAACACTTTTATAATAAAAAAAATTCCTTAATGCATCTTTCTATGCATAAAAATCAAATTAAATAGTTAATATCAGTGATATCCATGCATATTCATAGGTGAATATGTACATGGAGTAATTAGAATATTTCTTTTAGATGCAAAAATGGTGGGAATTACTCTTTTGGAATAACATAAAAACAAACTATCTTTTTCACAAAATTTTAAAAAATTTAGCCATAACCTCCTTTGTATGGCTGACCATTTCTCATTTTTATCTTTCTTTACTTAACTTACTTAATCCAATTTAGAATTATAGAACTCTAATCTACATAATTTTTTAAATTCAAGAGAGTAAACAATAAGAAGAGTTTAATTAATCACTTAGTTAATATTTCTAGGATTAATAAAGGTTGGAATGTAAAGACGAGAAGGGGGTGGCCTTTTCATCAAAGACATAGCATTTGAATTCAATTCAATCATTTATAAAACATAAAAATCAAGAAAACCATAGATTTTTCATTAAAATTTGAAAAAAAAGTAAGAAAATTAGCTTACATGGAGCTTGAGGGATTGAGGGTTCTACTATTGTTTGAAGCAATAGTGGCCACCAATTCACTTTGGAGAGGATTAGGTAAAAAAGAATTGAATTATTAAAAAATTCAATGTAGATGGCTCAGGACGACAGGAGTAGAGTAACAATGCATAAACACCATTAAATTTTACAAAGGGGGAGGCTTCTATTTATAGGAAAAAGTGAGCCTCTAACCAAGCAAACTCATTCTAGAATTTTCCAGATCAGTTTGGTCAATTTTTAACCATTTTTGGGTCAGTTCAGCTTACTTTTTGGATCTAGTTTTGAAATAGGAGAGAGGAGAGATGAAAATATCTCATTTTATTGATTAAAAATTGGGGGTAATGATGAGAAAAGGTGCCTACTTCATGAGGGAAAATCCCCACACCGAGATGTCAAAATTTAGTTTTTTAATTCTTTTCTTTGGTCCTTAGTCCACTCTTCATCTTATGTGAGCATTTACTCATTTTTGGGAGGTTTTTCTTTTATTCTTCAATTTATCTCCTCCATACATTTGGATTAATCTTATTGGTCCTGTAGAGATACAGAGATAAAAGGCTTAAGCTAAATCTAACCAAGTGTGCATTTGCAGTGAGATTAGGAACACTGTTAGGACACATTGTGTCAGCCCAAGGATTGGCCATAGATCTTGCTAAAGCCCAGGCCATATCCAGGATGTTTGCTCCTCAAAATATTAAGCAACTAGAGAGGTTCCTTGGTAAGCTTAAGTGGCATGCCTGATTTTTAAAATATTTAGTACATGTGGCTAACCGAGTGTGTTTTGTTTGTGAGCTTTTTGTTTCGAGCTTTTGTGGCAAAGTTTCAAGATTTTTGGTTATGGTTTTGAGCTTTTCAAGATTTTTGGGTTAATTTTCGAGGATTTTTGTCAAGGTTGAAGTTGCATACTTATACATGTATTTAAAGATAGATAAGTTATGAAAACTTAGGGCTCTAGCATTGATTTATTATTTAGAAGGTTTTTTATTCTAGAGAGCAAGCATGAGTGCACATGACACACACACACACGCACACACACACACATATAAATATATAAATATAAAAATAAATATAAATAAATAAATAAATAAATAAATTATATATACATACATACATACATACATATATATATATATATATATATACATATATATACATAAATACATATACACATATATACATATATACATATACACATATATACATATATACATATATACATATATATATATATATATATACATATATATATATATATATACATATATATATACATATATATATATACATATGTATATGTATATATATATATATATATATATATATATATAGAGAGAGAGAGAGAGAGAGGCTAATGCACATGTTTTATTTGAAATTGTAAAAGTGTTTCACAAAAAGTAATTTTTATTTGCACATCTAAATTCAAGTTTGATATCTAGTATCCTAAGTAGCTTGTGTTTATCAAAGAATAGGTTATTTTATGAATTGTATATATATTTAAATATATTCATAAATCACCATGCATACATACAAATATAACATACATACTTCTTATTTGGAGAGTGTGGGTCCTTCCCCCACATCCATTACAGACACACCCCCAATTACCACAATGGGGTATCACCCTTTCCAAATATTGGCATTCTATCCTTCTATGAAAGATTCATTCTCTACAAAAACACACAGATGGCTAGCATTGCATCATTAAAAGGATAATAATATTCAAGACATATACCCTATTAACCTTAAACAAAGTTTATTGCAAAGGAAATGCCTTTGCATCTCCTATGAAATTGATCCCAACCTCCCACATCCGCAGAAAAAATATTAAGCACACCCTCCATGCGAGCAGTGAAGGTGGTCAACAACCACCTGATTGCAACCAACATAAACTTAGAGAATGTCTTTAGCATAAGTTTTTACAATTATGGTACAAGCACTACTTTTGTTCCCATACCTAAAGAAAATCTAGCTATGCTCAGCTCCTCCTGGAACTACCAATGTTGTGCGATCCTCCCCACTCACATCTGGAGTCTCACATAATACACTGATTTTGTAAGGAAAGCACTTTGAATAGCAATTTGCATCCAACTTGCAACGTATGCAATGAATAGATAAAAACTTTTTGATAGAAAAGGCCAATGACTGCATCTATAATCTGTGAGACATGGCAATGTTGTGTTTCTCATAAATAAACTTTACTCGTAACATCATGCATTGTAACTAAAAAAATAACAACAAACATACCTCCTCTCCATCCTCATCAAGCTATCCATCATCTAATATAAGTTTCTGTGTTTTATGCACTGCTAAACCATCTAATATAAGTTTCTGTGTTTTATGCACTGCTAAACCATTTTTTCTAGCATGCTTCGCTATGATGGTAAATGTCTACAAAGATTGAGGGTAATGTACCATCCCTAAGGTGTGATAAGTCTAAAGAAAGATCAGAGTGGAAAACATTCCACTTCGAGAAAATCGTAGGCGATGTACGTTTTACTACCAACCATGTTGGAAAATCAGCCCAGTGTGACAAGACTAGCAACCTCCTTGGAAGGAGTTCCTTGGTAAGAAAGCTCGTGAACATTGATTTTGCTAAGCCAAGATGAAATTCTTAAGGCATAAAACTACCCATTGTCACGCATAAAACTTATACATTGATAAAAACATTCAAAGGAGAAATACTCACATAGTGTGGCTAGGCTCTTTAATCAAGTCACGCACATCAAGTGACATGATATCAATATACATCTTGTTCCCTACTCATTCATAGTAGTAAAGATTCACAATAACACAAATAGGAAAACTTTACATATGACCAAGGAATCAAAACATAGCATATCATAGTACCCTTATGTTGTGCATGTTGTTGTGTCCCAAAGTCAAGTTTGTTTTTTCTACGACTCTCCCTCTGTGATGGTGAGCCGTGTTCGTGCACTACCAATAATTGAATATCAAGATGTTTGTATTTTCAATCTACTTAAGAAAGGCACAAAACAATGTCCAAGTTTGGGATATAGTACCTTCTTTTTGTTTACTTGTTGCAGACCCTTTCTCAGACAATAATGACCCACGCGAAGTCATGTCCTCATTCCCATTCTCCACATTTGACATAAACACTATTGTGAATCTAAATTTATTAGACCATATACAAATGATAAATGTAGATTAGAAGACACTATAATACAAGCCACAAGATTTGTCATTAACTCACATTCGTATAACTCCTCCTTAGATTTTGATTGTGTATTGAGGGGATAGTCCAACTAAAGAGAATGTGGGGGGAGAGGGAGAGCTTCAAACCCTAGTAAGCAAACACACACACAAGAGAGAGCAAGACACAAGAGAGATATGGATGGCTAAATTTTTAACTCATTTTTAACTCACGGACATGGGCAAGGACATTATGGTCATTTCTCCTTGAACGGTTTGTGGCCCTCGAATCCCAACACCACAATTAGCTCTCTTGCAATGTGCTTACACAACTTGGAAAGGATTGATGTGCATACACTAGGGAACTTATGCAATGATGGTATGCCAACGTGTGACATCACATTGTTCAAAGCATTGAACTCAAGAATGGCTCTTTATCATCACTACACAACTCAAGGCTCGAGTGACGTTATCACCGTAACTAAAAATTGCACAAGAGCTATTGAGGAGAATCTAGGTCCTCAAGCCATTGCTTCAGACCCTAATGTGGTTTCTCCAAGTCCTCAACCCATCAAAAATGGTCATAATGATATTACTCCAAGTCCTCAACCCATAGCTTTAATGTCAAATGATATTTCTTTAAATCCCCAACCCATATCTTTTCGTAAATTGCTAGAGAATCTTTTACTCCAATTGGATAATTGTGCACAGCAGAGAATAAGAACCATTATTTATTTGCTTACTTATCTTTGCTAGTAGGTAGAGGGGTTTTCAAAACAGTTCATATAGGCTTCTTGATGGTGAGGCATACACATGAGGACATAGATGCAATGTTTATCAGATTTTCAGAGAATTTGCGAACCGGTATGACATTCACATTTGCACATTTAATGGATACATTCAAGAAATGTGAGAGCTCATCACCAATACCTTTTTTGCTTATGCAAGTTCTAGACTTCAAAACTTTTGTTGACAGCTATCTTTGCGACAGGAAAGACACTCTAGTGGGACACTCAAAACCATTGTTATTTCATTTTTTATGCAAGGTGAAATTCCAATAATGTAGTACAAAATTCACCCAAAATCACTTGAGTGGTTGCCACAAAAGAAGGAGGAATCGAGCTTTGGAAGAGAGACACTGAAGGAAAACCAATGCTACCAACTAGTTTCCCTAATGTGTTGCCTTTTGCCGATTATGTGAGAGATAGCCAATATGTGGTTCATGGATTGAGGAACTATCTAGGATTTTGGCAAAAGTGGTCACAAAACAAGGGAAAGAAAGTAAAATGTGCAAAATACATCAAGCCAGTCATAGAATATTTGAAGAATATGGTTGACGAGCTACAAAATCCAACCAATAAGTGTCTTGGGATTTACAGAGGTTTTTGGTGGCCAGAGACTGAGGGAACCCATCATATGGAACTGATAGAAGAAGAGTTAGAAGCATTTCAGGGATATAAGGAGTGGAACAACCACTATTGTGGTCTTCATAAAGGAAGGCTAAAGGATGTATATACACCACACATTGATGTGAGAAAATGGGACTTTCTCCTTGTTGTAAGGCCAAGGGAGCTTGAGTACAATATGGCTAGAAGTTGCGGAGTTAGATGTGGACATGGATAGATCATTCCCTAACTATAAAAAGGTTTTTATTCAATACTGGGCACCAAATAATAGGAAGAAAAACCCAGCAATAGCCGAGTTGTATGATGATTGCTGGTCAAAGAATTGGTATTGCAATTTGGCTAATCCAAAAGCATTGGGAGCTTGTTGATGCAGTGGTTTGGTCATGGATTCCAAGAGGCAATAAGATTCCAAAAAAAGTTAAAATCCCTTCCAATGTAATTGATAAAGTACATGAAAGCTAAATTAGTGGTATTCAGATTGTGGGCCTATGACCATGTGGCAATGGGGTCTCCTCAAGGCTTCAAGAAGGTTGTATGGATTTTCATATATACAATGTCATTTGCTAGATTGCACAATAGATATTATCAAAATATATGATATGATTTTGTCTTAGCATTCCTTTGGGTTTCATTTTTTGTCATCAAAATAAATATTTGCACTTCCCATAATTTCTTATTCTCAAATTGAAGTAATGTTGTGCAATTTATCTCGAATGGTTTTTTTAAATGTTATGCAGATGGTCATCTATAAATTTTATTCATCAACACCTTAATCAAAGAGCACCATTAATTTATATAGTACCATAAAAGGTGAGAAGGTATCTCTTTACTTACAAATATGAATTATTACAATTCATACGTGCAAAAACCACAAGTTTTTTAAAAGAAAAGTCCCAAATTAAATAAAAATTTCCCAAAATTTATGGGATTTAGGGCATATGGAGTCCTCCAAATTAGTCCCAAATTATCGAGATTTTCCCAAATTTCCTAAAGGGTGTTATATGCTACTTCCATATTTGAAAGTTATTTTGGTCAAGATTTTCACCCACAATTTTCACCATCATTCATGTTTGCCAAATATAATTGTTTCTTGCTGATTTTCCTCTCGTCGAAATGGCAAGACAGTGATCTAAAGTAATAGACTAGTCATGCAATGCCGTGGGAGGCATGTAGCCATCAGCCAAAGCTTCCGAATTCAAACACCATCTCTAGAGTGGTCGTGTGTGGAAACTCAGAATATCGTTCTGCTTTAGAACTCCACATACTCTCAGTCTACACTCACTCTACTACATAACTCTCTCTCACTCTCTCTCTCTCTCTCTCTCTCTCTAGTGCACAACATGTTTATTAAAATAGAGACACATAAATCTTTTTCAACACATTAGAGAGAGTAACATTGTAAGATTCCTCCCCAACCCCTCGAGATGTCCAGTTTCTTCCCCTGTAATCAATCCCCTTTTCAGAATAATAAAAGATCTTGTTTCTACTTGTTTTGGCCTAGAGAGAGAAAATATTCTAGAGAGAGGTAAATCAATTTTTAGATATCTTTGGATGGAAAAATATCCTTTCTTATTAAAATAAATTTCCTCGAAACAAAAGTTTAAAAATAATTTCCTAAGGTGCATAAGAAATAAATTATAATCTGCTCAAAAGACCTTAGCCTAAGGGTCCAGATTTTCTGAAAATTTTGGATTAGAGTTCTGAGGGGCCAATAAGATTGATCCAAATGTAGGGAGGATATAAATTGAAGAAATAAAGAAAACCCCACCAAAAATGAGTAAATACTCACATAAGATGAAGTGTGGACTAAGGACCAAAGGAAACATTAAAAAAATGAATTTTTGACACCTCAGAGTGGGGATTCCCCCTCATGAAGGAGGTGCCTTTTTTCTCATCATTGCTTCCCAATTTTAAATCAATTAAGTGAGATATTTCATCTCTCCTCTCTCCTATTTCAAGTCTAGTTCCAAAAAGTAAGGTGAACTGACTCAAAAATGGTCAAAAATTGACCAAATTGATATGAAAAATTCTAGAATCAGTTTGCTTGGTTTGAGGCTCACTTTTTCCTATGAATAGAAGCCTCCCCCTTTGTAAAAGCTTAATAGTGCTTATGCAATGTTACTCTACTCCTACCCAAAGCCAAATACATTGAATTCACTTGATAAATCAATTACTTTTGACTAAATCCTCTACAAAGAAATTGGTGGCAACTCTTGATCCAAACAAGAGTAGAACCCTCAATCCCTCAAGCCAAAGGAAAGCTCACAAAACCCCATGTAAGCTAAAAATTCTACTTTTTAAATTCAAATATATGGTTTTCTGATTTCTTTGTTTTTTTTAGTTGATCTTAATGTTATGCCTTGATGAAAAGGCTACCCCCCTTCTCTTCCTTAAGAATTAGCCTCCTTTCTTTATCCTAGATTGAGTAACAAATAAATTGATTAAATTTTTCTTATTGTTTACTCTCTCTAGAAAGTGAAAATTGAGTAGATTAGAGTACTTTACTTCAAATTGGGAATAATTTTAAATTGAAAATAGAATATGAAAATTGAAAAATGGTCAGCCATATAAAGGAGGTTATTGCAAAATTCTCTTGAATTTTGTGTGAAAAATAAAGTTTATTTTTATGTTATTCTAAAAGAGTAATTCCCACCGTTTGTGCATTCTAAAAGAAATATTTTTATTTACTCCATGTACATATTCATCTATGAATATGCATGGATATCATTGATATTAATTATTGAAATTAATTTCTATGCATAGAAAGATGCATATTGGAATTTTTTTAAATTATAAAAGTGTTGTTTTTATTGAATTTAAATTCTATGCATAGAAAGATGCATATTGAAATTTATTTTATTATAAAAGTGTTATTTTCATTAGATTAAATTTCTATGCATGGAAAGATGCATAATACAAATTATTTTATCATAAAAGTGTTATTTTCATTAGATTTAATTTCTATGCATGAAAAGATGCATAATAGAAATTGTTTTATTATAAAAGTGTTATTTTCATTAGATTTAATTTCTATGCATGGAAAGATGCATAATAGAAATTATTTTATTATAAAAGTGATATTTTCATTGATTTCAATTTCTATGCATGGAAAGATGCATAATAGAAATTTTTTTAATTATAAAAGTGTTATTTTCATTGAATTTAATTTCTATGCATGGAAAGATGCATAATAGAAATTGTTTTATTATAAAAGTGTTATTTTCATTGAATTTAATTTCTATGCATGGAAAGATGCATAATAGATTTTTTTAATTATAAAAGTGTTATTTTCATTTAATTTTAATTTCTATGCATGGAAAGATGCATAATAGAATTTTTTTATTATAAAAGTGTTATTTTTATTTAATTTTATTTCTATGCATGGAAAGATGCATAATAGAAAATTTTTTAATTATGAAAGTGTTATTTTCATTGAATTTAATGTCTATGCATGGAAAGATGCATAATAGAATTTTTTAATTATTAAAGTGTTATTTTCATTGAATTCAATTTCTATGCATGGAAAGATGCATAATGTTTTTTTTTTTAAAGTGATATTTTCATTGAAGTTGGATTTTATGCATAAATAGATGCATAAAGAAACTTTTATATCAAAATTAGATTCTCTTTAATTCTATGTTTAATTTCCATGAATATTTGATAAATGAATAAGTAAATACTCTGAGAGAGAAATTTCTATCATTTCATATTCACTCGGATTGCAAAGAAAAAAATTCAGAAAATCTATCGAAGTTGAAATTTCAGATAAATGATTAATTTATTTCTCATCAAAATTCATGATTAATTTAGAAATCTGCTAAGTAAATATTCAATGAAATTCAGTAAAATAGTAACTGAAATGTCACCCCCTTTTCGAGAAAGATAGTTCAGGAGAAACCTTATTAGGCTCGAACCTAGAATAAGACTATGACCAATGTTGAAAGAACGGTAGAGGGGGAGGAGACCCACACACAGGAGCAAACCTTGATGTATATTGCAAACCCTAACCATAGAGGGAAGCGATGAGCTTGGGATATCAAAGGCTCTCAACACTCCCCCTCAAGCTCATCCCATGTACTCCCAACATAGTACGGAAGTACTCAAACTTCTCCCTGCTAAGTGGCTTTGTAAAGATATCTGCCACCTGCTCATCAGTCTTCACATACTGTAGATCAACTGTACCATCCAGCACCTTCTCTCTGACAAAGTGATAATGGACCTCTATGTGTTTGGTCCTCACATGAAATACTGGATTCTTGTATACTGCTCATGTTGTCACAATGAATGACAACTTTGCCATCAATAGTCTCACCCAAATCTGCCAAGAGACTCTTTAACCATATAGCTTCACAAGTAGCAATGGCTGCACCCCTGTATTCAGCCTCTGTACCGGATAAAGCAAGTGTAGGTTGCTTCTTACTACTCCAACTCACCACGGCACTTCCAAAGTGTAAAAGCATAACCACTAGTAGACCTCCTGTCATATGAACTACCTGCCCAATCAGCATCTGTGTAGCCATGTATATCCAAGCTTTTACCACTCTCATAAAGTAGACCATAATGTGCAGTGGTCTTAACATATCGCATGATGCGTCTCACTGCATCCAAATGTGATTTTCTGGGGCTCTGCATAAACTGGCTTACTAGCCCCATAGCATAACTCAAATCCGGGCGTGTGATAGTCATGTAAATGAGACTACCAACCATATTTCTGTACATAGATGGATCATCCAATTCCTCACCATAATCAGCCCGCAACTTCACATTCTGCTCCAAAGGTGTACTCATAGGCTTACACCCTGTCATGCCATATTTTGCCAACATATCCAATGCATATTGGCGCTGTACTAACCATGTACCTGCATGGTCTTTGATCACTTCAATTCCAAGAAAGTATCTCAACTCACCAAGGTCTTTCATGTCAAATTGCCCACTCAAAGCTTTCTTGACATGCATCACATCTGTATCATGATCACCTGTGATAATCAACTCATCCACATAGATGACAAGTAAAACAATCCCATGATGTGTCTTCTTCACATAGAGTGAAGAATCTGCTTTAGAAATCTGAAATCCAAGTGAGATAAGATATCTGCTCATCTTATCACTCCAAGCACGAGGTGCTTGCTTCAAACCATATAATGCCTTTTTCAATCTGCATACATGAGTGGGATATCTTGGGTGTACATATCTTGGGTGTCATTATGAACCAATGCGTCCATCTCAACATCCATTGCTTTCTCCCATACATGCTTTCCAACAGCTTCTGTATAGCATGTAGGTTCCACATGCTTCACCATAGATGTCATATATGCATAATGCATAGCAAAATCTCGATATGTCAACCTGTCTCAACAGGATATCTGACCCTTTGGGATCTCCGCAATGCATGCGGGTCACTCTGTACACCTGTCACTCTAGCATGTGGTGGCACATATCTATCCTGCCTTACACCAGGTGTGCGTAAAACAGGTATGCCAAGCTCCTCATCCAAACTCTCTGGACGACTCATAACCTGTAATTCCAATTCCTTCGACCTTCTTCTTTTCTTTATCCATAGCAGTACTCCCAGTGCTCACACTCTCATGCTTCAAATGCCCTGACCATGGATGTACAGTACTACTCTCAGCTTCTGCTGCTGCTGCTGGCCCAGACATAGTAGTAGAACTAGAACTTGCTTGTGGTGGCAAGTTCATAGGCACATCTGCTTCAAGTGACTCAATGACACCCTCATCTTTTGCTTTGTACCAACTAGCAAGCTCATCAAACACCACATCTCGTGAGATGACCACTTGTCTAGTTTGTGGATTGTAACATTTGTATGCCTTTCGATCCTGTGCATATCCAACAAATACACATTTTTCTGCCTTAGGATCCAACTTCCTTCTTCTTTCATCAGGCACATGTACATAAGCTATGCATCCAAATACTTTGAGGTGTCCAATGTCTAGCCTATAACCTGTAAGTTGCATCTCTGGCGTACTTCCATGAATGGCTGCTGTAGGTGTTTTGTTTAGTATATACACTGCAGTAGCACATGCTTCTACCCAATAATAATCTGGCATGCTCTTTTCATTGAGCATCGCCCTAGCCACTTCACATATGACTCTATTCTTTCTCTCAGCCACACCATTTTGCTGAGGTGTATACCTGCAAGTCAATTGTCTTCTTATTCCATGCTTCCTCAAGAAATGCTCAAAAGCCTTTGAGGTGTATTCACCACCTCCATCTGTCCTCAAACATTTAATCCAACAGCCATATTGCTTTTTTTTTAAAGCTTTGAAATCCATGAACTTTCCCAACACTTCACTCCTCTCTGAGAACGTATATCCATGTCATCCTGCTGAAATCATCAATGAATGTCACATAGTATAAACTGCCTTTGCTAGATGGGTTTTGTGCAGGACCCCATACATCACTATGTACTATCTCAAGTGGCCTGCTAGTCATATTTCCTTCTCTAGGAAACCGCAACCTTGCCTGCTTTCCAAACTTACAGGCTTCACAAACATGCATATGCCCATCATACTTGAATCTAGGCAGCCCACTGACAATGCCTCTTGTTTGCATGTTCTTTAATCTTTGTATATTGACATGTCCAATCCTCTTATGCCACATATCAATGTCCTGTACCACATTTCTGCTTTTAGAGAACATGGCTGATTTTAGCTCAGGAATTCCAGCATCCAGCTTAAACAACCTGCCTTCTTTCTTGCCTTACATCCATGTTTGAAATCCTTAATGAAGCAACCATGCTCATTGAACCGAACCTGTAATCCCTGTTCCACCATTTGACCAACTGAGGCCAAGCTTTTTGTGATAGAAGGCACGTACAACAGATCTGACATAAACTTTGTTTGACCATTGTGCATGACCAATGGTACACTTCCAACATGTGTAATGGCATGCTGAGTATCATCTCCTGTTTCCACATAGCCTTTCACATCCATAGGCTTCATATGCTCAAACCATTCACCATGACAAGTCCTATGGTTTGATGCTCCAGAGTCCATATACCATGTGTCATCATTCTCAGTATTTGTCATCATGGATCCAACAACATGTTTCATGGCAAACAAGTGATTTGCAGTGTCATCATTACTGCTTGATGCATAATTTCCACCACCATGTTGTGCATAATCTCCATGATGTTGTGCTCTACCCCCTCTCAAATCATTCTGTTTGCGGAAACAATCTCTTGCCATATGACCATATTTCCCACAATAATGGCATTCCACATCTTGCATAAATGTTTGTTGGCCTTGCCAACATCCTCTACCATGAGGATTACCTCTGCCTCTCTGAGGTGTATATCCACGACCACCTCTAGCACCATATGAAGGCTGAAAATTCTCTTGTGGAGACCTGTCCTGCCATCCACGACCGTTACCACCACGTCCACGTGATGCGAATCTCCCCCTACCTCTAAAACCTCTCTGCGAGTAGAAAGCCCGATTTCTGCCATTATCATCATGGCTAGGAGATGCATCCAGAAAGAATCACTGAGTTTGATTTCCTCCACAAGCAAGAGTGAAACCAACTCATCAAAGTCTGGTAAACCTGTACTCCGAACTAAGATGGATGTATCAAAAGATTTATATTCCTTGCCAAGACCACGCAAGGTAATATCCACCAAATCATCATCAGGCATGGGGGCATTTATTGTTGCCAATGCATCTGCAAACTTCTTTATTTCTTGCACATAATGATGGATGCTCCTTTTATTCCGCTTCACATTATGTATCTGCTGTCGCAACTGAGACTTGCGAGCACTCGTATCTATATCAAACATCTTTACCAATGTATCCCATGCATCTTTGGGATTCTCAGCATCCTGTATGTGTATGAGCATAGCATCAGAAATACATATAGACAGATAATGCAACACTTTGAATGCTCTTTCTGACCATTGCTTATGAGCAATAACCTACTGCTGTGTAGGTTGTTGGGGTAGCTCAGGCTCTGGCTCAGCACCTGTAATGAGATTCCAAAAACCTTTTCCTTTCAAGAAACTTTTTATCCTGTATTTCCATGCCTGGAAGTTCTTCCTATCCAGCTTTTCACCAACAATCTGTACTGGATTATCCGACATGTTTGCTCAATGCAAAACACCTTGCGTACACTTCAAAATCTGTATACAAGCCTTCCTCAGCTCAACCACACTCCAATGAGTGTTCCAGATACTCCAAAGTGGTCAACAAACTCCAAATTTGATGTAGAAAATCAGCCTGTATGCATCCAAAATGAACTGGCTCACGCAGTCCGAGATACCCTGTTTTGATGTGCCTTCCAAGGCTCCAAATCACAATGTAGTGGTGCAATCAAGTATGGGTAACTTGAATTGACACCTAAACAACCTCAATGTAGAGTATCAACACCATCTGACATGTGTACATATCAATTTTTGAAAACCCCTTTCTCTGTTTTGGAAAAAACTAGAAAAACCAGAATAACCAGTAGCAAATTTGCTCTAATTTCTTCAATATTTGTCCAAATTGAGCAACCAAGCATTCATTAGCTTAGCAATAGTGTCCAATAACTCCATGTAAGAGGAATTTTTCCAATTGTATAAGGCCAAAGATTAATTGCTCAATTAAAATCACTCTGTTTCTCTGCAACCAGTGGTGGGGGACAGCCTGTTTAATCAGCTCATTCCCAGCTCAATTAAGCATAATTGATCAATACAATCATGTAGCCCTCTTCTCAACTATGTGTAGCAACCAATTGCTAAAGAAATTGTGGAAGTAATCAAGCAACCAAGTGAAAATTGACCTCCTCGTAGCAAAAATGTCAAAATTATGCCCTGTTTCTCTGTAGGAGCTGTGTTGCCTGTTGTAGGAGGGTTTGGGAGTGTTTGTGATGCTAATTGATGATGAATATAAGTCCCCAACACACCTAGGTATGTGTGCAACCAATCAACGGTTTGATTTTAGCCAAAAACAAGCTCCAAATGCATCATTTTTTGACTTGCTTTTCTGTTTTGTGAGAGCTCAAAAACCAGTAAATTCCACTCATTCAAATGCATGTAAATTGCTCCAAAATCACAGTAGGGCTTGCATAGGAGTTGCCAATACATTCCTCCTTGTCAGATACATGTTTGTTTTACCAGATTTGCATGTATTTCCACCATACATCAGTGCTTTCAAGCTTTAATGGAAAGCTTCCAAAAAACCAAAATTTTTCTTCGCTTTGATTTGCTCTAGTTTGCTTTGTTTTTGCCTGAATCACCTGCAATCGGCTCAAGGATGTTTAGAATACCTTACCCGGTAGGCCAAGCTCTCAGATCTGATAAAAGTTAGTGTGCTCCAACAAGCTTCGTAGCTGCAATGGCAAGCTTCATAGCTTCTCTTCACAGCTTCTTCTCCCTCTTCTCTCACTCACTCATAAACCCTAATAGATAGCACAAGGCTCTGATACCATGTTGAAAGAACCGTAGAGGGGGAGGAGACCCACATACAGGAGCAAACCTTAATGTATATTGCAAACCCTAACCATAGAGGGAAGCCATCTCCCTTCTCACACAATGCATAAAGCCATAATCCATAATACACACAACACACTGAGTTGTTTCCACACACATCTAACCCTAGCTAATGTCCACACACTCTATGACCAGCTGGACACGCGATCATTTATGTCTCATGTTGAAATGTCAAGCTCGTATACAGCTGGAGGATAGCACATGGGTGCTGACAGAGTGACAGTATGGTAGATAGATATCGTGTGGTGTGTTTATGACTGCGTCCAGCTGGTCATGTGTGGTGTGGACATTACATTAGGTCTACTTTGTAGTGTGGACATAACACTATGTTGTGTTCTCCTTTGTGTGTGTGAGAGAGATGGTGACTATGACTTCTCTCCTTCTTTATGATTGATGGATATGGATTAGGGTTTGCTTCTCCTGTGTGTGTTTCATCCTGCTTCTGTTTTTTATCATGGTATCAGAGCCAAGAGCTCATTAGCGGTGTTGTGAGAGTGAGTGAGAGAAGAGGGAAGAAGAAGAAAAAGCTGTGAAGGAAGCCATTGAAGCTGTGGAGCAAAAGAAAGCTGTGGAGCTCACCTCGGTTACAGATCTGAAGCTTGGCCTAACTGGTAAGAGTAGCAAAACTCCCTTGAGCGGATTGCAGGTGCCAAAGAGCAGGTTCAGTGAAGATTGAAGTGCATAAAGCAAGCAGAAAATTTTTGGTTTTTCTCTAAGCTTTCATGGAAAGCTTGAAGTGAATGTACTCTTGGCAAATGTATACACAAAGGCACGTGTATTTGAACTAGCACATGTATTAGCAAAGTGGGCACAAGCAACATACAGAATCTTGAAGCAGATTGATGCATACAGATTTGAGGAAAATCAAGTGGAAGTGAACTTATGCAAAAGTTTCTGGTTTTTCACAAAAACAGTGGACATACCCCCCGTGGAGGATCGATTGTAGGAGCTAGAGGAAGAATTGAGCCAAACCCTTCAAGCAAAAGGTATATTAGGTCATTGCTAAGCATCCTATCAACTCAATTGTGATTTACCCTTCCTCTACAGCCCTCAGGAGCAGGCGGCACATTCTGGAGCAGAATTGAAGACAGTTTGAATAGAATTCATGCCATTCACTCATTACTAGTCCATTTGATGCCATTCAAAGCTTGGGGAGTTTAGCAAAGACATTGCTAAGGCCTTGTGATGCTTGGTTGCAGCTCATTTGATGTATTTGGAGCTCATTGAAGTGATTTATCAGAGGTGTGCAGGTTTGCAGAAAGTCTGTCCAGAAACAGAGCAGTTTTAATCAAGGCATTAATCCTTGTCTATATCAAATTGGCCTAATTCCTTTGGTACAAGTAGAGTCCTATGAGTTGCTAAACTTTTGATTCAAAAAGTTTTGAATTTGGATGAGATTTGAAGGAGATAGAGCACTTTTAGTGAGAGGTGGTACCTGACAGATGCAGAAAAAAGCAAACCAGGGAGCTACAAAAATTGGTGGTTCTCATTCATCTTGAAGAATTTGATCAAACCCTTCTAGGATATGTTGGAGCAATGTGTTGAGAAGCCATTGAAAGTTGAATCATTGAATTTGGACAAGATTTGAAGGATTTAGAGCATAATCTTGACTGGTTACTGGCGAGAAATTACTGGCGAGAAAAAAACCAGAATTTTTTTTGTGAAGGAGTATCATTTGGTTTCAACGTTGATCGAGTGTACATTGTTGGTGAATCATTGTGGGATGTTAATGCACACAATTTGCAAGCATTTGATGTGATTTGGAGAGATTTGAAGCTTTACAGGTCCGGCATATAACTTGTCAAAAGGGTATATCTACTATATTTTTGCAACAATGGGAGATGGTCCGATACAGATTGTTGGAGAGAAGCTTGATCGCACTAACTTTCAAGTGTGGAAGTTTCGAATGAAGAGTTTTTTGAAAGGCAAAGGTTTATGGAGTCTCGTCTCGGAAGACCCGGAGCCATACCTACCTCCTCAACCAAATAATGCTCAGTTACTGGCTCACAAGCAATGGGTAGAGCGGTCTTCGAAGGTGTTGCATTATTTTTCCATATGTGTAATAGATGCCTTGCTTATTCACATCCAAGATGCAGATACACCGAAAGAAGCATGGGGTATATTGTGCCGAATGTATGAGACAGACACTGGTGTAAGGAAGATACAACTAAAGCAACAAATTCACAGTGTAACACGAAGGAATCGGAGTATACATGAGTATGTTCAGGAAATCAAGGGTTATGTAGATTCCTTGTCATCAATCCATGCCCCAATGGATGATGATGATTTGGTTGCTCTCACATTGCGTGGTTTAGGCAAAGAATACAAATCTTTTGACACTTCCATCTCAGTAAGGTTGGGAGGAATGCCAGACTTTAATGAGCTTGTGTCATTGCTCATTGTGGAAGAATTGAAGCTTGGCCTTGGTGGTATGAATGTTACAGGTGGTGCATCCTCGTCAAGCAATGATGAACATGCAAGGAATCAGGCTTTTTACTCATCTAGAGGCTTTCGAGGCAGGGGGAGATTTACCCCTCGAGGCCGTGGAGGACGTGGTTGGAATGACAGGTCTACTCAACCACAATCAAATCAGAATTTTCAGAATTCACAGTCATCATTTGGATCACGTGGAGGTCGTGGATTTCAATCCCATAGGGGGAGATTTGGAACAGGTGCTCGTGGTAGAGGACGATTGTAAGATCCTCAACAAAATTTGAATGGGATTGAATGTCACTATTGTGGCAAACTTGGACATATGGCAAAAGATTGTTACAAAAAGCAGAATGATGTGAGGAATGGAAGACCACAACATGGGAATTATGCATCTACTAGCAACAATGATGGGAGTTCAAATCATCTTTTTGCAATGAAGCATGTTATGGGGACAATGGATTCTCAGAATGCAGGAGATGAGTCATGGTATATGGATTCAGGTGCCTCAAACCACATGACATGTCATGGGGAGTGGTTTGAGAAGATGCAACCATTGGATACAAATGGTTATGTGGTCACAGGAGATGATACTCAGCATCTTATAACACATGTTGGCAGTGTGCCTTTGAGGATGCATGATGGAAATGTGAAGAATATGTCAGAAGTGTTATATGTACCATCCATCACAAAGAATTTGGCATCAGTAGGCCAAATGGTTGAGCAGGGATTACAAGTAAGATTCAATGAGAATGGCTGTTTTGTGGAAGACTTTAAGCATGGCTGTAGATTGATTGCCAAGGGCAAGAAGGAAGGAAGGTTGTTCAAATTGGATGCAGGCATACCAGAATTGAGCTCAGCCATGTTTTCAAAGAGCAATGGGATTGTGCAGGACATTGACATGTGGCACAAGAGGATTGGACATGTCAATATACAGAGATTAAAGAACATGCAAACAAGAGGCATTGTCAGTGGATTGCCTCGATTCAAATATGATGGACATATGCATGTTTGTGAAGCCTGTCAATTTAGAAAACAGGCAAGGTTGAGGTTTCCTAGAGAAGGAAATATGAGTAATAGACCACTTGAGATAGTGCACAGTGATGTATGTGGCCCAGCACAAAATCCATCTATCAAACAAAGGCAGTCTATACTATGTGACGTTTATAGATGATTTCAGCAGGATGACATGGATATACTTTCTGAGAGAGAAGAGTGAAGTGCTGGAAAAATTCATGGATTTCAAAGCTCTTGTAGAAAAACAATATGGCTGTTCGATTAAGTGTCTGAGAACAGATGGAGGTGGTGAATACACCTCAAAAGCTTTTGAACATTTCTTGCGGAAGCATGGGATAAGGAGACAGTTGACATGTAGGTATACACCTCAGCTGAATGGTGTGGCTGAGAGAAAGAATCGAGTCATATGTGAAGTGGCAAGGGCAATTCTCAATGAAAAGAGCATGCCAGATTACTATTGGGCAGAAGCATGTGCTACTGCAGTGTATATCCTGAACAAAACACCTACAGCAGCCATTCATGGAAGCACGCCAGAGATGCGGCTTACAGGTTACAGGCCAGACATTGGACATCTCAAAGTCTTTGGATGCGTAGCTTATGTCCATGTGCCTGATGAAAGAAGACGGAAGTTGGATCCTAAGGCAGAGAAATGTGTATTTGTTGGATATGCACAGGATCGAAAAGCCTACAAATGTTATAACCCTCAAACTAGACAAGTAGTCATCTCACGTGATGTGGTGTTTGATGAGCTTGCTAGTTGGTATAAAGCAAAAGATGAGGGAGTTATTGACTCACTTGAGGCAGATGTGTCTGTGAACTTGCCATCACAAGCAAGTTCTAGTTCTACTACTATGTCTGGGCCAACAGCAACAGCTGAGAGTAGTAGTGTACGTCCATGGTCAGGACGTTTGAGGCATGAGAGTGTGAGCACTGGGAGTAGTGCTATGGATAAAGGCAAGAAGAAAGTCGAAGGAATTGGGATCACAGGTTATGAATCATCTAGTTCTGAGAGTCTAGATGAGAAGCTCCGCATACCTGTTTTACGCACACTTGGTGCTAGGCAGGACAAATATGTGCCACCACATGCTCGTGTTACAGGTGTACAGAGTGACCCGCATGCATTGCGGAGATCCCAGAGAGTCAGATATCCAGTTGAAAGATTGACATATAGAGATTTTGCTATGCACTATGCATACATGACATCTATGGTAAAGCATGTGGAACCTACATGCTATACAGAGGCTATTGGAGAGCATGTATGGGAGAAAGCCATGGATGAAGAGATGGATGCTTTGGACAAAAATGATACATGGGAATTGGCTGAGTTACCTCAAGGAAAGAATGCAATTGGTTGCAAATGGGTGTATAAGGTAAAGTGCAAGTCAGATGGCATCCTAGAGAGACATAAGGCAAGACTGGTCGCTAAAGGATATGCACAAACTTATGGTCTTGATTATGATGAAACTTTCAGCCCAGTGGCTAAGATGGCTACAGTGAGGTCTATCATTGCACTAGCAGCACAAAAAGGTTGGGCTTTACATCAAATGGATGTAAAAAATGCTTTCTTGAATGGTGAACTACAAGAAGAGGTGTACATGGAACATCCAGAAGGATATGTACATCCAAAATATCCGACTTTTGTTTGCAGGTTAAAGAAAGCAATCTATGGTTGAAGCAAGCACCTCGTGCTTGGAGTGACAAGATCAGCAGATATCTTGTCCCTCAGTATTGGATTTGTGGTTGGAAATGCAGACTCTTCACTTTATGTGAAGAAGACACATGATGGTATTGTGATGATAGTCATTTATGTTGATGATTTGATTATCACAGGTGATTGTGGGAAAGGCATTGATGAAGTTAAGGCCTCTTTATGCAAAGAGTTTGATATGAAAGACCTTGGTGATTTAAGGTTCTTTCTTGGCATTGAGGTGATTAGAACAAGCAAGGGTATATGGTTGGCGCAAAGGCAATATGCACTTGACATGCTGGCAAAGTATGGTATGACAGCATGCAAACCAATGTTGACACCATTAGAGCAAAACATGAAGCTTAGGGCTGATTTGGGTGATGAGCTTGATGATATCACCATGTACAGGAAAATGGTTGGTAACCTTATCTACATGACCATTACGAGGCCAGATCTCAGTTATGCAGTTGGTTTGGTGAGTCAGTTTATGCAGAGTCCTCGTAAACCTCACTTGGATGCTGTGAGACGGATTCTGAGATATGTCAAAACTACCGTGCATTATGGTCTTTTCTATGAGGTAGGAAAAGACATGCATGTCTATGGATATACAGATGCAGATTGGGCCGGTAGTGCATATGACAGGAGGTCTACCAGTGGCTATGTTTTCAGCCTTGGTAGTGGAGCTGTGAGTTGGAGCAGTAAAAAGCAACCTACAGTTGCTTTATCTACCACAGAGGCAGAGTATCGTGGAGCAGCCATAGCTGCATGTGAGGCTATGTGGTTGAAGAAGTTGCTAGATGATGTCAGGTTACAGAGTGATATGAGAGTTGTCATTCATTGTGACAACATGAGTAGTATTCAGCTTGCTAGCAACCCAGTTTATCATGCCAGGACCAAACATATTGAGGTCCACTATCACTTCATCAGAGAGAAAGTGCTAGATGGGCATGTTGATTTGACATATGTGCAGACAGATGAGCAGGTTGCAGATATCTTTACCAAAGCACTTGGTAAGGATAAGTTCGAGTATTTCCGTACTAGATTGGGAGTCCTAGAGATGGACATGTCGAGCTTGAGGGGGAGTGTTGAAATGTCAAGCTCGTATACAGCTGGAGGATAGCACATGGGTGCTGACAGAGTGACAGTATGGTAGATAGATATCGTGTGGTGTGTTTATGACCGCGTCCAGCTGGTCATGTGTGGTGTGGACATTACATTAGGTTTACTTTGTAGTGTGGACATAACACTATGTTGTGTTCTCCTTTGTGTGTGTGAGAGAGATGGTGACTATGGCTTCTCTCCTTCTTTATGATTGATGGATATGGATTAGGGTTTGCTTCTCTTGTGTGTGTTTCATCCTGCTTCTGTTTTTTATCATCTCACACATGTTCCTACCTAACATGCCAGCACATAGCATAGCTGGCTCACACTGACATCGAGCTTGAATCTCAACAAAGACTAGACGCTTTCCTCAATTCCGAAGAAAGAAGATGTGACCAGTTCAAGAAAATACACTCAAATCTCCCACCAAATCTGAAACTAAGGACCCTTCGAATTGATCTGAGGGTCAAGGTTACAAAATTTGAGAAATTCTGTTTCGAAATTTAGTATTATGATTATGAAGTTTTGGGGATACTGATTTAAGATATACTTATTGTATTCAAAAGAAAATCAAACTGAAAACTTGCATAGAAACCCTATTTTCTTAAAGGACTGTCTTATGCCAGAATGCTTGAGGGAGCATTGGTATATTTGTTTTTCTAAGGGAAGTTTGGTTGCAACAGGTGGCAGGGAGTGTTCAAAGGATAGCTTCTCACATGGCAAAGCCTGCCCAGGTCTTTGACCGGCCCCGGGACGGTTAAAATGGTGCGCTTCCGGTACGATGGACGAGGGCCGACGAAGCGGTCCCTGAGTGAAGTGTCAGGACACGTAAGGAGGATCTTGGAGGGTTCTGACCAGGCGATGTACGGGCTCGCAGTGCCTAAGACACCCATGGGTATGTCGTGGAAGATTTGTATGATGGACCAATGATTATTATAATCTGTTATACTGGATCTCGTTGTTGGTCTCAACGGAGAGTCCAGAGTGATACTGTTTTTTCTGAGAAACAAGGATTGGATGGAAATTTTGAGTTATGACATCTGTAACCAATAACTGTTGTCAATGAAGTGTTTTATAAGTTAAAGTTTAAAGAGGAGTGTATGCGTATTTGTATTCGAAAGCAAAAGTTAAGAAAGGCATTCAATTATGGGTGGGTGAGTAATTGTCTAGTTCTACCAATTCCAATGGTTGGGCGGTGGCTAACCCATGGGCCGGATGGGGTTAGGCTAGAATTAGTAGAGTTTTAATAATGAAATTAAATAATAGGAATACGCTTAGAACTCGAATAGTCAAATAATAACCTGAAGACTTCTCAAATGAATAGATCAACGACTGTGCTTGATTTTAGTTAGGAAAAAAGCGTTGATTTCTTCAAGTTAAGTCTGTAATAGTTTTCTTTCTATCTGGTTTAATCAGGTGAAGGTTAGTTTAGTCTCTTGATCCCATTAGAAAATTCATTAAGGAATTCAAAAAGGTGGAATCATCCTCGTTTTTCGGGCAAGGGAAATTTTCCCGGCTTCGTTTTCGAAATGACCACCAGATTAGTCTCGTGTCCGAACATTCGAGGGCGAGGCCCCCAGTGGGAAACCCTACCCCGCGCAAGAGGAAGTTACTTTTGCTGCTATCAATGTCGGGAACCCGGTTGCTGGGAGAGGGTAGTGGGATCAGAGCGCTGTTGTAATCTTATGAAACAGCAGCAAAAATTGCCTAAAAGTTTTAAAGTAAATTTGAGAAAAAAATGTTTTCACTTGCTAAGATTATGTTTGAAATGAATTCATAAATTGAAAACTCATAAATTGAATTGGATTTTTAGATGGATACCCCAAATTTGTCTAGCATTCCTGGACTTTCCCAGAGTGAGGATATGATCACCTTTTCCTTCGAAAATCTCATCAACTCTGCTACAACAACCCGAGAAAGCAGAGTGAGGCTCGCTCGCATCACTTTGAGAATCTATACTTCCCTGATCCTGTAGAGCGACGTCAGCACGTGGTTCTCTGGAGGGCGATGTATTAATGTCAATACCAATCAGCTTCAAAGACTCAGGCAGAATATCTCTCTAGCCATGATCTTGATAAGGCTAGGAGTTGTTCATTATGTCCAACTCTTTAATCATTCGCCTCGGAATTTTAGAAATTCTTGCCGAATTTTTACACTTCTAAGCCGCTTTATTCCTAGAAGTAGAATTACAGCACCCTTATCAAGAAGGAATCGTGTATATCATAGCATGTCTCCATCACTGTATCGCCTCTTTATGCATATGCGATTGAGGCAGTGACTTTTGGAGCCGAGATGCTCTATGTATATATCAAATTTTTTTTATAATAAATGATGTTTTGCAAAAGATTCTAAATTATTTTTATGGTTGTGAATATTGTTTAATAAAACTATCAGAGTGAATCTTGTTTTTAAGAATTATGATGGAACATTAAATTGTTTAAGAAATAAATCTCAAAAATTAAATAGTCATAAATCTGATGAATTAAATAGTTTATGGTTGTGAATATTGGTTAATAAAACTATCAGAGTGAATCTTGTTTTTACGAATTATGATGGAACATTAAATTGTTTAAGAAATAAATCTCAAAAATTAAATAGTCATAAATCTGATGACGAAGTTAAGTTGACAAAAATCTCGTTTTGTCATAATCATGAGGCGTGCGGCCCGTGCTAGGTAACCGGATCCTCTAACCGATGATGAAGAGTTAGATCCGAACGTTCATAAAGCCATACACCGATCCCAACCTGGTCCATTCAAGGGTGAAGGGGAATAGTTAGGAGAAACAGTGGAAAAATGGATTGAGGCAATGGAAGAGTACTTTGATGTAACCGGTTACAATGAGAGGAGCAAGATGGCTCTCGCCAGATTAAAAATTATGAAAATGGCCAGGGTTGCATGGAGGAACCATTGCGAGATGAACCGTCTCGACCGAAATACCCGACATGGTCAGATCTTGAAGCTTACCTCAGAAAGAGGTTATGTCCTCCAGGCTTCTTGGAAACCAAAATGAATGAGTTCTTGGAGTTGAAGCAGGATAGCCGAACAATTGAAGAATACCATCAGGCATTTGCCCTTCTCCTCAAATATTCTCCACTTTTGGATAAAGAGCAGCTGATGGTGAGATTCATTCGAGGAATGAACGAGCCATTGGACACTTTAGTGAAAAATGCTAAACTAGTCTCAATAGAAGAAGCTGTCAGAATGGCAAAGGATTTTGCCAAGGCATTTGTTGTCAAGGTCCCGCCAAAGCCTGCACCCTCAAACTTTAAAAGGTTCCAAACCCTTAGAAGTGCTTCAAACTTTCCTCCCTCAAAGAGGCAGCAAGGCCCAAATCAGAATCAAGATGCTGGTAGATTCAGAAGTGAAGGAAGACCCTTCCCTCAGAACACTTTCTCAGATGCCCCACCTTTTTCAAGGACTCAGAATGATGAGCTTTGAAGTGAGAACAAACTTTTTGGATGTTAGGGTTTCAGTCACCAGCTTAAAGACTGCCCGACTCCTGCCATGTCAAGAGGACAGGGAAGTCAAGGACCTAGAATGCAGAGACCTGCCCCTTCCTATCAGGGTCTGTCTCGTCAAAATTAGGGTAATCCCAGGAGGAATCCAGCTCAGCCATCTGCCTCTGTACAGAGTAATCTTAGAACTCCCTCCCAAAAATGGGATAACCAAAGAGAAAGAGTTCCGCCCCAATCTGCAATAGCTAGAGCATTTACGACGATAGCAGAAGTAGTGGAAGAGGAAAGAGGCCAGATTTATGCCGCAATTGAAAACCAAGCACCAAATCATCAATTCTCTATCATCCATACTCCAACTGAGTATAAGGGTAAGTCATTCAAACTTTTGATTGATTCAGGCAGTACTCATTCATTTCTTTCCCCTAGATGGTTGCGTAAGCTAGTCTTAGATTAGAAATCAGGGAAACCAATGCAAGTTGAATTGGCCAGTGGGAAGATTCTTTTCACTCACCATGAGACAGATCGTATTCAGTTTCATCTAGATGGGAATATAACTGACTCTGTCAGTTCAGAGTCCTACCTTTGGGAGTTTTCAACGGGATCCTTGGAATGGATTAGCTCCAAAAAAATCAAGCCGACATTCATTGTCATAATGGAACCATTTTCTTCCGTGACCTTCACGGAAACAAAGTTCAAGGAACTAGAACTTTAGGATCCCCAAATCTGCAATTAGTAAAAACTTCTAAGTTATTAAATTAGAAAGAAGAAGCTCATTTCCGTTGTCAAAATAAATATAGTAGACACTAAGTTAAAGGCTAAAGAACCAGAATGGTTAAGTGAGTATGATGATTTATTCCTATAGCAGAGCTAACAGAGATGCCTCCAATTCGGGAAGTAGATCATGTGATAGAATTGACCCCTGGACCTTAGTTAGTAGCCAATACCTGAAGCCATTGTACTCAAGGAACAGCATAGGGAGCTGTTAGAACAAGGGTTTATAAGACCCAGTGTTTCACCTTGGGGAGCGCCAATTCTCTTTCAGAAAAAGAAAGATGGAATGCTAAGACTCTGTGTGGATTACAGAGGTCTCAATCAGCTGACAGTTAAGAATAAGTATCCTATCCCCGGAATTGATGAGCTTTTAGATAGGCTAAGTGGAGCCCAGATCTTAGATAGATCTTAAATCAGGGTATTACCAGATAAGGATTAATGAGCAAGATATCTCGAAGACAGCCATCAATACTCGATATGGGCACTATGAATTTACAGTCATGCCGTTTGGATTGACAAATGCCCCAGCTACATTCAATTGCCTAATGCAGGACATTCTCAGAGAATATTTGGATGATTTTGTTCTTGTTTTCTTTGATGATATTCTAATTTACTCAAAGAATGCAGCTGAGCATGAAGCTCACATCCAAAAAGTTCTTGAGATTCTAAGGAAGCACCAACTTTTTGCAAAAAAGAGCAAATTCACTTTCTCTATCGACCATGTTGAGTACTTGGGCTTTCTGGTATTCAAAGATGGAATTTCTCGGGACTCCGCAAAAGTCCAAGTAGTCATAGATTGGCTTGAACCAAAGATAGTGAAAGAAGTTAGAGGATTCTTGGGATTAACTGGTTGGTATAGAATTTTTATACCTAAGTATGCTCTCATAGCTTCCCCCCTGACTAATCTTCTCAAGAAGAATACCCCGTTTCAATGGACTACCAGGTGTCAGAGCGCGCTTTTGATAAGCTGAAGACCGCCTTGGTAAGCAATCCCATTCTGAAATTGCCAGATTTCTCTCTACCCTTTGAGGTAGTAAAGTGATGCCAGTGGTTTTGCCCTGGGAGGTGCACTCATACAGGAAGGTCATGCAGTGGCCTATGAATCCTGAAAACTCAGAATGCATGAGAGAAATTATGCTGTACACGACATAGAGCTACTTTCAATAGTATATGCCTGAAGTTGTGGAGACATTACCTACTGGGTCAAAGATTCACTTTGATGACAGATCATCAGAGCTTAAAGTGGATCTTCACTCAGAAGGATCTCAACATGCACCAAAGAAGGTGGATGCAGACCCTGCAAGAATTTTATTTTGAAATCAAGTACCGCCCAGGCAAAAAAAATGTGGTAGCAGATGCCCTCAGCAGAAAAGCCTCCTTGCTTGCAATCACAGTGGTGTCAAATCCATTGACTAATGAAGCAAGAGAGAAGATCATGCAGGATAGATTCTTTGGCCCTATTGCTACCCTACTTATGTAGGAAAGCAAAACTCCTTCGGACCGAGTTCAAGGGTATAGCCTAGATGATGGATTTATGGACATCCAGGTTTCATCGACCTACATGTCTGTAAAGAAAAGCTTCTTTTGGCCTGGACTAAAAAAGGATGTACTTCATCATGTACGTCAATGCCTCATTTGTCAGAAAGTCTGTAAGACTCCTCCCCAGCCTCTCAAGATGTCCAGTATCTTCCCCTGTAGTCAAATCCCTCTTCAGAAATATAAAAGATCTTATTTCTACCAGTTTTGGCCTAGAGAGCGAAAATCTTCTAGAGAGTGGTAATTCAATTTTTAAATATTTTTGGATGAAAAAATATATCTTCTTATTAAAATAAGTTCCCCCGAAACAGAAGTTCAAAAAGATTTTCCGAAGGTGCATTAGAAATCAAGTATAATCTGTTCAAGAGGCCTTATCCTGAGGGTCAAGCTTTTTTTGAAATTTTAAATTAAGGCTCCTATGAGCCAATAAGATTCATCCAAATGTGTGGTGGAGATAAATGGAAGAAATAAAGAAAATCCCCCCAAAAATGAGTAAATACTCACATAAGATGAAGAGTTGACTAAGGACAAGGTTATTAGTTAAAAAAGAGAGATATTTAGAAGAAATGATGCATTTTTGACACCTCAGTATGGGGGAATTTCCCTCATGAAAGAGGCGCCTATTTCACATGTGGGGGAGAGTTTTAAACTCCCAAATAATGAGATATTTTTATCTCTCCTCTCTCCTGTTTCAACTAGATCCAAAAAGTGAGCTAAACTGACCTAAAAATGGTCAAAAATTGACCAAACTCATCTGGAAAATTTTATGATCAGTTTGCTTGGTAAGAGGCTCACTTTTTCCTATAAATAGAAGCCTCCATCTTTGTTGAAGCTTAATAGTGTTTTTTGCACTGTTACCCTGCTTCTCTCCCAAGAGAGCCAAAAACTGTGAATTTACTCATAATTCATAAGTTTTTGACCTTCCCTCTTCTAAAGATTGGTGGCCACTCTTGTTTCAAACAAGAGTAGATCCCTCAAACCATCAAGCCAAAGGAAAGCTCTCAAATTCTCCTTGTAAGTTGGAGATTCTTCTCTTTTCTATTTCATTTTATGGTTTTTATGATTTTTGTCTTTTCTAAAATGATTATGATATTATGCCTCATTGAAAAAAGGCATTCCCCTCTCTTCTTTAGTAAATCCAACCATTCTTTATCCTAGATGAATGATTAATGGATAAAATCAAGTTTTTCATCATGTTTCGCTTTGATAAGTAGAAAATGTTTACATTAGAATGATTTAAATACTCTTGGTGAACTTTCAATTAATTTTAGAGAATTAAAAATTGAAAAATGGTCAGCCATACAAAGGAGGTTATGGCAAAATTTTCTAAAATTATGAAAAATAGGTTTTATTTTTTTAATTCAACAAGAGTAATTCCCATCGTATATGTATTCTTAAAGTGTTAATTTTCATCCTAGGTATAAGAAAATGCATACTAAAAATATTTTATTAAAAAAGTGTTAATTTCTTTAGAATTAAATTCCATGCATAGAAGGAAGTATATTGAAATTGTTATTTTGATTATAAAAGTGTTTTTTCATCATAAATGATTTGTATGCATAAACATATGCATAAAAGATATTTTTTTATATTAAGAGTGCGATTTTCATCATAAATGATTTTTATGCATAAATAGATGCATAAAAGAAATTCTTTTATATTAAAAGAGTGATTTTCATCATAAATGATTTGTATGCATAAACATATGCATAAAAGATATTTTTTTATATTATATTAAAAGTGTGATTTTCTTTATAAATGATTTTTATGCATAAATAGATGCATAAAAGAAATTCTTTTATATTAAAAGAGTGATTTTCATCATAAATGATTTGTATGCATAAACATATGCATAAAAGATATATTTTTACATTAAAAGTGTGATTTTAATCATAAATGGATTTTATGCATAAACTAGATGCATAAGAGAAATTCTTTTATTCTAAAAGTGTAATTCCTACTAAATTGGATTTATGCATGGAAAGATGCATAAAGAATTTTTTTTAATCCAAAAGTGTTATTCTCATCAATTTTGATTTTATGCATAAATAGATGCATAAAGAAATTTACTTTTAATTAAAAAGAGTTATTTTCATCAATTTTGATTTTATGCATAAATAGATGCATAAAGAATTTTATTTTTAATTCAAAAGAGTTATTTTCATCAATTTTGATTTTATGTATAGAAAGATGCATAAATAATTTTATTTTTAATTTAAAAGAGTTATTTTCATCAATTTTGATTTTATGCATAAATAGATGCATAAAGTTTTTTATTTTTAATTCAAAAGAGTTATTTTTATCAATTTTGATTTTATGCATAGAAAGATGCATAAAGAATTTTATTTTTAATTCAAAAGAGTTATTTTCATCAATTTTGATTTTTTTCATAGAAAGATGCATAAAGAATTTTATTTTGAATTCAAAAGAGTTTTTTTCATCATAAACATATGCATAAAAGATAATTTTTTATATTAAAAGTGTGATTTTTATCTAAATTATTTTTATGCATAAATAGATGCATAAAAGAAATTCTTTTATATTAAAAGAGTAATTTCATCATAAATGATTTGTATGCATAAACAAATGCATAAAAGTTATTTTTTTATATTAAAAGTGTGATTTTCTTTATAAATGATTTTTATGCATAAACAGATGCATAAAAGAAATTCTTTTATATTAAAAGAGTGATTTTCATCATAAACAATTTGAATGCATAAACTTATTCATAAAAGATATTTTTTTATATTAAAAGTATGATTTTCATCATAAATGGATTTTATGCATAAATTAGATGCATAAGAGAAATTCTTTTATTCTAAAAGTGTAATTCCTACTAAATTGGATTGATGCATGGAAAGATGCATAAAGAATTGATTTTAATCCAAAAGTATTATTCTCATCAATTTTGATTTTATGCATAAATAGATGCATAAAGAATTTTATTTTTAATTAAAAAGAGTTATTTTCATCAATTTTGATTTTATGCATAAATAGATGCATAAAGAATTTTATTTTTAATTCAAAAGAGTTGTTTTCATCAATTTTGATTTTATGCATAGAAAGATGCATAAAGAATTTTATTTTTAATTTAAAAGAGTTATTTTTATCAATTTTGATTTTATGCATAAATAGATGCATAAAGATTTTTAGTTTTAATTCAAAAGAGTTATTTTCATCATTGTTGATTTTATGCATAGAAAGATGCATAAAGAATTTTATTTTTAATTCAAAAGAGTTATTTTCATCACTTTTGATTTTTTTGCATATTAAGATGCATAAAGAATTTTTATTTTTAATTTAAAAGAGTTATTCTTAGCAATATTGATTTTATGCATAGAAAGATGCATAAAAGATTTATTTTTATTTTGAAAGTATTATTTTCATTGAAATTAAATTTACACATAGTTAGATGCATAAAAGATTTATTTTTATTTTGAAAGTGTTATTCTCATTAAAATGAAATTTATGCATGGTAAAATGCATAAAAGATTTATTTTTATTTTAAAAGTGTTATTCTCATTAAAATAGAATTTATGCATAGTAAAATGCATAAAAGGTTATTTTTTAATTTGAAAGTGTTTTTTTCCTTAAAATTGAACTTATGCTGCCTAAATAGATGCATAAAAGGATTTTTATAAAAGTGTTATTCCTACTAAAGTTGTCTTTATGCCTAATTAGATGCGTAAAGAATCTTTATATCAAAAAATTAGAATTCTCCTACATTCTATAAATAGATGTGATAAGATGTGATAGGAATCAGATAGATGTAAATGGATGTATGGATGTGAATGTAAATATGGATGTATGAAAATGGATGTATGAATGTGGATGTATGGATGTGGATGTATGGATGTAGATGTGGATGTGGATGTGGATGTATGTATGTGGATGTGGATGTGAAAATGGATGTATGGATGTGGATGTGGATATGGATGTATCAATGTGGATGTGGATGTATGGATGTGGATGTATGAATGAGGATGTGAAAATGGATGTATGGATGTAGATGTGGATGTGGATGTATGGATGTAGATGTGGATGTGGATGTATGTATGTGGATGTGGATGTGGAAATGGATGTATGGATGTGGATGTGGATGTGGATTTGGATGTATGAATATGGATGTGGATGTATGGATGTAGATATAGATGTGTATGTATGAATGCGGATGTGGAATTAGATGTATGATGTGGATGTACGAATGTGGATGTGTATGTAGAATAATGAAAGCGAAGGTGTATGTGAAATGATGTGTCGTCGATATAAGTGAATGGATGAGATGTGATGACATGTGAATTGGGATGTGTCGTCGATATGAGTGAATGGATGAGATGTGATGACATGTGAATTGGGATGTGACTATATGATATGTGATGTGAATGAATCTGAGGTGATGAGATGGAAAATGATGTGATTGGATGAGAATGAGTACATATATGAATGGAATGTGGAATAAGTAATGTGGACTGATGAGGGATAATGTGGAAAGACGAGAGTTCAATATAGAAACTATATTTGTGACCTGTTTGTAAATGACTGTTTTTACGTCAAGAATGCTGGGGAAGCATTTTGACCGTCTTGTGAGATTAAGGTCGTGGAGACCTAACTGATAAAGTTACAACTGTTGACAAAGAGTCAATGGAGGACGTCTCGCGTAGCAAGGTCGACCGAGGTCTTAACCAGCCTCGGTTCGATTTAAATGGTGAGCTTCCCCGGTACAGTGGATGAGGGACCAAGGAAGCGGCCTATGAGTGAAGCGCTAGGTGACCTACGAAGGATCCTAGAGGGTGTTTACCATACGGTGCTCGGGCTCTGGGTCACCGAAGATACCCACACGTGTGTCGTGGAAGATATTGGAACAAGGAGTAAGAGTTGTTTTCTGAAACCGAGTATGGATCTGGTTGATTGACCTTGCTGGTCCTCAACTGATGAGTCCATAGCTCTCTTATATGGATCTGTTGGTTGATCTTGCTGATCTTCAACGAGGATTCCATTTTGATTTTTATAAGTGATTATCTGCCGGGTACTATGAATTAGGAACTATCAAAAAGGCCCCTAGGTGAATAGGTGGTGAGCGTTCTGGTTGCTAATGATGTCATAGATACTCCGATGAAGGAATGATTGAAAATTAAGATTCAACTGGATACTTGGAAGTTTATGATCAGTAAGAGTATGTTTTCATTAAATGACTGAATTAAATACATTTGAATCTAGAAAAAAGGCAATTTCATATTGGGTGTGTAAGTGGTGTGACTGGATTAAATACATTTGAATCTAGGAAAAAGGCAATTTCATATTGGGTGTGTAAGTGGTGTGACTGGATTAAATACATTTAAATGACTGAATTAAATACATTTGAATCTAGGAAAAAGGCAATTTCATATTGGGTGTGTAAGTGGTGTGACTGGAGTTAAATTTGCTTGAAAATCCGGCTAGGAGACCTGGAAATTCTTTTCCCTAGTACTCGGGACAAAACCTAACCAAATTCCTAATTGGATCCCATTACTATAGTGGTTGGGTGGTTGGCTAACCCATGGGACTGGCTGGACTGATGGATCCGTAAATCGAGACTCAATTTCTGTTTAGTTCGATAGATGAAGTAAATCCTGGACAAAAATTGTTCTATGGAAAAGAATCAACGGCTATGCCTCTGAATGAGGAAAAAAGCGTTGGTCTCTATGATCCAAGTATAGTCTTTTTCCCGGGTCTGACTATGGGACTTACGGGTTCGGTCAAGATGAGCTCAGTCGCCCGTGCTTTTCGAGCAAAGGAAGTTTTTTCCGGGTTCGGTTTTGGAAAAACCAATGGATTAGTCTCTTGTCCGGATATCCGTGGGCAAGGCCCTGAGTGTGGGACCCTGCCCCACGCTAGCACCCCTGAAATTGTTGCACGATGGGGACAGGGATCTTACAATTGGTATTAGAGCGAATTGACTAATGATGATCAACCAAAAAGCCAAAAATGTCAAAAATTTATAAAGTAGCAGTATAAGATCAGAATTGTGTGATGAAGTTCATACAAATTGTTATTTGAACTGAAATTCATAAATTAGTAATTAGGTCTTCAGGTGGAAGTACCACAATTGTATGGAATCCCTGACTTGCTTGAGGCCTAGACATGATGGTCTTTACCTTTTAATTTCAAGGACCATGACTACCCGTATATACCGAGGGTATAACTGTAGCTCTTTACTGGTAGTATATACGAGTAAATCTAAGACTTGAAATTATAAGCATTAATGCTATCTAGATGATGAATTCGAATGTGGTTGATATGATTTTTAAATTCTGGTTGTGAACTGATGAATTGATTTGGATTCTAATTGAAAAATGATGATTCCTGAAATTTGGTTGAAATGTAATAAGCCGAGCAAAACCACAATGAGGATGAATGGGATGAGTCCCTGTGATAATATTCGTAGCTAGAATGACGTTAATGACTTCAGCAAATCACTATGAGATTAGTGGACAGCTGATGGGGTGGCCAGGTTCATTCGGGGACTGAACAAACCTTTCAATATCCTGGTGAAGAATGCCAAGCCAGTTTCCATGGCCGAAGCAGTTCGGATGGGGAAGGATTTTGCCAAGGCCTTTGATGTCAAAGTCCCACCAAATCCAGCACCATCACCTTTCAAAAGGTTTTTATTCCCAGAAGGTGATTCCAACCTTCCTCTGCCTAAGACATATCATGGTCAAACCCAAGATATGGGAAGTTCCAGAATGGAAGAAATGCCCTTTTCTCGAAACTCAATCCCCTGGATTTCAACTTCAAAAGTTCCACCCTCGAACAAGAGAGTGAAATGCTATAACTCTCAAAGGGTTTGGACATCATAGCATGGATTGCCCAACTCCTTTTGGATCAAGGTTTTTAGGGCAGGAAAATCAGGGATCAAGATTCCAGACTCCAGCCCCTTCCGTCCAGAGTAATCAGGGTTCTATCCGCCAAAATCAGGGAAATCCTAGAGGTACAAGAGAGTGAAATGCTATAACTCTCAAAGGGTTTGGACATCACAGCATGGATTGCCCAACTCCTTTTGGATCAAGGTTTTTAGGGCAGGAAAATCAGGGATCAAGATTCCAGACTCCACTTCCGTCCAGAGTAATCAGGATTCTATCCGCCAAAATCAAGGAAATCCTAGAGGTAGACCCTCTATCCAACTTGCAGTTTCAATCCAAGGTAATGCAAGACCTCCACCTTAGAATACAGGAAGTCAAAGAGAGTTGTTCCCAAATCGGCCGTCCACTTCCAAGGCAGTAACACTGGAAGTGATTGAAGAAGAAGAAGATGATGAAAGAGATCATACTCCACCTGCGAGATGAGGACATCTCGCGTTTTTTAAGTGGGGTAGAATGTAAGATTCCTTCCCAGCCTCTCAGGATGTCCAGTATCTTCCCCTGTAGTCAAATCCCTCTTCAGAAATATAAAAGATCTTGTTTCTACCAGTTTTGGCCTAGAGAAAGAAAATCTTCTAGAGAGTGGTAATTCAATTTTTAAATATTTTTGGATGGAAAAATATCTCTTCTTATTAAAATAAGCTCCCCGAAACAGAAGTTCAAAAAGAATTTCAGAAGGTGCATTAGAAATCAAGTATAATTTGTTCAAGAGGCCTTATCTTGAGGGTCAAGATTTTTTCAAAATTTTAAATTAAGGTTCCTATGGGCCAATAAGATTCATCCAAATGTGTGGAGGAGATAAAAGGAAGAAATAAAGAAAATCTCCCCAAAAATGAGTAAATACTCACATAAGATGAAGAGTTGACTAAGGACAAGGTTATTAGTTAAAAAAGAGAGATATTTAGAAGAAATGACGCATTTTTGACACCTCAGCATGGGGGAATTTCCCTCATGAAGGAGGCGTCTATTTCACATGTAGGGGAGAGTTTTAAACTCCCAAATAATTAGATATCTTTATCTCTCCTCTCTTCTGTTTCAACCAGATCCAAAAAGTGAGCTAAACTGACCTAAAAATGGTCAAAAATTGACCAAACTCATCTGGAAAATTTTATGATCAGTTTGCTTGGTAAGAGACTCACTTTTTCCTATAAATAGAAGCCTCCATCTTTGTTGAAGCTTAATAGTGTTTTTTGCACTGTTACCCTGCTTCTCTTCCAAGAGAGCCAAAAACTGTGAATTTACTCATAATTCATAAGTTTTTGACCTTCCCTCTTCTAAAGATTGGTGGCCACTCTTGTTTCAAACAAGAGTAGATCCCTCAAACCATCAAGCCAAAGGAAAGCTCTCAAATTCTCCTTGTAAGTTGGAGATTCTTCTCTTTTCTATTTCATTTTATGGTTTTTATGATTTTTGTCTTCTCTAAAATGATTATAATATTATGCCTCATTGAAAAAAGGCATTCCCCTCTCTTCTTTAGTAAATCCAACCATTCTTTATCCTAGATGAATGATTAATGGATAAAATCAAGTTTTTCATAATGTTTGGCTTTGATAAGTAGAAATCATTTACATTAGAATGATTTAAATACTCTTGGTGAACTTCCAATTAATTTTAGAGAATTAAAAATTGAAAAATGGTCAGCCATACAAAGGAGGTTATGGCAAAATTTTCTAAAATTGTGAAAAATAGGTTTTATTTTTTTAATTCAACAAGAGTAATTCCCATCGTATATGTATTCTTAAAGTGTTAATTTTCATCCTAGGTATAAGAAAATGCATACTAAAAATATTTTATTAAAAAAGTGTTAATTTCTTTAGAATTAAATTCCATGCATAGAAGGAAGTATATTGAAATTGTTATTTTGATTATAAAAGTGTTTTTTCATCATAAATGATTTGTATGCATAAACATATGCATAAAAGATATTTTTTTATATTAAGAGTGCGATTTTCATCATAAATGATTTTTATGCATAAATAGATGCATAAAAGAAATTCTTTTATATTAAAAGAGTGATTTTCATCATAAATAATTTGTATGCATAAAAGATATTTTTTTATATTAAAAGTGTGATTTTCTTTATAAATGATTTTTATGCATAAATAGATGCATAAAAGAAATTCTTTTATATTAAAAGAGTGATTTTCATCATAAATGATTTGTATGCATAAACATATGCATAAAAGATATATTTTTACATTAAAAGTGTGATTTTAATCATAAATGGATTTTATGCATAAACTAGATGCATAAGAGAAATTCTTTTATTCTAAAAGTGTAATTCCTACTAAATTGGATTTATGCATGGAAAGATGCATAAAGAATTTTTTTTAATCCAAAAGTGTTATTCTCATCAATTTTGTTTATATGCATAAATAGATGCATAAAGAAATTTATTTTTAATTAAAAAGAGTTATTTTCATCAATTTTGATTTTATGCATAAATAGATGCATAAAGAATTTTATTTTTAATTCAAAAGAGTTATTTTCATCAATTTTGATTTTATGTATAGAAAGATGCATAAATAATTTTATTTTTAATTCAAAAGAGTTATTTTCATCAATTTTGATTTTATGCATAAATAGATGCATAAAGTTTTTTATTTTTAATTCAAAAGAGTTATTTTTATCAATTTTGATTTTATGCATAGAAAGATGCATAAAGAATTTTATTTTTAATTCAAAAGAGTTATTTTCATCAATTTTGATTTTTTCCATAGAAAGATGCATAAAGAATTTTATTTTGAACTCAAAAGAGTTATTCTTATCAATATTGATTTTATGCATAGAGAGATGCATAAAAGATTTATTTTTATTTTGAAAGTACTATTTTCATTGAAATTAAATTTATGCATAGTTAGATGCATAAAAGATTTATTTTTATTTTGAAAGTGTTATTCTCATTAAAATAGAATTTATACATAGTAAAATGCATAAAAGATTTATTTTTATTTTAAAAGTGTTATTCTCATTAAAATGAAATTTTTGCATAGTAAAATGCATAAAAGATTTATTTGTAATTCAAAAGTGTTATTTTCCTTAAAATTGAACTTATGCCTAAATAGATGCATAAAAGGATTTTTATAAAAGTGTTATTCCTACTAAAGTTGTCTTTATGCTCCCTAATTAGATACGTAAAGAATCTTTATTTAAAAAAATTAGAATTCTCCTACATTCTATAAATAGATGTGATAAGATGTGATAGGAATCAGATAGATGTAAATGGATGTATGGATGTGAATGTAGATGTGGATGTGGATGTATGAATGTGAATGTGGATATGGATGTATAAATGTGGAATGTGGATATGGATATATGAATGTGAATATGGATGTGGATGTGGATGTATGGATGTATGAATGTGGATATGGATGTATAAATCTAGAATGTGGATATATAAATGTGGAATGTGGATATGGATGTATGAATGTGAATGTGAATGTGGATATGGATGTATGAATGTGAATGTGAATGTGGTTGTGGATGTATGGATGTAGATGCGGATGTGGATGTATGTATGTGGATGTGGATGTATGAATGCGGATGTGAAAATGGATGTATGGATGTAGATGTGGATGTATGGATGTGGATGCGAATGTGGATGTGGATGTATGGATGTATGTATGTGGATGTGGATGTATGAATGAGGATGTGAAAATGGATGTATGGATGTAGATGTGGATGTGGATGTATGGATGTAGATGTGGATGTGGATGTATGTATGTGGATGTGGATGTGAAAATGGATGTATGAATGTAGATGTGGATATATGGATGTAGATGTGGATGTGGATGTATGGATGTAGATGTGGATGTGGATGTATGTATATGGATGTAGATGTGGAAATGGATGTATGGATGTGGATGTGGATATGGATGTATCAATGTGGATGTGGATGTATGGATGTGAATGTAAAAATGAGGATGTGAAAATGGATGTATGGATGTAGATGTGCATGTGGATGTATGGATGTAGATGTGGATGTGGATGTATGTATGTGGATGTGGATGTGAAAATGGACGTATGGATGTGGTTGTGGAAATGGACGTATGGATGTGGATGTGGGTATGGATGTATGAATGTGGATGTGGATGTATGGATGTATGGATGAATGTGGATGTGGATGTATGGATGTGTATGTATGAATACGGATGTGGAATTAGATGTATGATGTGGATGTACGAATGTGGATGTGTATGTAGAATAATGAATGCGAATGTGTATGTGAAATGATGTGTCGTCGATATGAGTGAATGGATGAGATGTGATGACATGTGAATTGGGATGTGACTATATGATATGTGATGTGAATGAATCTGAGGTGATGAGATAGAAAATGATGTGATTGGATGAGAATAAGTACATATATGAATGGAATGTGGAATAAGTAATGTGGACTGATGAGGGATAATGTGGAAAGACGAGAGTTCAATATAGAAACTGTATTTGTGACCTGTTTGTAAATGACTGTTTTTATGTCAAGAATGCTGGGGAAGCATTTTGACCGTCTTGTGAGATTAAGGTCGTGGAGACCTAACTGATAAAGTTACAACTGTTGACAAAGAGTCAATGGAGGACGTCTCGCGTAGCAAGGTCGACCGAGGTCTTGACCAGCCTCGGTTCGATTTAAATGGTGAGCTTCCCCGGTACAGTGGATGAGGGACCAAGG
Source organism: Cibotium barometz (assembly GCF_041138505.1). Taxonomy (NCBI): domain Eukaryota; kingdom Viridiplantae; phylum Streptophyta; class Polypodiopsida; order Cyatheales; family Cibotiaceae; genus Cibotium; species Cibotium barometz. Next base: position 33,052,002 of record NC_141098.1, read on the forward strand.
AAGCGGCCTATGAGTGAAGCGCTAGGTGACCTGTGAAGGATCCTAGAGGGTGTTGACCATACGGTGCTCGGGCTCTGGGTCGCCGAAGATACCCACACGTGTGTCGTGGAAGATATTGGAACAAGGAGTAAGAGTTGTTTTCTGAAACCCGGTATGGATCTGGTTGATTGACCTTGCTGGTCCTCAACTGATGAGTCCATAGCTCTCTTATATGGATCTATTGGTTGATCTTGCTGATCTTCAACGAGGATTCCATCTTGATTTTTATAAGTGATTATCTGCTGGGTACTATGAGCTAGGAACTATCGAAAAGGCCCCTGAGTGAATAGGTGGTGAGCGTTCTGGTTGCCAATGATGCCATAGTAGATACTCCGATGAAGGAATTATTGGAAATTAAGATTCAACCGGATACTTGGAAGTTTATGATCAGTAACAGTATGTTTTCATTAAATGACTGAATTAAATACATTTGAATCTAGGAAAAAGGCAATTTCATATTGGGTGTGTAAGTGGTGTGATTGGAGTTAAATTTGCTTGAAAATCCAGCTAGGGGGCCTGGGAACTCTTTTGCCTGGTACCCAAGACAAAACCTAACCAAATTCCTAATTGAATCCCATCACTACAGTGGTTGCGGTTGGCTAACCCATGGGACTGGATGGTAGGCTGGACTGATGGATCCGTAAATCGAGACTAAATTTTTGTTTAGTTCGATAGATGAAGTAAATCCCGGACAAAAATTGTTCTATGGAAAAGAATCAACGGCTGTGCCTCTGAATGAGGAAAAAAGCGTTGGTCTCTATGATCCAAGTATAGTCTTTTTCCCTGATCTGACTATGGGACTTATGGGTTCGGTCAGATGAGCTTAGTTAGTTAAGGCTTTTGACTACATTAGGGAAAAGTTATCCTAGTGGAATCGCCTGTGCTTTCCGGGCAAAGGAAGTTTTTTTCGGGTTCAGTTTTGGAAAAACCGATGGATTAGTCTCTTGTCTGGATATCCGTGGCGAGGCCCTGAGTGTGGGACCCTGCCCCGTGCAAGAAGTGCTACTTTCACTACTAGCACCCCTGAAATTGTTGCGCAGTGGGGACAGGGATCTTACAATTGGTATCAGAGCGAATTGACTAATGATGATCAACCAAAAAGCCAAAAATGTCAAAAATTTATAAAGTAGCAGTATAAGATCAGAATTGTGTGATGAAATTCATACAAATTGTTATTTGAACTGAAATTCATAAATTAGTAATTGGGTCTTCAGATGGAAGTACCACAATTATATGGAATCCCTGACTTGCTTGAGGCCTAGACATGATGGTCTTTACCTTATAATTAGGACCATGACTACTCGTATATACCGAGGGTATAACTACAGCTCTTTATTGGCAGTATATACGAGTAAATCTAAGACTTGAAATTATAAGTATTAATGCTATCCAGATGATGAATTCGAATGTGGTTGATATGATTTTTAAATTCTGGTTGTGAAGTGATGAATTGATTTGGATTCTGATTGAAAAATGATGATTCCTGAAATTTGGTTGAAATGTAATAAGCCGAGCAAAACCACAATGAGGATGAATGGGACGAGTCCCTGTGATAATGTTCGTAGCTAGAATGACGTTAATGACTTCAACAAATGACTATGACATTAGTGGATTGTGCTGGTGGCAGATTACTACTGTTAACTTTTGATCAGTGGATCAAGTTAAGGGTTGATAAAATAAAAATCTGAAAATTTGAAATCCCCATGGAGGATTGTTTAGATAGAAAAATTCAGTCTGATGGACCATTATTGTGTTAAAGATATGAATGAGATAATTCTGAATGAATTGTTAACTGATAATGCGTTCTATATGAGTATCTTTATCCCTTGACTCTGTGGGGAGCCGACCTATTTAGAGAACCCCGGAATCAGTTGAATCAAAAATCAGATTGAATCATAAATAAAGAGATTTAACAAGAATTTTTGTATTGATAGGAACATGGATCGAGGTCGTCGTGGTAGAAATGTTAACCCCCAACGCGATGAATAAGAGCTCAACCTGGATGTTCGTAAAACTCTTCATAGTTCGCAGCTTGGACCTTTCAAGGGAGAAGAACACCATATTGGGGAATATGGGAATTTTCCATAAGTTTGGGACACGTGGTCAAAACTTTGGATTTGCCATAACTTGAACACCATTACTCCAAATTGTGCGCTTTAAAGCTTAATAGATCCCTCTTTTCAAGCGCTTTCCAATGATAGGTCACATGATAGGGTTTTGAGAAACTTATAGACATGTTAATCGGGTCCCACCTTTTTAGTATTACAAAAATGGGACTTGGGAGATTCCCAAACTCACGAATATGGTGTTGAAGGGGAAAACTTGGGCGAGGCTGTGGACAAGTGGATGGAATCAATGGAAGAATACTTCGATGTCATCGGGTACAATGAGAAGAGCAAAATGGCTCTTGCAAGGCTAAAGATAGTGGAGTTAGCTAGAGTGGCATGGAGAAACCACTGCGAGACAAACCGTCTCGATCGAAATACCCAAACCTAGACTGATCTCAAAATTTACCTAAGAACGAGGTTCTGTCCTCCCGGCTTTTTAGAAACAAAGATGAAGGAATTCTTAGAGTTAACCCAGGGGAGTAGAAGTATTGAAGCATATCACCAAGCATTCGCCCTCATCCTTAAATACTCACCTCCATTGGATGAAGAACAGCTGATGGCCACGTTCATTCGGGGACTGAACGAACCTTTGAATATCCTGGTGAAGAATGCCAAGCTAGTTTCCATGGCCGAAGTAGTTCGGATGGTGAAGGATTTCGCCAAGGCCTTTGATGTCAAAGTCCCGCCAAATCTAACACCATCACCTTTCAAAAGGTTTTTATTCCCAGAAGGTAATTCCAACCTTCCTCTGCCTAAGAGCTATCAGGGTCAAACCCAAGATATGGGAAGCTCCAGAATGGAAGAAATGTCCCTTTCCCGAAACTCAATCCCCTAGATTTCAACTTCATAAGTTCCACCCTTGAACAAGAGAGTGAAATGCTATAACTGTCAAGGGTTTGGACATTGCAGCAGCATGGATTGCCCAACTCCTTTTGGATCAAGGTTTTTAGGGCAGGAAAATCAGGGATCATGATTCAAGACTCCAGCCACTTCCGTCCAGAGTAATCAGGGTTCTATCCGCCAAAATACGGGAAATCCCAGAGGTAGACCCTCTATCCAACCTGGAGTTTCAATCCAAGGTAATGCAAGACCTCCAACTCAGAATAGAGGAAGTCAAAGAGAGTTGTTCCCAAATCGGCCGTCCACTTCCAAGGCAGTAACACTGGAAGTGATTGAAGAAGAAGAAGAAGATGAAAGAGATCATACTCCACCTGCGAGATGAGGACATCTTGCGTTTTTTAAGTGGGGTAGAATGTAAGATTCCTCCCCAGCCTCTCAGGATGTCCAGTATCTTCCCCTGTAGTCAAATCCCTCTTCAAAAATATAAAAGATCTTGTTTCTACCAGTTTTGGCCTAGAGAGAGAAAATCTTCTAGAGAGTGGTAATTCAGTTTTTAAATATTTTTGGATGGAAAAATATCTCTTCTTATTAAAATAAGTTCCCCCGAAAAAGAAGTTTAAAAAGATTTTTAGAAGGTGCATTAGAAATCAAGTATAATCTGTTTAAGGGGCCTTATCCTAAGGATCAAGATTTTTTTGAAATTTTAAATTAAGGTTCCTATGGGCCAATAAGATTCATCCAAATGTGTGGAGGAGATAAATGGAAAAAATAAAGAAAATCCCTCCAAAAATGACTAAATACTCACATAAGATGAAGAGTTGACTAAGGACAAGGTTATTAGTTAAAAAAGAGAGATATTTAGAAGAAATGATGCATTTTGACACCTCAGTATGGGGGAATTTCCCTCATGAAGGAGGCACCTATTTCACATGTGGGGGAGAGTTTTAAACTTCCAAATAATGAGATATTTTTATCTCTCCTCTCTTCTATTTCAACTAGATCTAAAAAGTGAGCTAAACTGACCTAAAAATGGTCAAAAATTGTTCAAACTGATCTGAAAAATTCTAGAATCAGTTTGCTTGGCTAGAGGCTCACTTTTTCCTATAAATAGAAGCCTCTCCTTTTGTTGAAGCTTAATAGTATTTTTTGCACTGTTACCCTGCTTCTCCCAAGAGCATAAAACTGTGAATTTACTCATAATTCATTAGTTTTTGATCTTCCCTCTTCTAAAGATTGGTGGCCACTCTTGTTTCAAACAAGAGTAGATCGCTCAAACCATCAAGCCAAAGGAAAGCTTTCAAATTCTCCTTGTAAGTTGGAGATTCTTCTCTTTTCTTTTTCATTTTATGGTTTTTATGATTTTTGTCTTCTCTAAAATGATTATGATGTTATGCCTCATTGAAAAAAGGCATTCCCCTCTCTTCTTTAGTAAATCCAACCATTCTTTATCCTAGATGAATGATTAATGGATAAATTCAAGTTTTTCATAATGTTTGGCTTTGATAAGTAGAAATCATTTACATTAGAATGATTTAAATACTCTTGGTGAACTTCCAATTAATTTTAGAGAATTAAAAATTAAAAAATGGTCAGCCATACAAAGGAGGTTATGGCAAAATTTTCTAAAATTATGAAAATTAAGTTTTATTTTTTTAAATTCAAAAAGAGTAATTCCCATCGTATATGTATTCTTAAAGTGTTAATTTTCATCCTAGGTATAAGAAAATGCATACTAAAAATATTTTATTAAAAAAGTGTTAATTTCTTTAGAATTAAATTCCATGCATAGAAGGAAGTATATTGAAATTGTTATTTTGATTATAAAAGTGTTTTTTCATCATAAATGATTTGTATGAATAAACATATGCATAAAAGATATTTTTTTATATTAAGAGTGTGATTTTCATCATAAATGATTTTTATGCATAAATAGATGCATAAAAGAAATTCTTTTATATTAAAAGAGTGATTTTCATCATAAATGATTTGTATGGATAAACATATGCATAAAAGATATTTTTTTATATATTAAAAGTGTGATTTTCTTTATAAATGATTTTTATGCATAAATAGATGCATAAAAGAAATTCTTTTATATTAAAAGAGTGATTTTCATCATAAATGATTTGTATGCATAAACATATGTATAAAAGATATATTTTTATATTAAAAGTATGATTTTCATCATAAATGGATTTTATGCGTAAATAAGAGAAATTCTTTTATTCTAAAAGTGTAATTACTACTAAATTAGATTTATGCATGGAAAGATGCATAAAGAATTTATTTTATTCCAAAAGTATTATTCTCATCAATTTTGATTTTATGCATAAATAGATGCATAAAGAATTTTATTTTTAATTCAAAAGAGTTATTTTCATCTATTTTGATTTTATGTATAAAAAGATGCATAAAGAATTTTATTTTTAATTCAAAAGAGTTATTTTCATCAATTTTGATTTTATGCATAGAAAGATGCATAAAGAATTTTATTTTTAATTCAAAAGAGTTATTTTCATCAATTTTGATTTTATGCATAAATAGATGCATAAAGATTTTTATTTTTAATTCAAAAGAGTTATTTTTATCAATTTTGATTTTATGCATAGAAAGATGCATAAAGAGTTTTATTTTTATTTCAAAAGAGTTATTTTCATCAATTTTGATTTTTTGCATAAAAAGATGCATAAAGAATTTTATTTTGAATTCAAAAGAGTTATTCTTATAAATATTGATTTTATGCATAGAAAGATGCATAAAAGATTTATTTTTTTTTGAAAGTATTATTTTCATTGAAATTAAATTTATGCATAGTTAGATGCATAAAAGATTTATTTTTATTTTGAAAGTGTTATTCTCATTGAAATTAAATTTATGCATAGTTAGATGCATAAAAGATTTATTTTTATTTTAAAAGTGTTATTCTCATGAAAATGAAATTTATGCATAGTAAAATGCATAAAAGGTTTATTTTTAATTCGAAAGTGTTATTTTTCTTAAAATTGAACTTATGCCTAAATAGATGCATAAAAGGATTTTATAAAAGTGTTATTCCTATTAAAGTTGTCTGTATGCCTAATTAGATGCGTAAAGAATCTTTATATCAAAAAATTAGAATTCACCTACATTCTATAAATAGATGTGATAAGATGTGATAGGAATCAAATAGATGCAAATGGATGTATGGATGTGAATGTGAATATGGATGTATGAATGTGGAATGTGGAAATGGATGTATGGATGTGAATGTAGATGTGGATGTGGATGTATGAATGTGAATGTGGATATGGATGTATGAATGTGGAATGTGGATATGGATGTATGAATGTGAATGTGGATGTGGATGTGGATGTATGGATGTAGATGCGAATGCGGATGTATGTATGTGGATGTGGATGTATGAATGTGGATGTGAAAATGGATGTATGGATGTAGATGTGGATGTATGGAATGTGGATGTGAAAATGGATGTATGGATGTAGATGTGGATGTATGGATGTATGTATGTGGATGTGGATGTATGAATGAGGATGTGAAAATGGATGTATGGATGTAGATGTGGATGTGGATGTGGATGTAGATGTATGTATGTGGATGTGGATGTATGAATTTGGATGTGAAATTGGATATATGGATGTAGATGTGGATGTGGATGTATGGATGTAGATGTGGATCTGGATGTATGTATGTGGATGTGGATGTGGAAATGGATGTATGGATGTGGATGTGGATATGGATGTATCAATGTGGATGTGGATGTATGAATGAGGATGTGAAAATGGATGTATGGATGTAGATGTGGATGTGGATGTATGGATGTACATGTGGATGTGGATGTATGTATGTGGATGTGGAAATGGATGTATGGATGTGGATGTGGATGTATGGATGTGGATATGGATGTGTATGTATGAATGCGGATGTGGAATTAGATGTACGATGTGGATGTACGAATGTGGATGTGTATGTCGAATAATGAATGCGAATGTGTATGTGAAATGATGTGTCGTTGATATGAGTGAATGGATGAGATGTGATGACATGTGAATATATGATATGTGACGTGAATGAATCTGAGGTGATGAGATGGAAAATGATGTGATTGGATGAGAATGAGTACAGATATGAATGGAATGTGGAATAAGTAATGTGGGGACTGATGAGAGATAATGTGGAAAGACGAGAGTTCAATATAGAAACTGTATTTGTGACCTGTTTGTAAATGACTGTTTTATGTCAAGAATGCTGGGGAAGCATTTTGACCGTCTTGTGATTAAGGTCGTGAGACCCAACTGATAAATTTGCAACTGCTATGACGGAGAGTCAATGGAGGACGTCTTGCGTAGCAAGGTCGGCCGAGGTCTTGACCAGCCTCGGTTCGATTTAAATGGTGAGATTCCGATACGGTGGATGAGGGACCAAGGAAGCGGCCTATGAGTGAAGCGCTAGGTGACCTGCGAAGGATCCTAAAGGGTGCTGACCATACGGTGCTCGGGCTCTGGGTCACCGAAGATACCCACACATACATCGTGGACGATATTGGAACAAGGAGTAAGAGTTGTTTTCTAAAACCGAGTATGGATCTGGTTGATTGACCTTGCTGGTCCTCAAGTGATAAGTCCATAGCTCTCTTATGTTGGTTGATCTTGCTGATCTTCAACGAGGATTTCATTTTGATTTTTATAAGTGATTATCAGGTACTATGAGCTAGGAACTATCGAAAAGGCCCCTGAGTGAACAGGTGGTGAGCGTTCTGGTTTGCCAATGATGTCATAGATACTCCGATGAAGGAACGATTGGAAATTGAGATTCAACTGGATACTTGGAAGTTTATGATCAGTAACAGTATGCTTTCATTAAATGATTAAATTAAATACATTTGAATCTAGGAAAAAGGCAATTTCATATTGGGTGTGTAAGTGGTGTGACTGGAGTTAAATTTGCTTGAAAATCCGGCTAGGGGGCCTGAGAACTCTTTTCCCTGGTACTCGGGACAAAACCTAACCAAATTTCTAATTGGATCCCATCACTATAGTGGTTGGTAACCCATGGGACTGGCTAGACTGATGGATCCATAAATCGAGACTCAATTTCTGTTTAGTTCGATAGATGAAGTAAATCCCGGACAAAAATTGTTCTATGGAAAAGAATCAACGTTGTGTCTCTCAATGAGGGAAAAAGCGTTGGTCTCTATGATCCAAGTACAGTCTTTTTTCCGAATCTGACTATGGGACTTACGGGTTCGGTCAGATGAGCTCAGTTAGTTAAGGCTTTTGACTACGTTAGGAAAAAGTTATCCTGGTGGAATCGCCTGTGCTTTCCGGGCAAAGGAAGTTTTTTCCGGGTTCGGTTTTGGAAAAACCGATAGATTAGTCTCTTGTCCGGATATCCGTGGGCGAGGCCCTGAGTGTGGGACCCTGCCCCACGCAAGAAGTGCTACTTCCACTGCTAGCACCCCTGAAATTGTTGCGTGGTGGGGACAGGGATCTTACAAAGTCAAAGCAGAGAGAGTAAAAATGCCTGGGAAGTTACATCCATTAGACATCCCCTAGATGAAGTGGGAATGTATCAGTATGGATTTTATTACACTGGACTACCTTCAGTGCAATCAGGTTACAACTTCATCTTCGTGGTAGTTGATACCAAAGTTGCCCATCTGATTCTAGTAAAAGAAACCTACACTGCAGTGGATGTGGCCAGAGTGTTCCTCAAGGAAATCTTCAGATTGCATAGCCTACCCAGGAGAATAGTAAGTGATCGAGATCCCAAGTTCACATCGAGATTCTGGACTACATTTTTTGAAGCAGTAGGAACTTTCTTGGATCTCAACACAGCTTACCACCCCGAGATTGATGGTCAAATTGAAAGGGTGAAACAAGTAATCGAAGATATACTTCGGTCATGCTGTGTGGCAGGGAACCCAAGAAGTGGCTAAGCTATCTGCACATAGTCGAGTTTGCCTACAGTGCCTCTTATCACTAAAGCATCGGGATGAGCCCTTTCAAAGCTCTGTATGGACAAGACTGCCTAACACCATTAACTTGGTCCGACCCATTGATTAGGGTTGAGATGTCCAAACAGATGCTTGATGACATGGAGCAGCAAATGCAGTCAATCCGCAAAGATTTAAGAGTTGCCCAGGATAGACAAAAGCAGTATGCAGATAAGAAGAGGTCAGACAGAAAATTTGAAGAAGCAGATATGGTTTTCATTTGAGTACGCCCCAAAAGAAGTTCTCTATCTCTTGGGAAGTATAAGAAGTTATCCTCCAGATACTGTGGGCCATATCTGATTACAAAGAAAGTAGGTGACTTAGCCTATGAACTTCTTCTGCCTCTCATCTCTCAAAGTACATAATGTATTTCATGTCAGCTTATTTAAGAAATATGTACCGAGCCCGAATCATGTGCTTAATGATGAACTCTTAACTTCTTCAACCCAAGGACTGATGGAACTCCAACCTGAAGAAATCCTTGATGTTCAAGAGAAGGTTCTTAGGAACAGAATTCTGAGAGAATTATTAGTCAAATGGAAGTTCTATCCTTTTGAAGACGCCACTTGGGAGAAAGAAACCGAACTGATGCGGGATTACCCCCAGTTTGCGAGATGAGGACATTTCGCGTTTTTCAAGTGGGAGAGAATGTAAGATTCCTCCCCAACCCCTCCAGATGTCCAGTTTCTTCCCCTGTAATCAATCCCCTTTTCAAAATAATAAAAGATCTTGTTTCTACCTGTTTTGGCCTAGAGAGAGAAAATATTTTAGAGAGAGATAACTCAATTTTTAGATATCTTTGGATAGAAAAATATCCTTTCTTATTAAAATAAATTTCCCTGAAACAAAAGTTCAAAAAGAAGTTAATAAGGTGCATTAGAAATAAACTAGAATCTGCTCAAAAGTCCTTAGCCTAAGGGTCCATATTTTCTGAAAATTTTGGATTAAGGTTTTGAGGGACCAATAAGATTAATCCAAATGTAGGGAGGAGATAAATTGAATAAATAAAGAAAACCCCCCCAAAAATGAGTAAATACTCACATAAGATGAAGAGTGGACTGACCAAAGGAAACATTAAAAAAATGAAATTTCGACACCTCAGAGTGGGGATTCCCTCTCATGAAGGAGGCCCCTTTTTTCTCATCATTGCTTCCCAATTTTAAATCAATTAAGTGAGATATTTCATCTCTCCTCTCTCCTATTTCAAATCTAGTTCCAAACAGTAAGCTGAACAACTGACCCTGAACAAGTGACCCAAAAATGGTCAAAAATTGACCAAACTGATCTGGAAAATTCTAGAATCAGTTTGCTTAGTTTGAGGCTTACTTTTTCTTGTAAAAAAAAGCCTCCCCCTTTGTAAAAGATCAATAGTGTTTATGCACTGTTACTCTACTCCTACCCATACATTGAATTCACTTTATAATTCAATTGTTTTTAACTAAATCCTCTACAAAGAAATTGGTGGCAACTCTTGATCCAAACAAGAGTAGAACCCTTAATCCCTCAAGCCAAAGGAAAGCTCACAAAACTCCATGTAAGCTAAAAATTCTACTTTTTAAATTCAAATCTATGGTTTTCTGATTTCTTTGCTTTTTTTTAAAGTTGATCTTGATGTTATGACTTGATGAAAAGGCTACTCCCCTTCTCTTCCTTAAGAATTCAGTCTTTCTGATTCAAATTCAAATCTATGGTTTTCTGATTTCTTTGCTTTTTTTAAAAAAGTTGATCTTGATGTTATGCCTTGATGTAAAGGCTACCTCCCTTCTCTTCCTTAAGAATTCAGCCTTTCTTTATCCTAGATTGAGTAACAAATAAATTGATTAATTTTTTCTTATTGTTTACTCTCTAGAAAGTGAAAATTGAGTAGATTAGATTACTTTACTTCAAATTGGGATTAATTTTAAATTAAAATAAAATGTAAAAATTAAAAAATGGTCAGCCATACAAAGGAGGTTATGGTAAAATTTTCTTGAATTTTGTGGAAAATAAAGTTTATTTTTATGTTATTCTAAAAGAGTAATTCCCACCGTTTGTGCACTCTAAAAGAAATATTTTTATTTACTCCATGTACATATTCATCTATGAATATGCATGGGTATCATTGATATTAATTATTGATATTAATTATTGAAATTAATTTCTATGCATAGAAAGATGCGTATTAGATTTTTTTTTAAATTATAAAAGTGTTGTTTTTATTGAATTTAAATTCTATGCATATTGGAAATTCTTTTATTTATAAAAGTCTTATTTTCATTAGATTTAATTTCTATGCATGGAAAGATGCATAATAGAAATTATTTTATCATAAAAGTGTTATTTTCATTAGATTTAATTTCTATGCATGGAAAGATGCATAGTAGAATTTTTATTATTATAAAAGTGTTATTTTCATTAGATTTAATTTCTATGCATGGAAAGATGCATAATAGATTTTTTATTATTATAAAAGTGTTATTTTTATTAGATTTAATTTCTATGCATGGAAAGATGCATAATAGAAATTATTTTATCATAAAAGTGTTATTTTCATTAGATTTAATTTCTATGCATGGAAAGATGCATAATAGAAATTATTTTATTATAAAAGTGATATTTTCATTGAATTCAATTTCTATGCATGGAAAGATGCATAATAGAATTTTGTTTTATTATAAAAGTGTTATTTTCATTGAATTTAATTTCTATGCATGGAAAGATGCACAATAGAAATTTTTTTATTATAAAAGTGTTATTTTCATTGAATTTAATTTCTATGTATAGAAAGATGCATAATAGAAATTTTTTTATTAAAAAAGTGTTATTTTTATTGAATTTAATTTCTATGCATGGAAAGATGCATAATAGAAATTTTTTTATTATAAAAGTGTTATTTTCATTGAATTTGATTTCTATGCATGGAAAGATGCATAATAGAAATTGTTTTTATTATAAAAGTGTTATTTTCATTGAGTTTAATTTCTATGTACGGAAAGATGCATAACAGGAATTTTTATTATTATAAAAGTGTTATTTTCATTGAATTCAATTTCTATGCATGGAAAGATGCATAATGGAATTTTTTTTAATATAAAAGTGTTATTTTCATTGAAGTTAGATTTTATGCATAAATAGATGCATAAAGAAAGTTTTATATCAAAATTAGATTCTCTTTAATTCTATGTTTAATTTCCATGAATATTTGATAAATGAATAAGTAAATACTCTGAGAGAGAAATTTCTATCATTTCATATTCACTCGGATTGCAAAGAAAAAAATTCAGAAAATCTATCAGTCGGAATTTCAGATAAATGATTAATTTATTCCTCATCGAAATTCGTAATTTAGAAATCAGTTAAGTGAATATTCAATGAATGAAATTTAGTAAAATAGTAACTGAAATATCACCCCCTTTTTGAGAAAGATAGTTTAGGAAAAACCTTATCAGGCTTGAACCCAGAATCAGACTATGACCAAGACCAAACTCTTTCGTCAATTTCGAGGAAAGAAGATGTGACCAGTTTAGGAAAATACACTCAAATCTCCCACCAACTCTGAAACTTAGCTAAGACTCTTCGACTTGATCTGACAATCAAGGTTACAGAATTCGAGGAATTCTGTTTTGAAATTCAGTATTATGATTATGAAGTTTTGGGGATACTAATTTAAGATATACTTATTGTATTCAAAAGAAAATCAAACTGAAAACTTGCATAGAAACCCTGTTTTCTTAAAGGACTGTCTTACGCTAGAGGGAGCATTGGTTTATGTGTTTTTCTAAGGGAAGTTCTGTTGCAATAAATAACTGGCGCGGGGAGTGTTCAAAGGATGGCTCACGCAACAAACCCTGCCCAGGTCTTGACTAGCCTCGGTACGGTTAAAATGGTGTGCTTCTGGTACGATGGATGAGGGTCGATGAAGCGGTTCATGAGTGAAGTGCCACGACACCTAAGGAGGATCCTGGAGGGTTCTGACCAGGCGATGCACGGGCTTGCAGTGCCTAGGACACCCATGCATATGTCATGGAAGGTTTGTATGATGGACCAATGATTATTGTAATCTGTTTACTGGATCTCTTTTGTTGACCAGCTGGTCTCAACGGAGAGTCCAGGGTGATACTATTTTTTTTAAGAAACAAGGATTGGATGGAAATTTTGAGTTATGACATCTATAATCAATAACTGTTTGTCAATGGATTGTTTTATAAGTTAAAGTTTAAAGAGGAGTGTGTGCGTATCTGTATTTGAAAGAAAAAGTTAAGAAAGGCATTCAATTATGGATGGGTGAGTAATTGTCTGGTTCTACCAATTCCAGTGGTTGGGCGGTGGCTAACCCATGGGCCGGATGGGTAGGCTAGAATCAGTAGAGTTTTAATAATGAAATTGAATAATAGGAATACGCTTAGAACTCGAATAGTTAAATACTAGCGTGAAGACTTCTCAAATGAATAGATCAACGGCTGTGCCTGATTTGAGTTAGGAAAAAAGCATTGATTTCTTCAAGTTAAGTCTGTAATAGTTTTTCTTCTATCTGGTTTAATTAGGTGAAGGTTAGTTTAGTCTCTTGATCCCGTTAAAAAAGATGGAATCATCCCCATTTTTCAGGCAAGGGAAATTTTCTCGGCTTCGGTTTCAGAATGACCACCAGATTAGTATTGTGTTCGGACATTCAAGGGCAAGGCCTCGAGTGGGAAACCCTATCCCACGCAAGAGGAAGTTACTTCCACTGCTATCAATCAAGAATCCGGTGCACAGAGGGGACAGTGGGATCTCACAGCTAGTATCAGAGCGCTGTTGTAAACTTATGAAACAGCAGCAGAAATTGCCTAAAATTTTAAAGTAAATATGCGAAAAAAATGTTTGAAATGAATTCATAAATTGAATTGGATTTTTAGATGGATACCCAAAATCTGTCTAGCATTCTTGGACTTTCCCACAGTGAGGATATGATCGCCTTTGCCTTCAAAAATCTCATCAACTCTGCTATAACCCGAGAAAGCAGAGTGAGGCGGCTCGCTCGTCACTTTGAGGATCTATACTTCCCTGATCCTGTAGAGCGACGTCAGCACATGTGGTTCTCTGGAGGGCGATGTATTAACGTTAGTACCAATCAGCTTCAAAGACTTAGGCATAATATCTCTCTAGCCATGATCTTGATAAGGCTACTAGTTGTTCATTATGTCCAAATCTTTAATCATTTGCCTCGAAATTTTAGAAATTCTTGCTGAATTTTTACACTTCTAAGCCGCTTTATTCCTAGAAGTAGAATTATAGCACCCTTATCAGTGATGAATCGTGTATATCATAGCATGTCTCCATCGCTGTATCACCTTTTTATGCGTACCCTTATCAGTGATGAATCGTGTATATCATAGCATGTCTCCATCGCTGTATCACCTTTTTATGCGTACCCGATTGAGGCAGTGACTTTTGGAGCTGAGGCACTCTATGTATATATCAAAAACTTTTGATAATAAATGATGTTTTGCAAAAGATTCCAAATTGTTTTCGTGGTTGTAAATATTGGTTAATAAAAGTATCAGAGTGAAACTTGTTTTTAAGAATTATGATGGAATATTAAATTGTTTAAGAAATAAATCTCAAAAATTAAATAGTCATAAATCTGATGATGAAGTTAAGTTGACAAAAATCTCATTTTGTCAGAATCACGAGGCGCGCGGCCCGTGCTAGGTAGCCGGATCCTCTAACCGATGATGAAGAGTTAGATCCGGATGCTTGTAAAGCCCTGCACCGATCCCAACCTGGTCCATTCAAGGGTGAAGGGAAATAGATTAAAAATGGATTGAGGCAATGGAAGAGTACTTTGATGTAACCGGTTACAATGAGAGGAGCAAGATGGCTCTCGCTAGATTAAAAATTTTGGAAACGGCCAGGGTCGCATGGAGGAACCATTGCAAGATGAACCGTCTTGACTGAAATACCCAGATATGGTGAGATCTTAAAGCTTACCTCAGAAAGAGGTTCTGTCCTCCGGGCTTCTTGGAAACCAAAATGAATGAGTTCTTGGAGTTGAAGCAAGATAGCCGGACAATTGAAGAATACCGTTAGGCTTTTTCCCTTCTCCTCAAATATTCTCCACTTTTGGATGAAGAGCAGCTGATGGCTGGATTCATTCGAGGAATGAACGAGCCATTGCACACTTTAGTGAAAAATGCCAAACCAGTCTCAATGGCAGAAGCTGTCTCAGAATGGCAAAGGACTTTGCCAAGGAATTTGTTGTCAAGGTCCTGCCAAAGCCTGCACCCTCAAACTTTAAAAGGTTCCAAACCCCGGGAAGTGCTTCAAACTTTACTCCCCCAAAAAGAGGCAGCAAGGCCCAAATCAGAATCAAGATGCTGGTAGATTCAGAAGTGAAGGAAGACCCTTCCCTCAGAACACTTTCTCAGGAGCCCCACCTTTTTCAAGGACTCAGAGGGATGAGCTTAGAAGTGAGAACAGATGTTTTGGATGTCAAGGTTTCGGTCACTAGTTTAAAGACTGCCTGACTCCTGCCATGTCAAGGGGACAGGGAAGTCAAGGACCTAGAATGCAGAGACCAGCCCCTTCCTATCAATCAAATTAGGATCCGTCTCATCAAAATTAGGGCAATCCCATGAGGAATCCAGATTAGCCATCTGCCTCTGTACAGAGTAATCTCAGAACTCCCTCCCAGAACTGGGGTAAGTAAAGAGAAAGAGTTCCGCCCCAATCTGCAGTAGCTAGAGCAGTTATGATAGCAGAAGTAGTGGAAGAGGAAAGAGGCCAGATTTATGCTGCAATTGAGAACCAAGGACCAAATCGTCAATTCTCTGTCATCCATACTCTAGCTGAGTATAAGGGTAAGTCATTCAAACTTTTGATTGATTCAGGCAGTACTCATTCATTTATTTCCCCTAGATGCTTGCGTAAGCTAGTCTTAGATTAGAAATTAAGGAAACCTATGCAAGTTTAATTGGCCAGTGGGAAGATCCTTTTCACTCACCATGAGACAGATCATATTCAGTTTAATCTAGATGGGAATATAAGTGACTGTCAATTCAGAGTCCTACCTTTGGGAGTTTTTGACGGGATCCTTGGAATGGATTGGCTCCACAAAAATCAAGCCGATATTCATTGTCATAATGGAACCATTTCCTTCCGTGACCTTCACGGAAACAAAGTTCAAGGAACCAAAATTTCAGGATCCCCAGGTCTGCTATTAGGAAAAGCTTCTAAGTTATTGAAAGGACTTCGAAAGAAGTAGCTCATTTACGTTGTCAAAATGAATCCAGTAGACACTAAGTTAAAGGCTAAAGAATCAGAATGGTTAAGTGGGTATGATGATTTATTCCCAACAGGGCTAACAGAGATGCCTCCAATTTGAGAAGTAGATCATGTGATAGAATTGACCCTCGGAGCTCAGCCAGTAGCCCAACGCATGTATAGAATGCCAGTCCCTGAAGCCATTGAACTCAAGGAACAGCTTAGGCAGCTGTTAGAACAAGGGTTTGTAAGATCCAGTGTTTCACCTTGGGGAGCGCCAGTTCTCTTTTAGAAAAAAAAAGATGGAACGCTGACTCTGTGTGGATTACAGAGGTCTCAATCAGCTGACAGTTAAGAATAATTATCCTATCCCAAAATTGATGAGCTTCTGGACAGGCGATCTTCACAAAGATAGATCTCAAATCAAGGTATTACTAGATCAGGATTAATGAGCAAGATATCCCAAAGACAGCCATCAATACTCGATATGGGCACTATGAATTTACAGTCATGCCCTAGCTACATTCAATCGCCTAATGCAGCAGGACATTCTCATAGAATACTTGGATGATTTTGTTCTTGTTTTCTTTGATGATATTCTGATTTACTTAAAGAATGCAACTGACCATGAAGCTCACGTCCGAAAAGTTCTTGAGATTCTAAGGAAGCACCAACTCTTTGCAGAAAAGAGCAAATGCACTTTGTCTGTCGAGACCATGTTGAATACTTGGGCTTTCTGGTATCCAAAGACGGAATTTCTCCAGACTCCGCAAAAGTCCAAGCAGTCATAGATTGGCCTGAACCAAAGACAGTGAAAGAAGTCAGAGGATTCTTGGGATTAACTGGTTGGTATAGAATTTTTATACCTAAGTATGCTCTTATAGCTTCCCTCTTGACTAATCTTCTCAAGAAGAATACCCCGTTTCAATGGACTGCCAGGTGTGAGAGCTCTTTTGATAAGTTGAAGACTGCCTTGGTAACCAATCTCGTTCTGAAATTGCTAGATTTCTCTCTACCCTTTGAGGTAGTGAACTGATGCCAGTGGTTTTGCCCTGGGAGGTGCACTCATGCAAGAAGGTCATGTAGTGGCCTATGAATCCCGAAAACTATGAGGTATGCATGAGAGAAATTATGCTGTCCACGACCTGGAGCTACTTTCAGTAGTATATGCCCTGAAGTTGTGGAGACATTAGCTTAAAGTGGATCTTCACTCAGAAGGACCTCAACATGTGCCAAAGAAGGTGGATGCAGACCCTTCAGGAATTTGATTTTGAAATCAAGTACCGCCCAGGCAAAAAAAATGTGGTAGCAGATGCCCTCAGCAGAAAATCCTCCTTGCTTGCAATCACAGTGGTGTTGAATCCATTGATAATTGAAGCAAGAGAGAAGATCCCTTGCTTAAGCTTGTGGGTTAGTAGATGCACGCTTATGGGTTTGCTAGCATTAGGGAAAGCTAAGATTTAATCAATGTTTGAATGGGATTAAGAGATTGCCATGCATTGCTTGTTCTCTTGATTAGTGTAGTGGGTTTAAGGGATTGAGAGATTGATTGAGGTGTTAAATGGTTGAATCGTTAAGTGGTGGTTCATGTATGTGAGCTCTTCCGCAAGGGATAAGCCTTCATGCACTAATCGGGTCGAGTCCTCGGATTGACATTGTGTTTCTCAACACATTTGTTGATCGGTAGTACTCTATGAGCACTATATTGCACGGTAGAGAGAACCGCTCTTCAATGGCGCCGCTACCGGGGAAAGAGTGCCTACATTAGTTGAGCAGCATACACACACTACCACTCCTTGTTAAGCTCCAATGGGTTGCAAAACCATTGGATAGGAGAGCAGGCTTTGGGACTAATTTTGGTATTTATTTAAGACTAATCTTTTGTTAAATTCTCTTTATTGTCTTGCAATTTGAGTGCGATTGGCTAGCTACGCCTCTCCCATGAGGTCAGGATAAGGATTCAACACATGGGAAGAATTGGAGGTAGGCGCTAAACTTGCCAATTTCAATTTGTGTGCGAAAGAGAGAGGCCTGATTTGCATTTCTGTCATCCTGTTTGAGGATAATTTTTGCTGTCTGAGGTTAATTTTTACAGTTTTAATTTTTTGCATGTTTGTTTTATTTTCTGTTCTTAGCTTAGTTTTCTGCATCTTTAATTTTGTGCATTTTAGTTCTCTGTTAAACCTGCACTTGTAGAGAAATTGAAATCTGTACACACCTGTAGAGAAACTGAAATTTGTGCATTTCGAATTTCCTGCAAATCTCACAGCTGCACACTCATTGAGTTCCCTGTCACACGCATTGAATTCGCTGCAGATCTCATAGCTGCACACGCATTGAGTTCACTGCACACGTATTGAGCACGCACTTCAAAAAAAAGAAAAAAATAAATAAATAAAAAGGCGGCTGTGCGTGAACAGCGCACCGTGCGGAGAGACCCACAAACCGCACCATAAAGACCGCCACCGCACTGGATAAAGGGGTGCAAAAAAAAAGAGTCTGAAAAATTTTTCATTTTCTAGCACAAAAAATTGGGAGGTTTTCTAACTTTTTGAGAGGAGTTAGAAAACACCCATCGTCAAAATTTTGGTCCTGGAACCATTTTCCCATAGTGAGTTCATTATGGAAAACTAGTAAATTTTAGGCGATTTTTGATCCTAAAAAATACGCTATTTTTTTGGCCTAATGTGTTTGAGGGGGTTCAAAATGGGTTCTAGAAAAGTTTGAGCCAACTTGAAAATTTTTGGATTTTTTTTGAAAAAAATAAAAAATAATAATTAAAAAAATAAATTTATATAAAAAAACCAAACTTAAAATTTTACCTTATGCACTTGCAGTCGAGACGTCATATAGACACTGCCATAGGGTCTAGGGCACCTTGTAAAGTGCCTACGTAACAAAGTGGGACCCAATCGGTAGGAAATTTGACAGATATTGCTGAAACCTTTTCCGAATCCCAATCTGATACCCTTTCCAGGACAACTAGCTCATTGTCTATGGACAATCTAGGGCCATGAAATAGTCATTCCTTAGTCCCAAATAGGACACCCACAAGATCTTTTAATCCATTTGAAGCTAACATCAGGGGGTTACCACTCAATGTGAGACTTCAATATGTCTACATGAATGATCAAGGAGCTGAGATCTTTAGGGGTCCACAACAACGGTATCTCGTTAAGATTGCAGACTTTTTCTCAGAGCTTGATAGAGCACCTCTAGTCAATGACCAGGGTAACATGTACATGGGCAGAGATGGTGTTTGCCTGCGAATTCACCTATCATCTAGAGAATGTAGACAAATTAGGAGAACTCTCTAAGAGTGAGCTCCTAGACTTATCGAAGCCTTCCGGAGCATGGGAGTCTAGAGATGATTGGCTCATTGAGCCGAACATGCCTGGACCATCCAATGCCCAGTACTCAAAGCCATCCATAGAGCCATCCATAGAT
Source organism: Cibotium barometz (assembly GCF_041138505.1). NCBI lineage: Eukaryota > Viridiplantae > Streptophyta > Polypodiopsida > Cyatheales > Cibotiaceae > Cibotium > Cibotium barometz. The sequence goes on from NC_141098.1 coordinate 33,071,649, forward strand.
GATTTACTTTTTGTAGATCTAAATTTGGAAAGGGACAGGAAAGGCAAGAGCAAAATGGATCAGGGGGCTGAGAACCAATGGGAGTTTGTACGACAAATTCTAGTGACAAAGGTCTTTCAGGATGACCGACTTCAAGAGGTCTATAAGGACTCTTTAGAAGGATATTATGCCACAACGCGATTGCCAGAGCTAGATCTTCCTCTAGCACTTGTGGTGGTAGTCGAGAAGCTTGCAGGATACAAGAACCGAATCGTTGATAAATGGGCCAATGAATACCGAACCTTAGATTGGAAGGAGATTCGTGAGCTCACGTGGAGAGGACAACCATTATTCATGGAAGTGTTCTCAACTAATACAGCTAAACCAGGAGAGACAGCCTTTCTTGGAGAAACTGTTGCTCCTCCCCTACGAGAGTTCACTAGAGAGGGACCCTCAACATCAAAGTGGACCACTGCAAGTAGCCCGACTCTAGCACCAAGATATTATCCTACACCAAAAGTGCGACCACAGATCACACCACAACAATGTTTCTCTCACTATGACAATCGGAGGGTAGGGGAGCCAACTCGGCCTCCCATAAATGCACCTCCTGAAATGCGGGTAACAAGATCTTTGGAGGGGGTTGGTGAGGCAGGTAATAGGGGACCCACACCAATTTGGGATGCATATGGACCACCTTACCAAAGAGAGGAACCACTGAGAGTGAGAGGCCGTAGGCCCGATGATGAGTATTCAAGACGAGTAAGGCCATCAACTCTTCAGAAACTGGTAAAGAAGTACGAAGGGTCGGGAGATCCATATGACCATGTAGCAGCATTTAGGCAAGCAGTTCGAGCTGAGCAAGTGACTGACAAGCATATGCAAATTGAAGGATTTGGGCTCTCTTGAGGGAAAGGCCCTTGCTTGGTTTCAGGCACTAGAGGCTTCAGACAAATCTTCTTTACGAGTTTTGGAAGAGAGATTCATTGATGCTTTTTCCTTAATGGGAATTCAGCATGACACAGTAGCAAACATCTACTCATTCAAGCAAGGCGAGACTGCGAGTACACTGGCACACTTGGCCCTCTGCCAATTCTAAATGAGGTACTCACAGTCCTGTTCTATGAAGCTCTTTATGTATAACTCATGTTGAGTCTTTAAAGGTGAAAGTTTTGATATGCTGGCTTCACCATGAGCGAAAAGCATTCCTCCAAATGAGGTTTTGAGAGACTAATTTAATTTTGTAAGGGAATTATCGAATTCCTCACGTGCTTTCTTAACTGCATAATTCGTGCAATCTATCTCTAATGAATCTTCTATAGAGAGTATGTCTTCGTCTTGAAAGCGTGAGCGATACTCCTCTTGGTTTTGTATTTTGGTTACTTTTTTAGGATTTGAATTATGAGGTTCAATCACAACGAGTGATCCTGTAAGACACTCAACCATGCTACGCATGCTCTTCTGAGCTTACTTTTTGCTTTTTGCATATGTAATGTGATCATGATTTCAATTTGGGGTAGTTGGGCGGGTTCTAGTTTCTTGATTGGTCTAGGAGGTGCACTGAGTGAAGAGTCAGAATTTGTTTCATCCTCACTTAGTGACATACTAGAACATGTTTCATCTTCTGACTTTCTTTGGATCGTCAGTTTTTCATTATGTTTGTCCATGCGACAAGGTTGAATTCTGTTTTTTGTATCTGGTGTCACACATGTGGGTGTTGTTATTTGTTTGGTGGCCTTTGAGGTGGACGCTTTTGCATCATGTGTGTATCTTTTATCTCTTTTGGGTTTATGTCCTCCAAATACTCCTTTTCCTTGTCCTCTTTTTCAACCTTGGTTTCGATAGTTTGTTGTCCCTTGTTTTTCTTGGATTTAGAAGGTTTTGTTTTCTGTTTTGGGTTCTTCTTTAAATCATGTTCTTCTACCCATGTTAAGGTATTTTCTTTTGCGTTCATTTTGATCGTTTCTTGTGCCTTGGCTTGTAAGCGTGTAAGCACATTCAAGGGTACCATGGACAATGGCCTGTTTTGTACACTTAAGATGTTAAGAGTTGTATTTTTTGAGACAAGTTGCATTGAAACAACTCGTCTTGGGCAATCTTGGAACATGTGATCAATGCCACATCGTTCACACATGGGTTGCATAGTGTTAGTGACTATGGGCATAGAAGTATTGCAAACTGTGTAGTCTTCCACTTTGTGAGGTCCACGACAGCAAGCACTGAAGTGTTTGATTAATTGCTTCCTGAGAGCAATTTCTACTCTTTGGACTGTTTCTGTTTGGTGCATGGAAGATGAGAGTTTTGAGTCAATTTTTAATGAATTGGGACACTTTGTAGTATCATGACCAAAGGATTTACAATATATGTAGTACAGAAAGATAGAAGCCTTGTATGCACAATGTGGCATTGAATACAAGGCATTTTGCTCCTCACTTATAGAGGCATTAAGGATGGCTGATTTTGAAGGATCTCATTCTCTCTTAGAGATGTTGGTTGTAAGCTTTTAAGCAAGGCTGCATAGAATTTAGGGAATTATAATTCCATGATCAATCCTTCTTTGCCATTGCTTCACTTGGTTTAGATGAGGAACATCGCGTAGCATGATCATCTTCTAGCATGTTGTTATCTAAATGTACTGCTTCTTTACAACATTGATCGAATGTTTAAGGGTTGGATAGAATGATCAAGTTTTGTAAGCTATTATTCTTTAAGTCCATCATGAAACATCTCTTCAATTGAGAATCGTGTGAGTCCAAGAGTTTTATCCGAATGATAAAGTCTCTAATGGTTTCATTTGGTTTACACTCAATTGAATAGAGTTCTTTCACTGCACTCCACTGATCACCTTGTCTTAAAAAGACATGGATAAAGGCTGACTTTAAGGTTCTGAAGTTGTTCTTGATCGCCAGCATCAATGTGATGAACCATTGACTAGATTTTCCCTCTAAGCATATGTTCAATGTATGTACCTTGGTGGGGTAGTTTGGAATTCCAAAGGCTTCACATCGTTGTTCAAACATTTGTATAACTTGAATAGGAATAGTTGTGCCATCGTATTTGCCCATAATTTTGGAAATCTATATGGCCATATGAGTCATCCAGACTATATGTGAGTGCTCTTGTGGGTAGGGACTCACTCAGTCCTTAGGAAATCCCCTTCCTAGACTAGTCATTATATCTAATTAGCACTAGTTTGGTACCAAAAAAGGAAGATGCAAATAAAATGCTACTTGCGCTAGGAAAGACATATTTAAAATCCCTCTTGAGGAGTTTGAATATGTGACCTAGTGTGTCTTTAAAAAATGTAACCTTGCAATTTGGATGCTGGCACGATAAGGAATTACACCTATAAATAGGACTTGCATGAGACTACAACTCAGGTTTGAGAAAACCGCCTTATAAGCTTAGAGAAAAAAATCACTAAGCCCCGTGAAAAATTCCAAGTAATTATTTCATATTTGTGTCAAAGATTTTGCTAAGTTTCACATGAAATAAAATTCAATTGAGAGTGTCTAAAATAGATTGAAGTTGTGTGTGTTTGATACACCACTTTTTAGCATCCATTTGTATCCAAACCAATACATGGTTTTAATGTGTTTGCAAGTTTTTTAAGGTGATACAATGCTTACTCTATCCATTGAGATCTTAAAGTTATATGTAAAAGCCCCTTAGTAAGCTACAAATATTAATTGTTTCAAAATGTCAAAATTGCACACAACAAAAATTCTGGATTTAGATTCTTGAGTCACACGCATTACATTCCTTAGTAAACTTGCAACATTTTTTCTGTATAGAATAATTCCGCTAAGGTACATTGTACAAACATAATTTGGGCACCTAAAACCTTTGTTTCATGGTTGTTGAGAGAGAATTTAGAAATTTTGAAAAATATAGCACGATTGAAAATCTAAGATAGTGCTCAAGTAGTAAGATTTACTTGAGCTTGGGACCCCAAAAATATGTATTAACTTGGTTTTGAACACACCAGATTGAGTTGTAAAAGGGTAGACACTGCCCTTGAATATTGAAATTCGATCAAGAGGTAAGACCCCCTTCACATCACCATGAGTACAGCACAGGAAATAGCCAAATTTAATGGGGAGCAGTTTTACACATGGCAGACAAAAACCATGTATTTGCTCATGAGGAAAAATTTGTGGGGATTAGTTGAAGGGAGAGATGAATGCCCAGAGAGAGGGAAAAATGAGTGGAAGAGCAGGAATGAAAAAGCATTGGGACTTATTGCACTCAGTTTAAATGATGAAATCATTCATCACATCACAGTCATCACATCACAGGGATACAATGGGCAAAAGATGCATGGGATGAAAATAAATTATTTGGTACATAAGCAAAATATTCAAAGATAAATCTGTTAATGCAATTCTACAAATTGGACATGAAGGAAAGTGAACCTTTAATCACACACTTGAATGAATATAAAAGCACTAAGCAACAGCTGGCAGCTACTATTGGCAAAAAGGTAGAAGATGATGAGGCACTAGTAGTGCTTCTGAAGAGTGTGGACAAAGGTGATTATAAAAACATTGTAGCAACACCAAAGAATGTACTTGAATTGAAGCTACACGAGATAGAAGCAGCTCTACTAGAGCAAGAGAGCAGAGGTAAAGAGAAGAAATGGCTCGACTCAACAGCAGGAGAAGAAAAAGCATTCTTCACCCGAGGAGGATTCTCTCAAGAACGAGGACGAGGAAGAGGCAGAGTAGGAGGGAGGACCTTCACTTGACACAAATAAGGAAAGCCAGGACACATGGCGAGAGACTGCTACAGCAAACCCACTGGAGAAGGAACGACATCAGCAAACTTCATGGAGGCTCCAAAGGAAGTGGAGTCGGATCATCTTTTCTGAGAGAGAGTGAGAGAGAGAGAGAGAGAGACCACAACCCAATGTAACCTGCCCCAACAAAGTAAAACCACCTCTGAGCCAGCGGATGATGTCGGCCACGTGGTAGATAGATGTATGTGTGAGCACTTTAGTCAAGGTCGCAGGCACTTATAGTAGCCTTGGACACATAGAGAGAGAGAGTGTCAAGGACTATGTAGTTTAGGGACTTGAGGCACTGGTCGCGGACTGTCAAACAAGAAAGAAACTTGATATAGGGTCCAGGTGTGCTAAGATAACTTGAGGGGAGGAGTAGACACTAGTCACGGACTATCAAGTAAGGGGAGGCAAACTTGGTATAGGGTCTAGGTGTACTAGGAGTATTCACTCGAGGGGAGGTGTTGAAAATACAAGTGAATAGGATGTGTGCGGGAACAAGCCCTTGGTTAGAGGCTGTAAAAGAGAAGATGTAAATGTGAAAGAACCTGTGAAAAGGTGAGAAGAATCTATTGGGAGAGAATAAAGGGTAGCATGAGAAGATTTAGGAAGTGTGGAGATATTCTGGGAAGTGTGGAGATATTCTGGGAAAAGTGAAGAGGTGGATAGAATCACGGAAAAGAGGTGGAGTGAATCATGGAGAAATTAGTGGGATTTGATGCTTGATGTAAACTCTATAAATTGAGGCATTTTCCTAATGAGAATTTGGTGGTTTTTGAGTATCCATGCCTACATTAATCTATTTGTTAATTACCCACTAATTATTTAATTATATCACTTTGTTAATGATGTTGATTCTAGTGTTTGATCCACCATAGCTCCACAATGCCCTAATTTCAACAAATTTTGTGCAGTGGACCATCATGATGACCCTATTGCTAGCAAAGCACAGTGGTGCTTGGGCAGCAAAACAGTCCATTTATGCCCCAAGATCAAATTTGCTTCCAAGTAAGGGGGTTAGTTTCAATATACATTGTATGTTCAAAGTACCCCAAACATGGCATGTTCAAGTCCTGTGTAAAGGGAATTCTTTTAGGATGAGTCATGAGTGTTGGTTGACCTAACAAATCCTATAACTCGAGGGTCATGAGATTGTGTTCTCGTGTTGGATAAAACTGTGCTTGAGCTGTTGTGATTTTTTTTGAAATTTCCAATCCAACGAAAATCCTAGGGATTTTTCAGTAAGATACGTTGGAAGTTCCAGCTCCTCCAAGGTCTCTTCCTCCCATAAAATAGCAATTGTACAATGCCTGTAGGAGTGTTCAAGGTGGCTGTTTGCATGGATTCATCAGTTGAATACAACAAGTCCTTATCCAAGTAAATTCCACCAAGGAAGACATCATACTCAAGGGAATCTAGGAGAACATGGAATGTAAATTTCACATCTCCACCAATTATTTGTGTAACATAGCTAAAATGACTGAGAACTTCATTGTTTTGGCCATTGTCTCTTCTTGCAAGACCATTGTCAATAGGGATGAGTTTAGGTTGTCCCAATGACACCCAAGTGTCTATTGTATGATGTTATGACTAGCTCAAGGGATAATCAATGCGCATTTGCTCTTAATATCATTGCCTATAGGGAAATCCAACCATATCATGACAGAATGTTCAAGAGGAACCCTGGATGTTTCATTTTTTGTTTCAGCCTTCAGATCCCATTTCTGTTTCTCATTCCCATTCACTTTCGTCTTCTTTTTGGCTCTCAACGTTTTCAAGAGTACCTAATGTGTACATTGGCACACTTGGTCCTTTGACAATTCTAAATGAGGTCTTTTTGGAAACTTGTGAATCCTCACAGTCTCGCTCTATGGAGCTCTTTATGTCTTGTTATAACTCATGTTAAACCCTTAAAGGTGCAAGTGCTGATGTTTTGCTGGCTTTACCATGAGAGAAGAGCATTCCTCCAAATGAGGTTTTGAGAGACTACTTTAATTTCGTAAGGGATTCATTGAATTCCTCACATGCTTTCTTAACCGCATAATTCATGCAATCTGTCTCTATAATGACTCTTCTGTAGAGAGTATGTCTTCCTCTTGAAAGGGGAAGTGGTACTCCTCCGCATTTTGTATTCTGGTTTCTTTTTTAGGATTAGCATTATGAGGTTCAATCACAAAACCAGTGATCATGTAAGATACTTAACCATGCTAAGAATGCTCTCTTGCGCTTGCTTTTTACATTCCGCATATGTTATATGATCATGATTTTCAATTTGGGGTGGTTGGGTGGGTTCTAGTTTCTTGATTGGTCTATTAAGTACACTTAGTGAGATGAATCAAAACTTGTTTCATCTTCACTAAGTGATGTACGAGAACTTGTTTCATCTTCTGACTTTCTTTGGATTGTCAGTTTTTCATTACGTTTACCCATATGCGATGAGATCGAATTTTCTTTTGGTCTTTTGTATCGCACATATGGGTTTTGTGGTTTGTGTGGTGGCTTTTGAGGTGGATGCTTCTGCATCATGTGTATCTTTTGGCTCTTTTGGGTTTATGTCCTACACAGGCTTCTTTTCCTTGTCCTCTTTTTCAAACTTGGTTTCAATAGTTTGTTGTTCCTTGTTTTTCTTGGGTTTAGAAGGTTTTGTTTTCTCTTTTAGGTTCTTCTTTAAAACATGTTCTTCTATCCATTTCGAGGTATTGTCTTTTGTATTCTTTTTTATTTTTTCTCGTGCCTTGGCTTGTAAGTGTGTAAGCACATTCAAGGGTACTATGGACAATTTCCTGTTTTGTACACTTAAGATGTTAAGAGTTGTATTTTGTGAGACAAGTTGCATTGAAGGAACTCATCTTGGGAAATCTTGGAACATGTGATCAATGCCACATCGTTCACACATGGGTTGCAAAGTGTCAATGACTATGGGCATGGAAGTATTCCAAACTATGCAGTCTGCCACTTTGTGAGATCCACGACAATAGAAACACTGAAGTATTCGATTAAGTGCCTCTTGAGCGGTTTCTACCCTTTGGACTATTTCTGTTTGGTTCATGGGAGATGGGGGTTATGAGTCAATTGTCGATGAATTGGGACACTTTGTAGTATCATGATCAAAGAATTGACAATATATGTAGTACAAAATGACAGGTGCCTTGTATGCATAATGGAGATTGCAATGGTCATAGTGATTACACTTAACACAAGGCATTTCGCTCCTCACTATAAAGGCATTAAGGATGGTTGATTTTGAACGATCTCATCCTCTCTTAGAGATGTTAGTTGTAAGCTTTTAATAAAGACTACATAGAATTCAGGGAATGATAATTCCGAGATCAATCTTTCTTTTGCCATTGCTTCACTTGGTTTAGATGAGGAACATCATGTACAATGATCATCTTCTTGTCATCTAGACGTACTTCTTCTTTACAACATTGATCGAATGTTTTCAGGTTGGATAGAACGATCAAGTTTTGTAAGCTATTATTTTTTAAGCCAATCATGAAACATCTCTTCAATTGAAAATCGTTTAATTTTTCCCATGACTCACATTGTGAGTCCAAGAGTTTTATCCAAAGGATAAAGTCTCTAATGATTTCATTTGGTTTACGCTCAATTGAATAGAGTTCTTTCACTGCACTCCACCGATCACCTTGTCTTGAAAAACCATGGATAAAGGTTGTTTTCAAGGTTTTGAAATTGGTCTTGATCGCTGGCATCAATGTGATGAACCATCCACTAGATTTTCCCTCTAAGTATAGGCTCAAAGCATGTACCTTGGTGGGGCAGTTTGGATGTCCAAAGGCTTCACATTGCTGTTCAAACATTTGTATCGTATTTAACCATAATTTTGGAAATCTGTACGGCCATATTTTGTATGAGTCATCACTGAGGCCGTATGTGAGTGCTCTTGTGGGTAGGGACTCACTCAATCCTTGGGCAACCCCCCTTCCTAGACTAGTCAGTATATCTAAGGTGTGGGCATCCAGGGGTTGAAAAGGGTTGGTACCTATAAGATTGGTAGGAATGTTAGCTAAAGGACCAAAGCTTGGTGGGACTGAAGTGACGGGGTTGTAAAACCCGATGACACGCTTGTTGTAGGCATGGCCAATGGTATTGGGAGTTGCACTTAGGGCATAGATCTCAATGGCTCGAAGATGTCAGCCATTGGGTTTAATGAGGGTGTCAGCCCATGTAGTCCCTCTATCATTGCCATATCTGATTGCCTAATTGCTCCTTAATGAGCAAGCACATGTGTTTTCTTTTTGGGATTTTATATTTTCTCACAGCCTGGTACAACCTCAAGAGGCCTGGCATTTTCTTTGTTGGGTCAAATGAGTGTCCGTTTGCCCTAATTAGCTTAGGCGCTATATGCACATGAATGACCTCTTAGAGATATTTTTCCAAAAAAAGTGCATGCCGGTAACTTACCAGATGGAAGAGGTCCTAAAACCTATTTTCCATACTATCTCAAGATGAAAAACAATTCTGGGAATTTTTTTCCTATTTTGCAGCACGTTTTTTAGGGTGTTCTAAAAGGAATTTTGAAAAACTTCATGAGAGAGTTGTAGTATTTATATATGAGTCATTCGTGATTTTGTTGTTTAGACCCTCAAAAGTAGCCTGAATATGGTTCGAAGTCATTTTCGTGCTGTTTTTGCATTTTTTTTGTGCTTTTCGGGCTACTTTTTACCTCGATTTTCGGGTTGAATTTTGAGGCTACCGATCGGAGGCCAAAACGATCGAGTTTGACTTTGGACGGTGAAGACCAAAGTTGAAGAGCTCGATGCCGACTTTCTTATGAGCCTTAGAGCACCTTCATCAAATTCATGGTTTAGGAGAGACGAGCCTCCAAATAGGGGTGTTTTCTAGAGGTAAAAAATAACCTGACGAAACTCCTTTCACGCCGTGAACTAGCAGGGGTGTAGTTCATGGCGTGAAGCGGAACTTCATGAATTTTATCAATTTTGATTTATTTATTTATTGTCGATGGACCCCCTTTCACATTGTGAACTAGCAGGGTGCAATTCACGGCATGAAGCTAACCATGAACTTTATCAATTTTGATTTTTTTAAATGTCGTGAAATGCCTAGTGTTTCATGCCGTGAACCGAAGTTCGCGAAAAAATTAAATCTGATTTTTTTAAAGGCATGAACCTTGTTTCATGTCATGAAATGCCTAGTGTTTCACGCCGTGAACCGAAGTTCGCAAAAAAATTAAATCTGATTTTTTTAAATGTCGTGAAATGCCTAGTGTTTCACGCCGTGAACCGAAGTTCGCGAAAAAATTAAATCTGATTTTTTTAAAGGCATGAACCTTGTTTCATGCCGTGAACTCCATGGACTTCACAAAAAAATTAACTCTGTTTTTTTTTGGGCATGGACCTTATTTCACGCTGTGAAACACTTTGTGTTTCACGCTATGAATGAACTGGACTTTATGAAAAAATTAAATCTATTTTTTTATAGTGTGAACCTTGTTTCATGCCATGAAACCTTAAGGCATGAGTGTAGAAAATGATTCACACGTGAGCCATTTTCTTTATTTTCATTTTTTGGGCGTAACCTTGTTTCACACCATGAAACCTTATAGCGTGAAAGTGCAGAAAATGGTTCACACGTGAACCATTTTTTTGATTTTTTTTGGGAGTCTGATGTGAAATATGAATTTCTTTGTTTGGGGGAGGGGGGATATTTTATGAATTTAAAATTAAGGAGATATTAGCATTTTTCCTAAAAGGTAAGTGGGAATAAAAAATGTCAACTTTTTTATGACACCCCTTACACCCTTCATAAATGACCCCAAAATGGACAATTTGACAACTCATGAGCATCTACTCATTGAATGCTCATTATCCTTAATGATTAATTTAAAAAAGTGAAAGAATTAATCAAAGATTAATCCTTTCACTAATCTTTTCCTCTTTTACACTAATCAAAGACTAATTAATCACTAATTAAGCACATCTTTTTCTCTTTTACACTAATCAAAGACTAATTAATCACTAATTCTTAATTAATTCACACAATTAAGCACATCATTGGATAGAGCAAGGGAATGCTAATCTATATACATTAACAAATGTGTAAATTAATCTAAAATAGGAGATTAATGAGACTCTTAATTTTGGTCTCCTCTTTTAAGGTGAAATTAAGTAAAGAGAGTCAAATTCCTCTAATTGATGAAGAAATTGATGTAGTTAAGTGTTTTGATGCATCTAGATGCTCTCAAAACACTAATTTTGACTGCTTTATGGTTTTGAGAAATGTTTTGAAGGATTAAGCTACTTATAATGCTTGCTAACACTCTAATGCAAACAATTTCAACAAAAAACACATAAATTAAGCTAAGATTAATGGTTTTAATTATATGTTTAATACTAAAGAGAGCTAACATGCACTAATTTTGACTGCTTTATGGTTTTGAGAAATGTTTTGAAGGATTAAGCTACTTATAATGCTTGCTAACACTCTAATGTAAAAATTTCAACAAAAAACACATAAATTAAGCTAAAATTAATGGTTTTAATTATATGTTTAATACTAAAGAGAGTTAACATGCACTAACAATTACATTCTAATGCATTGTTTTATCCAATGGATGTAAACTAAGCCTAATACAAACTATGTGCAAGCCCTATGAACATTAAATACCACATTAACGACAAATTAAGTTAAAAATTAAGCAAAAGCATCCTTTACAAAAACAAAAAAGAGAGCTATTCTACACCAAATCACACACAAATCATCACCAATTCCACATATTTTTCATGGTGGAAACCCATTAATCAAGATAATGGGCAATGGATAATGCGTACATTAGAGAAAAACTGATGGAAAAATCTAAGGGATGGCTCCCCGACAGCGGTACCAAAGATGTTATGGCCCATCCTAACCCTCCTTGAAACACATCCAACAAGAGATTACCTGGTTAACCGTAACTGTCATGAGGATCTTCTAAGCTCTACAACTCCTTGAGGTCTCCAAGCTCTACAACTCCTTGAGAAGCAATTCCACCGTGCCTCCCATCGAGCATTGTCACACCGCCCGTGTTGCAGTACTGGTACTTGTCCCCCCTCTCACCTCACTTCACTCTCACATACACTCACTAGCATGCATTAGGGAGAGATATTAGCAAGAGCAAGACTCAATTGCACAATGGGAGAGTATCTTGTATTATGAGAGATATTCACTTAAATACATGGCCATAAGTGTTCACATTCACTTAAACTATGGCCAGCTGGGCACTTTAGGCTCATAAGAGGCCTAATGCTATTACAATGACTACTCTCATAATATATCCACCATGAAGTACATCACTTGGGACTTTAGGCTCATAAGAGCATAATGCTATTACAATGACTACTCTCATAATATATCCACCATGAAGTACATCACTTGGGACTTCATCCTAACTTGCTACCACACGCTCTTGAAATGGGAATCACCATAAATACTCTATCACACCATTACGGGCGCCTATTCTAGTTGTAGCTTTGGACACCATTGCTTCATATCTTGAATGTGTACTTTTTCTAGCACTTCTCCTTTGTGCCCTGTTCTGGAATATCCCCCGCTTCCCTTTGCTTCTGTTTTTTCCCTCACGCCTGTACTTTTTCCAGCCTGCTCCCCTACTTGTTCTGCCTCGGCAAATCCAGCCTATATTATCCCAGCACTGGCTTTTTTACGCTTCAGCACTTGGGTTCTTTTCTTCTATTTTGCCTCAGCCTACTGAATTTCCCCCCTTATATCATAGCCCGCCTTTTGTTTCCCTTTTATCAATGTCTCAAGATCCTCTACCTAAAGCGTATGCCCGAAAGGATAGGCCTCTGATGCAAAAAGATGGCAGACTAACAATCCCTTTGATTCTGGGTCTGACCCCAATGAGGCTCAGTATGTTTATGATGTGTTGTAAGAAGAATTTCAGCACAGTCAGAATGAATGGGCCTTACATGTTCCTACAGTTAAGTACAAGCTCAAGCTGCCTTCTCTGATTACACCGCTAAAGAAATTGTCTCAGACGGTGGTCATCATCTTCTTCCCCGGCAAACTTCCCTGTGCGACGAGTGATGTGGCCCAATGGATCAAAGCGTTGCTGGGGGGGCTATTTTGTGGAAGGTGTTTATTTTGCTTTGCGTTCTATAAGGTCCATCTTACAGATGCATCTTATAAGCAAAAGCTCCTTGAATGCTCTCCCCTCTTCTTTGGCAGACAAATGGTGCACGCTATTCCTTGGTCTCCCAATAAAGATTATCAGAGTTTGATCAGACATCATTGCCCAGTATGGGTGGAGGTGGTAAATTTCCCTGACTACATGCATGATGAACTTCCGGGCTTAGCCTCATCTCTTGGCTAGGTCATATGCCCCCCTCGGCCTACAGGCAATCGAAACAGATTTTGCATTCTCTGGGACAATGACATCCCCACCCCTCCCTCTATTGCAGTAGAGGTTGAGGGAATTCATCTGGGGGAAAAGTTTGCAAGAGCATAATCAGCACTCCCTTGCTGGTCAGCAAGCTTCTTTTGTCGGATATGACATATTCTGTGCAGGCATGGCAAAATTCTCTAGAGTATGCATACTGGTCAAACATGACTTGCATCCACTTTTGACTTTCAACGATCCTAATGGCAGATGGATGGTGCTCCAAACCATGATTAATGGGGAGATGTATGAGTGCTTCGGTATATGCATCGCAGACCTCAGCTCTCAGGGCTCGTATGTGGGACTCTCTGGCTAAATACCCCTGGCTATCAAATGCCTTTATATGTGGGGATTTTAATAATTCCCCTCAGCCCCAAGATAATACTTCTCATAAAAGTCACATGCTCCCTTCTGAAAAGCAATCTTGGGAGGACATGTTATCCTCCTTACATGCAAGAGATCTCTGGATATCCATACATAACACAATACCGGGATACACTTTTCATCATAATGCTCTCTGTGAATATTGGGCTAGGTTAGATCGATGGTACTTAATGAATGCATGCCAGTTTGATGGATTCACGTGTCATCTATTTGTTGATCATTCTGTCAGGATGTCCGACCATGCTCCTCTTTGGTTGTCTTTGACATTTGGTATGCCTTGTGATGACCTGAATTCTAGAAGTAGCAGGCTGCTACATGTCAATAATGCTTATCTTCTACATCAATAGTTCCAGCACATGATCTGGGCTGCCATACACCCTCTCTTCTCTCATGCACAGGAGGATATTAATTATGCATGGGAAAGTTTTGTGTGCAGAATTCAGGCAGCCATACAGGACTATGGTGTTTGGTACATGGCTGAATGGAGAACCCAAGTTTCTTGGGCAAAAATAATGACTCAATCACTCACTGAATTTAGTCATTGCAGGCAGCTCTCTTTTCAAGAGATGGATTCCCTCTCTCATGCTCACTCTCTACTCAAATTAAATGATCATCGAAAACTCCAAAAATGGAAGATTTGGGCAAGAGTGAAGGAACTGTTGGAAAAATTATCTTTTTGAGATCTGGGATTTCTTTTATCTGCTAAACCCGGACGACCAACCATGTTGACTTTATGCTGAGCTAGGCTGCGCAAGCTAGAAGAAGAGCTTCACCTTTTTGCCAGTAAAGTTGCGCATACCAAAGAGCTGCTCTCTTTATCCAATAAAGTGCCTTTGTCTAAAGGCGATTCTCAGCTTGGCTAGCCTCCTTCCTTTTGCGCTGAGCAAAAGGAGCCTTTCCCCTCACTTTTAGAGCTGCGGTTCACTTTTGGCATATGCCTTTCTGCTGATATAAATGACCTTAGCCAGTTTTGGTGTGCGATTTCCTTTGTAGGCTAGATCTAGCTCTAACACGCACCCCCAGTCCTTATGCTCTCTCTCTCTCTCTCTCTCTCTCTCTCTCTATCATATGCCTTAGGGACATGGGCTGCCCTAGTGGCCTTTAGGTTTCCATACTTAGGAAATTGTAGAAGAGATAATCCACAGCAGGTTGTTGCGAGGAGTTAATCCACAGCAATCCACAGCTGACTGGTATTGAACTTATCTATCCTTTACTAGCTACTTGAAGCCATACCATCTTGCTGTACTTGTCCTCATATCAGAGCCTTACAATATCTTTAGGGCTACCTCTCACTAAATAGCTTAGGAGCTTTTGGTGTCCATCCATGGTTCTTCTGGTAATTGTCCTTAATGTATGTATTAAATTTGATTAATACAGATGCATCTTATAAGCAAAAGCTCCTCGAATGCTCTCCCCTCTTCTTTGGCAGACAAATGGTGCACGCTATGCCTTGGTCTCCCAATAAAGATTATCAGAGTTTGATCAGACATCATTGCCCAGTATGGGTGGAGGTGGTAAATTTCCCTGACTACATGCATGATGAACTTCCGGGCTTAGCCTCATCTCTTGGCCAGGTCATATGCCCCCCTCGGCCTACAGGCAATCGAAACAAATTTTGCATTCTCTGGGACACTGACATCCCCACCCCTCCCTCTATTGCAGTAGAGGTTGAGGGAATTCATCTGGGGGAAAAGTATTTTGAATTAAAATGGGGAGTCTTTGCAGGTGCTTGCTTTGCCTGTCATAAGTTTGGACACCTTGCTTCTCAGTGTCCGATGGTGTTGCATCAGCCTCCTCCCAATGCCATACCTCCCCCTGTCTCTCAGCCATCTACTAAGTTTGAAGGTCAAGGCATCAAGAATGCTGATTATCTTCAAGGAAGGAATGCAAAGACGACTAATAAGATTCAGCCCAGCTTGTCGAAGGGAAAGGATAAAGGCAAAGCAAAAATGAAAGAGTTGGATGCCTCGGTCAAAGAAGCTTTACAACCACCCAAGAAGCTACTCTTATCTTCAACCAGGCCTCTTTAATCTCGTCATTGGGACGCCTCCACTCCCTCTCCCAGTCAAACCTGTGCTTCAGCTGATTCTCCTGCCTCAAGATTATGGGTTGATGTGCTGAAAAAGGGCATACCAATTTGCGAGTCAGATGATGCCAACCCTGTACTCACTTATTTAGAGGATGAGGATTTGCAGCCTATGGCTGCCTAGCTCTATTACTTGCTGCCTTGACCTACTTTGTACATACCCCTTGCTATGTTTGCTTCAATTAAATGTTTTTCCTTCAATGTACAAGGTCTTTGTAATGCTCATATAGGTGGAGGCTTTTTTGGCACTATGTACATACATTGCATCCGGATGTGGTGTGTTTGCAAGAGCATAATCAGCACTCCCTTACTGGTCAACAAGCTTCTTTTGCCGGATATGACATATTCTATGCAGGCATGGCAAAATTCTCTGGAGTATGCATACTGGTCAAACATGACTTGCATCCACTTTTGACTTTCAACGGTCCTAATGGCAGATGGATGGTGCTGCAAACCATGATTAATGGGGAGATTCATGAGTTTGCTTCGGTATATGCATCGCAAACCTCAGCTCTCAGGGCTCGTATGTGGGACTCTCTGGCTAAATACCCCTGGTTGTCAAATGCCTTTATATGTGGGGATTTTAATAATTCCCCTCAGCCACAAGATAATACTTCTCATAAAAGTCACATGCTCCCTTCAGAAAAGCAATCTTGGGAGGACATGTTATCCTCCTTACATGCAAGAGATCTCTAGATATCCATACATAACACAATACCGGGATACACTTTTCATCATAATGCTCTCTGTGAATATTGGGCCAGATTAGATCGATGGTACTTATTGAATGTAGGACAGTTTGATGGATTCACGTGTCATCTATTTGTTGATCATTCTGTCAGGATGTCCGACCATGCTCCTCTTTGGTTGTCTTTGACATTTGGTTTGCCTTGTGATGACCTGAATTCTCAAAGCAGCAGGCTGCTACATGTCAATAATGCTTATCTTCTACATCAATAGTTCCAGCACATGATCCGGGCTGCCATACACCCTCTCTTCTCTCATGTACAGGAGGATATTAATTATGCATGGGAAAGTTTTGTGTGCAGAATTCAGGCAGCCATACAGGACTATGGTGTTTGGTACATGGCTGAATGGAGAACCCAAGTTTCTTGGGTTCTCCATTAAGCCATACAGGACTATGGTGTTTGGTACATGGCTGAATGGAGAACCCAAGTTTCTTGGGCAAAAACAATGACTCAATCACTCACTGAATTTAGTCATTCTGGCTGAATGGAGAACCCAAGTTTCTTGGGCAAAAACAATGACTCAATCACTCACTGAATTTAGTCATTGCAGCAGGCAGCTCTCTTTTCAAGAGATGGATTCCCTCTCTCATGCTCACTCTCTACTCAAATTAAATGATCATCGAAAACTCCAAAAATGAAAGATTCGGGCAAGAGTGAAGGCACTGTTGGAAAAATTAGCTTTTTCAAATCTATGATTTCTTTTATCTGCTAAACCCGGATGACTAGCCATGTTGACTTTATGCTCAGCTAGGCTGCGCAAGCTAGAAGAAGAGCTTCACCTTTTTGCCAGTAAAGCTGCGCATACCAAAGAGCTGCTCTCTTTATCTAGTAAAGTGCCTTTGTCTAAAGGCGATTCTCTGCTTGGCTGGCCTCCTTCCTTTTGCGCTGAGCAAAAGGAGCCTTTCCCCTCACTTTTAGAGCTACGATTCACTTTTGGCATATGCCTTTCTGCTGATATAAATGACCTTAGTCAGTTTTGGTGTGCGATTTCCTTTGTAGGATAGATCTAGCTCTAACACGCACTCCCAGCCCTTATGCTCTCTCTCTCTCTCTCTCTCTCTCTCTCTATCATATGCCTTAGGGACATGGGCTGCCGCCCTAGTGGCCTTTAGGTTTCCATACTTAGGAATGTACTTATTGGACATGGTAAACATGATGGTAAACATGGTAAACATGGTAAACATACTTAGGAATGTACTTCTTGGACATGGTAAACATGAAGTCTATGTACATCATGTACATGATGAGCATCAGACTCAACCATGCAGTTGAGGCATGGGAAAAGGCTGTACGGGCAGTAGAACAACAGAGTTGGCTGACATGGCATAGCCGCTTTTATACGTGGCAGTCTATGCTGACTTGGAAAGATCGCTTTTACAGCAGCTAAGTCGAACTTTTGGGGGAGATTTAAGTTAAAATTAGCTTATCTAAAGAGTTGCGTTTTTTTTAGAATACATGCTTGTTATTTTTAGAGCATATTGTAAATAAAAGCGAGAGTAATAGGGGAACATAAAAGGGGCAGTCCACGTATCACTTGAGCATAACCTGGGGGCAGAGTAGCTTTTGGCTGGCCTCTGTGCACCTTGGTTTCACGACTTTTTCTCCGAGAAAAAAAATGACGTGTACTTGCTAGCTTTTTCAGCACTTCCTTGGTTCTTGCCCAAGCACATAACTGTGCTGTCCTTTATGCATGATCTCTATTGGCTCTCTCTTTCTCATGAGTTGACTATAATTTTTTTCCCTTGAAATAGCTATGGCTCAACAAGAAAAGGCTCCCCTCTTGATGGTCATCAAGAGGATCTTGATACAAATGACGGTAGACAGAGAGTCCATCTAGGAGGATATGATTGAGTACGCTGCCATGATTGTACCCCAGCTTGAGTCAATCATCACTCACCTCTCGACACTAGTACGGCCAGTAGCCTTTGGGGAGGGCTCTTCAAGGGATCCTATTCCCGAAGGTGGTGGCACACCCAACCCGTGCATACACTTTTGGTGTAGACGCCGGGCCCCAGTGTTTTAACACAGGCCGAGGGCACTCCCTTGGCACACAGAGGCACCGCCGTTCGAGGTATGCATTAATCTACTCCGTGTCTAGGTGTAATTATCATGAAACCATCCAAAATGAATATAAATTGCTTTCTGGCATGCAAGTGTCCATAATTTTTTAACTCAAATCCATACACAAGAATTTCTATATCATACAAATTAAGCATATCCACACCTCGACGAATTTCAATTTTCTTTCCTTTTTTTCTTTGTTTAAGCATCTCTAGATCATACTTTCCTTTGAGCACGTATAAGTTTTGTACCAATACACGTTTCTATATTGTGTGTTGTACATAGTGTGTTATCTACAAACTCATAGGTGGTAAAATTGACGTTACTTTTAGACCCAATATAATTTTATGAAACTCTCTTACATGGGACTAGTGCATTGTCTAAGAAAATAAAATTTCTGTGTACAAAGCTGATCCAATGGTTGAATTTAAGGATATTTTGATATTAAAATAGGTAGGTATATGGAGTCCATGGCCATAAAAGAGGTTTATTGAAAGTAAAGATGTCTCTAGATTTAGATAGAAATCCAACGATCCAAATGGTCAAATTTTAGAGGGTAGTGAGTACTGCAATTTATCATTACTTTATTTTGATCTAGTAGTTTGATTTTGAGATATAGTCTTTGTAAAAACACAATTTTTAGTTTATAAATGTTAGATTTTGAGCCATGAAAAGGACAATAGTTGTTGTTTTGAAAAATTAGAATCCAAAATTCCGTGCGTTTCTATCATGATAGTGAAATTTTTCATCTAAAAAAAGAGAAATTTTGGTTCATGAGCAAAAAATTCACTTTTATTTGGATGAAAATTTAGTTGTTTTGGTGGAAAACATTTTCGCCAAAAAATTCCATCAATGGGAAAAATTCCATCGATTGAACTTTTTTCGTGCGGCAGAAAAAATTTCCGTCAATGAGAATTTGGATTCCACAATCCAAGTATCCAAATTTCCATCGACACAGATTGAAATTTCCAAGTGGATTCTGGAATCCAAATTTTCATCGATGAATTTTTTCTTCCGTCGACAGATTTTTTTTGTCGCTGGAAATTTTTGACGAATTTTTTTCCCATTGATGGACTAAATTTTTTGTCCAATAAAAGTGAAATTTTTGTTCATTATAGACCAAAATTTCTCTTTTTTGGACAAAAATTTCACCATCACGATAGAAATGTCAGTCTTTTGGATTCCAAAATCCACTTTGTGAATAAAATGGATTCTAGAATCCAAATTTCCATCAGTTTTTCAAAACAACAGCTGTTGTCATTTTCATAGCTCAAAATCTAACAGTTATAAACTAAAAAGTATGTTTTTGCAAAGACTATAACTCTAAATCGAACTATTAGATCAAAATCAAGTAAATTGATGAATTGTATTGCTCACTACCATCTATAATTTGACCGTTTGGATCGTTGGTTTTCTATCAGAATCCAAAGAAATCGTTTCTTTCAATAAGCCTCTTCTATGGCCATGGACTCCATATACCTACTTATGTTAACATCAAATATATACTCTAATTCAATGATTGGGATGAAGTTAGTTAAATTCTTGTAGAAGAAAAAGCACATTTTGTAATTCGTAAAGAATGTATTATACATTACATAGATATGTGTGAATTATTAGTAGTTTTAAAGAATATTAGATGTTGTCATTGACCTTGTTTTTTCCATTTTGTTATTTAACATGAAAAGTGATTTTTTTCACCTTTAAGTTAGCAATATGTATATTTTTTAAAAGAAGTTTGAAACTGTGCTTATTTTGCAAAAGTTATAAAAACAGTTCTCTTTAATGTCTCCAAAATATTATAAAATTGATCAATATTGAGGACTAGTGAAAAATCAAAATGGCCTGCACAAATGACTCACGACTCATGAACATTTTTCATGAATTGTTGTTGGTTCCCTACATCCTCATCAATGATCCGATGAATCATTGCATTAGTGAAAGATTCTTGGAACACCAAAATATATAAGTTTTTTACAAACTATTTAACCCCAACGAATGGGTTTAGTAATAAGCATAGGGAGAGATCATACCTGTGTTTTCTCTTTCCCGAAATCATGCGCCAATACTTTGTTTGAAGAAGAAATTTGGGCATCTCCCATTCAAAGATCATAAGCCACTATGTGATGGAGGGTGAACATATGTACTTGGTATACCCTAGCAGCCCCAACCCCGCGGGCAGGGACAAGGCTTGAATAATATGGCTAAATGACCACCTATGCAATGTTATCATTGTGCAAGACCTCATCAAATACCTACATGTCCTATCAAGAAACGGATGGCTAGTACTCCTACGGGTACATCTACCTTGACCCCCTTATGCACAGGATGTGGAATAGATCATATATACAAGGATTGTCCATTGCGAATGAGTACATCTAGGAAGGGAAACAAAGATAAACCTAGCAGAGCAACCTTAAGTTGATGAGTGTAGGAGATGGCTTCATTCACATGGTGCCTTTAAATGTGGTCACTAGAATGGAAATTACTAGAAGAGCTGCCACTTATGTGGCCACAAAATCATCTACCTCACAAAATTAGGAAAACCCAGGATATGCAAGGAGCTTATCCCCTAAAGAAGTCCTTGAACAAGCATGCACAACTAGGCGTTTGAGGAAGGAAAATGCCACAAAGAGATCAGCAAAGGGGATAACCATGTGGCCATAAAGAGTGGGTCCGACGAGGGGACAACCTCCAATGTGTCATACTCCTCATCTAATGAGGAGAAATGCTACCCTCATCCGCTTAAGAGAAAGGGAAAATTGACCCCCAATCGGTTACCCCAAAAGTTAGCGCTGAATACCCAAACTCGATCAAAGAGAAGGAAAGGCTAAAGGCTCCTCAAGGGTTGGTTAAGGTATGTAAAGCTCAATTGAAGAAAGAACCTCTAGAGCAGTACACTTGGCTGAAGGTCCCTCTGTGTGCTGAACTTTGAATCAATAAAAGACACTTGAAAGCTTGATAGGGACCCTGACAACCAAGCTCTCTCTAAGACACTCCCTCAAAAAATAGAAGAAAAGCCATGGATACCCTGCACCATATAGATCCTATACTAAAAAAATCCTAATTATGAATGGGGATAATCCAACTCAGGAACCTGCATCGATCCCAAGAGACATCATAGACCTTTCCTCCTTCCTTTCTTCACAAATGGTACCTTAATTGAAGGTAACCTGATTATATGGAAAGCTTTGAAAGATTGTATGGAAGGAAGACTGGGAGCATGGATGGAAGAACCGAAAGAGCTAGGGAGCTTCGACGAGACTGATGAGGATGGATTCATAGAACCAAATGAAATCACTAGCGTTCCCATGATTTGAGTGAATAAGTTAGGGTAATACTTTGAAGGAGATGAACTTAACGTAGCCCTTCCCTTAACTTTTAATCACCTTCAAGTCACTGTGCTGTCCTAGATGGCATGGCAGGAGTGAGCATTAGTACTATGCAATGTTGGGAGAAGTGGTGGGAACCTCTCATGGATGACGCTACTTTTATCGTGAAACTTGCAGACGGAGCCACCACAAAATCCATAGGACTTTTGTGGAACTTTAAGATAAAGATTTTTGACTTTTGGCACACCTTCATGGTGATGAAATTTGGTTGTCAATAGCCTGTCTCTTACGATTGCATCCTAGGATGTCCCTTCATGAAGGAAACCAAAATAATTGAATCCTAGGAATCCCTTCATGATTGCATCCCTTCTTGGTGATGAAATTTGGCCAATAGCCCATCTCTTATGATTGCATCCTAGGACGTCCCTTCATGAAGGGAAACCAAAATGATCCATGACTGCGACACGAATCATATCTACATTCAAAAGAAAGAGCAAACGTTAAAGGTCAACTTGCACACTTGGAAGATCCATACTATGAGTGGGAGGCCCTTCGCGGACTCAGTGATGGCCAAATCCACTACAGTCTATTTGTGTCAAACATACCATAACACACTGGATGAAGAACGGGATAGTGCGAGGTTGACACACATTCCTACTTCGATCAATTTTGGCAAAAGGTGCTCGATGAGTTCTTCATTTCGGTTAACATGGTAACTACAAAACTAGAAGGAATAACCAATCCCTATCCCAAACCCCAATTTTTTTTTTTCTCTGCACATAAAGCATAAAACAAAAATTGGCGCTATAGATAAAAAGAATCCAAAAGGCTAATAGAGGAAGAAAGTCCTAAGGTTAAAGAAGCTAAACAAGTCCCCCAACACTTCCGAGCTTGCAAGGTTGGAGACCGCTTTATGCAATACAACAAGGCCCAAGGAACCCATGATGGCAATCCAAGACTCATCTTATAATGGTCTAGACAAGGTCAAGGAAATTAATCTGGGAGGCCAAGAGGAAGATCCTAAGACCATCTACATAGGGGAAGACCTCTTTGCAGAAGAAGAAAAAGATGTAAAGCACAAAGCCTACCCTATGAATCCCAAATACTCTAAAATGGTCTGGGAAGAAATCAAACAACTCATAGATGTCAGATTCATCTATGAAATAGAGCACACAGAGTGGGTTTCACCCATATTGACAGTACCCAAAAAGAATCGTAAAGTGAGAGTGTGCGTAGACCTCAAAAAGGTCAATGCTGCCACCATACGAGATCACTATCCATTTCCCTTCACAAAACATGTGCTCAAACGAGTGGTAGGGAAGTAAGCCTATAGCTTCCTTAACAAATTTTTAGGTTATAACCAAGTGTTGATTGACCAAAAGATCAACATAAAATAGCGTTTGCCCAAGAATGGGGCACCTACGCATATTGAGTCATGCCATTTGTCTTCGCCAATGCCCTAGGCACCTTCCAATACTTAATGTGCAAAGTCGATACGGAATATCTCTAAAATTTCTTGAAGTCTTCATGGGTGACCTTTGCATCAACTCTGTTTGGAAAGCAAATTTGGGGAACTAGACAAATTTTGTTATGGTAGGAAAGATTTTGGATTGTTAACAAATCTTTGCAACATATGACCAACAAGGAATGAGTCTGTCGCGATGATTAGGCACATGTTGGGGTTCTCCCAAAATGTGTCTAGATCATATCTTCAAAAGTGATATGATAGTGCTCAAGAAAGTACTACAAAGTACTACAAATTATAGTAGTAAAAGGTGATGTCAAAAATGTTTGGCCTTCATTGAGGTCAAAAATTTACGGGCCTTCAATATGGAGGTCAAAAATGAAGTGGGAGTTTCCCTATGCACTGGGTCACCTTTTGTTGATGAGAATGATGGTGAGGTTAAGAAAGCACTTGGTTGCAACAAAATCCGGATTTGGGATATCTTTTCATAGAAGAAGAAATGACAAGATGTAGGCATGGAAATCCTTGAAAGATAACTGGTGGGTTGGCTCAAATTGAGGGAAATTGTAAAGGTGGTTGGGATCTTACTTTTGTAGATTGTAGAATTCCGAATTAGACCATCTTCTTTCATGTGGCTTATAAGTTGGTTCAGGAAAGAGGTGTAGTGGCATATAAATCTAATTCATGTGGTTTGGTTAACCACTTGATCCTCCATTCAGGTTGCTCCCCATACCATTCGTCTCTCTAGGACACTCTATCTTGCTTTTGTACCCTCTTCTGTCATTTGGGCGGTGTTCTTGTCTCCATCTTCTATGCTATCTAAGATATCTATAGTACTATGTCAAAGCACTCATTTGCATCTATAACATATGGCTTTGTGACTTGCAAAATCCAACTTAGTTTCCACTAGCGGTTCATGTAGCAACTTAGGCAGGGATGTCAGAATGAGGGCAGAACATCATGAGTCTCCATCCAAGTATCATCACTGATTGCCTCATCTTCTTCTAGGTATGCTTCATCTCATCATGTAGCTTGTCCTGTAGATTCTCCACTTCCTTATCCACTAGTCTTTGAAAACGTGAAAGGTAAGATATTAGGTAGCCTTTGGACATCTTTTGGGCCTTGTACGGATTCCTAATTTTTAGGGATTAAGGCTAATTTTGAGCATTCTTAAGGAGATAAGGGCAATAAAGAGGCCCACTTGGAGCCTATAGTTTGCTCTTTCTAGCCTATAATTTCCAATCTAAAGTAGTCATTTTTGTTCTCTTGTAAAACAAGCACTTTCCACATCACCACGCTCGTAACTAAGGGGGGCCCAAAACATCATTTAGCAAGTTTTTTTACTTTGAAACTTATCCTAGAACCTTATTTATATCAAAGAATCAAATTTGAACCTCCATTTCCCCCAAAACCACCTCTGTTCCCTTAAATGTGACATCTTTTTCTCCCTCATTTATTGCCTCCACTTCCCAACCAAATCACCCTCATTTAATGCTTCCAAATTATCATATCACTTTCCACATATCATTCTTGCAACTAGGTGGGGGCCAAAAATAATGATTTTTTTCATCTTTTTTGAATTTTCCTGCTTTAAAACTTAACCCAAACCCATATATATATATATATATATATATATATATATATATATATAATTTTTAAAACTCAATTTCCACGTAAAACCATCTCTACCCTACCTTTTCCCTCCAAATCCTCCCCCCCCCTCTCTCTCTCTCTCTACTATGAGCTAATGGTCTACATACACGTAGTCCCTCTCTCTACTATCAACTCTCTCCCTCTCCCTCTCCCTACTATCAACTCTCTCCCTCCCTCCGTCCCTCCCTACTATCAACTCTCTCCCTCCCTCCGTCCCTCCCCTCTCTCGCTCTCTCTCTCTCTCTCTCTATATATATATATATATTGTGCTTTCATGCCATTTTCACTCTCTCTCTACTATGCTTTCATGCTGTAACATCAACATAGAGCTGTTAATCCAACATTACTTGGCCTATTAATTGTTTTTTCCACTTGGAGCTCATCCGCCGGTTGTGCAACTTGTCACCTAAGTAGAATCATGGCCTTGCACGAAATCACCAATGCAAATCTGCGATTGCAACAACGTAAGGTGGATTTGTATGTTCGAGTGTTGGAAGAGTATGCATCTTTGGGGAAGGGTCATCTCAAAGAATAAGAGAAGATTGCATGGAGACAAGGTGGTCACAAAAATGTGGATTTGTGGGTTGATGGAAATCTATACCCAATGCACCCTTCTGAGTGATACCCACCAACTTTCAGAGACTTGCCCTCATTTATTCAGTATGTGGGAGTTGAAAACAATGGGATGCTTGAGTATTGCAAGAGACTATCAACAAGTGACGCTGGTAGAGTATTCTACTTGTCCTCACAATTGCATGCTCTTCAAGGTACGTTAGGTGGTTTGCACCAAGCCCTACTTCAGTCTCACGCGCGCCAAGGTTAAGGAGCTCGAGGATGCAAATCGAGAGGCTACATCATGCATTGAAATGCTAAGGTAGACCATCAACCACATGAAGAGCACCCCTATTTTGGAGCTAGGGAGCATAAGAGGCCACTAAACCACCACATTGAAACAGTTGCTGTGATGAGAGGGGATACTCGTAAGCAAAGAGTTCACGACATAGCACAGTATGGCTCTTCACCATTCTACTCGTAATGGTGATGCACTGTTAGTGCACTTCCAAGTTTGAAATTTCAATGCTTTCTTTCTGGTTTGTAGGGTATTCCTCCAAGATGTGTCAGGTGTGTTGATACTTCTGGGGGTTGTAATGAGCTCTTGAGCAGCTTGATCACAATGAGGAAGCATGTGCTTAAAATGATCAAGGATCCTTATGGCAAGAAGATACATTTGGCAATGGACAATGATATCATGTGCAAGGTAGACCAAACTATTAGTAGCAATGTTGAAGTTGTTAATGCATGCCATGAGGTAGGCATTAGCACCAAGGGCTATAAGGAACTTCATTAGTTGCTAGGATGCACCCTTTTGCAAGAAAGGTATCATGCATAACATTTTCCCACCGCCTAAGAGGGTTTCAAGGGAGTGAGCAATAACAATGTCAAATGCAAGATTGGTGGAGTACTATCACATCCTTGACACCCTCTACATTGTAGCATGGGGAAAAAAGAAGACCGCACATGATATGGTTTTTGTTTCCTTTACAACAAATTCAACAACATATTTATGGACGCAGATGCTACAAAATGCTATGATATTATTCTATGGATTTCCTGCAAGATGTGAGTGGGGTTTGTAACATTATAATGTTTTTGTTTGTATGCACGTTTTGGCTAAGAGCATAACATTGTGCTTGTTTGTGGATTTCATAGGTCAAATAGTCTCATTCGTTTTGAAATTGGATGAGTGACATATAGTGAAGGGAAGGAGGCTAGAGAGAGTGAGTATTAAACTCATGAACTGTGCTATGGTAGAAGCGTTTAAATTTGGTGAGATGATCGTGAGGAGCTAGAGAGTGATGGAGCTAGTGATGGGGAGATTGATGGAGCTAATGATGATAAAGCTACTGATGAAGCTGGTGATGAGAGCAGAAAAAACACTAAATTTTTGTTCAGTGTTTAATCAAAAAAAGAAATATGGTGGCTGGGAGTCCCAAGGAGACACACGAGGTGCCAGCATGGATCTTTGAGAGATTGCCTTGGGTTAGTAATGTGATTAAGGCACAAATAGAGGGGGAACACTTGGATGTTGAAGGTCTAGGAAAGTTCTGGCATTGATTGCCATCTGGGTGGGGACCTGAAGATAATCAAATGTATGCTTGGTTGCACTCAAGGTGCAAATAATGCTCATCCATGCCCTTGGTGCATGCATGGAGTGAAACTAAAAGGCAAAAGAAATGCAAGGGGAGGGACATTGGTGAAGAGGAATGTGACAAAATGGGCAGTTGTTTTGCGAGGGTGAATGAGATGGTTGTGTATTTTCATCACCTATGTTGGAACCTCCAATGAGGGATTTGCGAGATAATAGTTGGAACCCCATTCTTACTTTTCCTCTCAAGAATGTTCACTTTTGTACTTTGCATGCTTTCATGCATATCTTTGACTGCCTCTTAAAGTGTCACATAGACTATGCTTTCCTTATGCCTAGTAAATCTTGACAAGATGAGGTGATTATGAAAGTAGAGAACATTCGCAAATGAGATTGGTTGTCATGGTGGTAACATGCAGATTTGAGTGAACCAAAAGACCTCAGGAGGTTGTTGTATGGTTGCACAGAAGGTTTCAATGAGTGGCACGAAGGCTAGAAGGTTTCTCCAAAGCGGGCTGCAAACGTAAGAAAGAAGGTTCTAGTAAATGCACACAAGGAAGGAGTGGAAATCATAGCTCCAAAGAGATGGGAGCTATGGAAATACCTTTATGCTTGCACTACCTTGAACTTCTTGGATGCAAATGTTGTTGTCTTGTGTGAGCAAGTGTGGGCAGATTTCAACTAGGTTGTGCAGTTGATGAATCTAAGCAGCAGAATTGAGGAGCACAATTGAGGAACAATGCAAATAATTTTAAGCAGAGTTTCAAAGCTTCATCAAAGCGGTGGTCAACACATGGGGTGAATTGAATATCATGCATTACAAGGTATTGCATAGATTTCTAAGGTTTGCACTAAAGATATCTTCTATTAATGCATTTTAAAGAAATGTGGTTTTGGTCTCTGACTACAGCACATATTGTACGCTCATGGCACATGGTTTATGAACACATATGGCTCCCTTGACATGTGGAGTACCCAAGGAATGGAGAAGAGTCATTATCGTGCAAGAGGAGCGTACTTCAAGAACACACGACATGGAGGTAGTAAAACTCACACAAACTATCTTAAGGAAATGTTTGATTGGTTCTTTTGATACACCTTTGGCAGAAACATTTCAAGGGAGAGGGCTCAAAGGTCCAAATTGGCCTAGTTTTCTAAGTGGACATGGAAGGGGAATAAAAAACCACAATGAAGGGCAGGAACAAGACCCGCACGCCATGCTACATGGTGGATAAGACAAAGGAGAGTCAGAAAGTTTGGGCCCCTATTGACGTCTAGGGTTTTGGTTATAAGGTCTAGGAATTAGAAATTAGGTTATAGAGTTGGTTCTTCCAATACTTATAAATAGCCTCCCTGGGAACCCCCTCTCATTTTCCATTCCATTTCTTCTTTAAGAGCTCCTTGTCATGGCAACCATGAATGCTGAGGAGCTTGCACAATATTTGCTTGACCTACAGCTAACCATTCTAACTGAAGAGGAAGCCGCCTCCCTATCCCAAGAAGCACACTTGGAGAGAGGGAGATTACATTCCTACATCTAGGATTTGGAAAACCTTGGTGGGGCCACATTAGCCATACTTCTTGGGTAAGAGCCTTAGAGCATCATTTGTTTCATGATGGTGTAAATTTTTGATGATTGAAAAACTTATTTTGCAGGTTTGCAGTGTAAACCAAAGTGCATTCCACCACATCACAGGTGTGGTAGAGCCCCCCCAGTGACCCCGCAATGCCACAAGAACATCAAGCCTTGGCCTTGCGCTATGCCGCAAACATTGCACAAAACTAGGAAGCTATGGTGCATAACATTGTCCAAGTACTAGAGTCCCCTCTTGATGTTTCAAGCACAATTAAATCTAGTGTAGCTCTAAGCTTGCTCCGAATGATCTATTTCCCTAGTTAGGATCTTGTAAGGGATAGAATTTTGATGGAAAATGTTGCCTTATAATACTCACTTCTACCCTCTATATAATACGATACCAAATAAATGATAATTTTATTTTTTGCCATACATGGATTCAAGTGTCATTTTGCCATAATGTTTGTTTTTAGTTTTTCCAACTCTCCTTTAATGTCAAAATTGTGGATTATCAAGCAAGAGAGATTCTCAAGTATTGTAGAATTGAGTTTTTTGGACAAAAAAAATATGGGCCAAAAGGTGTGAAAATGCCCTGTGCGAGGTGCTCGGACGACCGGGCATTTTTGCACCCTTCTGGCCCATCCTAACATTAGGGTTTCTTGAAATGATGATGTTTTTTTGAGCTATATATAAGGATATTTTCCTCTTTGGTCCATTTCATACATTCGAGAGCATACATCCTCTTTGGGCCATTCATACATTCAAGACCATGGTGCGCACTAAGCAGACTTTGAAGAAAGTCACAGAGAAGAGGAGATGAGAAGTAGGGAAGTAGCTACCACAAGGACATCACAAAGGAATTTAACGTCTCTATCAGTAAAAAGAAAAGGAGGGTTCTTGTGGATTATGATGACACCAATAGCAGCAGTGACACAGTGTAGAGGAGTGACTCCGATTAGGAGACATTCGGCGGCGACTGATTCGGAGAGGAATGAGCAGAAGATGCCATTGGGGGAGTCTACATGGGCATGGAGATTCCAGCACACTTGGAAGTAGCCTTGAAGACTCTACGTAGAGCTCGTGCCCCTCCTAGATAGCCAGAGGCTACCGAGATTCCCAAAGAGCCCGAGCGGGTCGAGTCACCTCCATAACACTGCCGTTGTAAGAGAAAGTTTTTCAAGCCCCCTGCATGCATGGTGTGACCCACCAAGCTCTTCCGCGTGGTCCACGATGCAAAACGCGCTTTGGCTTCAAAGTATTATAGGAGATATGCCATTACTAGAAGTTGACAGAGCTGCTAATCTGGAGGGATCCATTTGCATGGCATGTAAGGAAATTCTATGGGATTACAAAAGAAGGAATGTCGCATGTAGTCCTTTTCCCTTGAAGCATTGCAGGGGAGGCGCGAGAGGCCTACCTGGCCTCTCGCGCCTACCTGGCCTACCTGGTGAGGCCTACCTGGCCTCACTCATTTTTGAAGACACTAACCTCTGTGCAATTCATGCCAAGCGAGTGAGGCCTACCTGGCCTCACTCATTTTTGAAGACACTAACCTCTGTGCAATTCATGCCAAGCGAGTGACCATCATGACGAAGGACATGCAGGAGATGAATTTGTGGAGAAAAAGGGCCTCCTATCAAGTACAAAGGTAATATTTTTGTAATGGAGAAAAAGGGCCACAAAATAGATCATCTGACTTTTAATGTAATTGGCCTCCTATCAAGTACAAAGGTAATATTTTTGTAATTTTCAATGCGAGAAACCTTTTTTATTTTTGTTTCATAGTCTCCGATTGAGTGTTTGATGCAATGAATGCAATACTCGGTCTATGAATTTAGGGTATGGTCGGTCTACGAGTTTACGCTACACTCGATTGATAAATTTACGTGATTCTCGATATATGAGTTCACTACATTTGTTTAACTCGAAGAACAACATATACAAAAGATGGGCCAGAAGGGTGCAAAAAAGTCCTATGCGGGAGGCCCGCGACAGAGGGCACTTTCGCACCCCTCTGTTCCCTTTGGGTTTTGATATTTTGTGCAATGTTTGTGGATTCAACCTTGTAATTTGAGTTCAAGCTTTTCAAATACATTTTTTTTGTGTTCCATAACTTTGTAATAGCAGTGCAAGCAATCGTGATATTTCTTTACAGTCTAATCATCTATAGGTCAAATGACCTTCAACTCGAAGTTGGATCAGAAAACACTAATACATCCATGCAAGAATTAAATAACTTGAAATCTCATGTCAATTCAATTCATATTCCCACCTCAAAGTAATCATACCATTTAATTTGTGATTTGTGAAAAGCATTCTCTCTTTATATTAACACCTAAGCCATCCATGTGGAAAAAAACCTGTTCACATGATGGGCCATAAGGGTGCGAAAAAGGCCTATGCGGGAGGCCCGCACAGGGCATTTTCGCACCCCTCTAGCCCCTTTGGACTTTGATGTTTTGTGCAATGTTTGTGGATTCAACCTTGTAATTTGAGTTCAAGTTTTTAACATTGTTGGGTGAGCAAAATAGGTAACTGACGAGGGTTACCTAAAAAGATTCCCTCCCAAAATGTGTCAATCTCAAAAATGGCTTAAAAACATAGTTTTTTGAAAACACATCTAGAATTCCATGTACAAATTTAAAAATTACATGAATTTTGCTATTTTTTTCAAGATTGAGAACACGTGTAACCTTCGTAGATTTATAAACTACTATTGTTTGTGACATAAAAATAAATTTGACTTACAAAATGACATGAGTCCACATAACTTAAAGAAATATTAATCTTTTTTAAATAAAAAATTATTTTTTAAATTTGATGAATGTAAGATACTTTTTTTAATGAACTTTCTTGGGAAAAATTCTACCACTATGCATAAATATGCACATTATTTGACAAGCACTCAAAAAATATTAGAATAAATAACAATATAAGATTCATAATTTATGAAAAATTCTACAAACATTCTTGAGTCTATTTCTAGATCCAAATAGCAAAACCTTTAGTATATACTTACCTTGACAGTTTGGCATGAAATAAATATTTGCTCTATTATTTATAAGCAAATAGTGGGCATGATATATAACCAGTGCTAAGAGTTTCAAGAGGTCAGATTATAAGTGTGCAAAGGTAGACTTCTATTTAGATATATATGTAGAAGATGGGAAATTTGGAAGCTCTCAGTAAACCTAAGCATGTTAAAAGAGTAGAAAATTGAAATATTTTTTCGATAGGACAATTTTAGAGGCAGACATCATATATCCTATGGGTGTAAATTTTGACCCACATAGGCATTTGTTTTCATGAAGGAAATTCTTGTTATACAATATGGATAAGGGTGGTGGGAAGAAATTGTAGCCTATATCATGTACATATTTGGTGGTGGAAAAAAATCATAGTATGCATATGTTGATGTTTGATCGAGATAGCCATTATCATTAATGTAGGTGATGGTATGTCTAAGAGTAGTGTAGGAATGAGCTCTAGTTATAATTATTTAGAGTACATTTGAAGGATGTTGAGAGATGGTATGTCTAAGAGTAGTGTAGGAATGAGCTCTAGTTATAATTATTTAGAGTACATTTGAAGGATGTTGAGAGATGGTATGTCGAAGGGTAGTGTAGAATGAACTCTAGCTAATTATTTGGAGGACATGTGAAGGATACTGAGAGATGGTATGTCGAAGGGTAGTGTAGAATGAACTCTAGCTAATTATTTGGAGGACATGCGAAGGATACTGAGAGATGCAATCTTTGCTCGTCGCGATATTGTCTTAGTGTACCAAAGAGAAAAGAGAGGAGCCTAGGGCCTCTAGAATGGTGGTAGAGAAGAGCTTGGAGCTTTCACGATGATGGTAGATTCAAGGTCCCCCATGCTGGAGAGCATACTACTGCACATAGGCATGGTAGAGTCTCACATAGGCATGGTAGAGTCTAGTCTCACATGCACCCCCCTCCTCGATATAGATGGTTCCACCACGTGTATTTGCTTAACGTTATTCATCTTTAAAATTGAATTGTACAACAAAAATCAAGATTGGTGAATAAATTGACTTGTGGTTTTCCAAATCAATGGAGCCTTGCTGCACATCTGGATTAAAACCAATGGATTAAAGGTCATCATGGATTATCTCATCTAGCTCTTCTGCTATCATGAATTTTTGGCATCTACTATGTAGCGATATTGTTTATGATACAAAGATTACATGGTTACATAGGCACCTCCTCTCAAATTTGTAGTCAAAGGTTACATGGTTACATAGGCACCTCCTCTCAAATTTGTAGTCAAAGGTTACTACCATATGTGTTTTTCAAGTCCTTAGCCCTAAACCTATGTTCTACCTATATCACCTTATCCTAGGCATATTTTTTCTGTAATTTTATGATTTATAAGATTTTTTTAAAATTTTTTTGAGATTTTATTCGCTACTATCTACTATTTGGAATGAGCTTTTACAGATTTATTGGGGTGATAAAAATAAAAACTCTCACAAAAAATGTAAAAATATTTCAAAGTTAAGAAAAACAACCCCCTAAAAGTTGGTGTTTTACATCAAAGTTGATGCAAAACATCAACTTTTCCACACAACTTGATGTTTTGCATCAAAGTTGATGCAAAACATCAACTCTACCACAAAACTTGATGTTTTGCATCAAGTTTCAGATGCTTCGAAGAAGCAAGTTTGGAGGCTCGGAGGTCGATTTTCATAAATGGCCTATTTTAGTGATTCTGTCTATGTAGGCATGCTTCGACGACCTATTCCACAAATTTTGAGTACCAACACAACTAGATGTAGCAAACCCCTTTGTGACGTCTGCACATCGCATCGAAACATAGTTGTGATGGTACTCAAAATTTGTGGAATAGGTCGTCTGAGCATGCTCATGCAAACGGAATCGCTAAAACGGGCCGTTTGTGAAAATTGTGATGGTACTCAAAATTTGTGGAATAGGCCGTCTGAGCATGCTCATGCAAATGGAATTGCTAAAACAGGCCGTTTGTGAAAATTGACCTCTGATCCTCCAACTTTCTTCTCTGGAGTATCTGAAACTTGATGCAAAACATTAAGTTTTGTGGTAGAGTTGATGTTTTGCATCAACTCTGATGCAAGTTTTGCATAAACTTTGATGCAAAACTTGATGCAAAACATCGAGTTGTGTGGAAAAGTTGATGTTTTGCATCAACTTGATGCAAAACATCAACTTTTAGCCTAAAAGTTGATGTTCTGCATATCGAGTTGATGCAAAACATCAACTTTTCCATAAAACTTTATGTTTTGCATCAAAGTGGATGCAAAACATGAAGTTTTATGAAAAAGTTGATGTTCTACATATCGAGTTGATGCAAAACATTAACTTTTCCACAAAACTTGATGTTTTGCATCAAAGTTGATGCAAAACATCAAGTTTTGTGGGAAGTTGATGTTTTGCACAATGTTGATACAAAACATTAAGTATTGTAGAAAAGTTGATCTTTTGCATAGAAAGTTGATGTTTTACATATAAAGCTGATGTTTTACATCAACTTGATGCAAAATATCAAGTTTTCATAAAACTTGATATTTTGTATCAAGTTGATGAAAAACATCAACTCTTACCTGAGAAGTTCTTACTTTAAAAATGAGTGTGTATTTATTTTTCAAAAATAGACAACTTTTAAATAGCTTATTCATTATATTTTAAAATTCATATGTACGTAACAAACTCTTTTGAAAAAGTATATATTATCAATTAAGAAATTGTGATACTCAAGAGCTTCAAAATGTATTTTAATACTACTCTCATCAAGAGCCAAAATGGGGTTTTAGAGTTAAGATAATAACTGTATCAGGATAACACTTTTGTAATATAATCATATAAATAGTTTTTTTTATAGTTGCACTCTATAGCATATCCTCAATCATGCTAACATGGCAGATGACCCAAGGAGTCTAAGCTTTAAGTGTACACATAGGAGAAAAAAATGTATTTGTGGATAGTGAAGAAGAGGATGCCTCGTCTATCTTATCAGGGAAAGGCACATCAACTAGTGTGATGGTGTAGCAATGATTATAAGGAACCATAACTATTCCATAAGCTATAATGAGTATAAGGAACCATAACTATTCCATAAGCTATATGTTTAGAAAATAGCTTCTTTTTATAGTTGTATCATTTTTTTAATGGATTGAAGATGGAAATAATAAACATTATCTCTATTTTGGCATGTTTTTTGAAAACTTATTGTTAGATTTTCAATCATAACCTCAAAAAGTAAGCAAAATTGAAGTCTTTTTTACATGTTAATTTTTGTAAGAAACGTATAAAGTACCCAAAATATTATCGTTTTTTGGTAGTGTTGTATGCATGCGTAGACCACTTTTTAAAAAGAGGTAAAAAACTAAACTTTTTTTATGGAATCCTTGAAAGATGCCAAATGTTTCTCATTTTCAAAAAATATTACCTATTTTGTTCGCAACAGTGTTTTTTCAAATACATTTATTTTGTGTTCCATACCTATGTAACAGTAGTGTAAGAAATCATGATATTTCTTATACAATCTAATCATCTATAGGCCAAATGACCTTCAACTCAAAGTTGGATCAAAAAACACTAATACATCCATGCAAGAATTAAATAACTCAAAGTATCATGTTAATTCAATTCATATTCCCACCTAAAAGTAATCATACCATTTAATTTGTGAGAAGCATTCTCTCTTTATTGACACCTAAGCCATCAGTGTGGAAGAAGACCTGTCCACATGATGGGGCGAGAAGGGTGAAAAAAAGGCATATGCAGGAGGCCTACACAGGGCATTTTTGCATCCCTTTGGCCCCTTTCGATTTTGATGTTTTGTGCAGTTTGAACGCACAGACAAACTCATAGAGAACATAAAATGATGAATCATATACAAACTCCACAAAAGACAAATTATAATTTGAAAGAGCCCATTTATATACATTGCAATATAGTTTGATAATGATTCTTCATAGAGATTGCAATAAAACAATTTGAAAGAGATAGTTTACATAAGACTTTATAGATGAGAGGATGGGAGTCGTTCTACAAGGGCTGTCTGATGCTTTTTAGCTATGGATAGCTCCCCTATTAAGATGTCTTCTGCTATGTCCTTGGGCGAGTTTTGACCTGTGGATTGTGCAACTCCTATTTGGACCAACACCTTGCCTCTATAGTTGCTACCAAATTTAGTCGTTAACAAGAGACTTTCTAACTAATAACGTGAATCCCACAAGATTTTTCGATGTCATGCAAAAAGAGAAAGATCTCCCCCCAACCACCACTACTGGACATAAAGTTTTGATTTCTATTTATGGAATGGGGGAAGAGTCATCTTCTTCTTCAACCGCCCTACCCGCTAGCATTGGCCTTGAAGTGGTGAGGGTTCTTGGCCAACCCTAGCACACCCTTAGGGAAGTCTTTTTGGATGAGCACTAATTCACTGGGACTAGCAGCATATGTCCTGTCTTGCTCACCCTTCTCTATGAAAAACCCCCCAAGGCATAGGTGGGTGAGCTCAGCCTTACCTTCCTCCTTTCCTTCATAAATGTGGAAGACAAGACATGCCAACCATGAGAGGCAGCACTAACCAATATTCCCTTTGCCGATCTTCTAGACTTGTTTTTTTTCAAGCTCTATAAAGTGATCTGAGAGTGCCGCCATACCTTCAAATCTTTTAAATCATTTTTTGAAGGGTTTTTCAATGTGGGCTATGTTCTCTAGTAGTTTACATGGCACCCACAAGCCATCATCATCCTATAATGCTAGTGAGTGCGGCCTCAAGTGGGGTCTCCATGTAGGTGAGCATGTCAACAAATAGATCTGAGTGCAGTTGGATGGTGGAGGTCCAGTTAACCACACGAGTGAACATAGCATGCAGGTGCGTGGCCTCAGGAAGTCACACATAGGAAGTCCATGAATTGCTCTAGGGGCGTCATGATGAGGAGGTTTGTTTAGGTGCTTTAGTGATTTGGTGCTTTGGAGAGTGCGAAGAAAAAAATGACATAAAAGGGACCTTGGGTATTTATATAAGGTTTGTGTCCTATCATATTGGACAAAACAAAAACATAGAACCATATTTTCAAAAATTGCATGAGTTGAAAACTAGGTTGAGTGAGCAAGCACACAAAAAAACCAAGTATGAAAATAAACCAACCATACCACCAAAACAATTTCAATAATCCAAAATGCCTATTCATGAAACAAAAATACCATAGAAAATAAATATATTTATAAAACTTTGTAATGGAGTGAGATTATAGAACAACTCCAAAATGGAGTGAGATTACAAAGCATTTGCCCAAAATGGAGTGAGATTACAAAATAGACACTTCTAGCTTAGGTCTCTTGAGCCAAAGTGACATTATCGTGCCCCCAATCCGAGGAAACCTTGGTGCTTGCTTCTAGCCATCTTCCAACCTATCTAAACACACCTCATTTGTTAGTGAACTACAATAGTTGTGAGCAAATACATTTGTTTAAAGAGTAAGCAACCCTTACCTTCCTGCCTTCTTACAATTTGAAGCAAGCATTGCTGATTTCCTCGTACCCCATGATGCGTAGGTGATCATGAACATGAAATAGGCTCCAATGCTTTCTTGCTTGGACAATCTATACCCCCACATTTGGTAAGCATATCGAGAGAGCTATGGGATCCACAACCTCCTCTTGACCTTGTAAGGGAATCCATGCTCCCTTCTTCCTTATCCACCACTCATAACAAAATCAAATGTACAAAGTAGCATGTGCTTCACAAGATTCGAAAGGAGACACTAGATTGTACTACATTGCACTTGAAATTCTCCCCTTTGTGATCCCCCTCCACAAGGTTCCACCCTTGGCCAAGTAAATTTACCATCTTTCAACACCCAAAACCTTGCACATGTACATAGTGGGCGTTTGTGTGCACTCAAAGGCCTGAAACATGTGGGCAAACACATGCACGGGGCATGCCCAAGTAAGACCCATTGATATTGAGGCCTTGGGGTACTTCAAGGAGGCTTGTATATCACTAGCCATCTTTGACTTAAGAGAAATTATAGTCCAAACATCAGGAATAGGCCATTCGAGAGAGGAGGGGAGAGGATTTCTTCAAGCTTACGAAACCTGTTCGCTTATGTGGGCACTACATAGTTGTGTGTGTAGAAGAAAACTTTTCAATGTGCAAGGCCAGAAGGGTAAATGTACGAGAGTATTCCATCCCCTATATGAGCATGGATGGCATAGAATGTCCTTGTTAGGCTTTGTTCAGGCTGCTCCTCAATGAAGTTGAGGAGGGAAAATATCTAGAAACAAACAAACCCATCAAATGAAGCTGAAAACAAGAGCCCGTGTTAACCAACCTGCTAGAGAGAAATCCATACAATTACAATCAAAAAGAGGAGTGTGCCTTTGGGGCCTCAATGAAATATCTGTTAGTACACATGTTGTACAAGGGCCACCAATCCATCATGCCTTGAAACCTAGTAGACGCCCCTTCCAATGGTGCTCAGCAACATCTCGACATTAAATTCGATGGGGTCCAAGGGCACAAGGTTGCAAATAAAACCAATATCTCTTCTGAAACTGCATCCCAAACCAAGAATCATGTTCATCCCTCACATTGTGCAAGAGAGTAGACTCTATTGTGTCTCTTGGCCTTCTCCTCGCTTGATGAAGATGAACTACCCTCCATGGTTGCCTATGCTACGAGAGAGAGAATGAGGCGTGAATAAGCTACAGATCTAAGGATAGTAGAGAGAGAGAGAGAGGCATGAATAAGATGCAGGTCTAAGCACTCTAGAGAGAGAAAGAGGGAGAGAGATAGAGAGAAAGAGGGAGAGAGAGAGAGGAGGAGGGAGAGAGAGACATTACTATAGGTGTGAATAAGCTGCATGACTACGCATAGGAGAGAGAGAGAGAGAGAGAGAAAGAGATAGATAGAGAAAGAGAGAGAGAGAGAGAGAGAGAGAGAGAGCGATGGAGATTTGAGTTGCTGGTTTTAGGGGGAATGGAGTGTACGGTGATGTTGGAGGGGAGAGAATGGAGTGTAGAGAGATAAGATGGTGTAAAAATATCTTTTTTGATACAATATGGTTTGGTTTAGATTTTTAGGGATAAAAAATCACTTTTTTGAAATTTTTGCAAAAACCCATTGTTAGGGTTTTTTGACCCACGAGATTGATGGGGGCTGCATATGATGATGGAGCCCCCCTACTTTTAGCTACCTACCCCCCTCCCCCCCCCCCAAATTTATGAAGGCCAGCCCCTACTTTTTAAACCCCACATTAATATTAATGAGGAAGACAAACCTAGTTGCCCCCTACTTCTGGAGGTGACCAAATGTGTACACTGCTTCTCCATTACTAATGAGGGTCATTAGAAAAAGGCCCAAAAAGATTTCCAAAGGCTTTCTAATGAGGGATGAGGATAATTCTATTGGTGCAACTTGCTTGTTGTGCTGTCAAGTTCCACCCTTGTGGCCACCATTGATGTGTCTATTGTAAAAGATAAGTCTTCCATTGCATTTGTTCTTCTTTTGAGACTTCTGGGTAATTGATATGGTTACCATGGAAATGTCTTTGGGAGCCAAATCATTGTATTGGATGAAAGAGATGCTAAGTAATAATGCAGTGATGCTTTAAAATGCCTAATGATGGATATAGTGGTGAATCCCATGAGTCAAGATAATAGTATGTAGCATGTGCTTTTGAGATTCCTAAAATCCACATCCATGCTAAGCTATTATGCAGTTTGTTTTTAGGGTACTCAAGAGGTTCCTTCAATGCATGTGACATAGTGAGTTCATGCATCTCCTCATCATTTGGGAATACATCCGACTTCATAAGAAGTAAAGCCCATGCCCAAAAATTCAAAACTATCGGATGTAGATCAAGAGTTGCCACCAAGTCTTGTGGATTAAGTTTGGGATATTTTTTCCATGATGAGGGCATTATATGAGGAACCATGGGGGACATATGAGGTATATTATGAGGGCATTATATGAGGAACCATGGGGGACATATGAGGTATAATAGGTCAAAATGGGGCCTCTAATAGAACACCAAGTGGCCATAGTGAAGCACTAAACCTTGCTGTGCTCATGGGTAATGGGATGGGTAGAAGAGAGGGGAGGGGTGGTGATCGTGTGGATAAAAGGCCCGCACGTCCCTTTGCTGCTACTCTCGTCGAGCATAATCATTGATGTCTCCCTTTAAATAATGTTGCCCTAAATTATTGGGAATGTGCAAAAGAGATAGTATACAAGAACTAAAGCACACCTCGTCCCACTCCACGTCCCACTCCACGCTGATGCAATGTCGATGTAGTCCCTTACATTCTCTCGCAAGCAAGGGTCCCAATTTTTGCAAAGTAATCTAGAACTGCATCCTCCTTTGGTAAACATCCCAAGTAACCACTTGCCATACACACTTCTTTCATTTACATATATACATGAACAAAAATTACAAAAAACAATGAATATAGAACGTTTACACTACTTGAAACTAAATTCAATGAAGTGAATGCCACATAAAAAGCTCTAGTCTTACCTTGCAAAAGCATCACTACTTTCAGCAACATACCGAATGGGATTCCCATCTACATCTAGCATGTATGTGTGGGTTCCCTCTCATGGTTTTGGTTCTATAAAGATGTCATCATCCACATCGAGACCTTAGTGATCTGTAGCTACCTTACTGCCCTGCCTGTCATGCTTTGGTAGACTAGACAGCGTGTGATGGGGGTGGGTAAAGATGGTGATGACCAAAATAGAGACCTATGTGCACACCCATGTAACTATGTTAGGGAATTCATGGTGGTTCACTTAAAATATAAAATGACTATAATCCACTCTTTCAGTCACCTTTTCTCACCCATGTTGTTACATGAGATAAATGTATTATGGGGAGGTGCATGAACAAAGTCCTATGCAATGTTAAATTGTAACTTTATGCCTCTTGCATTGCAATCCCCAAGTGCTCTATACGTAGAGTATAAATTGTAGTGCGTGTGCATGTTGCAAACTTGTTTGCAAGTACAAAGACTGACTCCACAAGCACCACCATAAACACATTGCATCGGAAACTACATGCTCCTACTTGAAGAGAGTAAGATTTGTAGGAAATCTGCCCCTACCAAGTGTAGGCCTCCAAGGCTATCATAAGCGTCCATGGTTAACCAACGAGTTATGAAAAATGTTCACAAAATCATGCAAACAACTAAACTCCATTTTTGGAAAAAACCCAAAAATGTGCCTTTTTCAAATTTATGGAGAAAAAGACACACTTTCATGTCAAACATTTTAAAATAACCACCACTACTTTTGTGAAAAAAGAATGCATAAAACATTACTTACATTTTACTCTAAACCTAAAAATGTCCAATTGAAAAAAAAAATACAAAGCAGAAGAAAGAGTCATTGGACCTTTTGCTTAAAAATATCAATTGTTTTCTGGTGTGCAAGTGTCCATAATTTTTTAACTCAAATCCATACACAAGAATTTCTATATCATACAAATTAAGCATGTCCACACATCGACGAATTTCAGTTTTCTTTCCTTTTTTTCTTTGTTTAAGCATCTCTAGATCATACTTTCCTTTGAGCACGTATAAGTTTTGTACTAATACACGTTTCTATATTGTGTGTTTTACGTAGCGTGTTATCTACAAACTCATAGTGGTAAAATTGACGTTACTTTTAGACCCAATATAATTTTATGAAACTCTCTTACATGGGACTAGTGTATTGTCTAAGAAAATAAAATTTCTTTGTGTACAAAGTTGATCCAATGGTTGAATTTAAGGATATTTTGATATTAAAATAGGTAGGTATATGGAGTCCATGGCCATAGAAGAGGTTTATTGAAATCAAAGATGTCTCTAGATTTAGATAGAAATCCAATAATCCAAATGGTCAAATTCTAGAGGGTAGTGAGTACTGCAATTTATCACTTTACTTTATTTTGATCTAGTAGTTTGATTTTGAGTTATAGTCTTTGTAAAAACACAATTTTTAGTTTATAAACGTTAGATTTTGAGCCATGAAAAGGACAATAGTTGTTGTTTTGAAAAATTGGAATCCAAAATTCTGTGAGACAGGCTGACGTTTCTATCGTGATAGTGAAATTTCCATCTCAAAAAAGAGAAATTTTGGTTCATAATAAACAAAAAGTTCACTTTTATTTGGATGAAAATTTAGCTCGTTGGTGGAAAAAATTTTCGCCAAAAATTTCCATCAATGGAAAAAATTCCGTCGATTGAACTTTTTTTGTCCGCAGAAAAAATTTCCGTGAATGAGAATTTGGATTCCAGAATCCAAGTATCCAAATTTCCATCGACGGATTGAAATTTCCAAGTGGATTCTCGAATCCAAATTTTCATCGACGAAATTTTTCTTTCGTCGATAGATTTTTTTTCGTCGATGGAAATTTTTGACGAATTTTTTTTCCGTCGAGACGGACTAAATTGTTTGTCCAATAAAAGTGAAATTTTTGTTCATTATAGATCAAAATTTCTCTTTTTTGGACAAAAATTTTACCATCACGATAAAAATGTCAATCTTTTGGATTCCAAAATCCACTTTGTGAACAAAATGGATTCTAGAATCCAAATTTCCATCAATTTTTCAAAACAACTATTGTCATTTTCATAGCTCATAATCTAACAGTTATAAACTAAAACCTATGTTTTTGCAAAGACTATAACTCTAAATCAAACTATTAGATCAAAATAAAGTAAATTGATGAATTGTATTGCTCACTACCATCTATAATTTGACCCTTTGGATCGTTGGTTTTCTATCAGAATCCAAAGAAATCGTTTCTTTCAATAAGCCTCTTCTATGGCCATGGACTCCATATACCTACTTATGTTAACATCAAATATATACTCTAATTCAATGATTGGGATGAAGTGCGATGATTGGGATGAAGTTGGTTAAATTCCTGTAGAAGAAAAAGCACATTTTGTAATTCGTAAAGAATGTATTATACATTACATAGACATGTGTGAATTATTAGTAGTTTTAAAGAATATTAGATCTTGTCATTGACCTTGTTTTTTCCATTTTGTTATTTGACATGAAAAGTAAAATTTTTTTCACCTTTAAGTTAGCAATATGTACATTTTTAAAAAAAAGTTTGAAACTGTGCTTATTTTGCAAAAGTTATAAAAACAGTTCTCTTTAATGTCTCCAAAATATTGTAAAATTGATCAATATTTAGGACTAGTGAAAAATCAAGATAGCCTACATGACTCATGAACATTTTTCATGAATTGTTGTTGGTTCCCTGCATCCTCATCAATGATCCCATGAATCATTGTATTAGTGAAAGATTCTTCGAATACCAAAATATATAAGTTTTTTACAAACTATCTAACCCCAACGAATGGGTTTAGTAATAAGCACAGGGAGAGATCATACCTATGTTTCCTCTTTCCCAAAATCCTGCACCAATACTTTGTTTGAAGAAGAAATTTGGGCATCTCCCATTCAAAGATCCTAAGCCACTATGTGATGGAGGGTGAACATATGTACTTGGTATACCTAGCAGCCCTAACCCCATGGGCGGACGAGGCTTGAATAATATGGCTAAATGACCACCTATGCAATGTTATCATTGTGCAAGACCTCATCAAATACCTGAGTGTCCTATCAAGAAAGGGATGGCTAGTACTCCTATGGGTACATCTGCCTTGACCCCCTTATGCACAGGATGTGGAATAGATCATATATACAAGGATTGTCCATTGCGGATGAGTACATCTGGGAAGGGAAAAAAAGATAAACCCATTAGAGCAACCTTAAGTTGATGAGTGTAGGAGATGGCTTCATTCACATGGTGCCTCTAAATGTGGTCACTAGAATGGAAAGTAGTAGAAG
Source organism: Cibotium barometz (assembly GCF_041138505.1). Classification (NCBI taxonomy): domain Eukaryota; kingdom Viridiplantae; phylum Streptophyta; class Polypodiopsida; order Cyatheales; family Cibotiaceae; genus Cibotium; species Cibotium barometz. Next base: position 33,115,135 of record NC_141098.1, read on the forward strand.
AGCCGCCACTCATGTGGCCACAAAATCATCTACATCACAAAATTAGGAAAACCCAGGATATGCAAGGAGCTTATCCCCTAAAGAAGTCCTTGAACAAGCATGCACAACTAGGCATTTGAGGAAGGAAAATGCCACAAAGAGATCAGCAAAGGGGATAACCATGTGGCCATAAATAGTGGGTCCGACGAGGGGACCTGCAATGTGTCATACTCCTCATCTAATGAGGAGAAGATGCTACCCTCAGCCCTTAGGAGAAAGGGAAAATTGACCCCCAATCGGTTACCCCAAAAATTAGCGCTGAATACCCAAACTCGATCAAAGAGAGGAAAGGCTAAAGGCTCCTCAAGGGTTGTTTAAGGTATGTAAAGCTCAATTGAAGAAGGAACCTCTATAGCACTACACATGGCTGAAGGTCCCTCTGTGCAAAACTTTGAATCAATAAAAGAAACTTGAAAGCTTGATAGGGACCCTGACAACCAAGCTCTCCCTAAAACACTCCCTCGAAAAATAGAAGAAAAAGCCATGGATACCCTGCACCAAATAGATCCTATACTCAAAAAATCCTAATTATTTATGAATGGGGATAATCCAACTGAGGAACCTGCATCGATCTGCAGAGATATCACAGACCTTTCCTCCTTCCTTTCTTCACAAATACAAGTTCCTATTGGTACCTTAGTTGAAGGCAACCTGATTTTATGGAAAGATTTGAAAGATGGTATGGAAGGAAGACTGGGAGGATGGATGGAAGAACCAAAAGAGCTAGGGAGCTTTGACGAGACTGATGAGGATGGATTCATAGAACCAAATGAAATCACCAGCATTCCCATGATTTGAGTGAATAAGTTAGGGTAATACTTTGAAGGAGATGAACTCACCTTCAAGTCACTGTGCCGTCCTAGATGGCATGGCAGGAGTGAGCATTGGTACTACGCAATCTTGGGAGAAGTGGTGGGAACCTCCCATGGATGACGCTACTTTTATCGTGAAACTTGTTGACGGAGCCACCACAAAATCCATAGGACTTTTGTGGAACTTTAAGATAAAGATTCTTGACTTCTAGCACACCTTCATGGTGATGAAATTTTGCTGGCAACAGCCTGTCTCTTACAATTGCATCCTACGATGTCCCTTCATGAAGGAAACCAAAATAATTGAATCCTAGGACATCCCTTCATGATTGCATTTCTTCTTGGTGAGATGAAATTTGACCAACAGCCCATCTCTTATGATTGCATCCTAGGACGTCCCTTCATGAGGGAAACATTCGAAAGAAAGACCAAACGTTAAAGGTCAACTTGCACACTTGGAAGATCCATACTTTGAGTGGGAGGCCCTTCTTCGCGGGATGACTCAGTGATGGCCATCCACTACAGTCTATTTGTGTCAAACATACCATAACACACTGGATGAAGAATGGGATAGTGTGGAATTTTCATCCCTTCGAGAGTCAAAAGACTCTCAAAACTGGATGCATATCCTTGCCACCTTGGAAAATACACGGGTACTAGATTTGCCATGGCTGATGGGCAAGAAATCACATCCTTCTATATGTCCAGCATCGCATGCATGACCGGTGCTATAAGCCAAGAACCTATGAGCAACAAAGAGGAAATAAAGCTATAGGGAAACCATCCCTACAAAACACATAAATCCAACAGCTTCCTAGGAAAAGAAGGATATGTCTTATCGACGATAGAGTCGGAAGAACATTGTCCAAGGTTGACACATTCCTACTTCTATCAATTTGGCAAAAGGAGCTCGATGAGTTCTTGATTTCGGTTAACATGGTAACTACAAAACTAGAAGGAATAACCAATCCCTATCCCAAACCACAAAATATTTTTTTCTCTGCACATAAAGCACAAAACAAAAAATTGGCGCTATAGATAAAAAGAATTCAAAAGGCTGATGGAGGAAGAAAGTCCTAAGGTTAAAGAGACTAAACAAGTCCCCCAACACTTCCAGGCCTGCAAGGTTGGAGACCGTTTTGTGCAATACAACAAGGCCCAAAGAACCCATGATGGGAATCCAAGAACATCTTATAATGGTCTAGCCAAGGTGAAGGAAATTAACCTAGTAGGCCAAGGGAAAGATCCTAAGACCATCTACATAGGGGAAGACCTCTTTACAGAAGAAGAAAAAGATGTAAAGCACAAAGCCTACCGTATGAATCCCAAATACTCTAAAATGGTCTGCGAAGAAATCAAACAACTCATAGATGTCAGATTCATCTATGAAATAGAGCACACAGAGTGGGTTTCACCCATATTGATAGTACCCAAAAAGAATCGTAAAGTGAGAGTGTGCATAGACCTCAAAAAGGTCAATGCTGCCACCATACGAGATCACTATCCATTTCCCTTCACAAAACATGTGCTCAAACGCGTGGTAGGGAAGGAAGCCTATAGCTTCCTTAACAAAATTTTTTGGTTATGACCAAGTGTTGATTGACCCAAAAGATCAACTTAAAATAGCGTTTGCCCAAGAATGGGGCACCTACGCATATTGAGTCACATGCCATTTGTCTTGACCAATGCCCTAGGCACCGTCCAATACTTAATGTGCAAAGTCGATAAGGGATATCTCGAAAATTCCTTGAAGTCTTCATGGGTGACCTTTGCATCAACTCTATTTGGAAAGCACATTTGGGGTGTCTAAGGAAAGTGCTAGAGAGGTGCCGGCTTTACAGGATTATTCTCCATCATCTCAAATTCCAATTCTAGGTTCGCATGGAGTAATATTGGGACATATTGTCTTAGAACATGGAATCTCCACAGATGATAGCAAGGTGCAACTCATTCTCAAGCTGTCACCCCCTATCAGTTTCAAGGGAGTCCAGAGATTCATGGGGCATGTTGGTTATTACCACGCTTCATCTCATGTATACTGACATCGTCCATCCTCTCTATGGACTCCTAGTAATTTTTGAATAGATAGAAGAGTGTCAAAAAAGTTTATGACACCCTAAAAAAGGTATTGGAAAGCACTCCTATCATGAGATCCCGTAATTGGGAGATCATATTCCATGTCCACATAGATACCCTTTCAATTGGTTATGTAGTGTCTTAACCTAGAGAATACAATAGGCATTTACCTGTTATCTTTGCCAATTATGCCAATTAAATGATGCGGAACAAAACTATACCACCACAGAAAGAGAAGGGTTGGCCAAGGTTTACACTATTAAAAAGTTTTACCATTACCTTTTGTGTAAGGTCCCAGTCCCCACCGCGCAACAAATTCAGGGTCACTAGCAACAGAAGTAGCACTTCTTACATGGGCCAGGGTCCCTCACTCAGGGCCTCACCCATGGATATCCGGACAAGAGACTAATCCATCGGTTCTTCCAAAACCGAACCCGGAAAAACTTCCCATTACTAGGAAAGCACGGGCGAGGATAAGTTTTCTCTAACATAGTCAAAAGTCTTAACTCACTGAACTGATCTGATCGAACCCATAAGTCCCATAATCAGATCAGGAAAAAGAGTACACTTGGATCATAGAGACCAATAAGTCCCATAATCAGATTAGGGAAAAGAGTACACTTGGATCATAGAGACCAATACTTTTTTCCTTATTGAGAGGCACAGCCGTTGATTCTTTTCCATAGAACAATTTTTGTCCGGGATTTGCTTCATCTATCGTACCATAACAGAATTGAGTCTCAAATTAGGGATCTATCAGTCTAGCCTATTGAAACCATTGTGTCACTGATCATAATCCTAAAAATCTTTGGTTGAATCCTTATTTCCAAACATTTTTTCATTGGTGTACCTATGGCATCATTGGTAACCAGAACGCTCACCACCTATCCACTCAGGGGCCTTTTCATCGTCGATGGTTCCTAGCTCATAGTACTCGACAATATATTCACATAATCAAAATGGAATCTTCGTTGAAGATCAGCAAGATCAACCAATGGATCCATATAAAAGAGCCATGGACTCATCCATTGAGGACCAGCACGGTCAATCAACCAGATCCATGCCCGAATTCAGAAAACAACTCTTACTCCTTGTTCCAATATCTTTCACAACGCACGTTGGGTATCTTCGGTGACCCAGAGCTCGAGTATCATATGGTCAGCACCCTCTAGGATCCTTCGTAGGTCACCTAGCGCTTCACTCATAGGCCACTTCCTTGGTCCCTCATCTACCGTACCGGAAGCTCACCATTTTAATCGGATCAAAAACAAGGGACAACAAACTATCGAAACCAAGTTTGAAAAAGAGGACAAGGAAAAGAAGCTTGTGTAGGACATAAACCCAAAAAAGCCAAAAGATACACATGATGCAGAAGCATCCACCTGAAAAGCCACCACACAAACCACAAAACCCATATGTACAGACACAAGATACAAAAGACCAAAAGAAAATTCGATCTCGTCGCACATGGGTAAACATAATGAAAAACTGACGATCCAAAGAAAGTCAAAAGATGAAACAAGTTCTCGTACACCACTTAGTGAGGATGAAACAAGTTTTGATTCATCACTAAGTGTACTTAATAGACCAATCAAGAAACTAGAACCTACCCAACCACCCCAAATTGAAAATCATGATCATATGACATATGCGGAATGTAAAAAGCAAGCGCTTCTTGGCATGGTTGAGTGTCTTACATGATCACTGGTTTTGTGATTGAACCTCATAATGCTAATCCTAAAAAAGAAATCAAAATACAAAATGCAGAGGAGTACCACTTCCCCTTTCAAGAGGAAGACATACTCTCTACAGAAGAGTCGTTTATTAGAGATATATTGCACGAATTATGTGGTTAAGAAAGCATGTGAGGAATTCAATGAATCCCTTACAAAATTAAAGCAGTCTCTCAAAACCTCATTTGGAGGAATGCTCTTCTCTCATGGTGGTAAAGCTAGCAAAACATCAGCACTTGCACCTTTAAGGGCTTAACATGAGTTATAACAAGACATAAAGAGCTCCATAGAGTGAGACTGTGAGGATTCACAAGTTTCCAAAAAGACCTCATTTAGAATTATCAAAGGACCAAGTGTGCCAATGTACACATTAGGTACTCTTGAAAAAGCTCAGAGCCAAAAAGAAGACGAAAGTGAATGGGAATAAGAAACAGAAACGGGATCTGAAGGCTGAAACAAAAAATGAAACATCCAGGGTTCTTCTTACCTTGTTAACTATTGGCCTATATCATTTGCTTCATGACATTGTACCTTTTGCAATACAAACCCACCAGCCTCCAATTCTGGAATCTCGTCCACAGTTAGGTTTGTACCTTGACCCACTCACCAAACAACTACTAGGGGTCTAGTAGGTGATTGATAGATGGTGTTACATACTCTCCAAGTATGATGATCCACACTGTTGTTACAAAACCACATGTACTGATGCCTTTTCCCCCCAGACCATTCTCTCATACCATATAAAGGAGCTGGAACACCTTTCTTGTAGTTCTTGATGCTCTTTTTGCACTTACCATCTGGGCTACCTAACCATCCTTGGCAAGTTAGCCCACATTGAATTGTGTATGTCACTCTCCACAGTTTCTTGGACCTTTGCTTCAGTTGTCTCTCCCTCTGCATTATGTTGACCACCTATAGCTAAAGGAATAGTAGGTGGAAAGCTTAATATCCTACCTTGTTTCTTATGTGGCTGGTTTTCTGTGACATACTCTAGACAATGTGATGAGTTATCTTTCTCAAGATTTATAAATGTCAGTTTTCGATACTGACTAACAGTAATATTATCACCAAAAAAGTTTGGTTGCACGTGCATTGGTGTGCCACTTACCGCTTCCCCCACCAATCTGTTAGAGTGCTTGACGGACTTGGAGCTTTTGATGTTTTGGCCTTCTCCATCAACTTTGTTATTGTAGGGCCTGCTTTGTGATAATTCCCTTGCATGAATGCATGCTTCTTTGTGGACTACAAGAGAACATTAGCGAGGTTTGAAATAGTTGCATCATATAAAGAGATGGCTCCCTTGAAACCCTCTCCTGCCAGCTTTTGCATGTTTTGTTTCTGCTAAATTGGTGGTCGGTGTGTGTAGTACACAAGCATCATCGACATCCTATAATAGTAAATTAAGTTAATTATAAGCTCCAACCACATTCTATAATCAGATAGTTAAGTTAACAGTTTAGATTCAAATTCAAGCTATTCTTTTCAAGAACCAAGAAAGTAATACTTACCACTACAAGATGTTTCCTCCAATGGGGATATCTAGTATGCCACCAACTAGGCCAACAATCCATGGCTGGTAAGTTTGCATATCAGTGACTTTACTATCTGTCCACCATGATCTAATGTGTCTATATCTTAAAAATACCTCTTCCTCACTTAATGTACAATGCCAATGATGACATAGTCGCTTGTGCTCTTCCTGAAAATTCTTAACTAAATATTGTACTATATGGATGTTCAATCTTCGTTTCGAATGAAAAAGACACAAATGCTCATGACCTTTCAATATATTCTCTGGTCCATTATTATAGATTGTCCTAACTTCTCTCCAGTTGGCTCCATCCTCATTAGCTCTATGAAGCCAAAAAAATCTAGCTTGGAGAAGCCTTTTTGGACCACAACATTGTTAATCATCTCCTAGAAAAGCACTTGTGCCACTATGTCCTCCTTTTTCATTTCACAAGTTCTAATTTTCATGAGCTCTTGCATGCTGCATGCCATCATGCGACAATTGGAAAAGTACTAAAAACAAGATTAATATTTTTCAAGAACTTTACAAGACCAAACTCTACCTTGGATTGTATACATGTGCAGCCATTGTTGTAAATCCTTACACATGCACAATGTGATCAAAATAAACCCAAGCCTTTCTCAAATCCTTGTCTCCTGTTTGGCGCATATGGTTTGTTGAGAAAAACCTGGTGGATGAGATATGTGGAGGAGATTCACTCAAAGAATACAAGAAAATATCTTGTTTATTAAGTTGTTTGAGTACAACTTGGCCTTGCTCAATACAAAATGCCTCCTAGCTTCACCTTTCAATAGGTGAGCTAGTGGACTATAAGTCCATTCACACACACACCCTTCTCCTACCCTTTTACATGACCTTAGTCTTTTAATACCCTCCCTCAATACCAACTATGAAAGAATTGGAATAGGTGGTATTGGACATAGGTTGCCTTTATAACATTAGGTGTACAAGGTTTAGGAATATAGGTGTTGTTACATGAGATTTTAAAACAGGTGCTCAGAGGAGTTAGAGATTGATACAAAGTTAGCCTCTGACTCTTTGTTAGGACATTTAGAAGTGATATGTCCCGTTTGTTTACACTTGTTACATTTCATTTTGTTGGGATATTTGATCCAACAATTATTTGCCAAATGACCCACCTTTTTGCAATGGGCACATCTTACTTTGACCACTTGATGTGACAAAGCTTGTTCGATATTCGATGAACTGGTTGCATTTAAAGATTCAGCTCCTCCCTTTGGCCTCTTTTCTTCATCAAGACAAGATTGAATGACTCCTTCAAGGGTGGGATTAGGTATGTTCTTAAGGGTGGTGAGAGTGACTAAGGTGGGGTACACCTTCTTGAATGCTTTTAGCAAAATAGCCACTGCATCATCTTCATCCATTCACACACACACCCTTCTCCTACCCTTTTACATGACCTTAGTTGAGAGCATGTTAGAATTCGTGGTGCTCATGCTAGATCAACTATGTGGAGGAGAGGGACTCACAAAATACAAGAAAATATCTTTCTTATTAAGTTTCTCAAATACAACTAGGCTTCTTGATCCATTCAAAAAGGCCTTCTAGCTCCACCTTTAAATAGACGAGCTAGTGGACCTTAAGTCCCTTCACACACACACCCTTCTTCTCCCCTTTTACATGACCTTAGTCTTTTAATAGCTCTGATACCATGTTGAGAAAAACGTGGTGGATGAGATATGTGGAGGAGATTCACTCAAAGAATACAAGAAAATATCTTGTTTATTAAGTTGTTTATGAGTACAACTTGGCCTTGCTCAATACAAAATGCCTCCTAGCTTCACCTTTAAATAGGTGAGCTAGTGGACCATAAGTCCTGTTGCGTGACGAGTGGTGATCAATGCAAGGATGCAACACAAAGATGCAAGAAGGAAAACAAGTGACATTCTTATTTAGGGCTCTTGTAAAGAGTTCCAAGTTGTAGATGAGTGTGGGAGTGGGCTTAAGAATAATCCCACATGGGAAGTTTTGGGAGTTTTAGGAGTTTTAGTATAAAAAGTTTTTAGGAGTTTTAGTATAAAAAGTTTTGGGAAGTATTTAGGAGTTTTAGTATAAAAAGTGGCTCATTTGAGAGCTTAGGCACACTTTGGGCTAAGTTTATGCAAGAGCTCCATTGAGAGAGCTACTCTCCCTCTTCTCCATAGAGGTGAAGACTCTTCTCTCATCCCATCTACATCTTTGTATGAGATAAATCTCTTCATTGAATCAATAGCAATGTCATGAGTCTTTCTTATCCTCTTCTCTAATCATTTTACTCTTATGCATGCTTTTAGTATTTCGTTTTTGTGTATGTGGGCTGATTTGACGCTTTCATGGAAGCTTGATGCTTGAGTGTGTGCATGCTTGTAGGAAGATAGGAGTGGAGTGAGGTATTTCTCTTTGCTTGTGTGCATAGTGATTGTGTTCCTCTTGCTTGTATTTGTGAATGAATGGGTGTGTAAGAATGAGGGCAAGTTGAGCTTGTGTGTGTGCTTAGTTTAGTGTCATGTGATGGTAGCCATAAGCATTCTCTCCATTTGTGGATAAGCTTTTGTGCACCGGTACGGGTTGAATCCCTAGCTCCGAAAGGGATGCAAATCCCATTGGATTGAGCTACACGTGGATCATGCTACTCTTGCTACAAGTGAGAGAGTTTTTCGTCTCTCCATTGGCACCGCTGCTGGGGAGAAGACTCAAAACCGGTTGAGAAGCTTGCATTACTACCACTATTTCTTTTTGTTTTTAGGTTTAGGGTTATCATGAGTGTGGAATCTTGGAGAGCTAGTGATTAGAAGAGAAAAAAATAGATTAGTACTTACTTGTGCGGTTGAGATCTACTCCCGCTAATGTTTTCTCATTCATGTATATGCTTTCCATGGTTGTTTTCATTGTTGTGTTCATGTTTTGTTCATAGATTGGAAACGAAATTTGCATAGTACACTAGCGCGGCTGATTTTGCTTTGTTTGGTAGCATTCTATGTGTCCACACCCTTCCATGTGATGTTTTTGATATTGTATAGAAATTTTCTGTCTTATGCTTGTAAGATGCCCCTGACGTTCTTACTCTCTCGCGTGGTGCAACACACTGCTCTCCCTTGTAGATGAAACCTTCATTCATTCTGGAAGCGACTATACTTTGTTGTTGGTGTTACGTTTACCATGTGCATAGAAACTCATGCGTTCTAGGTAGTGTAGCCCTATCATGCGTGCGAAGTTCGAGTCGGTAGTGTAGGGTCAGGACTAAGAGCGAGTAGAAGCATAAGCTGGCTGCAGCTGAGAGGAGGTGGCACAATGTCCGAAGAAGGTGACGGTGCGGCGGCTGGCTGCAGAAGAAAGAGCAGAGGGGAGGCGAGGTGGGGTGGCCGAAAAAAAAAAGAAGGCATCAGGCTAAGGTGGCCGGTAGTGGCGCAGCAGCAAAAGAGAGCGAGGAGGCGAAGTGGCCGCAAGAAGGGCGGCTGCTGCTGTAGAGTGGCCGGCGAAGAAGCCAAGGCGGCGGCTGGCGGGGTGATTGGAGGCAAGGAGTGGGGCTATAGGCTCAAGGCGGCAAAGGCCGGGCAGCGAAGGCCGGGCGGCGAAGGCAGGGCAGCAAAACGTGAAGGGAGAGAAGACAAGGCTGCCGGCACAGCTGCGAAGGCTGCAGAAGCCGGCAGTGGTGAAGAGCTGATGGTGGTGAAGTGGCCGGCAGAGGAGGTGGTCGATTGCATTTGACGTGGCTGGCAGAGGTAGACAGCAGGAAGTGAAGAGGAGTCAGACGAGGACGAAGGTGGCCGTAGAAGCGGAGAGGCCGGCGAGACTATGAAGTGGCCGACAGAGAAAGCAAAAAGAAGGCCCGGTGTGAAGGTGAAGGCGGCGAGCAGAGGATAAGGTAACCGCACCGCGAGGAGGCCACACGATTCGAAGGATAAGGTGTCGAAGATAAGGTTAGTATTTTTTTATTTTTTTATTTTTTTTAAATTTCCTTGTTCTTTGCATTTTTTTGAAAAAAATAAAAAAAGAAAAAAAGAAAAAGAAAAAAACAATAAAAATAATTAAAAATAATTTAAAAAAAGAGAAAAAAAAGAAAAGAAAAGAAAAATAAATAAATAAAATTCTGTAAATTATGTGTTTTATTTTGAGTCCACATTTTTTGCATAATCTGCATTTTTTAAAAAAATCTGTATTTTTTTTTCATACTTAGTGTAACTTGCATTTTTTTTAAATTTTTATAATTTTGTGCATAATTAGTATTTTTGTGTAATTAGTAAAAAAGTAAAAAAGTAAATAAAAATTATATATATATATATAAGATAGTTACACACATATTCATGTTAGTTGCATTTAGTGGTTACGTAGGGTTTAAAAATATATATATATATATATACATATATATATATAAAACAAACAAACATTAAAATTTGACCTTATGCACTTGCGGTCGGGACGTCATATAGACACTGCCATAGGGCCTAGGGCACCTTCTAGAGTACCTACGCTGAAAAGTGGGACCCAATCGGTAGGAAATTTGGCAGATATTGCTGAAACTTTTTTCGAATCCCAATCTGATACCCTTTCCAAAACAACTAGCTCATTGTCCATGGACAATCTAGGGCCGTCAAATAGTCATCCCTTAGCCCCAAATAGGACACCCACAAGATCTTTTAATCCATTTGAAGCCAACACCATGGGGTTACCACTCAATGTGAGACTTCAATATGTCTACACACGAATGCTCAAGGAGCTGAGATCTTTAGGGATCCACAACAACGGTATCTTTAGGGATCCACAACAACGGTATCTTGTTAAGATCGCAGACTTTTTCTCAGAGCTTGATAGAGCACCTCTAGTCAATGACCAGGGTAACATGTACATGGGTGGAGATGGTGTTTGCTCTACGAAGTCACCTATCATCCTCCAGACAAATTAGGGGAGCTCTCTAAAAGCGAGTTCTTGGACTTATCAAAGCTTTCCAGAGCAAGGGAGTCTAGAGATGATTGGCTCATTGAGCCGGACATGCTTGGACCATCCAATGCCCAGTCCTCAAAGCCATCCATAGATGATTTACTTCTTGTAGATCTAAATTTGGAAAGGGATAGGAAAGGCAAGAGCAAAATGGATCAGGGGGCTGAGAACCAATGGGAGTTTGTACGACAAATTCTAGTGACAAAGGTCTTACAGGATGACCCACTTCAAGAGGTCTATAAGGACTCTTTAGAAGGATATTATGCCACAACTAGATTGCCAGAGCTAGATCTTCCTCTAGCACTTGTGGTGGTAGTCGAGAAGCTTGCAGAATACAAGAACCGAATCGTTGATAAATGGGCCAATGAATACTGAACCTTAGATTGGAAGGAGATTCAGGAGCTCACGTGGAAAGGACAACCATTATTCATGGAAGTGTTCTCAACAAATACAGCCAAACCAGGAGAGAAATCCTTTCTTGGAGAAACTGCCGCTCCTCCCCTACGAGAGTTCATTAGAGAGGGACCCTCAACATCAAAGTGGACCACTACAAGTAGCCCAACTCTAGCACCAAGATATTATCCTACACCAAAAGTGCGACCACAGATCACACCACAACAACGTTTCTCTCACTATGACAATCGGAGGGTAGGGAAGCCAACTCGGCCTCCCATAAATGCACCTCCTGAAATGCGGGTAACAAGATCTTTGGAGGGGGTTGGTGAGGTAGGTAATAGGGGACCCACACCAATTTGGGATGCATGTGGACCATCTTACCAAAGAGAGGAACAATTCCCACTGAGAGTGAGAGGCCGTAGACCCTATGATGAGTATTCATAAAGACAAGTAAGGCCATCAACTCTTCAGAAACTGGTAAAGAAGTACGAAGGGTCGGGAGATCCATATGACCATGTAGCAGCATTTAGGCAAGCAGTTCGAGCTGAGCAAGTGACTGACAAGCATACGCAAATTGAAGGATTTAGGCTCACTCTTGAGGGAAAGGCCCTTGCTTGGTTTCAGGCACTAGAGGCTTCAGACAAATCTTCTTTATTACGAGTTCTAGAAGAGAGATTCATTGCTGCTTTTTCCTTGATGGGGATTCAACATGACACGGTAGCAAACATCTACTCTTTCAAGCAAGGCGAGACTGAGAGTGTTAGAGATTGTGTAAATAGGATGAAGTAATACATTAATCGTTGCCCAGAAGATGAGAAGCCCACCCAGAGTCGATTAATTTCTCTCTTCTTAAAAGGACTCAAAAATTCAACACTGCATACACATCTCTATGCAAAAAAACATACAAATTTCAATGAGTGTTGCCATGATGCTATGGATTTCACAGATAACTTCAAATTCCAAGATGGTTCTGGCCCTGAGGTGCAACCTAGAGATCAGTGGGGTGATGACCAAAGTTCATGGTCTAGTGCACTAGTAAATCCAGACCACATAGCTAACCTAGTACTAAGGAGATTGGGACAAACCTATCGCCCACCCATGCAGCCACAACAACAACAGCAGCGAATGAGGAGTGTACTACCTACAGGTCCTCATCTTTGTGGAGCATGTGGCGGTAACCATAAAACCGAAGAATGTAATACCTTTTCTCCTCTAGTCACAAAACAACCCACAAAGAAGTGGTGCTGCCAGGCCTGTGCTTGGAACTTTACCCACACCACACACGAATGTGCTCGCATTGCAAGAATGAGACAGGAGCGTGAGCAGCAAAGGGGTGGAGTGACTCCACAAATGCATCAACAGTATACTAATTTTGAACGTAAGCCACCGATGGCACAAGAGCAAGCACGACCTATTCTTGGAGCTCAACCTTCTACTCCTGGTATTGCTCCTGTGAGGGTTGTTGACTACGATAATTCAAATATGTGTAGAGACTTGGTAAACCCAGGCTATGTGGAGGAGGAATATGCATCATATTCATCCAAGGAAAATCTCTTTGAAAGTCCCGCATATCCAAGCCAGGCACTGGAGGCTCAACCAGCGGAACAAAATTCTTTGATGTTGCTAAGCAGCTACCAACCTAGGACTCCAGGCCCCTCAGGTCAATGTAGCAAAGGAAAGTAGAAGCCAAACTAATGGGCCCCTGTTATGAGTGCGAAGAACCCCATTGGGCTCGTGATTGTCCACATCGCTCAAGGCAAGCAGCTCGATCCAATACAACAGTACCATAGTTTCCTCCAATTGAAAGATATTGTCTAGGGTGTTGTGTAGAACACTTCCCAAAGGATTGTTTGCTGAAACCACATGAGGAAGGCACCTCTCAACCAAAGGTCTCACTCAACCTTGTAGGGGCAGTTCAATCGCCACCTTCATCAGAGAATGAGGATGTCGTGCCACTAAGAGTCATGACTAGATCACAGACACGAAATGCCGAAATGCAGACTGATGAGACACCTCGAACTAGGGATGCAAAGGCAAATCTAGTACACAAGACCCTACATTCCAACAGAAAAAGGACCACTAGGAGGAAAAAGAACCGTAACAAGCGAACTAAAAGTGCATCCACTAGTTCTCAAGAAGTCTCTAAACAAAACATGAGGGATCAAGCTTTTACATCCCAAGAAGTGCATGAGGAGCATCAACCTCAACCTGGGCCTAGTGCTAAACAAGATGAGGCTAGTACGACCGAGGATAGTTTTGGGGGTTCTGTTTTTGTGGATAAGGTGAACGAGACTCTAGATGCCATCATTGATGCTCATAGAAGTCGCATTGCAGCTTTATCTGAGCTACCCAAGAAGCTTCAAGAATACCCAAACCCTCGTGAGTGTTACCATATTATAGTAGTGATGTGTGTGAACACACTTAGGACCGCCGGGGCACTTTTTCCCTCACTAGGAGGTTTTTTCCCCCGTGCATTGTATATACGCCCATTATCTTCTAGGGCTTGTTATCTTTCATTTTTGGCACTCATAATATACTACTGTGTTGTGCTCAAGCTTCCTCATCTTCTTGAAGTTGTGTGTGCATTCCTGCAACCCTAATTCCAACAATTGGTATCAGAGCAGGCTTCCTCCTCCCGGGCAGCATCACCGGCACCTGCGCTTCATCTCCTCCGATTGCAACGAGGTTTCACGAGCGTCTGCAGGTTAGTATATGCCGTGGGAGAGCCCTTAGGGCTTGGTCATTTCAGAATTTTGATCTGAAGTCATTTCGCCCTCCGTTTTTGCATTCCAAGTACTGCGCAGGCAAAATCGTCCTACTGTGCAGATTTTCTGTCAAGATTAAAATCTGCAGGACAGGTGCCCATTCGTCTGTTTTGGGCTGTGCTATATAGCACAGGTCGATTTTATACAGGTTTACCTCTTGCAGACAGCATTTACATCTAGTAGTACAGTCATTGGCCATGGCTGACAACAATGATGTATTCCGCATGTTGGCTGCTGAGGATAAGTTGGATGGCACCAACTATCCATTGTGGGCATATATGATGCGACATGTATTGGTAGCAAAGGGGTTATGGAATATTGTGCAGGGTATTGATGCACGTCCTATTGTGGCTGGGAATGCTGCAAACACATCAGAAACAGGTACTGTTGATGATGGTGCAGGCACAAGTGCTGTAGCAGCTGTTCGAGAACCACCACTTTCAGCAGAGCAGATTCGTTGGGATGGTAGAGATGCGCAGGCTCATGCCTTGATTGCGCTGTCTGTCAAACGTACCATTATCCCACATATTCGCTCCTGTAGGACTTCTAAGGATGCTTGGGATGTACTTGCCACATTGTATCAGGCAAGAAATGAGGCTCGTGTTGCTTATCTCCGAAAACAGTTGGAGAATGAGCATATGAACGAAGGTGATTCTATGGATAGCTTTTTGACAAAGATCAAGGATTTCAAAGAGCAGCTCATTTCTGCAGATGAAATCCTGTCAGACAGTTCACTTGTGCAGACTGTTTTGAATGGTCTACCAGATTCTTATCAGGGTTTTGCTTCCACTCTTCGCTTGATGATGAAAGGCAATCCCAATGCCTTATCATTTGAGGAGTTAGTTTCTGTTTTGCTGCAAGAAGACCAGTCAAGGCAAAACAGGAATATTATGCGTGTCGCAGATCAAGCTTTCGGTGCTAGTCAGAGAAGCGGGAAAGGTAAAGCTGGCTTTTCTTCTAGTAAGCAGAAATCTGCAAATGCTGCGCAACCAAAGAAGGAAGACAAAGATGAGAAGAAGGGTGACAAACAGAAGACATTTTGCAAGTACTGTAAGGGAAATGATCATGTTATCAAAGCGTGTCCTAAGCTGGCTGCGAAAGAGGCTAAGAAGAAAGAGGCTGGTATGGCTGTTGCAGATGCCTCTCCTTCTAACAATGAATCTGCTAATGTTGTGCTAGATACAGAATGGGCATTCAATGCGCAGTGCAGTTATGACCCATCTTTGCATGACACATGTATGTCTGCAGTAGATTCAGATGTATGGTACTTTGACAGTGGTGCCACTAAGCATATCACCTCGCAGCGCAGTTTATTCACTTTCCTTGAGTCTGCTCCCACAGGGAATACTGTCACTTGTGCCAATAACTCCTCTTATCCCGTTAAAGGAGTTGGACAGATTGTGCTGAATGTTGCAAATGGCAACACCTTTACACTTTTTGATGCATTGTATGTGCCAGGGATCAAAAAGAATCTGCTGTCAGTCTCCGCATTTGCCAAAACAGGTTTGGTTGTAAAATTTGTGGATGACAGATGTACTGTTCATGATCTCTCTTGTGGTGACATCATTGTAGCATCTGGTTCACTATGTCGAGGGCTGTATAAGCTCAATATGGATGGCAAATGTGTAGAGGATTCAGCATGTGCTATTATGGATACGCAGGCTATTTCAAATGCAAAACTGTGGCATGCACGTTTTGGTCATCTGAATTTTGCAAGTTTGCTGCGCCTGCAGAAATCTGAAATGGTGTCTTCTTTGCCTAAGCTTGAGGCACCTGTCAAGCATGTTTGTGAGGACTGCATATTGGGTAAAATGCAGCGTGCTTCCTTTCCCAAAGATGGATCAGTGAGAGCTGAACGCAGATTGCAGCTTGTTCACAGTGATGTTTGTGGTCCCATGCAAACTCCATCATTTGGAAACTACCTTTACTTCGTGACTTTCATTGATGATTTTACCAGGCATGCATGGGTATATCCTTTGAAGGCAAAGTCCGAAGTGTTTTTGTGCTTCAAACAGTTTTTGGTTATGGCTGAAAATGTGTCAGAAAGTAAGATGGGCACCCTCCGTTCAGATCGAGGGGGGGAGTATATGTCTTCAGAATTTAATGCATTTCTGGCTGAGCGTGGGATAAAACACCAATGTACAGTGCCGTATACACCACAGCAAAATGGTGTGGCTGAGAGAAAAAACAGGTCTCTCATGGAAATGGCAAGATGTATGGTTAAGAGTCAAAGTCTACCACATGGTTTTTGGCTTGAGGCTGTCATGTGTGCCACTTATGTACTAAACAGGTGTCCCACCAAAGCATTACAGGTTGTCACTCCATATGAGGCTTGGCATGGCCGCAAGCCATCTGTTGGCCATTTACGTGTTTTTGGTTGCCTGGCATATGCATTAGTGCCTGTGCAACATCGCAGAAAATTGGATGACAAAGCTGTCAAATGTATTTTTGTTGGATATAGTGCTGAGAGCAAAGGCTATCGTTTGTATCATCCACAGACAAAGCGCATTTTGGTTAGCCGTGATGTTGTATTTGTGGAAGATGCAGTTCAGCCCTTGGTTTCATGTACTAAGGAGACAGATATCAGCTCACGTGATGTCTATGATACATTGTTGCCTCTTTTCAGTGGTGCACAGTCAAGTGCAATACCTCATGAGGCAGTTTTTCAGCCTATGCAGGTTTTAAATGATGGCACAGATCAGCCTATATCTGATGCAGATGTGCATGATGCACTTGAGGATGAGAGACAAGAGATTGAGGGCTCTAGGAATATGCCTAGATGGCTGGTGCAGACTTTGCGTGACAGCAAGTTGGATGCCCCTTTGTCTAGTCGCACTCGTTCTGGCTCTCATGGTGCCTCTTATGCGTCAGATTGTTATGCATTGGCTGTTTCCAGTATGTGCGATGAAAGTGAGCCTGTTTCATTTGATGAGGCACAAAGTTCAGAAAATTGGATGGCTGCTATGCAAGCAGAATACGATGCTATTATGAAGAATGGTACATGGTCTTTATGTGACTTGCCCCTTGGCAAGAAGGCCATTGGCACTAAGTGGGTATACAAATTGAAGCGTAAGCCTGATGGCACAGTGGATCGCCATAAGGCTAGGCTTGTTGCAAAAGGTTATGCTCAAGAGAAGGGCATTGATTTTGATGAGACTTTTGCTCCCACATGTCGTATGACCACTGTTCGTAGCATCTGTGCATTAGCAGCTCATAATGGTTGGAATGTACATCAGCTGGACATAAAGACTGCGTTCTTAAATGGAGATTTGCATGAGGAGGTGTATGTATCGCAGCCTCGTGGTTTTGTTCAAAGAGGGCAGGAAAACAAAGTGTGCAGGTTAAAAAAGGCTTTATATGGTTTAAAGCAAGCTCCACGAGCTTGGTATGAAAAAATACATGCATATTTGACTGCACATGGGTTTCAGAATAGTCCAACAGAAAGCACTTTGTATGTTAAACGTGTGGATGGTGTACATCTAATCATTGCTCTCTATGTCGATGACATGCTGCTCACAGGACCAAATAAGAGTCATATTGCTGATTTTAAGGCTGATTTGAATGCCTCTTTTGAGATGTCAGATTTGGGGCATTTGCATCATTATTTGGGGATACAATTTAAGCAGTGTGATGGAGGTATTGCTTTGTGTCAGACAAAGTATATTGAAACATTGTTGCGAAGATTTGGCCTTGAAGACTGCAAGCCTATTGCTACTCCAATGGAGACAGGTTTGAAGTTGAGTCTTCATGATGCTGGAGATCACTTTGATGTCACACTCTATCAGACAGCTGTTGGTTGCCTCATTTATGTATGCATTACGAGGCCAGACATTCAGTTTGCAGTCTCACAGGTGAGCAGATTTATGCATAGCCCAGGCATTAAGCATTGGCAGGCAGTGAAGCGTATCTTTCGCTATTTGAGTGGTACTCGGCATCTTGGGTTGTTTTATCCCAAGGGGGGATCATTGCCGCCAGATTTACATGCTTTTTCAGATTCTGACTGGGCTGGTTGTTATGACACACGCGTGTCCACGAGTGGTTTTTGCTTCATGCTTGGAAGCTCATGCATATCATGGTTGAGCAAGAAGCAGCCTACTGTGGCCACTTCTAGTTGTGAAGCTGAGTACAGGGCAGCTTTCACAGCTACGGTTGAGTGTGTGTGGCTCAGACGCCTTATGGCTGATTTGGGTGTTGGGCAGCCATCTGCCACCACCATCTTCACTGACAGTCAGAGCGCATTGGCAGTTGCGCGGAACCCAGTGTTCCATGCTCGTACGAAGCACATTGAGGTGCACTACCATTATGTCAGGGAGAGACTCTCTGCAGGAGAGATCAGTTTGGCTTATGTGCCAACACAGGATAACCTTGCAGACCTTTTCACAAAGGCTCTGCCTCGTGAGAAGTTCGAAGCTTTTCGCAAAGCTTTGGGCTTACTCCCTTTTGTGGATTCGTCCACATAGCTAGACACTTCCCTATACATAAGTGCTAGCTCTTGTTCACCGCATCACTCCAGGGGGGATTTGTTACCATATTATAGTAGTGATGTGTGTGAACACACTTAGGACCGCCGGGGCACTTTTTCCCTCACTAGGAGGTTTTTTCCCCCGTGCATTGTATATACGCCCATTATCTTCTAGGGCTTGTTATCTTTCATTTTTGGCACTCATAATATACTACTGTGTTGTGCTCAAGCTTCCTCATCTTCTTGAAGTTGTGTGTGCATTCCTGCAACCCTAATTCCAACAGTGAGGAGAAGATCAATCTAGCTGTACATCAGCAACTCGCTCAATCAATACTTGAGGGCCCACCTCCACCTATCCCTCGGGGCCCAACCTCTCTTAAGCCAACATTAGAAACCATACCAGAAGTGTCATCAAGTTGGGAAATGAAAAGTGAGCTCATCTCACAATCTCATAGCAAGAAGTCTGCACCAATTGCCACCCCATTGAAAGAAGGTATTCTGCCACCACCTAGCCTTGCCTTCCCATGCAATGATGAAGTATTGATGCTAACGAGGACATGGCAAATGAGATGTGGACAGCAGTTCATGAGAAAGTTAATGAGAATATGTCCTCTATTATTTCACCTCCATTCTCTGAGGTGGATTTTACCAGGGGCACAGAAAACAACTTTAGACGCCCAAGCATCCAGGAGAAAGTTCAAACAATTGTTTCTCCTAGAAGTAAGCATACAATGAAAGCCTTACCATCATATTTGGGAGAATATGAGAACTGTTCTCAAACCTTGAGGATACCCTCCATGCATAGAAGGTTGACAAAGGAGATGGATATGGGTATCGTGCAAGCTATTTTGTCAACACCAATGGCTTGTACCTTACCTTTACTTGATTTGATAAAGCTTCGACCTGAGTTGTGGAATGATATTGCCACATGTTTGTCAGAGCAGGTATTGCTACAAAAGGGTCACCATCACTGTACTATACACCCTGAGACAAAGCATGTTCTGCCAGTTCCTATCAACAAAGTAGGAAAATTTTGTGAGGACGATCAGGGAAATGCTACCCTCCCATTAGAAGTGCGAAAAGTAGCTTCAACTGCAATACTTGATAGTGGTGCAGGAGTGGGCATTGTGACAAGGTCCATTTGGGAAAAGTGGGGCAAACTAGCTATTAGGAGTACCAGGATGTGCTTGCAGCTACTACTAGCAGATGGAAGCTTAGAACATCCCCTTGGGCTGCTTGAGAACATATTGGTCACCACATGTGGGATTGAATATGAGCACACCTTTGCAGTAGTGGATTTTGGAAAACATCCAAACTATGAAGTGATATTGGGTAGACCATTCATGCGACAATTTCAAATAATTCAAGATTGGGATACAATTATTTGTACCTCTGACATGATTCTGTCATCACAAGGGTCAACCTAAAGAATCACTCATATCATGATGTAACAAGGTCTCCAATAGATGAGTTTGATTCTGCCTCATCTGAGGGCTCAAGAGTTACATTGCCAGATGGGAGAGAAGATCTATGGATGTGTGGAGCCTCATGTAGGGATTTCAACACTGAGAGACTTAAGGGTAATCGAAGTGTATCAGATGAGGCATACATTCCACAACCCTTCCCTGAGCACTTAATTGATTCCCTAGAATGGAGTCATGTCCTTGCAACATTATCGACATGTGCTTTACCTAAGCCAATTCAATTTTGTGACTCAGATGGATATGACATTATTCCTATGTGAATGGTACAACCACGTGACCTTCTAGATGTTTTGTACTATGGGGATGCATCCACAACAACACTGCATGTAGAGGAAGTCTCAGTGGAGGATTTAACACTCGAATCTGCTAATGATGCTGATAAGGAAGATGGATGGGACTCTGATTTTGATAATGATATGATAATCCCTGAGGAAGAGTTAGGAAAGGCATGCCTACTCTTGAGAGGAAGGGAGGTTCAAGTAGAGATCCCTCGAAGCCGACCTAAACGTAAATGCTGTAAAAAGCATAAGAGAAAGCTCAAGAAACGTGGCCTAGGACCGTTTGTGATTAATGAGCTTGCTCCAAGTGGTACAGTGTGTTTAGAGACACTAGAAGGTGAGCAAATGCCTAACTTCATTAATGGAAGTCGTCTCAAGAAATACAATGAACCATTAACTGAAGCCATGCTTCAAATGGTTCATTGTATTTCTTGAGACGACTTCCATTAATGAAGTTAGGCATTTGCTCACCTTCTAGTGTCTCTAAACGCACTGCACCACTTGGAGTAAGCTCATTAATCACAAACGGTCCTAGGCCACGTTTCTTGAGCTTTCTCTTATGCTTCTTACAGCATTTATGTTTAGGTCGGCTTCCAGGGATCTCTACTTGAACCTCCCTTCCTCTCAAGAGTAGGCGTGCCTTTCCTAACTCTTCCTCAGGGATTATCATATCATTATCAAAATCAGAGTCCCATCCATCTTCCTTATCAGCATCATTAGCAGATTCGAGTGTTAAATCCTCCATTGAGACTTCCTCTACATGTAGTGCTGTTGTGGATGCATCCCCATAGTACAAAACATCTAGAAGGTCACGTGGTTGTACCATTCATATAGGAATAATGTCATATCCATCTGAGTCACAAAATTGAATTGGCTTAGGTAAAGCACATGTCGATAATGTTGCAAGGACATGACTCCATTCTAGGGGATCAATTAAGTGCTCAGGGAAGGGTTGTGGAATGTATGCCTCATCTGATACACTTCGATTACCCTTAAGTCTCTCAGTGTTGAAATCCCTACATGAGGCTCCACACATCCATAGATCTTCTCGCCCATCTGACAATGTAACTTTTGAGCCCTCAGATGAGGCAGAATCAAACTCATCTATTGGAGACCTTGTTACATCATGATATGAGTGATTCTTTAGGTTGACCCTTGTGATGACAGAATCATGTCGGAGGTACAAATAATTGTATCCCAATCTTGAATTATTTGAAATTGTCGCATGAATGGTCTACCCAATATCACTTCATAGTTTGGATGTTTTCCAAAATCCACTACTGCAAAGGTGTGCTCATATTCAATCCCACATGTGGTGACCAATATGTTCTCAAGCAGCCCAAGGGGATATTCTAAGCTTCCATCTGCTAGCTGCAAGCACATCCTGGTACTCCTAATAGCTGGTTTGCCACACTTTTCCCAAATGGACCTTGTCACAATGCCCACTCCTGCACCACTATCAAGTATTGCAGTTGAAGCTACTTTTCGCACTTGTAATGGGAGGGTAGCATTTCCCTGATCGTCCTCACAAAATTTTCCTACTTTGTTGATAGGAACTGGCATAACATGCTTTGTCTCAGGATGTATAGTACAATGATGGTGACCCTTTTGTAGCAATACCTCCTCTAACAAACATGTGGCAATATCATTCCACAACTCAGGTCGAAGCTTTATCAAATCAAGCAAAGGTAAGGTACAGGCCCTGGTACTGACAAAATAGCTTGCACGATACCCATATCCATCTCCTTTGTCACCCTTCTATGCATGGAGGGTATCCTCAAGGTTTGAGAACAATTCTCATATTCTCCCAAATATGATGGTAAGGTTTTCATTGTATGCTTACTTCTAGGAGAAACAATTGTTTGAACTTCCTCCTAGATGCTTGGGTGTCTAAAGTTGTTTTCTGTGCTCCTGGTAAAATCCACCTCAGAGAATGGAGGTGAAATAATAGAGGACATATTCTCATTAACTTTCTCATGAACTGCTACCCACATCTCATTTGCCATGTCCTCGTTAGCATCAATAACTTCATCATTGCATGGGAAGGCAAGGCTAGGTGGTGGCAGAATACCTTCTTTCAATGGGGTGGCAATTGGTGCAGACTTCTCGCTATGAGATTGTGAGATGAGCTCACTTTTCATTTCCCAACTTGATGACACTTCTGGTATGGTTTCTAATGTTGGCTTAAGAGAGGTTGGGCCCCGAGGGATAGGTGGAGGTGGGCCCTCAAGTATTGATTGAGCTTCCCTAATGAGTTGCTAATGTACAGCTAGATTGATCTTCTCCTCACTCACGAGGGTTTGGGTATTCTTGAAGCTTCTTGGGTAGCTCAGATAAAGCTGCAATGCGACTTCTATGAGCATCAATGATGGCATCTAGAGTCTTGTTCACCTTATCCAGAAAAACAGAACCCCCAGAACTATCCTCGGTCGTAGTAGCCTCATCTTGTTTAGCACTAGGCCCAGGTTGAGGTTGATGCTCCTCATGCACTTCTTGGGATGTAAAAGCTTGATCCCTCATGTTTTGTTTAGAGACTTCTTGAGAACTAGTGGATGCACTTTTAGTTCGCTTGTTGCGGTTCTTTTTCCTCCTAGTGGTCCTTTTTCTATTGGAATGTAGGGTCTTGTCCACTAGATTTGCCTTTGCATCCCTAGTTCGAGGTGTCTCATCAGTCTGCATTTCGGCATTTCGTGTCTGTGATCTAGTCATGACTCTTAGTGGCATGACATCCTCATTCTCTGATGAAGGTGGCGATTTAACTGCCCCTACAAGGTTGAGTGAGACCTTTGGTTGAGAGGTGCCTTCCTGATGTGGTTTCAGCAAACAATCCTTTGGGAAGTGTTCTACACAACACCCTAGACAATATCTTTCAATTGGTGGAAACTGTGGTACTGTTGTATTGGATCGAGCTGCTTGCCTTGAGCGATGTGGACAATCACGAGCCCAATGGGGTTCTCCGCACTCATAACAGGGGCCCATTAGTTTGGCTTCTACTTTCCTTTGCTGCCATTGACCTGAGGGGCCTGGAGTCCTAGGTTGGTAGCCGCCTAGCAACATCAAAGAATTTTGTTCCCCTGGCTCCAGTGCTTGGCTTGGATATGCGGGACTTTTAAAGAGATTTTTCTTGGATGAATATGATGCATATTCCTCCTCCACATAGCCTGGGTTTACCAAGTCTCTACACATATTTGAATTGTCATAGTCAACAACCCTCACAGGAGCAGTCCCAGGAGCAGGAGGTTGAGCTCCAAGAATAGGTCGTGCTTGCTCTTGTGCCATCAGTGGCTTACGTTCAAAATTAGTATACTGTTGATGCATTTGTGGAGTCACTCCACCCCTTTGCTGCTCACGCTCCTGTCTCATTCTTGCAATGCGAGTACATTCTTGTGTGGTGTGGGTATAGTTCCAAGCACAGGTGTGGCACCACTTCTTTGTGGGTTGGTTTTGTGACTAAAGGAGAAAAGGTATTACATTCTTCGGTTTTATGGTTACCGCCACATGCTCCACAAAGATGAGGACCTATAGGTAGTACACTTCTCATTCGCTGTTGCTGTTGTTGTGGCTGCATGGGTGGGCGACAGGTTTGTCCCAATCTCCTTAGTACTAGGTTAGCTATCTGGTCTGGATTTACTAGCACACTAGACCCTGAACTTTGGTCATCACCCCACTAATCCCTAGGTTGCACCTCAGGGCCAGAACCATCTTGGAGTTTGAAGTTATCTGTGAAATCCATAGCATCATGGCAACACTCATTGAAATTTGTATGCTTCTTTGCATAGAGATGTGTATGCAGTGTTGAATTTTTGAGTCCTTTTAAGAAGAGAGAAATTAATCGACTCTGGGTGGGCTTCTCATCTTCTGGGCAACGATTAATGTACTGCTTCATCCTATTTACACAATCTCTAACACTCTCAGTCTCGCCTTGCTTGAAAGAGTAGATGTTTACTACCGTGTCATGTTGAATCCCCATCAAGGAAAAAGCAGCAATGAATCTCTCTTCCAGAACTCGTAAAGAAGATTTGTCTGAAGCCTCTAGTGCCTGAAACCAAGCAAGGGCCTTTCCCTCAAGAGTGAGCCCAAATCCTTCAATTTGCATATGCTTGTCAGTCACTTGCTCAGCTCGAACTGCTTGCCTAAATGCTGCTACATGGTCATATGGATCTCCCAACCCTTCGTACTTCTTTACCAGTTTCTGAAGAGTTGATGGCCTTACTTGTCTTGTTGAATACTCATCATAGGGCCTACGGCCTCTCACTCTCAGTGGGAATTGTTTCTCTATTTGGTAAGATGGTCCATATGCATCCCAAATTGGTGTGGGTCCCCTATTGCCTGCCTCACCAGATCTTGTTACCCGCATTTCACGAGGTGCATTTATGGGAGGCCGAGTTGGCTCCCTCATAGTGAGAGAAACGTTGTTGTGGTGTGATCTGTGGTCGCACTTTTGGTGTAGGATATTATCTTGGTGCTAGAGTTGGGCTACTTTTTTGCAGTGGTCCACTTTGATGTTGAGGGTCCCTCTCTAATGAACTCTCGTAGGGGAGGAGCAGCAGTTTCTCCAAGAAAGCATGATCCACGTGTAGCTCAATCCAATGGGATTTGCATCCCTTTCGGAGCTAGGGATTCAACCCGTACTGGTGCACAAAAGCTTATCCACAAATGGAGAGAATGCTTATGGCTACCATCACATGACACTAGACTAAGACACACACAAGCTCAACTTGCCCTCATTCCTACACACCCATTCATTCACAAATACAAGCAAGAGGAACACAATCACTATGCACACAAGCAAAGAGAAAGACCTCACTCCACTCCTATCTTCCTACAAGCATGCACACACTCAAGCATCAAGCTTCCATGAAAGCTTCAAATCAGCCCACATACACAAAAACGAAATACTAAAAGCATGCATAAGAGTAAAATGATTAGAGAAGAGGATGAGAAAGACTCATGACATTGCTATTGATTCAATGAAGAGATTTATCTCATACAAAGATGTAGATGGGGTGAGAGAAGAGTCTTCACCTCTATGGAGAAGAGGGAGAGTAGCTCTCTCAAAGGAGCTCTTGCATGAACTTAGCCCAAAGTGTGCCTAAGCTCTCAAATGAGCCACTTTTTATACTAAAACTCCTAAAACTCCCAAAAATTCCCATGTGGGATTATTCTTAAGCCCACTCCCACACTCATCTACAACTTGGAACTCTTCACAACAGTCCTAAATAAGAATGTCACTTGTTTTCCTGCTTGCATCTTTGTGTTGCATCCTTGCATTGATCACCACTCATCACGCAACAAGTCCATTCACACACACACCCTTCTCCTACCCTTTTACATGACCTTAGTCTTTTAATATGGTTCACCAGATCTAAACCTGATACAGGCCTTGTCATTAACATTTTAAACACTTAACACCAGTTTGACTCATCCAAAGCTTGCCCAATAAAACAACTACCATGGAAGAACTCAAAAGCACATTGTCTGTTCAATTCTAAGATACTTGACTTTGGTCCTTGCACTAAACCGTTGATCCTAGAAGCATGCACCATCGTCCTGAATCTACAAGAGAATTGGACAACTTAATAAACTATGTAAACTTTCATTCACAAGAATTATCAAACAATTAAAAACAATATGAAAAGGACATTACCTTTGACATTGAATTAGGGGATACATGTGCTCCAATAATAGTGACAACTCCATGTTGCTAATATTTGATTCATTCTTTGTATGCTTCTTGACATCTGCATCCAATACGAATTATTTGGTGATATCCATTTGTACCTTCCTTGGACCACTTCCTTGGACCACTTATAGCAACCTTTGAAGCTGCCTCTTGCACAAGTTCTCTTATCTTTTGCAATGCCTACCTTGATGTGCCCCTTTGCACCTCATGAAAATGTTCCCAATTCATTCTTTGTATGCTTCTTGATAATTGCATTCAATACAAATTATTTGGTGATATCCATTTGTACCTTTCTTCTTGGACCACTTATAGCAACCTTTGAAACTGCCTCTTGCACAAGTTCTCTTATCTTTTGCAATGCCTGCCTTGATGTGCCCCTTTGCACCTCATGAAAATGTTCCCCTTGATGTATCATCAATCTCGACATATGTGGATCAATAGGCATACAATAGTACACCATAGAACTACACATTCTTCTATATATAGGTTTGTCTCTGCAGCAGTAGAAACAAGCTAGTGATCGATATCCATCTGTTGTTAAGTCCAGAGAGGGAAGTTTCTGTGTGAGCTTGCCTATTATGTGAAAAATTACAAAGTTCTACTAAATTAAACCAAGACAATAAGCTTACCAATCCATGATGTTGTATTCGGTGTGCCGTTCATAGTTCTACTTCCACACAAGTTTCTGTGTGAGCTTGCCTATTATGTGAAAAATTACAAAGTTCTACTAAATACTCTTATAAATTAAAGTTTACTAAAATTAAACCA
The DNA here is from genome assembly GCF_041138505.1 of Cibotium barometz. Lineage (NCBI taxonomy): Eukaryota > Viridiplantae > Streptophyta > Polypodiopsida > Cyatheales > Cibotiaceae > Cibotium > Cibotium barometz. Next base: position 33,142,100 of record NC_141098.1, read on the forward strand.
AGACAATAAGCTTACCAATCCATGATGTTGTATTCGGTGTGCCGTTCATAGTTCTACTTCCACACAAGTCATGCCACCGTGCTTCATGAAACTTCTATGATGGCCCATGGAGCCCATGCAGATAGGGTTGCCCCGTTGGAAAAGGGGAAAAGAAAAAGAGAAGACCATGAGCCTCATGCCAGAAAGCTCAAGGAATTTAAAGTAGGTGACAAGTCTGTTAAGTTTAATGTTTTTCATGGAGAGCATGATGCTTCCAAAGTGTTAGCATTTGTGGCAAAGTTTGACATTGCCTTTAGCGATGATGATTTCACTAAGAAGTCAAAAGTACGCCATGCTAGCATGTTTTTGAAAGGGACTGCTGCTCATTGTTGGTGGATCACTGAAAAGATCACCAAGGACCCCATTAGCACCTGGAAAGAATTTAAGGACAGATTCTATGCTCAGGGTTTGCCACCAAATGCGGAGCAAACTCTCACCCAAAAGCGGGACAGACTTGAGCAAAGAGATAATGAAATCGTGCAACAGTATGTCAACAAGTTTAACTCTTTTGTACAACTCTAGGAAACCTCACATGACTCTCTTTAGGTTTCACCCAACAATGGCGATCATGTGCTTGATCCATTCCTTGTGCATTGTAGATGCTAAAGGATCACGTACATTTGATAACTCAAAAGACACGTTATCATTATAGATTTGAGGAATCTCTTCTACTTTCTCAATATGTGTGCTTGCTAATAAAAATCTACGAAGAACATCAGCATGAGATTCCTCAAACAATAAGTATTTGACCACACTCTTTTGAAATGGTGTACATGTGGGAGAATCACGTTTTGTAAGGTCAATAATGAATTCTTTTGGGGTACTTGCTGTAGTGTTGCTTTACTCTCTTATTATTGGAATAATAAGGTATTTTGCTGTTATAACTTTATCATAGATATAATATGGTTCCTCTCCAATGGGTGTAGCTGATTGGATAGGTATAAGATGATCTACACCATCATCTTGTGGTTTGATTGCAAAAACTTTCAATCCAAAGAGGAAAAAACATTCCATCAAAATTATCAGCTTTAGTAATATAATAACAACCCTATACAATTCTAAACAATAGAATCACTCTCCAAACCTCCCACAAAAATGTGAAAACAAGTGTTCTCCATGGCAAGAAAAACTCTCAAAAACTAGCTCAAAAACACACAAGCTCTCCAAAAACCACCTCACAAGCATACAACAAACTAATGACAAACAAACTCAAAATCTAAACATGAATTCTATATATATTAGAATTTTTTTGAAATTATACTCATTTTTAAAAAAATGATCATTATAAATCATGTCATTAATACACAAAATCTAAAATTCATTTTCAATAATTATACTATACAATAAATGCCTGCATAACTACCTCTCATTTAATGATTATTCCATAACTAACTCCTATATAATGATTATTCCATAACTAACTCTCATATAATGATTGCATAACCTTTATATCTCTGTTGTGATCCCAATTTAAGATATAACCTTTTTGTCATCTCTTTTTATAATTCCATCCATTTTTATTTCAAATAAAGAGTACATCCTTGTATTGCCCAACAATGCATGGGAGAATTTGAAAAGATTCAAAATGCAACATCTGGGCATGTCTATCATTATCATGGTCATTGTCATCATCATCATAATAAGGGTCTCTCCTTTAGGTTTTTCCATAATTGTTATGTAGGTCGAGAGGGTTAGTAGCCTTCCAAAATTTCTTCTGCTTACAACATAAAAACTTATAAAGGCATTGACTTATTTTTGACATAGAGAGATAAAGAAGCTTGTGAGTCCCATCATACTCCTCCATTCATTGAAGGTCCTCAAGTGTGTAAACAATGCAACATCACCACATTGTGGAGAAATGTAGCACACATGTACACATGCATAATTACAGCTATACATATCATGCTTAGCATGTCTGTATAAGTATGAAAAACACAAGATTTTAAAAATACCATAACTTATAAAGTATGGATATATTTTTTGTTTCTATGTCTTTTTTGGCTCAGTAAAAGGTAAACAATTCATTAGTAATTCATGCACATGTTTGAAAATTGCGGATTAGAATATTAACCCAAAAAAAAAAGTTATGAAAAAACATTTTCTTGGACACCCCCTACTAAGGGTGACCATCGCCCTTAGTGGGGGGTAAGGGTGACCATCTCCCTTAGTGGGGGGTGGACTAAGGGTGACCCCCCCACTTAAGGGTGACCATCGCCCCCTTAACTGGGTGGGTTGCCCCTAGTTGGCGACCCCCACCCCCCACTAAGGGTGACGCTCACCCTAAGTGGGGGGTGAGGGGGTGTCACCCCCCCACTAAGGGCGACCGTCGCCCTTAGTGGGGGGGGTGACTAAGGGTGACCTCACCACTTAAGGGAGACCATTGCCCTTAAGTGGGTGGGTTGTCCCTAGTTGGTGACCCCCACCCCCCACTAAAAGGGTGACGATCGCCCTTAGTGGGGGGGTGACTAAGGGTTACCCCCCCTCTTAAGGGGTGACCATTGCCCTTAAGTGGGTGGGTTGCCCCTAGTTGGTGACTCCCACCCCCCACTAAGGGCCACCATCGCCCTTAGTGGGGGGTGCACACGCCTCCTCCCTCCCCCTCCACTAAATGCTTTAAGCCCCCCCTCCCTCCTAAAAAAAATGTGCCCCCCCCTAAAGCAATGCGGCGGTAGCCCTCTCCCCCCCCCAAAGCAAAGCGACAGTCTCCTCTCCTCCCCTAAACAAAATGCACCCCCCCTTTGAAACGCGGAAGCCCCCCCTAAAGCAACCTCTCCCCCCCCTTAAAAGCAAAATTCCCTCTCCCTCCCCCCTCTCTCCTAATAGCAAAATTCCCTCTCCCTCCCCCCTCTCTCCTAATAGCAAAACACACCCTCCCCTCCCCTTCTTAAAAACAAAACTCTCACAGACTCTTGCCCTCTCTCTCTCTCTCACATACTCTCTCCCTCCCTAAATCCGAAAAGGATAGCCCTCTTTCTCTCTCTCTCATGGAACTCCCCTTTCTCTCTCTCTCATGGAACTCCCCTTCTCTCTCTCTCTCTCTCTCTCTCTCTCTCTCTCACCAATCCTTCCTTCACTCTCTGTTTTCCTCTCTCTCTATACCTTTTCCTCTCCTCTCTTTTTTCTCTTCTTCTTTTTTTGTTCCTTTTTTCGCTTCTTTTAAAACTATAATTTAAAACCCTAATCTTTTTCAGTAGCATACTAGCTACTCATCTCAATCAAATACAACATCCCTGCTTACCCTCAATTCACATGTAGCACGATTATAAAATATATATCCCTTTTAATCAAGAGAATACCCATTTTTTTTTGCTTTTAGATCCAGTGTAGTATGCAACTCATTTGGCACATGCATATATCCAAAATCTTTCAAGTGAGATAAATCAGGTTTCTTGCCATTAAACTTCTCTTGTGGCATTACATCATGTATGGCTGCAATGGGAGTCTTGTTCATGATATAAACTATTGTAGACATAGCCTCAACCCAATAGCTATGTGGCATACTCCTCTCTGCCCCATCAATGCTCGTGCTATCTCTGCAATGTGCTTGTTTTTTCGCTTAGCAACTCCATTTTTCTACGGAGTGTATCTACATGTAAATTGTCTCTAAATGCCATTCTTTCGCAAGAATTTAGACAACTCATTGGAGAAGTATTCTCCCCCTCCATGTGACCTTAGGCGCTTCACATGGTTTCATGTCTATTTTTTAGCCATAACTCTGAAATTTTGAAAATGATTGAACACTTCACTCTTCTCCTTCATGAATAAAACCCACACTTTTCTCGTGTGGTCATCATCAATGAATGATACGGTAGTACCTGCAGCCACCCATAGACATAGTCCTTGCAAGACCCCATACATCTGAATGCACAACATCTAGTACATTCCTACTCACATTTCTGTCATGTGAAAATACATGTTTTTTTTGCTTTTCAAATTGACATGCTTCTCAAACTTTTTGCATACCTTCAACTTTAAACTTAGGTAGCCCTGTCACAATTTCTTTAATCTACATAGACTTCATTCTTTGCACATTTACGTGCCCAATTCTCTTATGCCAAATGTCTGTATCTGCAAAAACTCCTGGACCATTTGCAAACATTGCAGCACTCACTTCAAGCATATTCACATTCAATGTAAACATTTGCCCACTCTGTTGCCTTTTGCAACCAACCTACACTTATCTTTGAAGTCTTCTACAAGCATCCATCAGGGTTAAACCAGACTTGCACAAACCCTACTCAATCATCTGGCCAACAGAAACTAGATTCTTTGTAATGTTTGGAACATGAAGTACATCTACAATGTACTTCACCTTACCGTCCTGCATGGATAATGGCACATCCCCAACATGGGCAATCGGATGAGCATTGTCATTCACTGTTTAAACAGAACTTGGTTTTTCAATACTCTTCATTTCCTTGAAAAACTCACCATGACTTGTCATGTGGTTCGAAGTGCCTGAATCAACATACCATACATCATCTTTATATGCTGCTACACCATTTTGAGACACACCATTAAACTACATGTTGCATAACAAATAACCTCTCGTTATTCTCATTATTTCTGCTAGAGGATGCAAAGTAGTTTTGCTGCACTTTTCCATTTTGCATGTCACTCTACTTCTTATAGCGATTTTCTTGCACATGTCCAGGCTTACCATAGCAAAAATACCCTCGTGTTTTGTGAAGATTGTTGATCTTCACCCAAGTTCTTCTCTTCAATGATCATCATTGACACCAAATCTGTGAAGTTGGGAATATTCTCCCGAGTCTGAATAGACCTCTTGAATGCCTTGAATGCCTTGTATTGTGGCCGGAGACCACAGAGACACACTTCCACCTTATATCATCATCAACAGAAACACCAATTGATGCAAGGGATTCCACAATACCCTTGATCTTCAAGGCATAATCATTCGCAAACATATTCTTCTTCTCCATGGTATGAAGCTCATTCTTCAACTGAATCTTTCGTGCCTTGGTGTTAGTTTCATATAGCTTCACCAAGGTGTCCCATGCCTCCTTGGGTGACTTGGCATCCTGTGTATGCCCAAGCATGGTGTCTGTATACTAATAGAAAGCTAATACATGACTTTCCTTGCTCCTTGATTCCAATCATTGAACTCTTTTACATCTGCAGTAGTTGGATTAATCTCAGTATCTTTGGTGCCTCCTCATGTTTACCAATGTAGTCCTAGTAACCTTTTTCCATTAGGAAATTTGTCAATCTAAACCTCCAAGCATGGAAGTTATTCTTGTTAAACTTCTCCAACAATCTCATTTATTCCATCATTCGACATCTTTTTTGCAACACAAATTTACCAAGAATAGCACTCTTGTTTGACCTGCATAAACTGTTGTATTCTTTGCGCGGTACTATACTGCACCAAACTATCACAACCAATGACCTCAATTTACATACATACACCCCATGGTAACTTTGAGACCTCTTTACAGCACACACAGTGTCTACACAACCAATCTCCCTTCTTGCAATTCCAAAAACAGAGTTCTACAGAGATTCGAAACTTACCCGCAGTGCCGCCATCGCTCGTGAATGCTTGGCAAACTAAAACGGAGGTCTAGACGTGCCCGAAACGCGTTTTCGGCACAAAAAAACATGTCCAATGGATGCAATAGTTTCTCTGTGGCTCTCCTCTTGTGAAGAAATTTCCTCAATTGGAGTTCGTTTGCCGGTGCCCTCCGAAGAGCTCCCGATAAGGGTGTAGCAGCCAACACAAAGAGGGAAGAGTGGATGACGCTCTTACCCTCGTACCGCTTCATGTGCTTCTCTTGCTTTTCGCTCAGCCCTTAGCACATGAACTAGGCTCTAATACCATGAAAATATGTAGGGGAGGAGAGAGCTTGAGCTCTTGCAAGCACACACACACTCACACAAACCCTAGAAGAGAACACACAAGGTGAGAGGCTAAAAAATTCTTCTTCTTCTTCACACAACAAAAGAGGTCTTCTTAGAAGATAAAAAGTCAATATTAGGTAATTTGGAAAAAATCACACATTTTGGGAATCAATTACTCCATATAGTTTTGGACATATCTTAAACATACTAACTCCAAATTTGTCGGAGATCATAGATTTAGATTCTACTCTTCAAGATCTTTCCGATGATATGTCACATGAGGGGGTCTTGTGGACAAGTTCACCATGCTCCCATTTTTCAAATGGGAATGGGATTTTTTCCAAATTATCTAATATGGTGTTTAAAGTGACTAACACACATAATAGGGTATATAGCGGTCCATAATGTGAACATGCTAAGAGGAGTGGGTAGATGTGGACTAGTCGGTATAGTCCCATTGTAGAATCTCTGGCGAAGATATGCCGGTGCCAGCTACTAAACCTGCAAGTGATGTAAATGTTGAACGGTCATGCAAACACCTCATGAGTGTCAACTCATGTTGAGCTTAACATCTCAACAACTTGCAAGATCGAGGCAATCCCAAAAGTTGAAGAAGTTGGTCATGCAGTAACACAGGCAGCAGGGCACTCTTTTACTTGTGGTTCACTTGTATTATTGTTACATTTTTTGAATACTAACATAGATTGAGTTATTGATTCAGATAAGCTTGGCAAGAGGTGAAGTGCTAAATGCATCATTGCAACCAATTAATTTACTTGGCTTGGGTAACTTGGCTCTAATCCAAATGAATTTAACAGGTATGATTTATTCATTGGTAATGATAATGTAAAGTATTTGTGTGGTGCATTCACTTAAAAAATTTACGCTTTGTAGGAGTGTCTCATCGTACGATGACAGTAGTCCTTGGTCCTCCCAATGAACATCAAAGTGCTAGTTCCTCTACCATTATAGAAGCCTCGATGTTAATAGGTGTAATAATCAATTGTGACCACGTGTGAAAAGATTGTAAAGGTGTGTCTTTTATATCCTGTAATAACAATTGATGTATAACTCTACTCAACATGGTGTGGCAGCGGCAGGACATCATTCTGCAAAGATGATGGCATGTGTTGGGGATCCTTTGAAGATAGGCCGTGCACTTCTAAACCAACAGTGTCCACAGGAGCTAGAACATGTCTTTGATATGTTGCTGAAGGCCAAAGTGGGAGACATGATCTTTACTATTAAAGGTATCAATACAAACACAAAGTGTGATTGTATTGTAGTGAGGTTTCCATGAGAGTTTTGTTTATGGTTACCCCAATGACATTGTCCCACCGTGGAATCTCTGCACAAGTGATGAGATTGTTTTCTCTTCATTAAGACCTTATGTGTTATTGTGCATATGGTGCATGTGTGTATGCCATGCTTAGGTTTTTTGTGTATGTCATTCTAATGCCACGTAGATGGAGAGGCCATGTAGAGGAGCATGCATTGCTTCAAATTTGTGAGACCATCTTAGACAACAATGGCTCTATTATTGTCATCGATACTGTGTATCAAGTGGCAACCATTATAGCTCACACCAAGAATTCTTACTTCTCCTTGGACACCTTGGTGAATGTTTCTTTTTTTCAACACAGATTGGAAGGGCCTTTGGACAAGAGGTAAGAAACACTAACCATAGAGTTTGCCATTGAGTAGCATCACTTTTGGCTACAAAAAATAATCTCATACTCTTGTGCAGATACATACCCTCGTTGCTACTACACCTTCATGAGAACAGTTGGACAAAATCATACACAACCTTTCTCATCAGATTATATCATTGATCCCTTACAACATGATACACTAGGGCAGATGCCTATATACGATAGCATGGTGAGGTATGGAGTTAACTCTTCATGTGCTCCTAAATAAGGCCTTACATTTTTTGGTGGAATTAAGAGAGATGTTTTCTTTATAGGTGGATCTCAGCATGGATATGACTTTTGAGATAGATTGTTGAGCCATCATGTAAAGCAAGGGCAAGTGTTAGTAGAACTTTATGCTTGATGTGGAGATTGTGCTATGGTAGCATAAAAATTAGGCATGAATATTATTTGTATTGATCCCTAAGAGGATGTAGTGGAGGGTGTTGTGAGATGAAGATTTCATTTTAGTGCACTAAACATATTTATTTGTGAATATTCAAGTGATTGGGTCATGATCTTATTTGTAGTAATTGTTTATAATTGTGTCATGATCTTATTTTTGATATTAAAAAAGAAAGAAAGAGGGCAAGAGCAACACATGGGGTTTTGCAATAAGACATCATTCCCCTTTGCAACAATGTTTATATACGTACAAACTCATAAAGAATCGATATTTTTTGTATTTTGTGGATGAATAAGGTAATGAAGAGTTTGTAGACTCAATGATCTGTATGCAAAACATGAGTTAAGTAAGCTATGTTGAGAAATGAGAAATAAATATAGAGACACTAAGCAAAGAGAAGGACAGAAAGAGTGAGTGAGAGGGAGAAAAAGAGAGAGAGGGAGAGAAGAGAGAAGGAAAGAGAGAGAGGGAGGATAAAGAGAGTGAGCAAAAAAAGGGACTGAAAGAGTGAGAGAGAATAGTAAAGAGGAAAGATAGAGAGAATAAGCAAAAAAAAGGATAGAGAGAGAGAGAGAGAGAGAGAGAGAGCAAAGAGAAGGGTAGAGAGAGAGAGAGAGGGAGGCAAGAGTGAGCACAGAGAAGGACTAAAGAGTTAGAAAAGAGAAGGATAGAGAGAGAGAGAGAGAGGGATAGAGAGAGAGAAAGAGAGCCAAGAGAAGGATAGAGCAAAAGTTAGCAAAGAGAAGGATGGAGAGAGAGCCAAAAGAATATTAGAGAGAGGGGGGAGGATAGAGAGAGAGAGTAAAGAGAAGGATAGAGAGAGCGAGAAACGAGATGGATAGAGAGAGATGAGGATATAGAGAGAGTGAGAAACGAGATGGATAGAGAGATGAGGATATAGAGAGAAAGAGAGGGAAGGAGGATAGGAGGTAAGAGAAGGATAGAGAGGGAGAAACGAGATGGATAGAGAGAGATGAGGATATAGAGAGAGTGAGAAACGAGATGGATAGAGAGATGAGGATATAGAGAGAAAGAGAGGGAAGGAGGATAGGAGGTAAGAGAAGGATAGAGAGGGAGAGAGAGAGATACAAAAGAGAGAAGGATAGAGAGAGTTAGCAAAGAGAAGGATAGAGAGAGAGAGAGAGAGAGAGAGAGAGAGAGAGTAAAGAGAGAGTGAGCAAAGAGATGGATAGAGAGAGAGAGAGAGGAGGATACAGAGAGCAAGAGAGGGAAGGGGCATAAGAGGTAAGACAAGGATAGAGAGGTAGATGAGGACATAGAGAGGTAGATGAGGATATAGAGAGCGAGAGAGGGAAGGAGGATAGAGAAGGATAGATATGGAGAGTGGGAGAGTGCAAGGGAGGGAGGGAGAGAAATGGACGGTGGTAATAGAAGAAAGAGAGAGTGTTAGCAAAGAGAGACAAGGATAGAGAGAGTGAGAGAGGGAGGGTGGGAGAGGGAAAGGGAGGGTGGGAGAGGGAAAGGGAGGGAAGAGAGAAGGGGAGGGAAGAGGGTGGGAGAAGGAGGGAGAAGGTGGTGTGGGTTGGGCGATGGTGGGGGACAAGAAGAGAGAGAGAGAGAGAGGGAAGAGGGTGGAGAGGAGAAAGAGGGAGGGTGGGCAAGTGAAAAGGAGGGAGAGAGGAGAGAGAGTGAGGGTGGGAGAGTGAAAGGGAGAGAGAGAGGGAGGGTGGGAGAAGGGGAGAGGAGGATACAGAGATGGATATAGCCCACACCGCACTCTCTCTCCTAGAAAGAGTGAGAGAGGGAAAGGGAGGGAAGAGAGAGCGGGGGAGGGAAGAGGGTGGGAGAAGGAGAGAGAGGGTGGTGTGGGGGCTAGGCTGGGCTGGGTGAAGATGGCGGTGGAAATAGTTAGAGAGAGATTGTTCAAGTAGAGAGTGAGGGTAGCCAAGAAAATCTCCCTCCACCAAACTCTCTTAGTGACCATCCCCCTTCTCAACTCCAGTATAGCTGTAACTAATTCATCCTGACCGCCAACAATATCCACATTTGCTACAGCCCCTTTAATTTGCTTTCTCAACCCTTTAAGAAAATAAGTAGCCAACATCTCTACTGAAGGTCTCTTAACTGCATCCAATCTCTGGAACAAGCTTCAAAACTTTTGTGCATAATCTTCCACCAACATGCTTTTCTGCTCCATCTTTTTCAACTTACAATTTCAACTTACAAAGGATATCATTTGTTGATTTCTACTTTATGAACCTTCCTAGAAAGAATGTCTTCAACACATCATAAGTGTTGAAATGGGCTAACCCATATTGGCTAAACCAATTCATCGCCCCTCCTTCCACAGTATTAGCAAATTAGTATTTCTTCACCTCATCCCCATAGAAGGCATCAAAGCCACTCGCTTGCCATCATGTCTCAAATTGGGCTACAAGACAATTAGGGTCTTCTTTTGACTTACCCAAAAATTTAGAGCTCTAGCCTTAGGGTTCAATGCAGGTTGTGCCATAACTGGTCAAAGTGGTGTTCTACCCCTTAAATTTCCTTGATTAGGCCTTAGTGGATGTGGATTAAAGATTAATTATCTTCTTGGAACTTGCCCTAGTGTAGTTCATGTAGCCCCTCCAATGCATCTATGAAGTTGGACACGATTTACCTCTTGTAAAGATGGGCCTTCCGAAACCTCCGGATCTAACACATGTGCAACGTCTCGATCATCCAGATTGCACAATTCTTGATCTACACGCTCATGAACTCCCCACCCCTTTGATGTAGCTGGCCTTTCACACCCATACGATCCTAAAATGCATCATCTTTTCACTCATCATTTCCTTGTGAAGATTGAATTACCTAAACCTTCCGTCGTGGCATATCCTCTTGACTGTAAAGGTGAGATATAGGATGACGGTAACACCCAAACATTCACCAAACAATTAAAGCAATAAAATCCAATCCAAAACCTCCCAGCCATACTTATCAAACACCCAGTCTGAAGAACATTGCCCCAACACTCAAGGAACCTAAGTCACAAACAAATACTATCGCTAATGTGTACTTTGGTTGAATCCTAGTACAGTTAACCTACTGAAAATAGAAATATCATGGGAGCAATCACTGCCTAGATTGTCTAGTCCTAACCTGGATTGTCTAGTCGTAACTTGGATTATCTAACAAGACACCTAGATTGTCTAGACATGACACAGAAGACATCATAAACACTCTAAAATTCCAGATCACTGAGAATACATGAGATTGTTTGAAAAGATTAGTTCTTCTTTAAGGATTCACATACCCTTCATATATCCAAGTTGCATGCCAAACTGCTAGTAACTAACTACTAAGGTTGGTTCACACATATGATGCCGACATACTATTAGTAATAACTATTGATACTTTATGGATTTAACAATTTGAGCAATGGACTTTCCTTAGATGAAACCATGTCCCTAAGAACGAAATGCCAATTAATAAAGGTGGAAACCCCCTATATACCCTCATATTTGGATAGATCTATAGAAGAGCGAAAGATGATATCTTAAGATTATATATGCAAGGACGAGTATGTTGATATTCTATAACAAGCTCATGCAGCATGAGCCACTGGAGGGGGAACTTCTGAGGAGACATCACAGTATGAAAAGTCCTATCCGCAGGATTATGGTGGTGTGGTAGACACTCGTTGATGATGCAATGAAATATGTTAAATGTTGTGATGAGTGCCAGTGCTTCACCATTCCTCAACAAAAAGAAGAAGAAAGTTGTCAATGGTGGAACAATGAGGCTCAAAAATAGATACTAAGACAAAGGGGGAAAAGATCCATAAGCAAGGTGAGGATACAGAGCCAATCACAGTGTAGCCCACATGCATTGTACAAGAGGCCAAGGAGAAGAACCAAGAAGACATAGTGCAACCCATAGGCATTGGACAAGAGGCCAAGGAGTAGAACCAAGAAGATACCAAAGGAGACAAAGTTATGATCCAAAATTAATGACAAGTTCAAGAGGCTAAATAGGTCTTAATAGAGGAAGTATCCCCCTCCACTTCAGAGTAAAAGGTGGTAAAGGCCTATGCTAAGTCAATTATCTATAGTACTCTCAAATTGCTACAAGCCCATAATTCTAAAATAGAGTAGTATGAAGCATAGCTTTAGGAAGCCCAAACAACCATAGGTAAGCTAGAAAGAGAAAATCAACAAATTCAAGGCTTAAAAGAATTGTTAGAGCCAAAGAATGAATAGCTTATGCATTCTTATACCCAACAACAAGCCTTACCTTTTATGCAGAAAGATAGAAAGTTGACACTTTGCAAAGCCACCTGGACAAGGCCAATGCCTATCTAAAATTGAAGGACACTAACAAAAAGCTCAACATTGAGCTAAGAAAGGGAGTTGAGGCAGGGTTGAGAATTCAATTAGAAACTATGCAAATATCTCTTTAGAAGGCTCATATAGAAACTATGCAAATATCTCTTTAGAAAGCTCATATAGAAGCCAAGGATGAGAGAATCATAAGATTAGAGGCCGAGGAGATGGCCGCTAAACCAAAAGTAAGTAGGAATCCCCTCAACTCTCTCTTCTCCATCCTTGAAGCTAAATGCAGACACAAAGAATTTTTTCTTAGTAGCCAAATAGCCACTAAGCTCCTAGAGCTTGTGCACCAAATCCATCACCTAACAAGGTACTTAAAATTTATTAGTCATTCACTTGGCCTAGTAGCCTTATATCTGAATGTATCACTAGAAGTGCCTTTGCCTCTAGTTAGCTCTTGGGAATTGTGAACAAACAAGTTCTTGTGTGCTGTGAGATGGATATGTTACCATGCTAATCTTTCAAGGGTCCATATCACTGTAGAAGGCCATGGATATCTACATTTCTACGACCAACACCAACGAATTACATAATATGGTTCTTCTTATTCGAGAATGTAACCCTAGAAAAGTTAGATCATGAATAGAAGATAGTACAAGAAGTAAAGTAGTATATGCACAAAGAACCCTTTCAAGATAAACAATGCTCTAAAGACATAGAATGGCTAGGAGATAGGGGCAAGTGGCTTGCTATTATAGGGTTCCAAAATCTTAGCATGCTTAAGTACCTAGCATATTCTCTTGAGCTATTTTTAGTGATTTATGTAATAATTCCAAAAAAAATGAAGAAGAGAAGAGAAGACAATGATCTTAATGACCTACCAAAAACTTAGCATGCTTATGTACCTAGCATATCCTCCTGAGCTATTTTTAGTGATGTATATAAGAATTCCCAAACAAATGAACAAGAGAAGTGAAGACAATGCCTACTTTTTTAACACATAATATGTTGCATACTCCACCCTCATAGAGTTGGATGAGAATAATGATCTTGATGACTTAATGATGGAGATTAAAAAATGGGCCCACTGAGGCAGAAAAAATTTCAAAAGGGGGTGATAAGAAGAGCCCAGAGAATCCAAGCAAAGAAGAGGATAAATAAAGCCTTAAGAAAGACATTAGGCTGTAGCTAAAGCACAACAATGAAGCCAAGGAAAAGGAGGCAAAAACAAATCAAAGCATAAGATAGATGGTGCACACAAGGATAAGGCAAAACATATTCTAGCCAGTAAAGAAAATAAAAGCATAATGTAGATTGCTTACACAAGGATAAAGGTGAAGGGAAGGTGGACTAACGAGATGGCACTCTTCCAAAGATGCCAACAAGTACCTCTCCACAACCAAATCCATAGGAAAAGGGACCCAACATTTAGATTGTTAAACCCAAGGAGGACCTAATATGGCTAGAAATGACATATTGAAATAACTCTCTATTGGAGGAATGGGATGAGACCAAAGATGAGTAGTCCTCCTTAGAGGAGGTTGTTTATGATATGCCACTAGAAGGAGCCAGTTTACTATAGCATGAAAACATCACAAGGTGTAGAGGTCACCTTTTTTAAGCAAATATACCAAATGGACATGTTGTTATTGAAGGCTTATCTAAAATCTCAATGGGAAGAGTGGTGGGAAAACAATCTAGAGCAAATAAGGGAAGGATTCAAGTGATCTACAAAGGAGAATTTCTTTAATCAAGGCACAATACAAAATCAGCCAAAATGGCAACTTACCTAGTTTGACAAGGTTTGGGTTTACATAAACACTTAGAGACCATATGCATAAAAAGGATTGATCCACAATAAATTCCCATACATAGGATCTATAGCTAGAGTAAGTACTCAAAAAAACTCCAATCGAGAGGTCCGTGTGGGCCAAGTACACCTGTGCCCCTCGAGAGGTCCATGTGGACCCCATGTACTTTCCCATCTAGTGGAAGTGGCTATGGAAAAATACTTAGATCACAAAGACACATTCCCTACTACAACTATCCCTACTTCCCTGGCCCTAAACCCTTCCCCACATTATGCGGAAATGGGGCTTTGGATGGTGAAGTTTTGCGACCTCTACTCTTAAATCCTAGATCCTATCATGGTCTCCACTTACTGTCTTTTCAGACTCCTCCTCCTTATCCTATAGAGACCATACCCGAGGACCAGTGGGCCAACTGTCATCGGCATCTTGTCTTTGACTTCAATGAAGGTCTAGATTTCTCCCAATAGTTGGAATACTATGGCATGGTTAAGTTCTTTCATAGGCACCAGATTGTCACCTTTCAAAGACATGCTGCATGAAGTGTCTTCAAAGACATGCCAAAAACTAGATCTTTGAAAGGCTCATAAATATGTAAGCGTAGCACGCAGGTTCAACATAAGGGGTTTTTTAAACCCTTTTTTTACACAATTTTTACATACATAAGGGTACCATTTAAAGGGGCTATTTACATGTTGAATATTTACACGTTGAATAGAAAAAGGGTATTCATGACAAATTCACAAATAAGGGGTTTTTAAAATAGACCTTGAACGTAGGTGATATAGAGGGTTTACATATAGTGAACCCCCCGAGTTTCTATGACACTGGGGTATCTTTGGATCCCTAGTTGGTGGCCCAATTGTGATAAAAGATCCTCACTGTGTGTGAAAGGGCAAGAACCGAGCTTCATGACCTCCTTTCCCCACTTAGGGGGATGCAAGAAAGATGTCAAAGAAAGAAGGAAAGAGACTCAAAACAATTAGTTTGTGAAGGAGCCGCCTAGTCTTGGAGCATTCACAAGGACTCCCTTTTTCCCATATAGCACATGCAGATCACTTGCCAATTCTTCACGGGCTCAGATGCTAGGCACACACCATAGGCTGCATATGCCATTAGCCTCCTCATCAACAACCATTCAGGTGAGCCCAACCTAGCCCATGGTACAACCCATCACCTACATGCCTTGAAGGATTCTCAAGAGGTTGGAAAATCATTAAGACCTTAATTCCCCAAAAATGGGATAAAAGGCAAGAGAAAGAAAATAGATGAAGAAGAGTCAAAGAAGGTAGAGTGTTGAAGCTATCACATCATGTTTTCCAAGCAAGAGTGCACCCTTTTCTCTCATAAATCCCACTTATGACACTGCATCATTCACAAGGGATGTGCACCTACCTTCATTGAAATATTTTGCATCTTCCTATCCTTGACCTTCTCATGTCTCCTCTGCCACTTGAAACTAGCTCTTTTGGGGATGTTGTGGCCTCCCCCCATATTTGACTCTTGAGTGTGGTTTTCTCCATCATTCTTGGATTTGGTTTTCTCAATCCCCTAAGTGTAATCCTTAACGGGTGAGGCATCACTTTAATGGATAGTGCCCTTTGTGACCATGTCATCAATTTCTTGCATCTTCTAGGTGACCTTTGGATTGCCATTAGCCACTCATGATCAATAACATAGGTGGAACTCATAGCCTTTTGATGCAAAGGTGAAAGAGGTCTACTTTTTCATGTTTTCTTCATAATTAAGAGGGAGTATTTCTCTATTTGGTTGAATACTATAGTGAATGAGATTTGCTTTGGTGTGGTGGTTTTCTTAAGCCAAGAAGAGGAACACACTGACTTTTCTCGCAGCATCAAAGCATCCATCATGATGCCAATGAACTATATTTACATTGAGAGTGAGGATTACAATGCAATTACGATGGCAAAGGCATATTTAGTTAGGCGTGCCATCATTAGGAATTGTTTGAGGTCATTTAGAGGGCCTTGTAATAAGGAAGTTTGACCAGAATATTCCCTCCAAAAAAGGCACCGGATAAAATTTTTGCAAACGAACTCCAAATTTGTCGGACTTCATATTTAGATTCCACTCTTCAAAAGCCCATTGATATATAACACGATAGGGTTCGGAGAAGGGACAAGATAGATACCTAGAAGATTCCTTTTTGCTTGGGGAAGATTCACATAACTTTCGGCCTGATCTTAGGCCTTGGCTCACCCTCCGTGAACGAGGGAGATCTTCGACTAACCGGCGGATCCACCGTCCCTGAATATTTGTTGGTATTAAGCTGGGATATTTTCAGTGCTCCTTTGATTCGTAACATGAATCTTTCCCAAGCAAAAAGGAATCTTCTAGGTATCTATCTTGTCCCTTCTCCAAACCCTATCGTGTTATATATCAATGGTAGCTTTTGAAGAGTAGAATCTAAATATGTGAAGTCCGACAAATTTGGAGGGAATATTCTTACAAGGCCCTCTAAATGACCTCATTAGGTAGGATGGCCATGTGGTGGATATTTTCTCACTGGGATATGGTGCCAGGGAAGCATTTGAGTAGCAAAGAAGGGTTATTTCTGTTGCGTGTTCTAGTGAGAAGATTATACAACTACAATCTATACTAGCATGGCAATGATTGAGACAGACCCTATTCTCAAAACGTGGGCAAGATTGGACAAGCAAGGTAGATAGGAAGCATCTAGTGGGAGATATGAAGATAACAGTGGAGAATCATGATGATTTGGAAGCAAATGCTGATGCTTTTCTTCAACGATTAGAGAAACCAGGTTAAATTGATATCACCTAGCTCTATTGATTAAGACATATGCTATCTTGTTAAGTTTTTATTTTCTTTTATGTAGCTTGATCTTTGACATTGGGTTTTGAATTTATAATGATGGAATTGGTTTTATTATCTTTTTATGTTTGTGTTATTTTAAAGGCTACATAAAATCATTGTGTTGGATTATTTTTTGTGAGGTATGTGGTCCTGTGATCAACTTTTAATAGCTTCAGAAATAAAATCTTGCTCTAACATTTATGCAATCCTTGTATATAGACACCTTATGGCCACTCGGCTGATAAGCTTATAATGATAATTCACAAAAAATGTTTCTAACTTGTGAAATGCACTAACCTATTGAAACTATATGAGATGTGCATACAAAGGAGCCCTATGGACTCTTGGTCATAAGTTTAGGTTAGTTCTAAAAGAGAGTTCTACTCTTTTGTGAAATTCATTGACCTATTAAAGATTTATGAGTTTTTGCATAGAATGGACTCCTGATGGTATGCCTATCTGAAAGACCTTGCAATCACTGTCAAAATACCTCTTGTATAAAATTCTTGTGTTGGATTCTTTATTGTGAAGTATGTGGTCTTGTGATCAACTTTTAATAGCTCCAGTAATAAAATTTTTCTCTAATATTTATACAAATCCTTGTATATAGACACCCTATGGTCATTCGGTCATAGTCTTGCAGTGATAATTCGCAAAAATATTTCAAATACACATAAGGTCATGCTTATAGAGAATTGTACTCCCATTTGTATCTTTGGATACGGTACAGGATTTTGGCCTTCCAAAATTGAATACTTCCTCTGCTATGCTAGCGATGCTCTAGGTGCCAGACTAGAAGATGGGTTATAGTCGCAAGAAATTTTTACGCTATAGAGAAAAAATGCCTACTCAAGGGGAAGTGAAAGAAGTGAAGAAGAGACTCAAGAGCAATTAATTATCTTTTGTCATTTGTAAATATTTTGTTATATCTTTTATGTAATGAAATGATGTGATTAAGTTCTAATTGCAAGTCTGTATTAAGTTCTAATTGCAAGTCTGTATTAAGCAAAAATGTTTACAACTTTCTTCAAAATGTTGTCTAATTATGGCATGTTCTTATTTGCTTGGTATGCAAAATTTCATTACACTAAATCCAATTTCTTCCTTCTCATCTTCTTGAAGATCTCCATGGCACATGACGTGTTGGTCTTGCGAGCTTTCCACTTCACTGATCTCCTTATTTTGGCTTGATTTTGTGCTGTTGTTGCTAAATCACTCGTACGGGCCTTTTCCATGGATAGTTTTCACCCAAAAGTATATCTGTAAAACCAATTGAAATTTTCCTTAAGGTAATTTGTACGAGTCGTCCCTCCACCATGTCGGGTGTTTTTGAAATATACTCCTCTACCTCAATAGTGAGATTTTCCATTCCTTGGATGCTCCATATGTCAAGAGAACCATACTCATTCATGAAGTATGCACCATGAGCATACAAAATGTGCTTTAGAAGTAAACAAGACCAATTTAGAAGCTATTATTTATAACCATTTCAAATTAATTAGTAGAATGAAACTCTACATGTCTACCATGTAATGTGTAATGTTGTTATCACCCCATGTATCGACCATGTCCTTTGTAAAATTTTGAAGCTCTTCTTAAATTTTTGGTGCTCCTCTGTAGTCAATCTGCTTTTGGTCAACATTAATTTAACCATCTTATTGAAGTATGAGACCAAACCTTCTCACATAGAACTACAAGGCTTTGGTTGGTGCAGTCGAACGTCGTACATTTAAACAAATCCTTTCACAAGTCCTAGGACTTTGAGTTCTTTACTTTTTCTCGCCTCTCTAGAAAACGTCTTGCCTTATATCCACTCATGGACACCTGTTGTGCCACTTCATGATTCATGTCAAAGGTCTTTTTGTTAACTATAATCTACACATTGCCGCCATGGCACCCAATTGAGTTGAGTAGATCCTCTACTTTTTGAAGAAATCCATGTTGTCTTTCCTTGCCTTGCATGGTAAATTCATAATCAATGTGAAACTTGAGCAGACGATCAAACACATGCATGAATGCATGCAAAGTATAAAAGTGGACATTCTTGATTTTGAAGGGAATAATAGGATTCAATTTGGGGTCTCTCAAATGACTATTTGGCTCAGCTAGCATGTTAGCAAACAAGACACCACCAACCCAATTGCCAACACCATCATCCACTATGTCATTCTCATCATCTTAATTATCTAGCTTCCTCTTCCTTCCTGCCTTCTTAAGTTTCTTTTCTCTCACCATTATCATGCACCATGGACAAGGATTTGGGGTGTTAGCACCTTGTGGACACCCCCAAGTAGCCAATTTATTATCTTGAAGTGACCTCCTAAATGCCACTCTACTATATAAGTGCCCTTACTTTCTACTTCTAAATTTCCCCCTTGAATCTGTGCTTTGATGACATTGGTAATCCAAGGTATATCTAGGGTATCCTATCAAACATCCAAGCTAGCATTTCATGTGTCTCCTTCGGTACTTCAAACTCCCCAAGCTACCATATCTCCCTCTCAGATTGTACACTAAAAGAGGGAAAATTTGACTTGCAACCCTCTCCCTATCGCTCGTTTGATTGTCTGGGTTTTTATTAGAAAGGAAACTCTGTCTCCTAAGTCATGTTGATCTCCCTCTTTGCATATGCCATTTCCTCATTCATGAGTGTTATACTCATTCATTCTAACCTCTTACCTTCCACGATATGACAGTCATCCACTTTCAACACAAAACTTACCTTGTCACCTTGCATGACAACCAAAAGTAGATAAGTTTTGGTACTTAAAAGATTTTTCTATTAGCTCGCAAAGAATGTAAAAAAATACTTACATTATTTAGGAAGTCCATAGAATAAGATCATAGCTCTTTGAAAGGCATTGTAGATCAACAAATATAATTTTGAACTCATTGTAGGGATACATGATCTTACCATTTATGCCTCAATGTTTTTCCCAAGATCCAACGATCAATGTATCATTGATGCAATAATATTCTCCAGTTTTGCATTGCAAATCATCATTGCATGTCGTCTTTGCTAATCTTATCTTTCTGGGAGAGGATATTCCTTATGATGCCTTGTTTGTTTTTGCGGAGTGAATCTTTTAGCGATTGATGGAGGGATTGATATCCTTTTGTACTAATGCCCACCTCATCGCATGCATTCTGAATCTCCTCAATACTTAGAAGATTGGTAATGTCATCCATTATCTTATTTTACGAGTACCTGATGTATCTTCTTGTGGTGTGGGTCTCAAATGATGGAAATAATGTCACGCCTCCTTCCACAATTACGTAATATCTTTCTAAAATCTTGAGGACCATTATCACCAAATGCTTCTTTCAAAAATTTTCTATCATAAACTAATGAAGATTACCAAAAACACCTTAATCTATTGCTTATAACAACCACATCAACCAAAAACACCTTAATCAAAATTATTTGCAACAATAATAGACAAAGAACAAAAAAAAAACCTTGCTGCATGGATTCTTATCTTGTGAGCACCACCACCAACTATAAGTTTTTGAATGTTATTGATTGTCCTCTTTTGCTCTCTTTCTCCCACAGGGTGCTCTTCATGCGAGAGATTGTGTCTTGTAGCTTCATAACGTGATCCTCTTTCTCTTTGTGTCTTTTCTCCAACTCTACAATATTATTTTGTGCATCTTGTAGTGCATGTTGCACACTACTGAAAGTGCTTTGTAAGCCTTGTATTTGTGAGTGGAGGAATTGGATTCTTCATGTATCACTCATGCTTAACCTTTTGCAATACCCAAGCAGCCTATTCTCACCCTCTCCAACAAACTAAATAAATGAAGGGAGATTAGTGAAGGATGGAGGAAAATGCGAAGAAGGATCATTAGGATATAAATATCTATCAACCCAAAGATCCACATTAGTCCAACCTTGTTCTCTTCATGGATGTTTTTTCTATGCATTTAGACGTTCTTTTTTTATTGGTGCGTATTCATTTAATATACAAACATGCAAGTCCACCTTCCATCCTCTTGTTGAATTTGAAATCATGTTCAAGTCCCACAATGTCTAGACATGGTGTCCAAGAGTAACTCCATTATGAGATAACGATCTAGTGTAGCATGTAGCCTAGACCTTTAAGGCCACTTTCTTAGGAATGTTGGGTGCTCGGTTTTCTCAACCATGGTTACGCCTCATAATGGAGACCGTACAAACATAAGCAAGCAGATGTGTGGGCAATATAATATGAGAGTGGAGCATTGATACCCCTTAATGTTTGCTCATTTGAAAGTGAGCTACCCTTGTGATCCATTGTCGAGTTCATGAAGATGCTGATCCATCTGGTCCTCGGCTAGGAGTCTTTGTGAAGATTTTTGCATGATCCTTTATCATCGCCCATCTCGATCTCCCTGAACATGATGATCTTGCACACAAAGTGACAATGAATCTCAATTCATGCGAGCATCTCTGTGTGCCATTCGAAAAATGGAAGAGACCATTCTGAAGTGACTTAATGCTATCCTATTGTATTTCAATGGGAGCTTGGGCGAGTGTTTAGGTAAGCATTGCACTTTTACGAGTAGGCAAAGGATGTGGCACCCTAAACCCACCTTCAACTCTTAATTGCGTCTATTGTTCAGGTCTCACTACATCGGGTTACCATGCATGTCCTGTTTGTGGTCCTTCGCTTGTTGCCTCACAGGCAAAGGATGTGGCACCCTAAACCCACCTTCAACTCTTAATTGCGTCTATTGTTCAGGTCTCACTACATCGGGTTACCATGCATGTCCTGTTTGTGGTCCTTCGCTTGTTGCCTCACGGGCAGACGCATTGAATAAGGTCATCTATGAGAATCACCATCGATTTCTCCCACCTGATCATCCTAGATATGGTGCCTCTTGGAATGAAGTCCTCCCACAATCACTCACAGCGGGAGATTGGATGAGAATTTGGGACGGTTCCATGACTCCTCCACCACTTGGCATGAGCCGGTAAGGGTTTGTAACTATTGTGTGCTATATTGGCTGGAAATAAAGATTGCCCGCTAACACCAGCTTTTGTTTAGATACTCCATCTTTTATCGTTTACCATATTGGTCCCACCTCAAGATCAATCACCTGCTTGATCCCATGCATATCTTCAAGAATGTGGCATCTACCATTTGGGAACATTTGAATGGGACACGAGATTCCGTAGGCATAAGGGAGGATCTACGTACCACAGGGAGGATGCATGAAGCTTGGCCACAAGAGAGACCAAATGGGCGTGTTTTTTTACCTCGTGCACCGTGGAGGTTATCAAAGCTAGAGATGGTGGCGGTGAAGCGTGTTTGAAGGGGGCTTTTACAAAGAGTAAGAAAAGAGGTGTAGAGCAATTATATGGCTTGAAATCTCATGTGGCACAAGATGCTCCAAGTAAGTATTTTATGTGCATATCTTTTTCCTTTCAAATTTGTGAGTGAATTAGAAGCAACTAATCAACCATTCCTCGTGTATTTAGTTCCTACTACCTACTAGCATTTCTCTCGTAGTGCATCGAAGGATGTGAAAGATTGTATTTACAAGATGGGCGAGCTTATGAGGTACTTTACATGATACAAAATGTGATGCGTATCAATGCTCCATGCAAGGTGTTCATATTGCTAATATGGTGTCCTTTTTCATTTCTAGGTATGTGAGCTCAAAGGAAATAGATCCCACCACGTTTGAGAATGCTCGAGTTATGTCAGTGGAGGTGGTTTGTTTAGTGAAGGAGACATTTCCACGTTCTATTCTCACAAGCCAACTACATCTCATAGTGCATTTGGTGGATGAGATTGCTATATGCGGTACTATACATGCACAATGGTTGTTCTTCCTCGAGCGCTTCATGAAGACCTTGAAGGGTTTTGTGAGACAAAATGTAAGACCCAAAGGTAGCATGGCCAAGGGTTGGTTGATACAAGAGTCACTTGTATATATTTATGAGTTTCTTGTTGATGTGGATAGCTCTCTCCCACGACTATGGAGAGATGATGAAGACCTAAGGATGACCTCTGTTGTGCCTCAAGGGAAAGGACGCAACAGAGTAATAGACACGAAGTTGCTTAATAATATCAACCTCTATTGCGTGCTTAATAGTGATGTGAAAGATGGGTGACAAGATACGAGGATGCAAAGGCAAGAAGACAAGAAGAAAGGGCCCTCTTTCGTACACACCACGGATCTCGTGTGCCATACCCTCAGTATCTAAGAGCACTTCCAAAGGATATTCATGTGGATTGGCTACTTGATGAAATGGAGAAAGCAGAGAAAGACGAGGGGATGCATATCACAATGGAAGAATGGGAGTATGCTAGGGGATGCATGAGCAAGGTCGGTATATAGAATGTTATGCATAAGTTAGCAGCTTTCAATAATTTAGATTGCTTATTTAATTGATTTTGTCTTGGTGTAGTACACTATGTTCAATGCTATATGGTGTCAGGGCAAGCATTTTCGAACACAACGGATTGATTGATAAGAGAAACACACAAGATTGCAGCATCATTGCTAGCTTTGAGGGAGCCAATGGAGCCATGGATGATTATTGTGGCATAATCCAAGATATTATTAAGCTTGCCTTTCGACGCTTCTTTGTGTATGTTTTGGATGTAAAGTGGTTTAAGGACATGGTGGAAAGAGGCCCTAATGCAACAATCAAACGCCATGCAATTGGCTTTGTAACTATTGACTCCACAAAGTTTTAGCAAAGTAAGAAGGACACACTAGTACTACCGCAACAATGTGAACAGGTATTGTACACACATATAAAAGTACTCACTTTTAAATATTTGATACCTTCAATGCAAAATAACGTGATTGTATTTGTGTTTGAATTAGGTTGTCTATCAACCAATGGTGGATAATAACAGATGGTGCCATGTCATACCTATTATGCCACGTTCCAAAGTGATGTATAGTACATTTACGAATATGGAGCGTATGGAGGATGATCATGGCCATGGAGGTGATGATGACCATGATACGAGAGAGGAGGATGATCATGAGATAGGAGATACAGATATTGAGGCCATTACCCGTGAGGACGAGCCTACCATTGGTGATGCTAATTTCGATGAGCACATGAGTAGCACAAGTAGTAGTGGGTTGAATGTATTTGTAGATCTAAACACTTGTTTGGATTTTGAAGTAGATAGTTTGGCAAGGGTTGATCTAATTGAGGATGAGATTGAACCGTAGCCCATCATTGATATTGGCCAAACTATTTTACATATTATCTCATTCTCCTCACCTCACTTAATTTTTGTATATATGGGTTTGCAAAAAAGCATTGATGTTTTTTTTAAAATTATGTGCTTTGGTAATCATGGGCAATTTTTGGAAAGCAGTGATGTACATTTACCAGCCTACACCAAAATCTCACGTTTTGTATTCACTGTTTTGCGTCTAAATACGCGTCTAATTCTCTGTGTAGACGCACTAATAGATGCCCTAATACACACATAAATAGACGCGCTAATACACGCGTAAATAGACGTGCTGTTAGATGCAATGTTAGATTCTCAGTGTAGACGTCCTAATAGATGCGCAAATACACACGCTATTAGACGCGCTGTTAGACGCGCTCGTAATTTCTCTATTCAAGCAACGCCTATAGACGCGCCCGCTATTTTGCGTGTCTATCAAGCGTGTCTATAGTTGCTTTGTGTTGTTGTGCCTTGGACACATAGAGAGAGAGTGTGTCAAGGACTATGAGTTTAGGGACTTGAGGCACTGGTCGCGGGCTATCAAGTAAGAGAGAAACTTGGTATAGGGTCCAGGTGTGCTAAGATAACTTGAGGGGAGGTGTGCTAGACACTAGTTGCAGACTATCAAGTAAGAGGGAAACTTGGTATAGGATCTAGGTGTTCTAGGAGTATTCACTTGAGGGGAGGTGTTGAAATATACAAGTGAATAGGGTGTGTGCAGGAACAAGCCCTTGGTTAGAGGCTGTAAAAGAGGATGTGTAAATGTGAAAGAACCTATGAAAAGGTGAGAAGAATCTACTCGGAGAGAATAAAGGGTAGCATGAGAAGATTTAGGAAGTGTGGAGATATTCTTAGGAAAAGTGAAGAGGTGGAAAGAATCAAGCAAAAGAGGTAGAGTGAATCAAGGAGAAATCAGTGGGATTTGATGCTTGGATGTAAACTCTATAAATTGAGGCATTGGCCTAATGAGAATTTGTTGGTTTTTGATTATCCATGCCTACATTAAGCTATTTGCTAATTACATCTTAATCACTTTGTTAATGATATTGATTTTCCATGCCTACATTAAGCTATTTGCTAATTACATCTTAATCACTTTGTTAATGATATTGATTTTCCATGCCTACATTAAGCTATTTGTTAATTACATCATTTGCTAATCACTTTGTTAATGATATTGATTCTAGTATTTGATCCACCATAGCTCATCACATTACTCTAATTTCAACAAACACTTTAGCATCATGGGCTTTTCACAGTGTGAAAAAGTCAAGTTTCAAGTTGATGAGAAGAAAGATATATCTGATTCCACTACATGTCTAGAATTAACCCTTACACTTTCTAGTTACAGTGCCACTTTCTATATTTTTACAGATTGGGAAGCATAAGGAGGGGATAACCATGGTCTCAAAATCATAACAAACCTTGAATTTTTAGCAGCAAGGTGCATAGCCCTACCAACACATAGTAGGCATGTGAAAGAGCTAGAAGATGAACTGGGTATATGGGAAAATAGCCTCTATTCTGATGCATGTGAGGGGTAAGACTTTCAGGATCAAGGTGAAGGCAATGACAAGCTTTCAAGTCAACAAGGAGATGGAGATCAACATAAAGTAAATGTCACAAAAGAGGCAAAAAATGAAGACATTATAACAATTTTAGATTAGATGACATGCTTGTAATTTTGTAGTAGGCTCTTTTTAACCAATCTTTATTTAATTGAAATCTTAATATTTTTACAAACTGTGATTTTTTTGTCTAGCGATCTAGTGTGAAAAGGCCAAACATTAAATTTTAACTATAAATAGCCAAAGGTGCCTTCTTTCTCATTTTCACGCAATAGAAACCAAGCACGAGCTCACACTATCTCTTTGCATTCACATGGCTATCCACTTTGAAAACTTCTGTGAGTTCCTCTCCACCACCCTGTGGGCGGGCAAGACTGAGCTTATGTCATGTTCACTTGTGAAGTCGACTTTGAAAAGTCTCTCGCCCTTGCATCCCAACATTATGAGATGTAGATTGCATACATGGAGCAATACTTGGCTCCCCACTTCATCTCCTTTTCCCATTGCCCCAATGATCGATGGGTGCCTGTTGAGCTGCTTAAGTACATTCAACAATATGCCCGCCCCTATATCCATCGCCTTGAACGCTTCATTGACATCTGCATCCCCGCAGGAGCTTACTGTACCTTCAATAAGCAGGAGGTGAAGAGGTTGGGGAAGGGAAATTTAAGAACTAGGTTCCTCTCATGGCTCACCACTTTTGCGTTCCTCATCATCGATGAGGATTCGGATGAGGAGGTAGAGATGCTTGCATTGCAGTTGGTAGGGTATTTTTGAGGGGGATGACAATGAAGTGAAGGCACTAGATACGAGTGTTGGTGTGAAAGAACAGCTTGCATCAGAGTACTTTCCAGAGGGTGCACAATCTGCTGAACAGCCCACTGTAGTAGAAGATGCAGGGCCATCTTCCCCACATGAGGAGAGCAAGGTGGTGCCAGAGCTTGAGATCAATCTTTGGAGCACCATTGTGGTGGAAGGTGAAGAATACTTATTTCTTCATGACCCTGAAAAGGCAACTGGCTTGAGAGTGGATGAATGCTTGGGCATTATATGCACGCGATGTGAGGTGGACCTTGATACGTCCAACCTCGGTCCTCACCTAGATAGTGTTATATTACCCCTTGGAGAAACAGTTGCTTTGGTCAAGGAAAGTGTAGTTGAGGCCACAGAGCAAGCCCTAGTTCCAGAGGAGGAATTCACAACCTTAAAAGACAAGCTAGAGGCTGAAAAGGATACCCTTGTTGCTGGAGTGATGGAGGAGACCAAAGCACCTAAAAAGGATGAGGCTAAGTCCTCAATTGACCTCTCCACCCCCCCCACCAGCAATTTAGCAAAAGAAGACATTGAGCAAGAGGTAATAATCGACCTTTTACAACTTAGAAACATTTGTAATTATGTATAGGAAAATATTTTGATTTTTCCTTTGATTGCAGAGGGTGGTTAAAATTGACGCATTTGCTGTTGGGAGAGGCGACAACAGCAGAGACCAAGCCAAGCTCCATGGACATGATGCTGCGTTGGCGCACTATCTTGGTCGGCTTTTTGTGGATGGCATCACCATTATCCACAGGGACTATACCCCTCAGTCTGCCTTCACTCTCTTCTTTTGAAATCCCTCTCTAAGGTGCTCTGTGTAGCCTCTATGGCGCAGAGCACCAAATGTATATTTCTGATTAAAAAATCCCTTACCTTCGATGTTTTTGGTTCTGGATTTAGAGATAAGCTTCTTTTGTATAGGTATAGCCAAAAGCATAGGCATAGAGGATCCCCAAGAAATAGCCCAATCATTCCTTGAGCACACTTTACCCAATAACAAGAAAAGAAAGCTCAATATTGTAAGAAAGCTTTTGTAAAGATGATGTATCACTTCTTATTATGAATACAATACAGTTTTTGCAAACTTATTTTTATCAAGTATATCATTGTTTTTTCTAGTTTGTACCATCAATTTTTTTGTAAATGCATCAATCAGAAATGACCCTGGGAGCGTGGGGGAGCAGTGCCAGAACAATGCAAATTTTGAGCCTGCACCGCTACTGTAGAGCCCAAATTCGCACTATTTTGGCACAGCTTCCCCAGCTCTTCAGGAACAATTCTGATATTACACAGGTACCCAAGAGGAGGATTCAGACTATGAGAGAGACCAAGAGGAGGTTCCTGCAAGTGCTCGCAAGCGTAGAAAGGTCAAGCTCTTCAAGCTCTTCGCACTATTCTGCTGTGGTACCAGTGTAGTATCAAGTTCCTCTCGGGTAGGTAGGGGACCCTGTCCTGGTAGTAGGGTGTTGCCACCTGTGGTGCTACGCAATGTAGGAATGTTTTCACCAACCCAGTCGAACTACTCATCATCGGCCTCTCTCTCTTGATCTCTGAGGTGGCTGCATTGTGGGGTCTTCTTCATGCTCTTGCTCCCACTAGAAGGGCGTGCATGTGTGTGCGTTGGTGTTGTTGTGGGAGGAGGGTTAGACTCTGGTGATCCCATTGGGCATGTCGTGGAATCCAAGGGGTCACTCTCTTCCGTGGTGTTGCCAGTATGTGGTCGTTGGGGGTGCCTTGCATTGTGTTTTGTGAAGGCATGGTAACACATGCAATGTTCTTGGTGTGTGCCTTATCCATGTACGACTATGCCTATTGTGCTAACGTGGCAATGTGTTGGTGTCCTTACATGGGTGCCTACGTAAATCTTGAGCTTAAGCTCTCTAAAAAAGTGAAATGAAAATGAAGTGAGAGAAGGAACTATTAATAGTTTTTTTTAGGGCAAAAAAAAACCTAACTAAACTTATTTTCTTAGCCTTATTACATCTAGATTTGTGCTGGTGCATGCACAACCCAACACCTCCCTTGTCTCCTCATTCGTGCGCGCTAATAAGCACCATGCCTATGGGGAGCATTGGTCTGCAACCATTCAAGCCGAGCATGACTTTTTGCAGCCTTGCGTGCCTCTTGCGCAAGCTTGATTGTTGGGCTTGCTCCCTAACCAATACCCTTTCAAAGGTTGTGCGATAAAACCAATTGAAGATCTCCTGTAGATAGTTTGTATGTCTTCCTCCTGTAGAAGCTCCACATCCATGTCTTGTATTTTTGAAATAAACACCTCTTGCTTTATAATGTGATTTCTCCATCCCTTGGGTACTCCACATGTCGAGCGATCCATACTTGTTCATGAAATATGCACCATGCGCATAAACTATGTATTGTACACATGACAATAGAATTTAATTAGAAAAAATCTAGGTTAAAACACCGGTTTATTTTTTTATTATACAACTTACCATATAGTGTGTTACTTTACTCTCTCCCCAAGCACCTAGCACACTTTTGGTGAATTCTATGATAGGTTGTTAGAATGATGCTCGTTCTTGGGCAGTTGTACCACTTTGATTCAGAATGCAAACCATGTTATTGAAATTTATCCAAAGCTGTTTGTGCATGTTTACAAGAGCCGGCATTGGACAATCTACATTTGTCGTGATTGCACATAGGTCTCTCGAGAGTCCGCAAGTCTTCTTTGAATTCTCTATGTTTGCTGGGTTCTCCAAAAATCTCCTTGCCTTTGCTCCAATCATGGAGACCTTTTGAGCAACCTCATATGACATACAAGAGGCCTGCTTATTCACTTCAATTTTCACGTTTCCACCATGGTAGCCCAGAGAATTCAAAAGATGCTCTAATTTACCAAGGGTTGTAACTTTCCTCTCTTGTGTAGGCATTGTGTAGGCATTGTGAATGCATAATGGATATGAAAACTTTCCTCTCTTGTGTAGGCATTGTGAATGCATAATCGATATGGCACTTAAGCAATTGATTGAAGATTCTCATGAATGCATGAAGTGTGCAAAAGATAATATTCTTTATTAGTAGAAAATTAATGATGGGGCTCGAATTTGAATTTCTATTTAGGTCTCCTAGCATATTAGGAGACATGACACCTGTCACCTATCTTGCATTTGGTTATTCCTCATCTTCATCATCAGTTGACTTGGTTGGATCTATTGCATCTTTGTGTTGCTTCTTTCCTTTCTTGGGACATTTCGAGGCATCCTTCCCAACAGAACCAACCTTCTGCATACCTTTTCCATTTGTCTTTTTCTGCCTAGGAATATCAATCTGAGCATTGGAGTATGGACAAGGCCATCTTGATGTCACGCCTTAAGCACAACCCATCATGCATTTAATTATCTTCAAATCTCCCCCAAGAAGCCAATCCACCTTGAACTTTCCTATGTTTTCTACATCTAAAAGTTGACCATCAATTTGCTTTTTGATTACATCCGTTATCCAGGGAGTCCTTTCAAACATCCATGTCAATACCTCATGTGTCTCCTTCCGTACCTCGAATGCACCAAGCCACCAGACCTCTTTCTCAGATTGCACACTAAAACTTGGTTTGGTAGTTTTTTCCCCTACACATATCATGGCCTCATTCATGAGCGTAATGCTTATATGTTCCATCTTCCAACCTTTCACAATTTGGCACTCATCTAGCTTGAGCACAAATGAAAGTGTGCTCCCCAAAACTGTAAATAAACGGTAATTTATAATATTCAAAACAAAATAATCGTCTTCATTTTCTACTAAAAAACATGAATAGTAGCAATTGCAAGTTCTCACCTTCTGGTGAAAGACCATAGAACTTCACCATAGCTTGTTGTAGTCTCTCAATATGAACAAAGATAGTATTGTAAACATCATAGTGAAATTCTGTACTTGTTGTCTTGATTTTCTTTCTGCTCGACCCTGTGTCTAATGTTAGTGTGCCCTCAATGTGAAAAAATTGTCCTCCTATAGCTCGCTCCACATCATCATTATTGATACACTTGTCATTGTGAATTACCTTGAGTGTAGGAAATAAAGTGCCAGTGATTCCTTGTCTTAGAAATGTATCTTTTACAACTTGACGAATTGCTTGGTACCCTTTCATGCTGATTCCTGCCACATCACAAGCATGTTGAATTAATGAAGATTTGATGGAGGTGGTAATCTTGCTCACCACATTGCTGACAACAGCTTGGCATATTTTAGGACGATGAGGGTCAGTATAATAATTGAGAGAATATCCTTGGTATTCAGAATGGCTTTGACCAAATCTTTCCATTCCTCTTCGTTAGAACCACACACCTCTTGCAGAAAATTCCTGGCAAAACACAAATCATGACTATTTTGTTTAAATCAGTGAGTGCATAATGAAAGTTTATGTTACTTACTTTGTTATACGAATCCTTTTCTTCTATGCTCCACCTTTAAATGCAAGAGATTCTATACCAGCCAATGTCTTTTTACGTTTACAAGCACCATTTGTTGGCGTTGCTTTGAGTCATTTGATAAGTTTCTCTAGCCTTTGAATCTTTACATCCTTCTCCATCTTTGCCCTATAGTTTTACTCCCGCAAAGAAAGCTCCTCAATCAGAGATCATTTGCCAGTAGAGCTCTCGACAAGGGTGTAGTCTCCAACACAAATAGAGAAGAGTCGTTGAAGCTCTTACCCTAGTATCGCTTCCTGTGCTTCTCTTGCTTGCAGCTCAGCCCTTAGTATGAACCAAGCTCTGATACCATGAAAAGATGTAGGGGAGAAGAGAGCTTGAGCTCTTGCAAGCACACACACACTCACAAAACCCTAAAAGAGAACACAAGGTGAAAGGTTGAAAATATTCTTCTTCTTCACACAACACTCAACACACCATATACAAAGATAAGAGTACTCACCATATGAAATGGTACTCAACCAAATACATACTAGGGTTCTCTATAGTGTGAACCCAACTAAATGAGCTGGCACTATAACTATGCCAGTCTCTAGAATGGCTGTCACACAGCTTGTCATCCCACTGGCCACATATCACCCATGATCTCACCAACCATGCCAGTGTGGTGTAAGTGTGGGGCCTATCCCCCAGACGGGTCATCACTGTCCACTGCCTCACTAGATGAGCTCGATATCTCAACATTCCCACTGGCCACATATCACCCATGATCTCACCAACCATGCCAGTGTGGTGTAAGTGTGGGGCCTATCCCCCAGACGGGTCATCAGTGTCCACTGCCTCACTAGATGAGCTCGATATCTCAACATTCTTTTTGAGCTATAGTGCCAATTTTTTGTTTTATGCTTTATGTGCAAAGCAAAAAAGATTTTGTGATTTTGGTTGGGGATTAGTTATTTCTTTCTAGTTTTGTGGTTACCATGTTAACCGGGATGGAAAACTTGTTGAGCTCCTTTTACTAAAATTGGGAGAAGTAGGAATGTGTGTTGACCTTGGACAATTTTCTTCCAACTCTATGAAGAAGAGATATGCTTCTTTTCCTAGGAAGCCGTTGGATTTATGTGTTTTGTAGGGATGGTTTCCTTGCAACTTTATTTCCTCTCTGTTGCTCACAGGTTCTTGGCTTGTAGCATCAGTCATGCATGCAATGTTGAACATATAGAGGGATGTGATTTCTTGCCCATCAGTCATGTGGCAAATCTGGTACCCATGCATTTTGGAAGTATGTCTAGTGTAAGATTCCTCCCTCCAGCTTTTAAGGTGTATAGGTGTAAGATTCCTCCCTCCAGCTTTTAAGGTATATAGGTGTAAGAACCTCCCCTTCTCATCTTGTAATTATTCCCTTCTTTGAAATAAAAGAAAGATTCTATTTTACCCTATTTTGACCTAGAGAGAGAAAATGTCTAGAGAGCGGTAATCCAAAATTGAGATATTTTTAGATCTAAAAAATCCTCCTAGTGCCTAAAATGGTTTCCCCTGAAATAAAAATTCAAAAAGAACTTTCCAATGTGCATTTGGAATTAATTGAAAAGAAGTATAAAGGACCTTAGCCTAAGGGTTAGAAATTTTTGGTCGAATTAAGGTTCCTATGGGCCAATAGGATCAATCCAAGTGCAGGGAGGAGATAAATTCAATTTATAAAAGAAAAACCTCCAAAAATGAGTAAATGCTCACATAAGATGAAGAGTTGACTAAGGACACGGTTTATTACTATGAGTATTACTACAAAAATGAGATTTTTTTGGTATAATGATTTAATTTTGAGATATTTTGGGTATAATGATTCAATTTTGACACCTTGGTAAGGAGAAGGGAGCTCTTCAAGAAGGCGCCTATTTCACATGTGTGGTGGAGTTTTAAACCCAAAAATATTGTGATATTTTTATCTCTCCTCTCTCCTAGATCAAACCAAATCAAAAGGGAGCTAAAGTAGGTCCAAATCTTATCCAAATTCAGCCAAACTGAACCTGTACTATCCTATTGGACACTATAGGAAAACGCATTTCGGGTGCATTAGGACCTTCGTTTTTTGAAAAGCAGGCGATCTCGAGCACTGCAGGTAAGACATCGATTCTCTGCTGTACAACTCTATTTTAAGAACTGCAGGAAGACGGATTGGTTGTGCAGATAATCTATGTGCTGCAAGGAGGTCAACAGTTGCCATTGGGTGTATGTATGCACATTGAGGTCACTGGTTGTGACATTTGAGTGTAGTACAGTACCGTTGCAGAAAATACATTAGTTTGTGTAGGACAAACCAGAGTGTTGTTTCTAGTAAATTTGTGTGTCTGGCAAGATGTCAAATGATGGCATAAACCAGATTGTTGCCGAGAAGCTTGATAAGAACAACTTCCATGCTTGGAGGTTCAAGTTGACAAATTTCTTGATAGGAAAGGGTTACTGGGACTATATAGAAGGTGAGCATGGAGAGACATCGGAGATATCAAAGATCAATCTGACTGCTACAGATGTGAAAGAGTTCAAGGATTGGAACCAAGGAGCCAGAAAAGTTATGTATTGGCTTTCTGTCGGTATACAGGACACCATGATTGGGCACCTATAGGATGCCAAGTCCCCCAAGGAGGCATTGGACACCTTGGTAAAACTCTATGAAACGAATACCAAGGCATGAAAGATATAGTTGAAGAATGAACTTCATACTGTGGAGAAAAAGAGTATGTCTGTGAATGACTATGCAGTATTGAAGATCAAAGGTATTGTGGAATCCCTTACATCTATTGGTGTTTCAGTAGATGATGATGATAAGGTGGAAGTCTGTCTACGTGGTCTCGGGCCACATTACAAAGCATTCAAGACGTCTATTCAGACTCGGGAAAACATTACCAATTTCACAGATTTGGTGTCTATGTTGATTATAGAAGAGAAGAGCTTGGGTGAAGATCAACAGTTCTTCACAAAACAAAAATAGTTCAGAGCAAGAGGCCTTCTACACAAGTTCAAGAAGAGGACGAGGTAGAGGAGGCTATGGACACGGCCAAGGAGGTGGCCGAACAGGTAATCAAAATTATGGCCAGCAGCAACAACAACAACAGTCCCAGAATTCACAACAACAACAACATGCAGGGGGAAGAGGCCAATTCAGAGGCACGGGGAGTCAAAGAGGTTGTGGAAATTGGCAAAGGCAATATAATGATACACGTGGATGCTTTTATTGTGGTAAGCCTGGACATGTGCAAGTAGATTGTTATAAGAAGCAGGCTGACATGCAAAATGGGGAATTGCAGCAAAACAACTATGCATCCTCGAGCAGAAACAATGAGGATAATGAAAGGTTGTTTGTTATGCAGCATGTCGTTAATGCCATGTTTGAAAATGCAGCACATAAAGGTGATGTATGATATGTTGATTCAGGTGCTTCGAACCACATGACAAGTCATGGGGAGTGGTTCAAGGAGATGAAAAACCTTGAAAGACTAGGTTTTATGGAAACAGGGGATGACACTGCTCATCCAATTTCCCATGTTGGAGATGTGCCATTGTCTATGTAGGATGGCAAAGTGAAGTACCTTGTAGATGTACTTCATGTTCCGAACATAACAAAGAATCTGGTTTCAATTGGCCAGATGATTGAGCAGGGTTTGCAGGTTCGATTTAATCCTGATGGTTATTATGTTGAAGACTTTAAAGACAAGTGCAGGTTGGTTGGCAAAACAGAGTGGGCAGAATGTTTACATTGAATGTAAACATGCCTGAAGTGAGTGCTGCGATGTTTGCAAATGGTTCATTAATTGTTGCAGACATAGACATTTGGCATAAAAGAATTGGACATGTGAATGTGCAGAGAATGAAGTCTATGCAGACTAAAGGAATTATGACACGGCTGCCAAAGTTTAAAGTTGAAGGTATGTAGAAAATATGTGATAGGGCTGCCAAAGTTTAAAGTTGAAGGTATGTAGAAAATATGTGATAGGGCTGCCAAAGTTTAAAGTTAAAGGTATGCAGAAAATATGTGAAGCATGCCAATTTGGAAAGCAAACAAAGCATGTATTTCCACGTGACAGAAATGTGAGCAAAAATGCACTAGATGTTGTGCATTCAGATGTATGGGGTCCTACGAAGACCATTTCTATGGGAGGCTGCAGGTATTATGTGACATTTATTGATGACCACACAAGGAAAGTGTGGGTATACTTCATGAAGGAGAAGGGGGAGGTGTTCACTCATTTTCAGAATTTCAGAGTTATGGTTGAAAAGCAAACAGGAAAGTATATAAAGTGCCTAAGGTCAAATGGAGGGGGGGAGATTACTTCTCCAATGAGTTCTCTGAATTTTTGAAGAAGAATGGTATTCGGAGACAGTTTACATGCAGATACACTCCGCAGCAAAATGGAGTTGTTGAGCGAAAAAACAGGCACATTGCTGAGATTGCACGAGCGTTGATGGGAGAGAAGAATATGCCGCATAGATATTGGGCTGAGGCTGTCTCTATAGCAATTTACATCATGAACACAACTCCAACTGTAGCCATACATGATGTAACTCCAAAGGAGAGGTTTACTAGCACAAAACCTGATTTGTCTCATCTTAAAGTCTTTGGATGCATTGCATATGTGCATGTGCCAGATGAGCTGAGAACTAAGCTGGATCCAAAAGCTAAAAAATGAAAAGGGATACAGGTGTTATAACCCTACTGCACGTGAGTTGAGGGTAAGCAGGGATGTTGTTTTTTATGAGATGAGCAGCTGGTATGCTGCTAAAAAAGAAGCTGTTGGGGCTAATGTGAGTGGAAATGTGGTTGCACAGAATGCAAGTGCTGCAGCAATCACAGTCTTTGAGTGGTGGACCACGAGAGTCCTCATCTAGTGGTTCACTTTTGATAGACCATGGAGTGGCAGACTGCATCATAATACCAGTCCTGCAAATGTGATTAGTATATCACATAAAGGCAAAGAGAAAGTGATTGAGCCCCTTAGTATGCCTGACATTTCTGCAGGGCATTCTCAGCCCACATGCATTGATGAGGCTGTTGGAAATGTGTGTCGGGAGAAAGCTATGGATGAGGAGATGGATGCACTATATGGAAATGAGACTTAGGATTCAGTGCAATTGCCTGAAGGCAAGAAAGCCATTGGATGCAAGTGGGTGTACAAAGTAAAACATAACAGTGATGAAAGCATAAGCAGGTACAAGGCTAGATTGGTAGCCAAAGGATATGCGCAAACATATGTATCACTTCACATCCACATATATTCATGTCACATCTCATCTCTTTACATCACATCACATTCTTTCACATACACATCTATATCCATTCTTTCACATACATCCACATCCATTCTTTCACATTAATTCTCCTCATACACATCCTTATCCATTCTTTCACATACTCATTCACATCCATTCTTCACATACACATTCACTCACATCTCATATCATTCATTTACATTCTGATTCACATGACATCACATCTCATCCATTAATTCACATTTATCTGATTCACATCACATCTCATCACATCTATTCACCTCACATCTCATCACCTCTATTCACATCACATCCATGCATCCATTCATTCCCATCTATCTGATTCACATCACATCTCATCACATCTGTTCACCTCACATTCTCATCATCTCTATTCACATCACATCCATCCATTCATTCATTCCTATCTATCTGATTCACATCATATCTCACATCTATTCACCTCACATCTCATCACCTCTATTCACATCGCATCCATCCATTCACATCTATCTAATTCGCATCACATCCATCCATCCATCCATCCATCCATTCACATCTATCTAATTCGCATCACATCCATCCATCCAATCATCATCTATCTGATTCACATCTTATCTCATCACAACTATTCACCTCATTTTATCATCACTTCTATTCACACCATATCCATCCATCCATTCTTCTCATCTATCTTATTCCCATCCCATCTCATCACATCTATTCACCTCATATTCTCATCACTTCTATTCACATCCAATCCATCCATCCATTCGCATCTATCTAATTCACATCACATCCATCCATCCAATCATCATTTGTCTGATTCATATCTTATCTCATCACATCTATTCACCTCATATTCTCATCACCTCTATTCACACCACATCTATCCATCCATTCTTCTCATCTATCTAATCTCCATCACATCGATTTACCTCATATTCTTATCACTTCTATTCACATCACATCCATCCATCCATTCGCATCTATCTAATTCACATCACATCCATCCATCCAATCATCATCTATCTAATTCACATCTTATCTCATCACATCTATTCACCTCATATTCTCATCACTTATATTCACATCACATCCATCCATCCATTTGCATTTATCTAATTCACATCACATCCATCGATCCAATCATCATCTATTTAATTCACATCCATCCATCCAATCATCATCTATCTAATTCACATCTTATCTCATTACATCTATTCACCTCATATTCTCATCACCTCGTATTCTCATCACCTCTATTCACAGAATTTAAACATAGAATTTAAGAGGATTCTAATTTTTTATATAAAGATTCTTTACGCATCTATTTATGCATAAAGATTCTTTACGCATCTATTTATGCATAATTCAATTTTAAGGAAAATAACACTTTTGAAATAAAATTAAATTCTTTATGCATCTCTCTATGCATAACTTCAATCTTATTGAGAATAACTCTTTTGAAATAAAAATAACTCTTTCATGCATCTTTCTATGCATAAATTCAATTTTATTGAGAATGACACTTTTGAAAAAAAATATAACTCTTTCATGCATCTTTCTATGCATAAATTCAATTTTAATGAGAATGACACTTTTGAAATAAAAATAAATCTTCTATGCATCTTTCTATCCATAGGAACCTTATTCCAAAATTTTCAAAAAATTTGGACCCTTAGGATAAGGTCCTTTTTACCTATTTTCAATAAATTCCAATTGCACATTGGAAAGTTCTTTTTGAATTTCTTTTTTTTTGAGAAAAGATTCTTTCATTAGTTATAAAAAAAATACCCACTGGGCTACAAAACCCCTCTCCTGTTCATAAGAAGGCAGAGCAGAGAGCCAATCAAGGCAGTTAGGGAGACTCTCCCTAGGTGCAAAAAAGTACAAATAATAGTACAAATAACTAAAAGGCTATATCATACAATAGGAGGGGGGGAAATCCAAACAGGTGGCCTGTAGTGCCAGCGGGGGTACCCGCGCGTGTAGAGTATAGAAGGGGCCGCTGCGCCAAGTGGTGTGGAAGGCCTGGCGCCGCAAGATCGCTCGATCTGAGTCACCCCGGATGCGGTCATAGTGTCCTCTCGTAGGGTGTGAATCAACTCTTGCCAGATCCCCTGAACAGTCTTTGCTGGTGGCTCCAGTCTCCCCTCAAAGGCCCTGAAACAACGGGCTCTCTAGGTGAACCATATGGTGAGGCCGCTGAGAAACTCCCATCGTAGATCCCTCTCCTGTGTCCAGCCGGCGAACGAGAAATTCGGTGAAGGAATAAGGCGAGGCTAGCCCCTAATGAATCTGATGGCCTGGCTATCTTGCTCCGTCTCGTATCCCAGAGCAGGCCCTGACGAAGTCGACGAAGCAGAGTGGCTCCCCACGTATACATGCCCTCTGGAGTGAGGGGGGCCAAAATGCGCAGCATCCTCTGCCAAATCTGATGCGCCTGTGGACAGTCCCATAGGCAATGTCTCTGTGTCTCCAATGGGTGGCTGCATTGGATGCAGGCCGACGGAAGGCCACTGAAGACAAGCCAGGCCGCATCGGATGCAGGCCGACGGAAGGCCAACTGCAGAGCCCCTGTGGGCAACCAGCCACTGGAAAGTCGAGATCCTACATGCCTGTCGGCTAGCCTAGAGCCTGGTCCAAAAATCCTCCAGGAACTCCTGTGAGAGTCCCTATAGCTGCCAATGCTCCGATGCAGCTGGAGAGACCATCCTCCTTGCAGTCAGAATATGCCTCCCCAACCGAACAGTGTACTGGAAAAAGGTGATCTCTGTGGCCTCGGGGGACGCATTAGGATCATGCCACTCATACTCGTGAGGGTCCCACTGGCGGGCTAAGGGGCATGCAGCATATGCACATATGCGCCAATCAGAGTCCACATCTGCAAGGTCTCGATCAATATGCCACTTCTGAGAAGCGGCGGCCACTACCCATATCCTCTGAAAGATGCACTCTGCAACCAAAGGCACCTCTGCCTCCACTCTCTGAAGTCTGCCCTCATCCTGTATCTCATAGTAGAGGCATCTACCATCCTCAGTGCAAGCTCTGATAGGAATCAGGATCTCCAACTGTGTAAAGGCTCCCATCCACCGTGGGGCCACTGGCTCGAAAGGCGTGAACCTCTCCTCAGTGAGTGCGTCCTGAATGTCATCCCTCATAATATGCCTCCCTCTGAAGTGACTCAGCCTCTCCGCCTGAATCTCCTCTAGGAGACTGCAAAAGGCCTGCTAGGCCTACCGCCAACGGGGTCCCCAGGCTAGACGAGGCCGAGAACCCAGCATATGACCCTGCTCTGTGCGTACCGTGGAGCTCCAGATGAGCGGCTTCCTCACCCGCTCCTCATCACAAGTGGGAGGTCTCTGAGAAAGCCCAGGTGTCAGCAGCTCCCAAGCTCGTAGGATGCTCAAGGCAAATCTGTCCTCCCATCCTCTATTGAGGCCTATCCTCCTCATCTCTATGAAGATCCACCGTACCTTTGGTGCCCAAGTGCCCCGTGCAGGGGAGCTCTAGCGTGCACCCACCGCTGAAATAGAAGCTCCTTCCAAGGCTCATTGCCGCCTAGAAGCAGCCCCCAAACAATAAGCTTCCCCAACAAGGCTCTACTCTGATCAGCTGGATCTATAATGCCCAAGCCCCCCCAGGCTAGTGGAAGAGTAATAACTGCCCAAGCAACCTTAGCCCGGGCCGACTGACCATCCTGCCACCAAGACCAAAGAAAGTTCCTGAGATCAGCCTCTATACCTGGCTGATGCAAGAGCTCGAGAAGATCCAGCAAGACATGATGTACCACATAGTCGCTAAAAGCACCTGATTTGTCACCACCACCCTCCTATGTTGAGATATCAAGCTCATCTAGTGAGGCGGTGGTCACTGATGACCCGCCTGGGGGATAGGCCCCACACTTACACCACTGGCATGGTTGGTGAGATCTTGGGTGATATGCGGCTAGTGGGATGACAGGCTGTGTGACAGCCATTCTAGAGACTGGCATAGTTATAGCGCCAGCTCATTTAGTCGGGTTCACACTATAGAGAACCCGTGTATGTATTGGTTGAGTACCTTTCATATTATGTGTACTCTTATTCTTGTATATGGTGTGTTGAGTGTTGAGTAGAGAAGAAGAAGATTTTCATCCTCTCACCTTGTGTGTTCTCTATTAGGGTTTTGTGAGTGTGTGTGTGTGCTTGAAAGAGCTCAAGCTCTCTTCCCCCCTGCATCTTTTCATGGTATCAGAGCCTGGTTCGTGCTAAGGGCTGAGCTGCAAGCAAGAGAACCACAGGAAGCGGTACGAGGGTAAGAGCTTCAACTACTCTTCCCTATTGTGTTGGTGACTACACCCTTGTCGGGAGCTCTACGGGAGGCACCGGCAAACGGTCTCTGATTGAGGAGCTTTCTTCGCGGGAGTAAAGCTATAGGGCAACTATGCAGTCCTATCGGAAACGCGTTTCGGGCGCGTCTGGACCTCCGTTTTTAGGAAAGCAGGCGATTTCGAGCACTGCGGGTAAGTCATCGATTCTCTGCAGAACTCTATTTTAAGAACTGCAGGAAGACAGATTGACTGTGCAGACACTGTGGGTGCTGCAAAGAGGTCTACAGTTGCCATTGGGTGTATGTATGCACATTGAAGTCACTGGTTGTGACATTTGAGAGTACTACAGCACTGCGGGTAAGTCATCGATTCTCTGCAGAACTCTGTTTTAAGAACTGCAGGAAGACAGATTGACTGTGCAGACACTGTGGGTGCTGCAAAGAGGTCTACAGTTGCCATTGGGTGTATGTATGCACATTGAAGTCACTGGTTGTGACATTTGAGAGTACTACAGTACCACTGCAGAAAATATAGTAGTTTGTGCAGAAAAACCAGAGTGCAGTTTTTCTGGTAAAATTGTGTGTTTGGCAAGATGTCTAATGATGGCATAACACAGATTATGGCTGAGAAGCTGGATAAGAATAACTTCCATGCTTGGAGGTTCAGGTTGACGAATTTCCTGATGGGAAAAGGCTATTGGGACTACATAGAAGGTGAGCATGAAGAGGCACCGGAGATACCGGATATAAATCCGACTGCTGCAGATGTGAAAGAGTTTAAAGACTGGAACCAAGGAGCCATGAAGGTTATGTATTGGCTCTCCATTAGTATACAGGACACCATGATTGGGCACATTCAGGATGCCAAGTTCCCCAAGGAGGCGTGGGACACCTTGGTAAAGCTTTATGAAACAAATACCAAGGCACGTAAGATACAGTTGAAGAATGAACTTCATACTGTGGAGAAAAAGAGCATGTCTGTGAATGACTATGCGCTGAAGATAAAGGGTATTGTGGAATCCCTTGCATCTATTGGTATGTCAGTAGATGATGATGGTAAGGTGGAAGTCTGTCTACGTGGTCTCGGGCCACAATACAAGGCGTTCAAGACGTCCATTCAGACTCGGGAAAACATTCCCAACTTTACAGATTTGGTGTCTATGCTGATTATCGAAGAGAAGAGCTTGGGTGAAGACCAACAGTCTTCACAAAGCAAAAACAGTTCAGAGCAACAGGCCTTCTACACGAGTTCAGGAAGAGGACGAGGTAGAGGAGGTCGTGGACGCGATCAAGGAGGTGGCCGAACAGGTAATCAGAATTATGGCCAGCACAGCAGCAACAACAACAACAGTCCCAAAATCAACAACAGCAACAACACGCAGGTGGAAGAGGCAAATTCAGAGGCAGGGGGAGTCAAAGAGGCCGTGGAAATTGGCAAAGGCAATATAATGATGCACGTGAATGCTATTACTGTGGTAAGCCTGGACATGTGCAGGCAGAATGTTATAAGAAGCAGGCTGACAAGCAAAATGGAAAAGTGCAGCAAAACAACTATGCATCCTCAAGCAGAAATAATGAGGATAATGAAAGGTTGTTTGTTATGCAGCATGTCGTGAATGCCATGTCTGAAAATGTTGATGCAGCACAAAAAGATAATGTATGGTATGTGGATTCAGGTGCTTCGAACCACATGACGAGTCATGGGGAGTGGTTCAAGGAGATGAAAAACCCAGAAAGACCAGGTTTTGTGGAAACAGGGAATGACACTGCTCATCCAATTGCCCATGTTGGAGATGTGCCATTGTTTATGTAGGATGGCAAAGTGAAGTACCTTGCATATGTACTTCATGTACCGAACATAACAAAGAATCTGGTTTCAGTTGGCCAGATGATTGAGCAGGGTTTGCAGGTTCGGTTTAACCCTGATGGGTGTTATGTTGAAGATTTCAAAGACAAGTGCAGGTTGGTTGCAAAAGGCAACAGAGTGGGCAGAATGTTTACGTTGAATGTAGACATGCCTGAAATGAGTGTTGCGATGTTTGCAAATGGTTCAGGAATTGTTGCAGACACAGACATTTGGCATAAAAGGATTGGACATGTAAATGTGCAGAGATTGAAGTCTATGCAGACAAAAGGAATTGTGACAGGGCTGCCAAAATTTAAAGTGGAAGGTATGCAGAAAATATGTGAAGCATGCCAATTTGGGAAGCAAACAAATCATGTGTTTCCACGTAACAGATATGTGAGCAGAAATGCACTAGATGTTGTGCATTCAAATGTATGGGGTCCTACGAAGACCATATCTATGGGAGGCTGCAGGTATTACGTGACTTTCATTGATGACCACACAAGGAAAGTGTGGGTATATTTCATGAAGGAGAAGAGTGAGGTGTTCACTCACTTTCAGAATTTCAAAGTTTTAGTTGAAAAGCAAATAGGAAAATATGTAAAGTGCCTAAGGTCAGATGGAGGGGGAGAGTACTTCTCCAATGAGTTCTCTGAATTTTTGAAGAAGAATGGTATTCGGAGACAGTTCACATGTAGATACACTCCGCAGCAAAATGGAGTTGCTGTGAGCGGAAAAACAGGCACATTGCTGAGATTGCACGAGCATTGATGGAAGAGAAGAATATGCCGCATTGCTATTGGGCTGAGGCTATTTCTACAACAGCAGTATACATCATGAACAGGACTCCAATTGCAGCCATACATGATGTAACTCCAGAGGAGAGGTTTACTGGCAGAAAACCAGATTTGTCTCATCTTAAAGTCTTTGGATGCATTGCATATGTGCAATGTGCCAGATGAGCTGAGAACTAAGCTGGATCCAAAAGCTGAAAAATGTGTGTTCATTAGATACTCCCTTGATGAGCAAAAGGGATACAGGTGTTATAACCCTACTACACGTGAGTTGAGGGTAAGCAGGGATGTTGTCTTTGATGAGATGAGCAGCTGGTATGCTGCTGAAAAAGAAGCTGTTGGGACTGATGTGAGTGGAAGTGTGGTTGCACAGAATGCAGGTCAGCAATCACAGTCTTTGAGTGGACCAGGAGAGTCCTCATCTAGTGGGTCTGTTGATAGACCATGGAGTGGCAGGCTGCGTCATAATACCAGCCCTGCAAATGTGATTAGTACATCATGTAAAGGAAAAGAGAAAGTGGTTGAGCCCCTTGGTATGCCTGACATTTCTGCAGGGCATTCTCATGTTGATGGAGAGTCCAGTGGCTCAGATATGAGCCTTGATGAGGAGCTTGGGATCCTAGCTATGAGAACACCTGGTGTAAAGAAGGCTATGGAAGCCATGAATGAAAAGCTGTGAAGATCAGGGAGAGTGAAGAACCCTGTGCAGAGATTTACATA
Source organism: Cibotium barometz (assembly GCF_041138505.1). Taxonomy (NCBI): domain Eukaryota; kingdom Viridiplantae; phylum Streptophyta; class Polypodiopsida; order Cyatheales; family Cibotiaceae; genus Cibotium; species Cibotium barometz. The sequence goes on from NC_141098.1 coordinate 33,185,910, forward strand.
TGATGGTTATGTGGCACATCACTATGCATATATGGCAAAGGTTGTGCAGGTTGTAGAGCCCACATGCATTGATGAGGCTATTGGAAATGTGTGTTGGGAGAAAGCTATGGATGAGGAGATGGATGCACTATATGGAAATGAGACTTGGGATTTAGTGCAATTGCCTGAAGGCAAGAAAGCCATTGGATGCAAGTGGGTGTACAAAGTTAAACATAACAGTGTGATGGGAGCATAAACAGGTACAAGGCTAGATTGGTAGCCAAAGGATATGCGCACACATATGGCATTGATTCTGAGGAAACTTTCAGCCCAGTTGCCAAGATGGCAACGGTGAGAGTTGTGATAGCAGTGGCTGCGTCAAAGCAATGGTCTTTACATCAGATGGATGTAAAGTCTTGCATCATGGGGATTTTCAAGAAGAGGTGTATATGTTGCAGCCACCTGGATATGAGGATGTGGGTCACCCCGAGCATGTTTGCAGGTTGAAGAAAGCCTTGTATGGCTTAAAACAAGCACCAAGAGCATGGTCTGACAAGATTTCTGAATATCTTGTCACTATTGGCTTTCATGTAGCCAATGCAGATTTCTCATTGTATGTGAGACATGGTGATAGAGGAGTTGTGCCTGTTGTCATCTATGTAGATAACTTGATCATTACAGGGGACCATGATGCAGAGATCTTTGATGTAAAGATCTTGCTTAGACAGAAATTTGAGATGAAGGATCTGGGGGAGCTCAGATATTTCTTGGGCATTGAGGTGATTAGGTCATCACATGGTATTGGATTACTGCAGAGACAGTATGGCTTGGACATGTTGTCCAAGTATGGTATGACAGGCTGTAAGCCTATTTCCGTGCCATTGGATCAGAATGGCAAGTTGAGTGCAGATTTAGGAGAGATCTTGGAGGATCCTACTATGTACAGGAGCATAGTAGGAAGTTTAATCTACATGACGATCACCAGACCAGATTTGAGCTATGCTGTTGGGTTGGAGAGTCAGTTTATGCAGGTTCCACGGAAATCGCATTTGGATGCAGTGAGACGCATACTGAGGTATGTGAGGTCTACTTTGCATTGTGGACTATTCTATGAGACTGGGATAGAGATATGTGTACATGGGTACACAGATGCTGATTGGGCTGGTAGTATCTCAGACAGAAGATCTACCAGTGGCTTTATGTTTTCTTTGGGGAGTGCTGCTGTGACTTGGAGCAGCAAGAAGCAGCCTACGGTTGCTCTATCGAGTACAGAGGCTGAGTACAGAGGAGCTGCTATGGCAGCATGTGAGGTAGCTTGGTTGAGAAAGCTACTTGCAGATTTGGGTCTATCAGTGGATAGACAAGTTGTCATTTTCTGTGACAACATTAGCAGTATACAGTTGGCTAGGAACCCAGTCTTTCATGCTCATACTATATGAAGCACATAGAGGTCCACTACCACTTCGTCAGACAGAAGGTCTTGGCAGGAGACCTTGACCTTGTTTATGTCAGCACAGAGGATCAGGTAGCTGACATCTTCACCAAAGCATTGGGTACAGAGAAGCTCCACAGATTCAGGGCTTTGCTTGGTGTACATGAGATGGAGTTGAGCTCGAGGGGGAGTGTTGAGATATCGAGCTCGTCTAGTGAGGCGGTGGACACTGATGACCCGCCTGGGGGATAGGCCCCACACTTACACCACTGGCATGGTTGGTGAGATCTTGGGTGATATGCGGCCAGTGGGATGACAGACTGTGTGACAGCCATTCTAGAGACTGGCATAGTTATAGCGCCAGCTCATTTAGTCGGGTTCACACTATAGAGAACCCGTGTATGTATTGGTTGAGTACCTTTCATATTATGTGTACTCTTATTCTTGTATATGGTGTGTTGAGTGTTGAGTAAAGAAGAAGAAGATTTTCAGCCTCTCACCTTGTGTGTTCTCTATTAGGGTTTTGTGAGTGTGTGTGTGTGCTTGAAAGAGCTAAAGCTCTCTTCCCTCCCTGCATCTTTTCATCCCAGCCAAGGATAGCCAAGCTATACTCCAATATAAAAGCTTCTTCCGAATGCTCAGAAGAAGCGGGGCGATCTGCTGCTCAGGTGACAAATCAAGTCCAATCTGGCATCCCAAATACTGCACTGCTGTGCCAGGAAGAATCCATCTAAATCCCGGGTCTGGGTTCCATGCCGGAGCGGGAGCACTACTGATCCAAAAAGCCACTGTCTTGCACCAATTGATCAATGCTCCTGAAGCCACATGAACAACCTGTAGCGACTGCTCTACCCTGTGTAGATTGGCCTCTTGAGTGTCATCAACAAACTCAGAATCGAGCAGGTCCTCACCCCGGACTGGGAGCTGAAGTGCTCTCAAACCAACCTCCGCTCTGCTATCAGATACATGCTCATAGCCTCTGCAAAGAAGAGAAAAAGGAACGGGGTGAGAGGGCATCCCTGATGGACTGATCTGGTCAACTCAAAACTCGGCCCCCGTCCTCCTACCATCAACACCTGGCTACAAGCTGTGGAATATAGAGCCGCCACTCCTCGAATTCATTCTGGCTCAAAACCCAGGCAAAGCATAGTGCCCTCTAGGAAACCCCAATCGACTCTTTCACATGCCTTCTCAAAATCGAGAAGCATCACGACCAAGTCCTCACCGAGAAATCTAGCTCGAGCCGTCACCTCCCAAAAGGTGAAAATGTTGTCAAGGATACTGTGCTCCTTGACGAATCCTGTCTGGGTAGCATGAATCAACTCCCCAAGGAAGGGCTGGATCCTCAAACTCAAGGCCTTTGCTAGTTGCTAGGACCTTGTAGATAGTATTGAGGATCGTAATAGGCCTCCAATGCTAGGACCTTGTAGATAGTATTGAGGATCTTAATAGGCCTCCAATGCCGAATATCATCTGACACTCCCTCCCCCTTGGGGATAAGAAAGATCAAGCCCTCTGAAAATCTCTATGGCATCACCCTAGTGTCCAAAACATACTGAAAGCCCCTGCGGGAGGCCTGGCCCCAAAAGGTCCCAATAGCGCATAAAAAAGGCAGGCGTCAATCCATCCTCCCTAGGGCAACTATGACATGGAAGGACCCTCAAAGCCTCAACAAGCTCATCCTCTGAAAGGGGCTCACCCAAAACTGTGCGCATACGATCTGTGACCCTCCTCTGCACATGGACCCACGGAGTCTGTCTGCAAGCATCACGTGCCTCCGTGGTGGCTGGCTCCGCTGAAAGCAGGTCTCTATAGAACTCAGTGGCAATGGCTCTAATCTCCCCGGGCTTAGTGGCTAACAATCCGTCCTACCTCCTGAGTTGGCGTACTCCTGCTCGAGCATGGCGGGGTCTGGTGATCTCAAAAAACTCCCCAGTCACTCTATCACCAAGCTGCATCCCCACTGAGAGGCATGGCGATGATAGTAGAACTCATGTCTATGCTCCTCTGCCTCTCTAACCTCTTGGCATGCCTGGCTCAGCTGGGACGCCACCCACTCACATGTAGGTAGCTGCTCTCCTGAAGATGCTGGAGTGAAGCAAGGCTACCTCTCATGCGACGCTCCCGCTCTCGTGTCTCTTCCAGCCGTGTCAAGGTTGTAGCGTGCAAAAAAGAGCTAAGCTCGATGAGTCCCTGGGCACACTGGCCTACTGCATCCAGGTCAGAGCTCTAGCTATCATGCCATATCCTCTCAATGTCCTCAGAAAGACTGGGATCCGTAAGTATCCTCTCTAGGATCCTCAACTACAAGCTGGTCTCCCCCGCCGTTTGAAAAGATGCAAGGGGGAAGAGAGCTTGAGCTCTTGCAAGCACACACACACACACTCACAAAACCCTAATAGAGAACACACAAGGTGAGAGGCTGAATATCTTCTTCTTCTTCACTCAACACTCAACACACCATATACAAGATAAGAGTACACATAATATGAAAGGTACTCAACCAATACATACACGGGTTCTCTATAGTGTGAACCCAACTAAATGAGCTGGCGCTATAACTATGCCAGTCTCTAGAATGGCTGTCACACAGCCTGTCATCACACTGGCCGCATATCACCCAAGATCTAACCAACCATGCCAGTTATGTAAGTGTGGGGCCTATCCCCCAGGCGGGTCATCAGTGTCCACCGCCTCACTAGATGAGCTCGATATCTCAACACTCCCCCTCGAGCTCAACTTCATCTCATGTACATCTGCGAAGCCCTGAATCTGCGGAGCTTCTCTGTACCCAATGCTTTGGTGAAGATATCAGCTACCTCATCCTCTGTGGTGACATAAACAAGGTCAAGGTCTCCTGCCAAGGCCTTCTCTCTGATGTTGTAGTGGACCTCTATATGCTTCGTGCGAGCATGAAATACTGGGTTCCTGGCCAACTGTATACTGCTAATGTTGTCACAGAAAATGACAACTTGTCTATCCACTGATAGACCCAAATTTGCAAGTAGCTTTCTCAACCAAGCTACCTCACATGCTGCCATAGTAGCTCCTCTGTACTCGGCCTCTGTACTGGATAGAGCAACCGTAGGCTACTTCTTGCTGCTCCAAGTAACAGCAGCACTCCCCAAAGAAAACATGAAGCCACTGGTAGATCTTCTATATGAGATACTACCAGCCCAATCAGCATCTGTGTACCCATGTACACATATCTCTGTCCCAGTCTCATAGAATAGTCCACAATGCAAAGTAGACCTCACATACCTCAGTATGCATCTCAATGCATCCAAATGCAGTTTCTGTGAAACCTGCATAAACTGACTCACCAACCCAACAGCATAGCTCAAATCTGGTCTGGTGATCGTCATATAGATCAAGCTTCCTACTATGCGCCTATACATAGTAGGATTCTCCAAGATGTCTCCTGAATCTGCACTCAACTTGCCATTCTGATCCAATGGCACGGAAATACGCTTACAGCCTGTCAAACCATACTTGGACAACATGTCCAAACCATACTGTCTCTGCAGTAATCCAATACCATGTGGTGACCTAATCACCTCAATGCCCAAGAAATATCTGAGCTCCCCTAGATCCTTCATCTCGAACTTCTGTCTAAGCAAGATCTTTACATCAAAGATCTCTACATCATGGTCCCCCTCAAATCATCTACATAGATGACAATAAGCACAACCCCTCTATCACCATGTCTCACATACAGCGAGAAATCTGCATTGGCTACATGAAAGCCAATAGTGACAAGATATTCAGAAATCTTGTCAGACCATGCTCTTGGTGCTTACTTTAAGCCATACAAGGCTTTCTTCAACCTGCAAACATGCTCGGGGTGACTCATATCCTCATATCCAGGTGGTTGCAACATATACACCTCTTCTTGCAAATCCCCATGCAAGAATGCATTCTTTACATCCATCTGATGTAAAGACCATTGCTTTGACATAGCCACTGCTATCACAACTCTCACTGTTGCCATCTTGGCAACTGGGCTGAAAGTTTCCTCATAATCAATGCCATATGTCTGTGCATATCCTTTGGCTACCAATCTAGCCTTGTACCTGTTTATGCTTCCATCACTGTTATGTTTAATTTTGTACACCCACTTGCATCCAATGGCATTCTTGCCTTCAGGCAATTGCACTAAATCCCAAGTTTCATTTCCATATAGTGCATCCATCTCCTCATCCATAGATTTCTCCCAACACACATTTCCAACAGCCTCATCAATGCATGTGGGCTCAACAACCTGCACAACCTTTGCCATATATGCATAGTGATGTGCCACATAACCATCATAAGTAAATCTCTGCACTGGGTTTTTCACTCTCCCAGATCTTTGCAGCTTTTCATTCATGGCTTTCATAGCCTTCTTTACACCAGGTGTTCTCATAGCTGGGATCCCAAGCTCCTCATCAAGGCTCATATCTGAGCCACTAGACTCTCCATCAACATGAGAATGCCCTGCAGAAATGTCAGGCATACCAAGGGGCTCAACCACTTTTTCTTTTCCGTTACGTGATGTACTAATCACATTTGCAGGACTGGTATTATGATGCAGCCTGCCACTCCATGGTCTATCAACAAACCCACTAGATGAGGACTCTCCTGATCCACTCAAAGACTGTGATTGCTAACCTACATTCTGTGCAACCACACTTCCACTCACATCAGCCCCAACAGCTTCTTTTTCAGCAGCATACCAGCCGCTCATCTCATCAAAGACAACATCCCTGCTTACCCTCAACTCAAGTGTAGCAGGGTTATAACACCTGTATCCCTTTTGCTCAAGGGAATATCCAATAAACACACGTTTTTCAGCTTTCGGATCCAGCTTAGTTCTCAGATCATCTGGCACATGCACATATGCAATGCATCCAAAGACTTTCCGATGAGACAAATCTGGTTTTCTGCCAGTAAACCTCTCCTCTGGTGGAGTTACATCATGTATAGCTGCAGTTGGAGTCCTGTTCATGATGTATACTGCTATAGAAACAGCCTCAGCCCAATAGCTATGCGGCATATTTTTCTCTTCCATCAATGCTCGCGCAATCTCAGCAATGTGCACTAGCTCGACACAACACAGTAGCAGGCGTAGTAGCAGGGAGAGCGGTGGGGGATGCATGGCACAGTGCTTTGGGAGGGGTGGTGGTGGGGATGAGAATGATTCAGATGATTTAGACGTGCCTCCGGGTGATGGTACAATCTACTATGACATCACTCAGACAGGAGGCATCTTGATGGATGCACGGGGGGAGGACATCATGGCCTTCATGCGCTCTGTAATTGCTAACAATTACACAGATTGCTTTATTCACTACAAAGATCAACCAAAGACGTTAGTTGATGAGACCCTTGCTGCTTTCGCTCTAGGTATCCTAACCCCCCCAATGTTCAGTTCACAGATAAATGGGCCAAGTTAAAGATTGTTTCGATACTTAGCAATAAAAGATCTTCGCTTAAGAGGCATGCACTAGCAGAGCTTGCCAGGCTCCAGGGAGGTGAACCACCAAGGGGCCCACCCCACACCGCTCACAAGCGTGAGTGGAAGAAAGCAATGAACTCAGCTAAGGAGGAACCTAGTCTAAAGCACGTGGAGGCACGAAGGATCCAAATGGAGCAATATGGAAGCGTGCATTTTGGAGCAGGGGATGTTGAATCATGGGAGGCCCAGTTTGTAAGTATCGATCTCAAATTATACTGTTTATGTAGTTTATTAGGAGGTTGTTTCTTTGTACTAACCCCTCCGCAAATTGTGTCATCTTGCAGCTTGATATCGTGGGTAGGTACCCTACTCCTGTCGAGACAGCCTAGCACACCGCCACCATTGCAGAGGAGATACATGGAGGCACTTCTATAATGACGGGTTGATTACTGTGAGGAGCAGTATATCCGAGCTACTGGAGAGTCCCCCGAGGCATTTGAAAGTAATTAAATAATGTCAATATTATAAATAAAGATTTGATTTTTCATACATTGATATATGTTGTCCCTTGTTTACAGGACCCTGCACAAGAAGATAAAGAAGAAGACGAGGAAGAAGGAGGCGTCGAAGGGAGCATAGAAGGGAGCGAGGAGTAGTGCTAGCTACTCTTTTTTGTACTTAGCCACTGGCTTGGCTTCGTGCCTCTTGTATATACACTCCTCTTATTTTTGGTACTTGAAGCCACAGGACATGGCTTAGCTTCGTGCTATATGTACATACAAGCACTTTTTGAGCTATCAATTAATGCCTTGTAACTAAACGTTTCGGAGTTGTAATGTTTTATTTGGAATTGTAATTAATGTCGGCTATAGACGTGCTTGCAAGAGTGCTAATTAAAATGCGATTGGCTATAAGAATTGAATTACATAATGTGGAAATGGGATTCCTGTAACTACGCATACACAACATACACAATGTGAAAATGGGATTCCTGTAACTACATAGCATACACAACATACACAGCATTCTGTTAAAGCACACAAAATTCAAAAAATATTCTGTAGCGCCTCTATATACGTGTTTGTCTGTTCAAGAAGCATCTATTTGAGTGTCTATAAACGTGTCTATACATGCATCTGTCTTTTAACGTGTATAAACGCATCTATGCATGCGTCTATCTGTTTTTTAATTTCTCCCCGATCGTTTATTTGCACGTCTATATGTGCGTCTATATACGCATCTATAGGCACGTCTGTTTGCTACCTTTTAAACGCACCTTTAGACGTGGGTCTGTAGATGGGCTAATAGACGTGGGTTTGTAGATGGGCTAATAGACGTGCAAATAGACGCGCTCGTAAGTTTTTTTTAAGTTGAGTAAACGCGTCTGTGTGCGCGTCTGTAGGTGCTTTGTCTTGTTGTGAGGCTTACTATAGTTGCCCGTGACCTTGACTAAAGTACTCATACATACATCTATCTACCATGTAGCCTTGTCTTCAGTCTTCTTGTCGTGGCAGCTTCTCTCCACGCGTCCGTCTCTTCTTTCAGTCTTCTTGGGGTAGCTTCTCTTCTCGTGTCCATGTCTTCCTTCAATGCTTTCTCTAGATCTTCTTGGTGTGGATCTTCTTCTTGGAAAGAGATGTTCTTCTTCTTTCATGGCTGGGGCCATGAGCTTGTCCATCAGGTCTTTTTTCTCCATGTGAGCAACATGTTTAACCGTTTTGCTGACAATTCTTTTGGGCTTTTGATGTTTATCTTGTATCATTATGCAATGCAAACCCAAATTTATGCGGGAGGTCTAACCTCTTGCCTTATTCTGGATAAGGGCAGTGTCTGATCCCATATTTACACTGATGTAATGTGCCCAATACATAATGTTTATCTTGTATCATTATGCAATGCAAACCCAAATTTATGCGGGAGGTCTAACCTCTTGCCTTATTCTGGATAAGGGCAGTGTCTGATCCCATATTTACACTGATGTAATGTGCCCAATACATAATGCGTATAGCATTCATTCTTATGCACATTCCCAACTGCAACTCTGGCTGTGAATAATCTTAAATTTGAGTGAGATTTACAGGCATTAACCAAAGGTTAAATGCAAAATGATGATTACCATAATTTTATCAACATAATTTTACCAGAAATTACATTAAATCAAGGGTAACCAATTTGTACCGAATGGTTGGAGTATCAAACCAACTCCGAACTGCAATCTGAAGTTATGGGGATCTGTATCACATACCTAATGGTTAATTTGAACCCTCAATTGCACCAAAATATAGTGATTAGTACTGATTAATCAGTGATTAGCAAATTAATCCACTATTTTGTGTGCAAAAAACAGAGTATGCGGGGAGTCCAGATCTAGTGCCTTAGACTTCAAATGAGCTCAAATGCTTTCAAAGCCATCAATAGCAATGAGTCTAGTAGAGGATTAAGCCAAGAAACACAAGATTTGACCAAATATTGAAAGCTTAATCTCTGTTTTACCAAAGTCACTTGCAGATTTGATGAAGAGCTTGGATCTCACTGTAGACTTGATGAAATTGAATTCTATCTTCACCAGCTTGTAGAGCATGTTGAAAACACTTGGGACTAAGAGGAATTAGACCCATTTGAACTGATGAAGAAGAGATCTGCAAATTTCTCCCAGAAATAGGCGCCTATTAAATTCGTGAATTCTCCCTCGTCCGGCGTGACGGTTTGCTGCGTTGTTTCGACTGGCTAGAGTAGCAAGGAGTTGGCTAGCTAGGGTTAGAAGCAATAGGCCTAATTTTGAGTGTGCAAGGAGCTAGAGCTCCTCCACTGGCTGGGGGTGAAGAGGTGAGTTGAAAAATAACTAAAAATTTGATTAATTTCTAATTATCTACTAATCTTGATTAATTAGATAATGGGCTCATAAACCTAATGGATTCTAGGCATGGCTCTGATACCATGTTAAAATTAGAGCAATGTGATGAGCTATGGTGGATCAAATACTAGAATCAACATCATTAACAAAGTAATTAGCAAATAATTAAAACGTAATTAGTAATTAGCAAATAATTAAAACGTAATTAGTAATTAGCAAATAGCTTAAAACATAATTAGTAATTAGCAAATAGCTTAATGTAGGCATAGATAATCAAAAACCAGCAAATTCTCATTAGGCCAATGCCTCAATTTATAGAGTTTACATCCAAGCATCAAATCCCACTGATTTCTCCTTGATTCACTCCACCTCTTTTGCTTGATTCTCTCCACCTCTTCAATTTTCCCAGAATATCTCCACACTTCCTAAATCTTCTCATACTACCCTTTATTCTCTCCCAATAGATTCTTCTCATCTTTTCACAGGTTCTTTCACATTTACACATCCTCTTTTACAGCCTCTAACCAAGGGCTTGTTCCCGCACACACCCTATTCACTTGTATATTTCAACAGTGTTGACGTAGGTCCGCTCGACTGCAATGCTTGCATGCTGCCACTTTTGCATCCATTTTGCATCATTCACAGCTATCTCAATAGGCACAATTTCTTCTTCTGAGGCTTGAAGTGGGATCCATGTCCCGTGCTTTTGCATCCATCTTTGGTAGTGCAGACGCATGTACAAAATAGAGCGTGCCTTCAAGAACCTGAAAGACACTGTAGAATCTACTACATTGCACTTGTACACATCACCTTGATGTGACCCCTCATTAACCTCCCAACCCTCTTCTAGTAATCCTTGAATGATGTCAGACCGTATCTCCTTTTACAAATATACATTGTTTTTGTTTGGTGCATTGGCATGGAATTGAACATGTGCACAAAAACATGTAAAGGACAAATCCAATTTAGCCCTACTGACCTAGATGCCTTTAAAAACTTGAGTGATGTCTTGATATCACTTACCATCTTAAACTTTAAGCATAAGATGGTCTAAGCATCAGGTTTGGGCCATTCGGGATTGTTAAGAGGGGGGTTGGGGATCTCTTCTAGCTTGCCAAATAAACCTGGTTTTTTATCTACAAAATATGAGTGAGAAAAGAAAAAGATATTGTTCTGTACAAGATCACTTGGGCTTTGAGATACAAACATTGCCTCTCCAATGGATGCATGCATAGCATAGAAAACTCCAGTGAGGCTTTGGAGTGGTTTTTCCTCATCATAATTAGAGGGAAAATTTTACAGATAGAGACATAAGAAAATGGAGAATCATAAGAAAATTTGGAATAAAAAATCCAATATTAGCATGTTGTTAAAGCTGTGTTCATATTACACTAACAATTGAAGGAAACCTTGGTCGTCTTTGGCCTTGAATGTACAAGTCTCCAAGGGTATATACATGTTACACTATGGCAACTAGTCCTTCCTTCTTAGTATGCTTGAAGCCTTGTAGCCGCCTCTTCCAAATATGTAGCATATTTTCTAGTTGACGCACTTGATGTGGTCCCTTACAGCTTGGCTGCATGTAGACCCAAGCCCCAACCCTGAATCTTGTTGGAGCCCAAACTCCATTCTCATCTCTTGTGTTATGCAGCACAAGCTCTTCCACCTTCTCCGTAGGTCTTCTCACATTACTGGGGGGAAGAGGCCATGGTGGTAAGAAAAGAGAAAAAGGGAAAAGAAAATCCTGTTTTACAACAGAGGAGTGGAGAGGAGAGAAAGTTTAGGGTTTTCAGTGCAACAATGGAAAGCTTAAAAGAGGGTTAGAGTTTAAGAATAGGCTTCCTGAACCTAGAGTAGATGAAAGAGGGATAGAGTTTCTGGAGCAATGGGGAGGGAGGGAGCTTGAGAGAGAGAGAGAGAGGAAGGGAGGGAGGGAGATTGAGAGGGAGGGAGCTTGAGAAGGAGGAAGAGCTTGAGGGGGATGGAGTTTCTGTAGCAATGGAGAGCTTAGAAAAGGAAGAAAGAGAGAGAGGGAGCTTGAGAAGGAGGGAGAGCTTGAGAGGTATGGAGCTTCTACAGCAATGGAGAGCTTAGAAGAGGAAGAAAGAGGTTAAAAATGAGCTTTCCAAACCTAGAGTATGTTACGGGGAAGTTTAAGAGAGAAAACACACTTTTGGAAAAAAATTACAAATTTTCAATTTTTAGGGTTTTTAATATGCATGAGTCTAGGTGGAGGGACCTCTAAATTTGGGCCCAGGGGGACAAGAGTAGTAATTAAGCCCCATTAGTAAACCAAAGCCTAGGCCTTCTAGGATCAAAGAAGTCAAAAATGTGCACCCACCCCTCTCCGTATTGGTCCATTCTTAATCAAAAGTTAATCCAAGAGGGGTCCAAAAAATTCCTAATGAGGTCCATTGGGAATTGACCGAGAGTGTCTTATTGTTTTCTTGATCCAATTTAATATTGAATTCAAATTGTATCAAAGTTTTTCTTGAATCCAATGGAACCCAACATTTTTTCCATCGTGATTTATACTCTAGACCAAATTGAATATTGAGCTCAAATTGTATCAAACTTGCTTCTGAATCCAATGGAACCCAACATCCTCTGGTTCTCTTCCATCGTGGTCTATACTCGAGACCCAACATCCTCTAATTTTTTTCCATCGTGATCTATACTTTAAACCCATATATAATGTTTTTCAAGAGATGTGGTATGACATTACTATTAAATAAATATTGAATCAATACAAAGAATTGCACTTAAGTTCATCACCTTTATGCGTCCCTTCTTTCATCCTTCAAGAGCACTATCAAAACATTCTGTGACACATTTCTAAATAACCACATTGTCTTCATTCTCTTCATATTGGCAACCATGAAACAAATTACAAATATATAAAGTGGGATAAACCATGATAGCTTCAGCCTCTTAGAAATTTTTCCAAACTTCATAGATTTGTGAATATCTAAAATTGCAGTATTTCTTGGCGCAAGCAAGCTTCTCCATCGTGCAAGCACGCTTCTCCATGCGGGCGCACCCTCACAATTGCTGCCCTTGCCTCCACTTCTTGGCTCACAGGGTGCCTGTCTGGCAAGACTTCGTAGACCAAAGCGACATACCCTTCCTTTAGAGAGGTGTCTTCACAAGCTATTACATAGGCGAGAGAAATCCTTATCAACTAATTCTCAAAAAATCCCTCATTTGATTGGCTATTTTGAAGGGACCAACATCCCAAGCAGTGCAATCAACCAAGACAAAGGAGTGCAGACCGAACACGCTCTAACACATGTTTTTCTTTCTCTCTCTCTATCTCAATAGTTCTCGATCTTGCTCTCTAAGTGAATTATTAATCTCCTAACTACTTTACTAATCAAAGTGTATTAGCGCAAGAAAGGAAGGCTATTAGGGGTTTTGGGGTTTGTTTTCTCTAAGAGACTATGGTTGAATTTCTTTTCTCTATTATGGCAGAGAACAATCTCTAAGGGACTATGGTTGAATTGCTTTTCTCTATTATGGGACTATGGTTGAATTGCTTTTCTCTATTATGGCAGAGAACAATCTCTTTCAGTGTTTGAGCTGAGGGTTATTTACAACTTAAACCCCTTCATAATCTCCCTGACCTTCTCTTAATCCCTTTCACCTCTTGGATTAATCTCACAAAGTTACTGTGAAGTTGGGCAAGATCACTCTGAGGTGGCCTTGCATCTCTTAGTAGTGTGTGGTCACCTAGCAGTGCATTGCTTGATTTGAGTACGTGGGAGTCAAGGTTTGAATGTTGTTTTTATACTCCACATTTAATTTTGTGTTTGTACTATAAACAGTTGTGGGCATTGGATTTGATTTAGTGGTGTGAATTGGTTGTCAAGTTATAAGTGTTAAGTGGGTGGTGGGCATTGATTGTGGGGGTGGGCATAGATGAGACTCACCGACCCATAGGGAGTTAATAACTGGTGCGAGTTGGCTGTTGATTGTAGCAAACATGCACGTATCAATTGTTTGCGGTTGGCACACTGTTTTATTACAATGATGTGAGGAAATATTTTTTGGTGTCATGTCTGTGCATTTAATTTCTTTAGGCTAGTCATCATTTACTTCACACTACATGACGACTAGTATCTGACGGTGGAAGTTTGGGTCCTACCTCACTTCACGTGGGCCTCCTTGCAGTTGTGAGCCTCACCCCTCCCCAGCCCCTTTGTGTCACCTCCGAGGTGTGGGTCCTCACCCCTCCCCAGCCCCTTTGTGTCACCTCCGAGGTGTGGGTCCTTTGTCCTTGGACTTGTGGTTATGGGCTTGCTTGTGTGAGCCTCATATCCCCTAACCTCCTCAGTGTGGCCCCTATGATCCTCACACTCCCAAATCCATAGTGATTTCTTGGTTGATTCCCTAGTATTTCTACTTGTCATGTGTTGCAAAGCCACATTATACCTTCTCATCTCAGCCTCCTCCATGTGCCTCTTGAGGTGTGAGGGTCACGTGCATGAACCTCACAAGCATGAACCTTCAAGGTGAGAGCTTCACAACATGATATTCACAGGTGTGAACCTTCATGGTGTGAGATTCACAAGCATCCTAAGCCTCACGAGCATGAACCTTCACGGTGTGACCTTCACAAGAGTGAGCCTCATAGAGTTCAAAGCATCATTCTTACATGAGAAAGGTTTTTCTTTTTCACCTTCACACAAATACGTGACATATCATTTCTTGTATGTATACATTCTTTTAAATACATTGGCAATTAAAAAACATGACACCTTTAAGACTTGTAAATGTATGTTTGTAAACAGCATAATATCCTTTGAACTCAAGTGATATTATACATTATTTTCATGTAAACCCTAGGTCCCTTGCCTCCCCTTAATCAACAAATGTGGGAGAGCAATCTAGTATTAGTGGATTTTTTTCCCCTATTGATTTCCTTTTAGGCAATCACCATATGTAACAAGAATCTTAGCAAGAATTTCCAAGAATATTTCCCCTTAAAAAAAATTAGCCTTTTTATTTTTTAAAAATAGAAAAAAAAACATTTCAATCTACCCTTCCTAACTTCCACAATGTCACCCTCCAGACGCAAAAATTTAACATCTTCAAGCTTTTATGCTTTGAATCTCGGACTTGGATGAGCATCTTCAAATCGTTCTCTCCATAATTGCAAGGTTCCGTTCCATTGGAGACGATGTCCACTCCAATGAATCAAGTAACGTTCTTGTAGGGCATATCCGAGTGGCTTGTTGGGTGCCTTACCTAGAGATCAGAGTTTCAAAGGGTTGTATCCCATTAGGATGGGGGTATGGCGGTGTGTGTTATGTAGAAGAGCATGTGTGGGTATGGGACCTGGGTCACGGGTGTAGGAGAACAAGTGAAAACTTTTCTGCTATAAAATGGCGTGTTACTGAATTGTTGAACGTAGTCTTTTAATCCTTGGTAGTGTCCCCGCGACTCCCGACTGCCCACCCCTTCATCCTAGGGCTACAAGTCATAGGCCGCCGGGAATCCTGAGATCATATATGGACAAGAAAGATCAGCTGCACCTATGTCCTATGTAGCTGAAAACCTGCTAATTTCTATCCCATAGCCTCACGGGTCCTCTCTCCCTAGTTTCTGTGTCACACTATCTCTGTCACAGAAAGTAACTAGGTATGGCCACTCGGTTAGCCTGGGCACCGTCCAACAGTTGCTACGGCCTTGCGGCGTGTAGAAAGCTTGTATACCATCCGCTCTCTCTGGTCAGTTTGAATAGCAGGGGTCTTGTGCATAGGCACATCAATAAGGTAGTGACTAGCCTGCAGGGAGACCAGAACAGATACAAGCCCGTGAAAGCCCTTCTGGACCCGCAGACGGCACTTGTATTCCCTCCCATCAGCTGCTCCTTACCAGTACAAATACATGAGGACTACGACCACATCCGGGAGGTTTGTGATGCCTGGATGTTCTCCATGATGGAGCCCCCGCAGTTGTCTCAGCCACGGCGGGAGTTCTACGTGCGGAGTGCTTTCCCACTCTTGACCTGCGCCCAGTATCCGTCCGGCCACCCAGACCGACTCATCGTCATCACAAAGATCTCAGTTCTGCTGTTCATGCTAGACGACACTGTCGACGAAGTTGCAGTGGATCTGCCGACCGCAAAGCACTTGCTTAGCTGCGTCGTGTCCATCTTACAAGGTGGTAGGCAACCCAATATTGGCGACCTTTCAGCTGTTCCTCGACTGGCCTCCTTCTTGGAGGTGTTCTTTCAGGTCTGGGAGGAAATGTGCCAAGGCATGGCTGGTGGCGCCAGTTTGAAATCTCGCATGGCCTATTCACTCCTTGCCTCGCTAGAAGGAGCGAAGGACCAAACTGTCTCACGCGTGCAAGGTGATCCTTCTGATCAACTGTCCACTACATTCATGATGGCTGCCCGCTCTTGCGACTCTTACGCTGAGCTCGTCATTCTGTTTGGCGAGTACGGGCTCGGCCTACACCTAGAAGATGAGCTATTCCACACTCCGATCATGCAAGAGCTGAAAGTCTCAGTATGCAATTACCTTGCATGGGCTAACGATCTTTTCTCTTTCAGGAAGGAGTATATGAGAGGCGACATCCACAACTTGCCCTCGGTTCTAGGATTCACTCAGCACAATATTTCCTCCGGCGTCACTACAGCCTTCTTCTCGGGCAAACTTGAAGCGTGCAGCGGCACCTTTCAACAGATCGTGGATCAGGTGTGGAACATGATCCAGGAGGAACTACGCCGCTGTGTGGAGCTGATAGAGCAGATAAGGAGTTCTACCATTGCAACCCAGCAGCCCGACCTCCTCGCCTACCTTGACATGGTTGTCTCCATTCTGCCTGGAAACCTTCTCTGGAGCACCACGTGCGCGCGCTACAACGGTGACAAGCCGCTTTCCTGGAAGACAACGAACTCCATCAGCCTTCTCCCTGATAACACACTACTTGACTATGATCTAAATCTCCTCGGCAATGCATAGCCCTCTGTGAATCTAATAAGTTATGCGTTATTATAACTATAGGCTAAAGTAAATAATTAAAAGACTTGCGTCTGGACAGTCACGTCCACTCTTGTAAATACTTGCTAAAGTAAATAATTAAAAGACTTGCGTCTGGACAGTCACGTCCACTCTTGTAAATACTGGCTAAAGTAAATAATTAAAAGATGACTGTCCACTCTCGTAAATACTGGCTAAAGTAAATAATTAAAAGACTTGCGTCTGGACAGTCACGTCCACTCTTGTAAATAGTGGCTTACAATGTGTGAAAGATTAAATTCAATTAAATAGTTGAGATGATAAATTTACACTAGTACTGAAGGTTTGTTAAAAACTTAATAGTAATTTGATTCGGTTGAAATAGTTAAGCATAGCAATCCATGCACCTTTGCACTTCCACACCAAATGGCAAATGCCGGTGACTGTGAATTTAGAAGCAGCCTATGACCGTTGTCGCCTCATCTGTGTTGATGGGAAATTAAGGAGCACTAGGTTACTTGCGAGCTTGGGGTGAAGATAGAGCCCAACCCCTCCCGTTGTCTTTAGTACACATGGAGGGGCTGACTTTTCAACAAGACCCTGTCACTTTTTTTTTCACCCGCCAACCCATGGCCCATGGTCGAGGCATGCCCATGCATGCTGGGCCAACGTGACACCATTGCAGCCTGACGCAACCTTAATGAAGACAACGCATGTATTAAAAATAGAAAAATTGGCGGTATAAAATGAGAAGTAGAAATTCGATATTATTGAAACACTTAATTAAAATATATGAAAAAAATAGCCTAACCAAATCTAGCATTGCACGTTTATTCAAAAACGAGCTTTCATGAAATATTACAGAATTAAAATACACTATTCAGGGTTCAGCGCTCCATGTTTAATGAATATAGCAAAAGGTGATGAGCCTCTCTTTAATGAAAAAGCAAAGGGTAATTAGTCCATCCAAGGCTGATTAGCCTCTCCAGATTAAACAGTATTCGAATCAAAATCAACTTAATGGGATTGGCAGTTTAAATCAGAGGATTTGAAATGGGATTAAGCTTCACAGTTCAAGTCTAAATCCCATCTTCAAGCGGATTAATCTAGGCTACAAATCCTTGCAGGTGTGCTTCTCTCCTCTCTGTATCTTCTATTGTTATTGCACATAGTTTTATTTATTCTAATTTAATGCCAATTTCAAGCCACATCTCAAAAGACGAGTACATTCCAAAAGGCACTTTGTTGGATGCCAATATCACTTTGTCGTCTCACAATTATATTCATGGCCTAATGTGGCTCGTATAAGCTATGTGCAGCATCAGCATAACTCACATGGTGATGTGTGCCATGGAATGCATGATATGGGCCTTCCATTTATGAAAATATCTTTTTCTCCATGGTTTTCCATTCACATGAAGGGATGGATTTGTGACATGCTCCACAAGGGATTTACACCACAGCAAGTGTTGCAGCATCATATTGAATTGGTACAAAGGAACTCACAAGAGGGTACATTTCGAGCTGCAAGAGATACCTTCCTTACTTTACATGACATTTTAAATGTTGTAAACAAGCTAGAGACATTAACACTCCAAACACATCATGATGATGCACGAAGTGTTCATAATTGGGCAATAGCTAACACTGGGCAGACCTTCTTTTACCAACCATATGAGGCAAAGGGAAAGCCATTTACATTGGGTATCCAAACTTGCTGGCAGCTAGACACGATGAACACATATGGCCTAGTTTGTTGGCCATGGATGCTACTTTTTGGCACCAATACGTACAAGGTATTGTATATTTTTATGATGCATATTATTTGTCATTATTTCTATGAGATTGAGCTATTACTCTTCTTTGCGCTCCATTTCCTAGCTTATTGTACTAAATTTCCATGCAGTTTCATCTCTACACAATCGTAGTCTTTGATGCTTTCGGAATGGTATTCTAGTTGCATGGATTATCACCTCGTCTTGTCGAGGTGATGATACCAAGGCTTGGACGACCATGCTTTGAAATCGCATTCTGAACTTTGATAGATCATGGGAAGAAAATGCGTTTATGGTTGGAGATGCAGAAGCATAAATTCAAGCTTTACAGTAAGTTCGTATTTCCCACATTTAATAATGAGGAAAACATCAAAATATCGATGTGTTAACTATAACCATTCATGTCTTTATGCTATGTAGGGAAGTGTTTGGAGTCCCTATCTATTTATGCCTTTGGCATGTCCGAAGATGCTGGCTTAAGAACTTAATAAAAAAAGTACTTGATGCTTCTATTCGAGCTGACTTGTTTAGAGCTTTGGGGCATATTATGAATATGCGTGGCAAGCCATGCAACAGCTCCCATGACAAGGAAGAAGAAGCAACCCAGCTGGTAGAAACATTTGTGCAGACATACCATGTCCAAGCATCATTCATATAGTACTTCAAGGATCAATGGCTTCCACGAATCGATATGTTATGTCTTTTTGCTTTGGTTTAAATTTTAGCTTGATTATATGCTATGCTATAATTTTATGATGCATAAACAAAATGTTATTTTAGGTATGTTGAAGCGTGCATCGAGATTGTTGACTCATGCAAACCAAGAAACAAATGGGAGCATTGAATCATACCATGTCATCTTGAAGAGCCAATTCTTGTCTAGACGTCAAACGATTCATGGTCGTCGAATTGATTGGCTTATACAAAATCTCATGTGTGTATGTCACTCATATTATTGGTACCAAGACATGCTTAAGAAGGCTGGATTTAAAAAGAATTTCAATTTACTTAATGTTGTGATGAACTTAGTCACATGTGCCAAAGCCATTCTTGACCATCATGTGAGGTTTCTCGATGAAGAGAACATAAATGCAAGAGTCAAAAGCCAAAGCAGAGAAAATCATTGGTACAAAGTGCAAAATGCTGACTGTGAATGGGCATGTTGTGAGTTTGATTGGGCAATGAGAGGAAACCTTTGCAAGCATCAAGTGAAGGTGATGGTGGTTAATGGGCTCCACACAGATAACCTCATTGCAAGGACTATGGATATGTATAATGATAACTTTGGGGACAATACTCATGAGTATGCATGTCATTATGTTCTCATATATGTGATTTGATCCTAAGTTGTAAATATATTTCTTTAAAACTATGCTATGTTTTGGCCATGGAAACACTTTACATGCTGAGAGTGTTATGCCTCCATTATCTTCAAATACATTGAATGGAGACGAGAGATATACAGAGAGAGACCAACAGTCCACACTGATGGGGGATAGGCAAGATGACCCACTAATAATGGTGCAAGCCATGCAAAGGATATTCAATGAAACACTACAGATTTCAAGTATGTATACACAACTCAAATTATGTTGTTGTGTTCTTGTCTGCTTCTATGGTGGGAGATCTATGAATCTCACATGTGAATGTTTGGAAATAGGGAGTGATATTGCCTTGCTTACACATGCAAAAAGGATGGCCTTGCAAATGCTCACTTCTATGCAACAAATGAAGGCAAGGAGATCAAATATGGCTGCACATCCTTGTTCACAACTTTTACCAATTGATGATGATGGGTTTGGCAACTCTCTACATCGTACAAAGCCATTCATCGAAGGTATGCAAGCCTTATCTAAGAAAAGAGGAAAGGCTAAGAGCACCCATTTGGAGGCTTTTCCAAAACCCAAGTCGAGGAAAAAGATCACCATGCAAGCTAAATTAGATAATAATGCAAAGAAGGATGGGTCCGGAGAGTCGTCAAGATGTGCACTCCTTTGGCAGCAACAACTTATTTGTGTTTATTCTCAAGACATGAACATCTATGAGTTCACATCCATAATTGTATTGTTGACTATAGCAATGTAATTTCTTTGTGAGAAAATCCATAAACAGTTTCCAAAAAACTATTTAATGGAAGGGACATTCATATATTGGATGTGTGAGAGAGACAGAGAGAGCTTGTGTTTGTTTTTTCTTTTACAATAGCTTGGTTATCATTTGATATTGCTTGTTGGAAATGATATTACAAGTCACATGATTTAAGTTGTATTGAGCCCACAACACTTCAGCCCGCGTCACCCCTCTTGGTCTGTGAATGAATTAGCCTTTCCCATGGCCATGTCCTTATCTACTTGGACAACCCCATCCACAAGCTCAACCTCATCTGCTGGAGTACATTCAGTGATAAGCATAGATGTAACTTAATTCATATGCTTTATTTTATGCAATGTGTATGTCCATACACCTTCCATGGAAACCCCTCTATGCTCAATGGAACATGCAGCCCCTGCCATGGCTGTGTCATCCTGAACCTCACCTTCAACATCCATATTATCTTGGTCTTTGGTACCCCCACCCACAAGCTCAACCTCAGCTCTGCAAGGTACAATTAGTGATAAACATAGATGTAACTAAATTCATATGCTTTACCTTATGCAATGTGTATGTCCACACACCTTCCATGGAAACCTCTCTATGCTCAATGGAACATGCAGCCCTTGCCATGGCTGTGTCATCCTGATTTTCACCTCCAACATCCATGTCAACATGTATATTATCTTGGGCCTTGGAACATGTATCCCCTGCCATGGTTGTGTCATCCTCTCTGATATCTATCTCAACTACATGTGAAATAGTAAGCAAGAGAAGTGCATAGATGAAATTATATAGGCAACATCACAAGACTTGAGTGTCTACTAATAATAAAGCCAAACAATAGCCAGTTAATAATGCATACCACGTTGCTCATGTGGGGATGCCCGAGACATCATATGGCATAGAGCATCTAATGCATCCTCCTCTAAACCATGCAATCCTTTCCGTGCACCAATTGGTGTTACCAAATCCACAGTGGGGCATTCTTGCGTCCTCTTTGGAGATGGACTACCCACATCATCCACATGCATAGTAGAAGTGTCTAGTATAAAACATGATATTTGAAACATTAGAAATGAAAGTGCTAAAGTCGATAAATGTAAAATAGACAAGTATTTGGCTGTGACTATACCACGAGCTAGCTCTATTGGTCCATCAGAACCCAAGCAACCCTCGAGCCTCTCTACCGGCCTTAGGACACGGTTCTTTTCACCAAGGGTCAGTGCCCTATACTCTTCCATTCCTTCATTGATGTAATCCTCAATGAATGATTCTTTCCAAGCAAGGATGTCCTTCCTATGGATGTCACATGCATCCTCATATATAGATTTCCATTGAATCCCTAGTTTAACCTGCAATCTATGTCTCTTCATGTAGATGACTATAACATACATGCATGTATATGTGTGTGTGTGGAGTCATATAACGTGTGTGTGTGTAAGATAGTATTAAGGTGTGTGTAAGTCTTAAGATGCTGTGTTGGTGTGTAAAATGCAAAAGACAGTTAGTGTGCACAAACGGAATATACACATGAATTGAAACAAATCACAACTTGATAATTTAGAAAATTGCACTTACATCATTCTCACGCCTAATCACCGTAAAGGGAGACTGTTGCCCTTCATTTGAATTCTCAAAACCGCCCTCCTGGACATAGTCATGATCATCCACATCATCTTGTTATTGTTTGTCCTCCTCTTGGACATTAGAATAAGGATCATCCTTATCCTCTTCATCTCCATGAACATCATTCGAGGGTGCAAGCTCATCATTTGAGGGTGCAGCATGGGACTCATCCTCGTTACGAGTGGAAGCCCCTTGCTCTCGTCTCCTCTTAGACCGAGAAGATATTGATGGGGATATGGAGAATCCTGTGGATGACCTTCACCGCGTGAGACTGTTATGCCATAAGGCATTAACCATCCTCCTTGTTGCTGGCAGAGGAGAGAACGTGATGCAGGTCGTCCAATGCAAGGGAGTGGGGAATATTGTTGCCTCCTCTTCCTGACCTGGTTCTCACCATTTCCTCACTACCCTCGAAATCACTTGAATAAAAGGGAGGCTTGTCTTCTGTTAGCCCGGCTTCTTGCCCACGATTAGGCTGTGGAGGTGAGGAATCACACGAGGAGCTGGAGCTAATGGTGATTCTCGAGCCCCTTATGTCATATCCCCTACCCCTGAATCTACCAAGCTGGACCAGTTCCTCTCCGCTGTCAGAGCCCTGGCAACTATTGGCTTCCCCTCTGCTGCCCTAAATCCGCTGCCTCTCCGCCCTGAATCGGCCACAAAACCACACCCTAAGACAAGAGAGCTACTACCTTTCCGCCCTAAATCAGCCACAGAGCCTATCTTGGGCACCGGTGTGGTTGGGGGGCTCTTGCGTGTGCGTCGGTATGCAAAAAGAAGAGTGGATAGGCCGCTGGTGGGCAGGGACAGAGGCTTGGCGACTGGGAGACGCTATGGTGCATGTCGTCCATCCACCACATGCTAGAATGGACGGATGGGAGGATGAAGGCTTGAGCAGGTGGGAGTTTGACTGATGGGGCCCATGCGCATGGTCATGCATCCCTACGTCGAGCATGCATATGATGGGGGGACAGGTAAAGGTAAAACGGGCGGGGGGGATTTGAAAAGTCAGTGTCTCCATGTGTTAATAAGACAAACAGAGGGGCTTGCCATCTATCCTCAGTCGCTTTTGCGAGAGAGGGGGCGGCTTGCGAGTTGGCGGTACTACCCGCCGCCGCAGGCTGTGACTATCAACTGACATTTGCCATCGAGAGGGCTGAAGGGCTTTTCTTGACTACTTTTTGCCCTTATTTCTACCACCTGAAGCCGTCTTCCAAGTGTTCAACCTCGCTCTTTGAAGAATTAGAAGCACAACAAAGGCTTGGACTTGCCATAGCCAAGACCGGCTGCCCTGTAATGTTGTTGTGGAGTAGAAAGCCATGGTGATGAGAGGTGAAACGAACCCAAGACATAGAAGAGGCAAAAAAGAGAACCCAAGACGTAGAAAGCCCAAAATGTATAACAGAATCGAAATCGGTTGCTAGATAGAATAGAACGGAAGAGGAAAAGATCGCAGAGAAACAAGCCCTGAGAAGGATCAAAGTGCAGTGCCTTTTTCACATCTTTTAATCTGTAAGAGACAGTGAGAATCTGCCTCCATGGAAATTTTTGTCGCAACTAGAAAAAAATATCTCTGGAGGCAGATTGTGAAATTATAGCCTTAGCGGATCCAAATATATATATATTTTTTAAAGAGGAAGAGCCATCATTCCCTAATTTTTTGTTAAACCATATCTAATAGTGTAGGCACAGAAAAAACATCCAAATAGTTTCTTGGTTTTTCTATCTTATAGTTCCCTGTTTTTTTTTGTTAAACCATATCTATACATTTTGAATATATTTAACACCAGAAGCGATGCATACTCATTTGTAGAAACTTCACATTGTGAAGTTTCTACAAATGCTACAGGATGAGGAGAAGCCTGCTGTGAACAGACGATTTTTGATGAGGAGATCATCTGTCTCTTTTGTTCTTCGCCGGCGCCTATTTACTGCTCACAACACCCCTGGTATGTCCCAATGGCCTCTCGGCTAGAGGGACTTGCCCCTATAGCGACCAAATCCTTAAAAAACCAGTAATGCAGTGTACATGGATTGCCTCAAAATATGTCCCTACAGAGAGGAAGCCAAGCCTCTGAACCGGAGGACAGCCCTTTCCTGTTGCAACAAGGAGAAGTTATTCGCCATGATGCACATGAAGACAATCTGATTCACCATCATGAAGAAATATGGGAACAAAGGCAAACGGCCGGATTTGTCTTCCCACATGTGAGCCACCTCCTCCATGCAAAAGGTTCCCCTCTTGTCCTCGCCCAAATCACATAGCCCTTCAACATCTCCTACACACAGGTCATGGAGAGCCAAGAGGATCCATCCACCATGAAGAAAATGAAAATCAAAGAAGCTGCCAAGACTAGATACTACTACCTAAGAGAAATCGAGCTCAACCACTTGAAGGGAATGCTCCGAAAGAAGCCCGGAGGTTTGAGGACGGAGATCGAGCCAAACATTACTCGAATGAAATCCCTGGAGATGCTGAACAACAATATCTGTCAGGCAACGCTGTTAAGATTTATGTCTCTGATCTTCCTATGGAACTTGTACAGAAGTGAAAAATCACTTACTAGACCAGGGCACTGATTATGTAAGATTCCTCCCCAGCCTCTAAAAATATCCAGCATCTTCCCCTGTAATCAATCCCTCTTCAGAAATATAGAAGACCTTGTTTCTAACTGTTTTAACCTAGAGAGAGAAAATATTTTAGAGAGAGAATATTCAGATTTTTAATATTTTTGGATAGAAAATTATCTCATCTTATTAAAATAAGTTCCCCTGAAACAGAAATTCAAAAAGAACTTTCCAATGTGCAATTGGAATTAATTGGAAATGGGTATAAAGGACCTTAGCCTAAGGGTCTAGATTTTTAGAAATTTTTGGATTATGGTCCAATTAAGGTTCCTATGGGCCAATAGCATCAATCCATGTGTAGGGAGGAGATAAATCCAATTTGTAAAAGAAGATACCCAAAAATGAGTAAATGCTCACATAAGATGAAGAGTTGAAAATGTACAAGGTTTATTAGTAAAAAACTATGAGCAATAAAAAAAATATGAGATATTTTGGGTATCCAAAAATGAGTAAATGCTCACACAAGATGAAGAGTTGAAAATGTACAAGGTTTATTAGTAAAAAACTATGAGCAATATTAAAAATATGAGATATTTGGGGTATAATGATTCCATTTTTGACACATATGTAAGGAAGGGGAGTTCTTTAAAGGAGGTGCATATTTCACATGCTTGAATGAGTTTTAAACTCAAAAATAATGTGATATTTTTATCTCTCCTCTCTCTTAAACCAAACCAAATCAAAATGAAACCAAACCGAATCAAAAAGTAACTAAACTACGTCCAAATCTAGTCCAAATTCAACCAAATTAAATTTGAAAAATTCTATAATTCAGTTAGCTTTGGTTAGAGCTTCCCTCTCCTATAAATAGAACATGAGTCCTTTGAAAAAAATATAGAAGAATTTTACTATACTAGAGTTATGCTGAAATAATGCTAATTTCTACTATTCTCTAAAATTATCTCCAAATTGAAGAAATTGGAGCTTCCCTCTTTCTTCAATCCCCATTGGTGGCTCCATCAACATACTTAACCAATTGATTGGTTGGGGGCCTCTACCGTGAACAAAGAATCAAGCAAATTGTAAGGTAAATGGTGAATTTTGATCTTTTCTATAATTTCTCAATGCTTCTCTCTTCTCAACCCCTCTCAAGATTAAGAAGCTTAATTGGAATGGTTTTTGAATGCTATTGAAGTTAACTGATGAATGGTAGTGAAGAGTTACATAATTTGATGAATGCTATTAATGATAGTTAAGAATTACATAAATTTTCATTTATGCTTAATTCAAATGATTTTTATGTAAATTCTCTCTCTCACTCAAGAAATGGTCATACTCATGACCCATTCTCAATCCAAATGAAGCTTCTCATAAAGCTTTTTCTTAATCCAAGATTAATCTATACTTGAGGCCAAATTAATAGCTTTTTTCTATGCTTTTAGTTTATGTATTTCATGAATATTGATGATTCAATCCATTATGGATTATTGATCCAATTAGGGATCATTCTAATTATTTCTTAATGATAAGCTTTATCCCTTAGAAAAATTGAGATTTATCAGTCATAGTAGCGGAGCTATGGCAAAATTTTTATAAAAATTACGCATAAAATAATTTCATTCAAAGCATGAAAAGAGGACTTCCTACCATATTCTAGGAATTATCATCCTAGATTAATTGAAGATATTCATTGTAATCCTAGAGAAATTGATTTTTATATTATGCATAATTGATTTTCATGCATAGAGGTATGCATAAAAGATTATTATTTTAACATAAAAGTGTTACTTTTATAATAATTAGATTTCATGCATAGAGGTATGCATAAAAGATTATTATTTTAATATAAAAGTGTTACTTTTATCATAATTGAATTTCATGCATAGAAGTATGCATAAAAGTTGATTATTTTATTGTAAAAGTGTTACTTTTATCATATTGGATTTCATGCATAGAGGTATGCATAAAAGATATTCTTTTTATACTAAAAGTGTGATTTTTCATCATAAATGGATTTTATGCATAACTTAGATGCATAAGAGAAATTCTTTTATTCTAAAAGTGTAATTCCTACCAAATTGAATTTATGCATAAGAAGATGCATAAAGATTGATTTTTAATTCAAAAGTGTCATTCTCATCTAAATTGAATTTATGCATAGGAAAATGCATAAAAGATTGAAATTTAATTCAAAAGTGTCATTTTCATTTAAAATGAATTTATGCATAGGAAGATGCATAAAAGATTGATTTTTACTTCGAAAGTATTAATCTCCTTAAATAGAATTTATGCATAAATAAATGTGTAAAGAAATCTTATATCAAATATAAGAATTCTCTTGTATTCTATAAATAGATATGAGATGTGATAGGATGTGATAAGAGGTGTATAAGATGTGATAAGAGGTGATAAGATCCTTATGAAATAAGTTAGGAGGTGATAAGATGAACTAAGATGTGATAAGATGTGTATGGGATGAGGTAAGAAGTGTATGTGATAGGATAAGATGTATATGGGATGAGGTAAGAAGTGTATGTGATAGGATAAGATGTATATGGGTTGTGATAGGGCGAGAATGGATGTGATGTAAAATATTAGATGTGAAGGCATATGGGGTTATATGAATGGGAATGTGAAAATGGGAATGTATGTATGTGGATGTGTGGATGTGGAGATGGGAGTGTGCATGTATGAATGAGGACGTGATAGTGGATGTATGTATGTGGATGTGGTTATATGAATGGGAATGTATGTATGTGGATGTGTGGATGTGGAGATGGGAGTGTGCATGTATGAATGAGGACGTGATAGTGGATGTATGCATGTGGATGTGGATGTATGGATGTGGATATGGATGTGTATGTATGTATGTGGATGTTGATGTGGATGTATAGATGTGAATGGAAATGTGGATGTGGATGTATGTGAATGTGGATGTAGATGTGGATGTATAGATGTGAATGTGGAATGTGGATGTGGATGTATGTATGTATGTGGATGTAGATGTGGATGTATAAATGTGAATGGGAATGTGGATGTGGATGTATGTATGCATGTGGATGTGGATGTATGAATGAGGACGTGATAGTGGATGTATGCATGTGGATGTGGATGCATGGATGTGGATATGGATGTGTATGTATGAATGTGGATATGGGATGTGGATGTATAAATGAGGAAGTGAAAACGGAGGTAAGCATGTAGATGTGGATGTATGGATGTGAATGTGGATGTGGATGTGGATGTGGATGTATGGATGTGGATATGGATGTGAATATATGATATGCGATGTGAAGGAACCTGAAGTGAAGAGATGGAAAATGATGTGATTGGATGAGTACACATATAAATGGAATGTGGAATAAGTAATGAGGATTAATGAGGGATAATGTGGAAAAATGAGAGTTAATATAGAAATTGTATTTGTAAACTGTTTGTAAATGCTGTTTGTAAATGGCTGTTTTATGTCAAGAATGCTGTTTATAAATGGTTGTTTTATGTCAAGAATGCTGGGGAAGCATTTTGACCATCTTGTGATTAAGGTCGTGGAGACCTAACTGATAAAGTTGTAACTGCTGACGGAGAGTCAATGGAGGACGTCTCGCGTAGCAAGGTCGGCCGAGGTCTTAACCAGCCTCGGTTCGATTAAAATGGTGAGCTTCCGGTACGGTGGATGAGGGACCAAGGAAGCGGCCTATGAGTGAAGCGCTAGGTCACCTGCGCGAAGGATCCTAGAGAGTGCTGACTATACGGTGCTCGAGCTCTGGGTCGCCTAGGATACCCACACGTGTGTCGAGGAAGATATTGGAACAAGGAGTAAGAGTTGTTTTCTGAAACCGGGCATGGATCTGGTTGATTGACTTGCTGGTCTTCAATGGATGAGGCCATGGCTCTTTTTATGGATCTGTTGGTTGATCTTGCTGATCTTCAACGAGAGTCCATCTTGATTTTTATAAGTGATTATATTGCTGAGTATTATGGGCTAGGAACTATTGAAAAGGCCCCTGAGTGGGCAGGTGGTGAGCGTTCTAGTTACCAATGATGCCATAGATACTCTGATGAAGGAATGATGAGAAATTATGAATCAACCGGATAAATTGGAAGATTGTGATCAGTGGTACTATGGTTTCATTAAAGGATTGTTTTAAAGTTAGCTGATGCTAAGAAAAAGGCAATTTCATATTGTGTGTGTAAGTGGTGTGGCTAGTTTTATGTTTGCATGAACTTCCGGCTAGGGGGCCTTGGAACTCTTTTCCTTGGTACCCGGGACAAAACCTAACCAAATTCCAAATTGGATCCCATCACTATAGTGGTTGGGCGGTTGGCTAACCCATGGGATTGGATGGGGTTAGGCTGGACTGATGGATCCGTAAATCGAGACTCAATTTTTGTTACTACGATAGATAAAGTAAATCCCGGATAGTAATTGTTCTATGGATAGGAATCAGCGGCTGTGCCTCTTGATGGGGAAAAAAGTGTTGATCCCAATGATCCAAGTGCAAGTTTCTTCCTTGATCTGACCAAGTATCTTTATAGGTGCAGTCGGATCAGTTTGATCACTAATGGTCTTGACTACGTTAGAGTAAAAGTTATCCTGGAGGAATCGCTCGTGCTTTCCGGATAAGGGAAGTTTTTTCGGGTTCGGTTTTGGAAAAACCGACGGATTAGTCTTTTGTCCGGATATCCGTGGACGAGGCCCCGAGTGTTGGACCCTGCCTCGCGCATGAAGTGCTACTTCCACTACTAGTACCGCGAATCCGTTGCGTGGTGGGAATAGGGATCTCACAGATTAGATTGTGCTATGCTCTGAGACCTCCAACAGAGGTGCTCAAAGCATGGATGAGAGCCAATGGACCTCGAGGGGGATCTTGGTAGAGCACACATAATATCTCCCTAACAATTACTTTTGTTTCCTTTTTAAGGAAGAAGGTATGGCCCTAAATACCTTGGGTGCCGGACAATGGATTCTCATGAATTCTCCCTTATCTCTTTTTTGGTTGACTCCTTCATTTTCCCCGGGTGGCCCGAAACTTACTCTATGCCCAATATTGCTACGGTTACCCAATCTTCCCCTACATCTCCACTCTTTAATTAGACTCCTACTCGAACCAATACGGAGAGCACTTGGAATGAGAGAAAACACTAACTTGAACCCGAGGTGGCACCCGCAGGCCTTGGTGGAAGTTGATTTAAGAAAAGAACTTCTTAGTTCCATATCTATCAATGCAAGCCCAGGCTTCCTCCCCGATCAACCTCTAGTTTTTAAAAACATCCCCAACACATGTTTCCATTGTGGAGAAAAGGATCACTTCATCAAGAACTTCCCTATCAAATTCCTTCCCCCCCTCAACCACTAACCAACCAACCTGACCCTAAAGAGGATAGCCAAGGGTTTCAAACAGTTGGGAGAAGAGGTAGAGGGCAACGGCCAAGCTAGTAGAAATATACCTAGAAAAAGAAACTACAATAGATTCTCCCCACTCTTGATAGATATTGCTGACCCTACTGCTGCTAAAGAATCCTCAAGTGAAGTTGAGGAAGAAGAGGTCCCTAGTACACAATTTCATGAAAGTGACCTTGAAAAGGAGGTTGAGGCTATGGACTTCCAAGATGCCTCCCTAGTTAATTTGGATGCATGCCCCTCACGAGATAAGGAATAATCTCTACCAAGAGGTAAAAAATCCCCTTCTTATCTACTATCAAGCATAATATCAAAAACTCAAGACTATCCAAAGTTGAATCCTTCACCCTTAAAAGGAGACAGTCCCATGTAGGTGGGATGAACTGCCCCCTCCCCACGGAACTTCCTCCTGAAAATCAGAGAGCATGAGAGACATGACCCTTATGTATTCCTACAATACCAAAGGACTAACTGACCTCAATAGGGCTAGAATTGTAAAAGAGTGGATGTATTAGGTGCTACACATCCACGAGTATACAATCTATTGAACGCGAATGTACAGTTCATGACCTTTGACTTCTAGTGTTTGTCCATAAGGATAAGAGCTTATCATTGTGTATGAACATCAAAAACACGATGAAGTGCAACCAAGTATGGTAGTATCTCTCCCATGAGAACATTGTCTTCCTTGTCCACATTAAATGAAGGAGGAAAGATACAACTAGATGCAGGGTTAACACATCGATTTAATGGTGCATCATCAACAAGTAGCGTTCTTCTTTCATCACAGCCAAAGATCTTTGATGCGTAAGAAATGGTTTAAAAAATGCTTCCACACCTGGATTATTTGGACAACATATTTTTTTGTTGCACATGTTTGGCATTGACCTTGTCCCCAAACCATAAAGAATGGAAGCTTCCCACCTGCCTCTTTTTGCAAAATCTTTATGATATCTACCACAAAATTATTATTTATTCCCACATTGAAGCTATCCATTAATGTCTTTAAGAATTCCAAACATCCTAATCATAGAACAAGATACTCATGGCCGCATAATTTCAAGCTCTATTGCTTTTTGGACTTCTACCAACAACGCCTCACAAGTAATCCACACAAGTTAAATATAATTGTTAGAACAAGATACTCATGGCCGCATAATTTCAAGCTCTATTGCTTTTTGGACTTCTACCAACAACGCCTCACAAGTAATCCACACAAGTTAAATATAATTGTTAGAATTGGCCTATTAGTAGAACATGTGTCTAGTTCAACATGCACTATACTTGCCAACAAATCCTCTAAGGGTGTTTTCATCACTTTTTTCTCTTGTGACTCTCCACACATTCTAGACACTGCATCATTTTCTATTTTCATTGTTGGCATATTGACCACGACATCCCCTATCCTCTCCATCAACTGACTTTCATTTCTATGTAGCTCTGTGTCATTTATTTCCAATGGAAAATTGACTAGCATATGATCATTAGACACATTATCTACTAGGTTTCCTTGATTTGTATCATTTTCAAGATCCATTTGCTGGATGACATCATTGTTATCATTCCCTTTGGAAACTGAGTTAAGCCTCATAATGTACATTCTAGACAAATCATCCTCTACTATTAAATGAGGCATATCACTAGGTCGAACTTCTCTCCCACCTTTTTCTACTCAAACTTCTTCAAGCTTTGTATTGTTGAGATCACTCACCTCAATTTCTTTTAGCTTAGTTTGGGCTGCCACCATTTCATTGTTAACTAGATAATACTACCCATCATTTGATCACTTGCACTAACCATAGATTTTCATTTGAGTGAATTTGATTCTTTATTGGCATCTCTTTTATCATCGAATGCTTCCACCTCTCTGAGCTCCACCACATCGCCTTATTGCACAAATGTATGTTAAGAGAATAATACTAGTCAATCTCGATAGTCTCGTAGTATCAAAAATTATATAGACAATACTAGGAAACCCTCAGTTGATATGTTTTCTTCTTATTAAGATAACATCCTTCGAATGGGCCTTTGTAGTAGGCCTATGACCAAGAGGCCATAGGGGTCTCCTCGCATAAGGATATTTCTAGCAAGACATGGGGTCAATACCTCTTAAAGAAAAGGAACATAGAGTCAACAGCAAAGATTTGCATTAGGCCTATGACCGAGGGGCCATAGGGGTCCCCTCATAAAATTACTTAAAGCTGGAAAGTCAACAAGGCATCCTTTAGCTAAGTCATTTAATAAGAGGCCTATCACTAGGAGTATATAAGGATTCTTTAACAAGTATTTATCTAGCATAGAATGAGGGCAAGACATCTGTTTTGGAAAAGGAGTATGAACTTGATATCAAGGCCTTTTACAAGCTTATCCCCCCCCGCCTCCTATGACCGGGGGGGATAAGGAGTATGAACTTGATATCAAGGCCTTTTACAAGAGACCTATGACCGGGGGGGATAAGGTCTCCTTCAATATCGATTTCGTCCATTCTCAAATGAAAGGCCATAGGATGTGTTTCAATAACATAAGGATAAGGCCTCTCTTTTGTATTAAGTTGACGTTACCAATTTTTTTTCACACAAGAGGGGGGCCATAGGGTCTCTTTCAACACACATCTCTCTAGCTTAAGTCGAAGACCTTCCTTTTGCAAGAGGGGTGTAGACTTGTTTCAAAAGCCATTCACCAAAGGCCTATGATTGGGGGGCATATGGTCTCTTTTAACAAAGATCTACCCAATTCTTAAAAGATTAGTTAATATTGGATAAGATTATGCTCTTTGGAATAAGACCCCTATGCCTATGTCCAAGAGGCCACATGGTATATTTCAACATAGGAAGGGCATATGACGGGAAGGCCATAAGGTCTCTTATCGCGAAGGAGAAATTATTAAGAGGGGTGCATCTTGCAAGGAAGTCCCTCTATAACAGGCCTGTGATCGAGAGATAGGCCATAGGGCCTCTTCCACTAACATACAAGCATTGCCACATGATATTATTTAACAAAATGAGGGTTAGACCTGTATTTTACAAGATGGGCATAGATGATAGGTTGGTTAGATCATCCACAAGAGGCCTAGGGTCAATTTATACATCATGATGGCATAGGGTTCTATCCACAAGACGTTTTCTAGCATATCATGATAGCAAGGCCTCTCTTTTGTAAGAGGGATGCAGATAATTACAAGTCCTTCTACAAGATGCCTATGATGACCGGGTGACATAGGGTCTCTTAGAACACCCATCTCTCTATTATGAGGGGAAAATTCTTATGGGAATCCCTTCCTTTTTAGCAACGGGGTGTAATCTTGAAAGGAAGTCCTTCCACAAGAGTCCCATGATCAAGATGCCTTAGGGTCTCTTCTAATAACATGTGAGAAAGGCCATAGATGAAGACGATAGTGAGGCCATGCAAAAGAGGCCTATGGCCAAGGGACCATAGGGTCAGCTAAAACATACCTAGGAAGAGGAAAATACCTTTCTTTTTTGTAATAGGGGTGCAATCTTGTTATCAAGTCCTTCCAAAAGAGGGATGTAGAAGATAGAAATACCATGTACAAGAGGCCTATGATTAGGGGGCCATAGGGTTAGTTGAAATGCCCATCTCTCAGTACCCTAAAGTCAATACCAATCTTTTGTAAGATAGTGTATATGATAGCAAGGTATTTCATAAGATGCTTATGATCGGCGGGGGACCTTTAGGTCACCGTAGCATGAGGGGAAGGCCTTCCTTTTATAAGAGGGGTGTAGAGTTAACCCAAGGGGCATGGGGTCCATTTTAACATAGATCTCCTCTACTCTTAATGGATTTGTGCTTGTTGCCATATACATAGGCAGTGATCTGTGTGAACACACTTAGGATCGTCGGGCCACTTTTTCTCTCTTTAGGAGGTTTTTTTCCCCGGCTTATATATACGCCCATCATTAGAGGGCTAACTTATCTTTGTACATTGACACAATCTAATACACTTTGTGTTGTATGCATTCTTTCTTCTTCTTCTCCAAGCTTTGTGTGCTTTCTTGCAACCCTAACTCCAACAATTGGTATCAGAGCAGGCATCGGCTCTCAAGGCTATGCCGCCAGCACCCTCCGACTCACATTCTCCGATTGAGGTGAGCTTTCACGAGCGCTTGCAGGTCCCTATACTCTGCAGATTAGCCCTTAGGGCCTTGTGTTCTCAGAATTTGCATCTGAGGTCGTTTCGGGCTCCGTTTTTGCATTTCAAGTTCTGCACAAGTGTTTTCGTCATTTTCTGCAGAAATTTTGACAGTGCAATTTTCTGCAAAACAGGCATACGTACTCTATTGTGGACCGTGCTACATAGCACGAGTTGTCTTCTGTTCAGTCTTCGTTTCATTACAGGTAGCTTTTGCATCAGTTTCAGTCAGTGGCCATGGCTGATAACAGCAATGATGTATTTCGCATGTTATCTGCTAAAGACAAACTGGATGGAGACAGCAACTACCCACTTTGGGCATACATGATGTAGCATGTTTTGGTTGCAAAAGGAGTGTGGAACATTGTGCAGGGTATGGATGTACGTCCAGGTTCTGTGGATGTAGGATCTGTTGAGGATGTTGCAGGTTCTAGCAGCTCTACTGTTGCTACTGTTTTACCCACTACTGAACAAGCTCGTTGGGATGGTAAAGATGCGCAGGCTCATGCCTTGATTGCACTTTCTGTCAAACGTAACATCACCCCACATATTCGTTCAGCTAAAACGTAACATCACCCCACATATTCGTTCAGCTAAAACAGCAAAACAGGCTTGGGATATTCTAGCTGGTTTGTATGCAGGTCATAACGAGGCAAAAATCGCTTACCTGCGTAAAGAGCTAGAATTGAAGATTATGCAAGAAGATAATGACATGAATGTTTTTCTTGCTGAGATTAAAGATCTCAAAGAACAGTTGATTTCTGTAGGTGAGATTATTCCTGATCATTCTCTTGTCATTAGGAAGTGAATGGGGTCTTCTTGGGCCCTTTAATTTGCCCAAGCCTAATCAAGGTGATTAAGGAATAGCCAAATGGGAGGTTGCCATGTGGACTGAAATGTTGAGTTTGTAAGAGAGGTGTAAGAGTGGTCAAAGGGTGCACTTTTTTCCCCAAAAAGGGGGGGAGGCAATTTTACAATTTTCGGACCTCCATAACTTCTACATACAAGCTCCGATTTGAGCGGAGATTATAGATCCGTGATCTACGCATCAAGAGCTTTCCATAGATATGTTACATGATATGCTAGATTTTAAATTCCATTTTCCCTCCAAAATTCAAATTCGAATAAAGTAGTCGTTTTGAAGCTTCTAATTAGAAAACGTTTCTTCTTAAGAGAAAAGGTTTGACTCCTTAAACTGCCAAATAAAAGGGCCCAAGAAGCCTTCCATTGAGGTCCTAATGGCAAACTATTCTTGATGCTTTACCTGAGACATATCAGACTTTTGCTTCCACGTGGAGACTTCTTAATGAGGACAGACCTGATGCTATCAAGTATGATACTTTAGTCAACAAGATCTTGCAAGAAGCGCAGTCCAGGCAAAATAGAGCCAGGCAGCGTGCAATTGATCAAGCATTTATTGCTGTCCCAGCAGCAGCAGAGAAGAAGTGGTAAGGCAGCCCCTTCCACTGTTTCTTCTCCTATTAGTAGGTCTGCAACTTCTTCTCCTTCCACAGGTAGCAACAATAAGTCTGAGAAGGCTCTTGATAATGGCAAGAAAAAGACCAGGTGCAACTATTGTAAGGCAACTGATCATGTCATTAAGAATTGTCCTAAGCTAAAGGCTAAAGAGGCAAAGAAGAAAGAGTCAAATGCAGCCACAATAGCGGATGCTTCTACAAATGCAGATTCTGCAAATGTTGTGC
Organism: Cibotium barometz; assembly: GCF_041138505.1. Lineage (NCBI taxonomy): Eukaryota > Viridiplantae > Streptophyta > Polypodiopsida > Cyatheales > Cibotiaceae > Cibotium > Cibotium barometz. The sequence continues at coordinate 33,221,897 of NC_141098.1, forward strand.
AGGATACAGAATGGGCATTTAGCGTGTTTTGCCAGTATGACCCATCTGTACATGATGCATGTTTGGCAGTTCTGTTGACTCTCATGTATGGTATTTTGACAGTGGTGCTACAAAGCACATTACCTCGCATCGTGATATGTTCACTTCTCTTGAGGCTATCCCTAATAGGAATACTGTCACATGTGCCAATAATGCTTCTTACCCAGTGAAGGGCATTGGTAAAATTATGCTTACAGCTGCAAATGGCAGCGCTTTCACACTTTCAGATGCTTTGTATGTGCCAGGGATAAAGAAGAATCTATTTTCTGTCTCTGCGCTTGCTAGACTTGGACTTGTAGTCAAACTTGTGGATGACAAATGTATTGTTCATGATTTGACTTCTGATGATACGATTATTGTATCTAGCACCTTGTTTCGTAGGCTGTATAGGCTCAATTCTTATGACAAGTGTGTGGAAGACTCAGCAAATGCAATTTCTGATGAAAAGGCAGTTTCAGATGCAAAACTATGGCATGCTCGTTTTGGTCATCTAAACTTTGCTAGTTTGCTGCGTTTGCAGAAATTTGATATGGTTGCTTCATTGCCCCCTCTTGAGGCACCATTGAAACATGTTTGTGAAGGCTATATTTTGGGCAAAATGCAGCATTCTGCATTTCCAAAGGATGGTTCTGTGCGGGCCACTCGCAAATTGCAACTTGTACATAGTGATGTATATGGGCCGATGCAAACTCTGTCATTTAAACACTTGTACTTCGTGAGTTTCATTGATGATTACTCAAGGCATGCATGGGTATATCCACTAAAGGCAAAGTCCGAAGTGTTTTTGTGCTTCAAACAATTTTTTCTTATGGTTATTATGTATCCAATTGTACTGTGGGCACCCTTCGTTCTGATCGAGGGGGGGAGTACATGTCTAAAGAGTTTGATGCATTTCTGGCTAGTCGTGGGATAAAACACTAATGTACAGTGCCATATACCGCTCAGCAAAATGGTGTTGCTGAGAGGAAAAACAGGTCACTTATGGAGATGACACGATGTATGATCAAGAGCCAAGCTTTGCCACATGCGTTTTGGCTTGAGGCTGTCATGTGTGCTGTATATGTACTCAACAGGTGTCCCACTAAGGCCTTGCAGTCTATTACTCCATATGAAGCTTGGCATGGTAGGAAACCTTCTATTGGTCACTTGCGTGTCTTTGGTTGCTTGGCCTATGCTTTAGTGCCTGTGCAACAACGTAAAAAATTGGATGATAAGGCTGTCAAATGCATTTTTGTTGGTTACAGTGCTGAAAGCAAGGGTTACAGATTGTATCATCCGCAGTCAAAGCGTACCTTGATTAGTCGAGATGTTGTTTTTGTGGAAGATGTTGTGCAGCCCTTGTTATCATGTACCAAAGAGATAGGTGTGAGCTCACGAGATGTATTTGATACGTTGTTGCCTCTCTTTACAGGTGGGAATTCAAATGTAAGTCCTAATGAGGCAAATATTCAGCCTATGCAGATTTCAAACGACATCATAGATCAGCCTATTTCTGATGCACATTTACAGGATGTAATTCATGAGGATAGGGCTGAAAATGAGCAGGCTAGAGGTATGCCTAAATGGCTGGTGCAAACCTTGCGTGATAGTAAGATTGATGCACCTATGACTAGTCGTACTCGTTCAGGTTTTCAGCATGCCTCTTATACATCAGATTGTTATGCTTTGGCTGTGTCTAGTATGTGTGAAGAGGAAGAACCTCTTTCATTTGATGAGGCACAAAATTCAAAAAATTGGTTGGCTGCAATGCAAAGTGAATATGATGCTATAATGAAGAATGGTACATGGTCTTTGTATGATTTGCCTATTGGTAAAAAGGCCATTGGTGGATGTAAGTGGGTTTTTAAGTTGAAACGAAAGCCAGATAGCAGTGTTGATCGCTATAAGGCTAGGCTTGTTGCAAAGGGTTATGCTCAAGAAAAGGGCATTGATTTTGATGAGACCTTTGCTCCCACTTGTCGTATGACTACTATTCGTAGTATTTGTGCATTGGCAGCTCATAATAGTTGGAATGTACATCAGTTGGATATAAAGACTGTGTTCTTGAATGGAGATTTGCATGAGGAGGTGTATGTATTGCAGCCTCGTGGTTTTGTTCAAAAAGGGTAGAAAAACAAAGTGTGCAGGTTGAAAAAGGCTTTATATGGTTTAAAGCAAGCTCCACGAGCTTGGTATGAAAAGATACATGCATATTTGACTGCACATGGTTTTCAGAATAGTCCAACAGAAAGCACTTTGTATGTTAAATGTGTGGATGATGTACATCTAATCATTGCTCTCTATGTCGATGACATGCTGCTCACAGGACCAAATGAGAGTCATATTGTTGATTTTAAGGCTGATTTGAATGCCTCTTTTGAGATGTCAGATTTGGGGCATTTGCATCATTATTTGGGGATACAATTTAAGCAGTGTGATGGAGGTATTGCTTTGTGTCAGACAAAGTATATTGAGACATTGTTGCGGGGATTTGGCCTTGAAGACTGCAAACCTATTGCTACTCCAATGGAGACAGGTTTGAAGTTGAGTCTTCATGATGCTGGAGATCACTTTGATGTCACACTCTATCAGACAACTGTTGGTTACCTCATTTATGTATGCATTACGAGGCCGGACATTCAGTTTGCAGTCTCACAGGTGAGCAAGTTTATGCATAGCCCAAGGTCTCAGCATTGGAAGGCAGTTAAACGCATCTTTCGCTACTTGAGTGGAACCATACATCTTGGGTTGTTTTATCCCAAGGGGGGATCGTTGCCACCAGATTTACATGCCTTTTCGGACTCAGATTGGGCTGGTTGCTATGACACAAGAGTGTCCACAAGTGGTTTTTGTTTCATGCTCGGTAGCTCATGCATATCTTGGTTGAGCAAGAAGCAACCTACTGTGGCCACTTCTAGTTGTGAAGCTGAGTACAAGGCAGCTTTCACAACTACGGTTGAGAGTGTGTGGCTCAGACAGCTTATGGGGCTTATTTGGGTGTTGGACAGGAGTCTACCACCTCTATCTACACTGACAATTAGAGCGCATTGGCAGTTGCGAGAAACCTAGTTTTTCATGCTCACACAGAGCACATTGAGGTGCATTATCACTATGTCAGGGAGAGACTCTCAGCAGTAGGAGAGATCAGCTTGGCCTATGTGCCAACACAGGACAACCTCGCTGATCTTTTCACAAAGGCGCTTCCTCGTGAGAAGTTTGAAGCTTTTCGCAAAGCTTTGGGCTTGCTCCCCTTTGTGGATTGATCTACTTCGGGCATGGGACTCCCCTATACATGAGTGCCAGCTCTCGTTCACACCATCACTCCTCCCAGGGGGGATTTGTTGCCATATACATAGGTAGTGATGTGTGTGAACACACTTAGGACCGCCGGGGCACTTTTTCCCTCTTTAGGAGGTTTTTTCCCCCGGCTTATATATACGCCCATCATTCTAGGGCTAACTTATCTTTGTACATTGACACAATCTAATACACTTTGTGTTGTGTGCATTCTTGCTTCTTCTTCTCCAAGCTTTGTGTGCTTTCCTGCAACCCTAATTCCAACAGTGCTTGTCTCTCACTAGGAGACTACTCTCTTTAGAATAAGGCAAGGCCGCATACTATATTTCAATAAAAGAAGTACAAGACCTCTCTTGTGCTACAAGAGGGGTTTATACAATAGCAAAACCATGTACAAGAGACCTATGACTAGGTGGCCACAGGGTTAGTTGAAACACACATCTCTCAGTACCATAAGGACAAGACCTATATGATATCTAGGTATTTCACAATATGCTTAGGGCCTTCCCAACATGAGGGGAAGTCATTCCTTGTGTAAGAGGGGTGTAGAATTGATAATAAGGCCCTTCACAAGAGGCCCATGTTCAGAGTAAGGCAAGGCCACATAGTATATTTCAATAAAAGAAATGCTAGACCTATCTTGTGCTATAAGAGGGATGTAGAAAATAGCAAGACCATGTATAATAGGCCTATGACCAGGGTGCCGTAGGGTTAGTGGACACACACATCTCTCACAGTACCATAAAGATATGCCCTATCTTTTGTAAGATGGTGTAGATGATAGCAAGGTCTTTCAGAAGATGCTTATGACCAAGGGGCCGTAGGGTCTTTCTAGCACGAGGGGAAGGTATTCCTTTTGCAAGAAGGGTGTAGAATTAATACTTACCCTTCACTCACAAGAGGCCCATGAACCAAGAGGGCATAGGGTCTCTTTCAACATAGATCTCCTCTACTCTCAATGGATTTGTGCCTATCACTAGGACTAGGAGAGTACTCTCTTTAGAATAAGGCAAGGCCACATACTATATTTCAATAAAAGAGGCACTAGATCTCTCTCGTGCTCCTACTAGAGCGATGTAGATGATAGCAAGACCATGTCCAAGAGCCTTATGACCGAGGGGATATAGGGTTAGTTAACACGCACCACTCTAAGAGGGAATTACAATTATTTTTTGGAAGAGATATGCAATCTTGATAGTAGGTCCTTCTATAAGAGGCATATGACCAAGAGTCCATAGGGTCTCTTCCTCTAACACACATGCAAGGCTTCACGTTGGCAAGAGGGATGTAGACGATAGCAAGTCCTACCGGCCTATTACCGAGTGGGCATAAGGTCTCTTGAAACACAACCTTCTAAAATGTGAAAAAAGCCTTTCTTTGGTAAGTGGGTGCACGCTTGATAGTTAGGCGTATGGTCCTAACAATGCATGGTGTCTGAACAATACACAGTGTCTCAACAATACTTGGTGCTAAGAGAGGTCATTTGTGTCTTCTCATGAATATCACCATGGGGGTGCAGGCTTGATAGTTAGGTGTATGGTCCTCACAATGCATGGTGTCAACAATACATAGTGTCTCAATAATACTTGGTGCTAAGAGAGGTCATTTGTGTCTTCTCATGAATATCATCATATCCTTAGGTACTAGAAATTTTAAAAGAGTTTATATCCAAAAAGTCATTGTCTGAAGATAAATCTATGTGAAAATTTCACAATCTCCTCAATGATAAATACATTCCCAAAATATAATTTTAATTACAACAACATAATTAAAACAATATACATAGAAAAGTGACATCAAAGAGTAATCATAATTTTTCTACTAACATTCTTGTGGAGTGTACAATGTCACTGGAATTCATATTGGAAAACAACTCTTCCCCTGTTGGAATGTCACATAAGGTTTCAACAATTACATAACCATACTCGGCTGAATCCACATTTGTGTCTTGTGTATACCAAGGTGGCAAATTTGCGACAAGTGTAAAACATACATTTGAGCTTACTGTGACCTGCCACATTTCCATCTTGTACATCATGAAGAATATATATGAGATCTTCCTCAAAATCCACTTTTGGGTCCTATAAGGATGAGTACTTTGAAGCTCGTGGATAAATATTTCACAATTCCTTCTAAATATTGAAAGGATATTTATGTCCTCCATAGTGGAGAATAGTTGCACCGCTCGTAAGAGGTGTGTGCACAAATAGCCCAAGACATGCTCCTTGTATTGTTGAGAGATGGACAATAAATGCTACGCTATTGATCTCAAACATCTTATCAATTGGAATTGGGAAGATGGGTGTTCCTAGGGGATCATCCTTTTGCACATACCGTGCAACATAAGAGTCTAATGGACTTCTTTTATTGTCTAAGTCTGCAATAAACAATATAAGTGTAATTAACAAAAAACTATCTCTATATATAATGCATAAGAAGCCACATGATCAAGGTTGTATAGAAATCTTTTAGACATATCCATATATGTAAGATAACTTTTATCATACTTGAAGGCAAGTGAGAGTGCATAAGAGGATTTTTCACTTGTAAATCCATCTCCATGCATGTTATCATAAAGTATGGCCATTAGCTAGTTAGTCACCACATAGGCCTATGACCGGGGGGCCATAGGGGTATCCTTAAAAATTATATTCTTTGGGTTGTAATAGAAAAGGATTTATCACTTGTAAATCCATCTCCATGCATGTTATCATAAAGTATGGCCATTAGCTAGTCACCACATAGGCCTATGACCGGGGGGCCATAGGGGTATCCAGGGATTTAATATTCACGTGATCACAAGATTTTTGGTGATAATAACACATGTGAACAAGTGATTCACATGTTCTCATGTTACCGTTCACAAAATAACAGGTCACTTGCCATTTGGGAACCCCTTAAAAGCTTGGCTACACATGGGAATAAGCTATTCACATGTTCCCATGTTACCATCTTCACATAATAGCAGGTCAGTGGCCACCTAAGAAGATTTTTTATGCCCGACAAAGATAATTTTTTTGGGCCCTTGTGAAAGCTTTGTGAATATAACATGTGATCACAAGATTTTTTGTGTCATTAACATATGTTATTAACATGTTCACATGTTCTCGTTTACGTCAGTGAAATCCCGGGGGGTATCCTTAAAAATTATATTATTTGGGTTGTAATAGAAAAGGATTTAAGAATGCGGTCAATTTCTACGCATCCATAAAACACTCTCCAGCTTGGGAAGATTCCACAAAGTTGGTGGATATGATGTTGACATATCTTTCAGTATTAAGCAATCATAGGAAAGAACTATGAGGGTCTTTCTCACAAAATAATTCCTCTGGTCTAAATGGATATGCACATTTCAAAAAGAAAAAAACTCATTGGGGATAAGACCCCTAGGCCCATGTAGAACATATTAATCTATTCACAAGGTCTCTCTTTTGTAAAAGGCATTTTGACTTTGATTGCAAGGTCTTTCACATTGGCATACGATCAAGAGTCCATAAGTTTTCTTTCTATGCAAAAAACATATAGTCTCAATAGGTCAATGCATTTCTTAAAAGAGTAGTACTATCTTTTAGAACTATAACCCTAAGCCTATGACAAAGAGGTCATAGGGTGTCCTTCTATGCACATCTCCTATAGTTTCAATAGGCTAGTGCATTTCAAAGGTTTGAAATATTTTTGCAAATTATCACCACAAGACTATGACCGAATGACCATAGGGTGTCTATATACAAGAATTGTATAAATATTAGAGAAAGATTTTATTACTGGAGCTATTAAAAGTTGATCACAAGACCACATACTTCACAGTAAAGAATCCAACACAAGGATTTCATACAAGAGGTATTTTGACTATGATTGCAAGTTCTTTCACATAGGCAAACCATCAGGAGTCCATTCTATGCAAAAACTCATAAATCTTCAATAGGTCAATGAATTTCACAAAAGAGTAGAACTCTCTTTTAGAACTAACCTAAACTTATGACCAAGAGTCCATAGGGTTCCTTTGTATGCACATCTCATATAGTTTCAATAGGCTAGTGCATTTCAGAGGTTAGAAATATTTTTTTACGAATTATCATCATAAGCATATCATCACCGAGTGGCCATAATGTGTCTATATACAAGGATTGTATAAATGTTAGAGCAAGATTTAATTTCTAGAGCTATTAAAAGTTGATCACAAGACCACATACCTCACAAAAAATAATCCAACACAATGATTTTATGTAGCCTTTAAAATAACACAAACATAAAAAGATAATAAAACCAATTCCATCATTCTAATTTCAAAACCCAATGTCATAGATCAAGCTACATAAAAATAAAATAAAAATTAACAAGATAGCATATGTCTTAATCAATAGAGCGAGGTGATATTAATTTAACCTAGTTTCTCTAATCATTGAAGAAAAGCATCACCATTTGCTTCCAAATCATCATGATTCTCTCCACTGTTATCTGCATATCTCCCACTGGATGCTTCCTCTGTACCTTTCTTGTCCAATCTTGCCCAGGTTTTGAGAATAGGGTTTATCTCAATCATTGCCATGCAAGTAGATTGTAGTTGTATAATCTGCTCACTAGAACATGCAGTAGAAATAACCCTTCTTTGCTGCTCAAGCGCTTCCCTAGCACCATATTCCAGTGAGAAAATATCCACCACATGGCCATCCTACCTAATGAGGTCATTTAGAGGGCCTTGTAAGGAAGTTTGACTAGAATACTCCCTGCAAAAAGGGGCACCGAATAAAATTTTTGCAAACGAACTCCAAATTTGTCAGGCTTCACATATTTAGATTCTACTCTTCAAAAGCTATCCATTAATATATAACACGATAGGGTTTAGAGAAGGAATAAGATAGATACCTAGAAGATTCCTTTTTGCCTGGGGAAGATTCACGTTACGAATCAAAGGAGCATTGAAAATATCCCGCCTTAATACCAACAAATATTCAAGGACGGTGGATCCGCCGGTTAGTCGAAGATCTTCCTTGTCCACGGAGGGTGAGCCAGGGCCTAAGATTAGGCCGAAAGTTACGTGAATCTTCCCTAAGCAAAAAGGAATCTTCTAGGTATCTATCTTGTCCCTTCTCCGAACCCTATCGTGTTATATATCAACGGATAGCTTTTGAAGAGTAGAATCTAAATATGTGAAGTACGACAAATTTGGAGTTTGTTTGCAAAAAGTTTATCCAGACCTCAAACAATTCCTAATGATGGCACACCTAACTAAATAAGCCTTTGCCATCGTAATTGCATCGTGATCCTCACTCTCAATGTAAATACAGTTCTTTGGCATCATGATGGATTCTTTTATGTGAGAAAAGTCAATGTATTCCTCTCCTTGGCTAAAGGAAACCACCACACCAAAGCAAATCTCATTCACTGTAGTATTCAACCAAATAGAGAAAATGTCCCTCTTAATTATGAAGAAAACATGAAAAAGTAGACCTCTTTCACCTTTTGCATCAAAAGGCTATGAGTTCCACCTATGTTATTGATCATGAGTGGCTAATGGCACCTATAATCCAAAGGTCACCTAGAAGATGCAAGAAATTGATGACATGGTCACAAAGGGCACTATCCATTAAAGTGATGCCTCACTCCTACTTATTAAGGATTACACTTAGGGGATTGAGAAAACCAAATCCAAGAATGAGAAAACCACACTCAAGAGTCAAATATGGGGGGAGGTCACAACATCCCCAAAAGAGCTAGTCTCAAGTGACAGAGGAGACGTGAGAAGATCAAGGATAGGAAGATGCAAAATATTTCAATGAAGGTGCACATCCCTTATGAATGATGCACTGTCATATATGGGATTTATGAGAGAAAAGGGTGCACTCTTGCTTGCAAAACATGAGGTGATAGCTTAAACACCCTGATTTCTTTGACTCTTCTTCATCTATTTTCTTTGACTCTTGCCTTTTATCCCATTTTCGGGGAATTAAGGTCTTAATGATTGTCCAACTGCTTGAGAATCCTTCAAGGCATGTAGGTGATGGGTTGTACCATGGGCTAGGTTGGGCTTGCCTGAATGGTCGTTGATGAGGAGGCTAATGGCATATGCAGCCTATGGTGTGTGCCTAGCATCTGAGCCCGTGTAGAAATGGCAAGTGATGTGCATGTGCCATATGGGAAAAAGTGAGTCTTGTGAATGCACCAAGACTAGGCGGCTCCTTCACAAACTAATTATTTTGAGTCTCTTTCCTTCTTTCTTTGACATCTTTCTTGCATCCCCCTAAAGGGAAAGGAGGTCATGAAGCTCGGTTCTTGCCCTTTCACACACAATGAGGATCTTTTATCACAATTGGGCCACCAACTGGGGATCCAAAGACACCCTAGTGTCATAGAAACTCGGGGGCTTCACTATAGTAAACCCTCTATATCACCTACGTTCAAGGTCTATTTTAAAAACCCCTTATTTGTGAATTTGTCATGAATACCCTTTTTCTATTCAACATGTAAATAGCCCCTTTAAATGGGGTACCCTTATGTATGTAAAAATTGTGTAAAAAAGGGGTTTTAAAAACCCCTTATGTTGAACTTGTGTGCTACGCTTACATATTTATGAGTGACCCCCCGAGCATAGAAATTGGTGAGGAATGGATTTTGAGATAGCCATTCGTTGGTCCACTTCATGATGGTGAAGCCTTTCAAAGATCTAGTTTGAAGACACTTCATGTAGCATGTCTTTGAAAGCATGTCTTTGAAAGGTGACAATCTTGTGCCTATGGAAGAACTTAACAATGCCATAGTATTCCAAATATTGGGAGAAATCTAGACCTTCATTGAAGTCAAAGACAAGATGCCGATGACAGTTGGCCCACTGGTCCTTCGGTATGGTCTCTATAGAATGATGAGATGAGGAGTCTGGAAAGACAGTAAGTGGAGACCATGGTAGGATCTAGGATTTAAGAGTAGAGATCGCAAAACTTCACCATCCAAAGCCCCATTTTCGCATAATGTGGGGAAGGGTTTAGGGCCAGGTAAGTAGGGATAGTTGTAGTAGGGACATGTGTCTTTTTGATCTAAGTATTTTTCCATAGCCACTTGCACTAGATGGGAAAGTACATGGGGTCCACATGGACCTCTCGAGGGGCACAGGTGTACTTGGCCCACACGGACCTCTCGATTGGAGGTTTTTTGAGTACTCACTCTAGCTATAGATCCTATGTATGGGAATGTATTGTGGATCAATCCTTTTTATGCATATGGTCTCTAAGTGTTTATGTAAACCCAACCCTTGTCAAACTAGGTAAGTTGCCATTTTGGCTGATTTTGTATTGTGCCTTGATTAAAGAAATTCTCCTTTGTAGATCACTTGAATCCTTCCCTTATTTGCTCTAGATTGTTTTCCCACCACTCTTCCCATTGAGATTTTAGATAAGCCTTCAATAACAACATGGCCATTTGGTATATTTGCTTAAAAAAGGTGACCTCTACACCTTGTGATGTTTTCATGCTATAGTAAACTGGCTCCTTGTAGTGGCATATAATAAACAGCCTCCTCTAAAAGAACTACTCATCTTTGGTCTAATCCCATTCCTCCAATAGAGTTATTTCAATATGTCGTTTCTAGCCACATTAGGTCCTCCTTGGGTTTAACAATCTAAATGTTGGGTCCCTTTTCCTATGGATTTGGTTGTGGAGAGATACTTGTTGGCATCTTTGGAAGAGTGTCATCTCCTTAGTCCACCTTCCCTTCACCTTTATCCTTGTGTAAGCCATCTACATTATGCTTTGATTTTCTTACTGGCTAGAATATGTTTTGCCTTATCCTTGTGTGCACCATCTATCTTATGCTTTGATTTGTTTTTGCCTCCTTTTCCTTGGCTGCATTGTTGTGCTCTAGCTACAGCCTAATGTCTTTCTTAAAGCTTTATTTATCCTCTTCTTTGCTTGGATTCTCTGGGCTCTTCTTATCACCCCCTTTTGAAATTTTTTCTGCCTCACTGGGCCCATTTTTTATCTCCATCATTAAGTCATAAAGATCATTATTCTCATCCAACTCTAGGAGGGTGGAGTATGCAACATATTATGTGTTAAAAAAGTAGGCATTGTCTTCACTTCTCTTCTTCATTTGTTTGGGAATTCTTATATACATCACTAAAAATAGCTCAGGAGGATATGCTAGGTACATAAGCATGCTAAGTTTTTGATAGGTCATTAAGATCATTGTCTTCTCTTCTCTTCTGTTTGGGAATTCTTACATAAATCACTAAAAATAGCTCAGGAGGATATGCTAGGTACTTAAGCATGCTAATTACTTAAGCATGCTAAGATTTTGGATCCCTATAATAGCAAGCCATTTGCCCCTATCTCCTAGCCATTCTATATATTTAGAGCATTGTTTATCTTGAAAGGTTTCTTTGTGCATATACTCCTTTACTTCTTGTACTATCTTCTATTCATGATCTAACTTTTCTAGGGTAACATTGTCAAATAAGAAGAACCATCTTATGTAATTCCTTGGTGTTGGTCATAGATGGACCCTTGAAAGATTAGCACGGTAACATATCCATCTCACAGCACACAAGAACTTGTTTGTTTACAATCTCCAAGAGCTAACTAGAGGCAAAGGAACTTCTAGTGATACATTCAGATATAAGGCTACTAGGCCAAGTGAATGACTAATAAATTTTAAGTACCTTGTTAGGTGACAGATTTGGTGCACAAGCTCTAGGAGCTTAGTGGCTATTTGGCTAAGAACAAATTCTTTGTGTTTGCATTTAGCTTCAAGGATGGAGAAGAGAGAGTTGAGGAGATTCCTACTTACTTTTGCTTTAGCGGCCATTGGTTGTTTGGGCTTCCTAAAGCTATGCTTCATACTACTCTATTTTAGAATTATGGGCTTGTAGCAATTTGAGAGTACTATAGATAATTGACTTAGCATAGGCCTTTACCACCTTTTACTGTGAAGTGGAGGTGGATACTTCCTCTATTAAGACCTATTTAGCCTCTTGAACTTTTCATTGATTTTGGATAATACCTTTGTCTCCTTTGGTATCTTCATGGTTCTGCTCCTTGGCCTCTTGTCCAATGCCTATGGGTTGCACTATGTCTTCTTGGTTCTTCTCGTTGGCCTCTTGTACAATGCATGTGGGCTACACTGTGACTGGCTCTTCCTTGGTATCCTCACCTTGCTTATGGATCTTTTCCCTCTTTGTCTTAGTATCTGTTTTTGAGCCTCATTGTTCCACCATTGACAACTTTCTTCTTCTTTTTGTTGAGGAATGGTGAAGCACTGGCACTCATCCTCGCAACATTTAACATATTTCATTGCATCATCAAACGAGTGTCAACCACACCACCATAATCCTGCGTATAGGACTTTTCATACTGTGATGTCTCCTCAAAAGTTCCCCCTCCAGTGACTCATGTATGAGCTTGTTATAGAATATCAACATACTCGTCCTTGCATATATAATCTTAAGATATCATCTTTTGCTCTTTTGTAGAGCTATCCAAATATGAGGGTATATAGGGGGCTTCCACCTTTATTAATTGGCATTTTGTTCTTAGGGACATGGTTTCATCTAAGGAAAGTCCATTGCTCAAATTGTTAAATCCATAAAGTATCAATAGTTATTACTAATAGTATGTCGGCATCATATGGGTGAACCAACCTTACTAGTTAGTTACTAGCGGTTTGGCATGCAACCTAGATATATGAAGGGTATGTGAATCCTTAAAGAAGAACTAATCTTTTGAAACAATCTCGTGTATTCTCAGTGATCTACAATTTTAGAGTGTTTATGATGTCTTCTGTGTCATGTCTGGACAATGTAGGTGTTTTGTTAGATAATCTAGGTTAGGCCTAGACAATCCAGGCAGTGATTGCTCCCATGATATATCTATTTTCAGTAGGTTAACTGTACTAGGATTCAACCAAAGTACACATTAGTGATAGTATTTGTTTGTGACTTAGGTTCCTTGACTGTTGGGGCAATGTTCTTGAGACTGGGTGTTTGATAAGTATGGCTGGGAGGTTTTGGATTGGGTTTTATTTCTTTAATTGTTCGGTGAATGTTTGGGTGTTACCCTCATCCTATATCTCACCCTTACATCACTAGGTCAAGAGGATATGCCACGATGGAAGGTTTAGGTAATTCAATCTCCACAAGGAAATGATGAGTGAAAAGAAGATGCATTTTAGGATCGTATGGGTGTGAAAGGCCAGCTGCATCAAAGGGGTGAGGAGTTCATGAGGGTGCAGATCAAGAATTGTGCAATCTGGATGATCGAGACGTTGCACGTGTTAGATCCAGAGGTTCCAGAAGGCCCATCTTTACAAGAGGTAAATTGTGTCCAATTTCATAGATGCATTGGAGGGGCTACATGAACTGCACTAGGGCAAGATGTCCTCATCTCGCAAAGTGGGAGTAATCATGCATAGAATTTAAATCTAATGAAAATAACACTTTTATAATAAAAAAATATCCAATATGCATCTTTCTATCCAATATGCATCTTTCTATGCATAAAAATTGAATATAATGAAAATAACACTTTTATAATAAAAAAATATCCAATATGCATCTTTCTATGCATAGAAATTGAATCTAATGAAAATAACTTTTTTATAATAAAAGAAAATCCTTTTATGTATCTATCTATGCATAAAATAGGAATAACACTTTTAAATTAAAAAGAATTTCTTTTAGAATGCACAAATGGTGGGGATTATTCTTTTTGAATAACATTTTTGCGTGACGAGTGGACGAGTGAAGATCAATGCAAGGATGCAACAAAAAGATGCTTAGGGCTTTTGTAAAGAGTTCCAAGTTGTAGATGAGTGTGGGAGTGGACTTGACAATAATCCCACATGGAAACTTTTGGGAGTTTTAGAGTTTTTGTATAAAAAGTGGCTCATTTGAGAGCTTACACACATTGGGCTAAACTCATGTTTGAGCTCTCTTGAGACTAGCTCTCCCTCTTTTCCCATAGAGGTGCAAGCTCTTCTCTCTCCCCATCTACATTATTGTAAGTTCTATTTTTGTTAATTCAATGCAATGAGTTGATGTTTGTCTCTCTTCTCATGTCAATTCTCTAGTGTGTATGTTTCTTGTTGATAGCTTCAAGGTTTGTGTGCATGCTAGGGAAATGAGTGTTTGAGAATGAAGAATGCTTTGATCTTGTGTATGCAATAGCTTAGCTTTCTTCTTGTTTTGGATGCATGAATGAGTGGGATGAGTAAGTGAGCAATAGCAAGATTGAGCTTGTGTGTATGTTAAGTCTATGTCAATGGTAGTAGTATTCTTAGCATTCTCTCCATCAAATGGATAAGATTTTGTGCACCGGTACGGGTTGAATCCCTAGCTCCGAAAGGGATGCAAATCCCATTGGATTGAGCTACATGTGGATCATACTACTCTTGCTACAAGTGAGAGAGTTTTTCGTCTCTCCATTGGTGCCGCTGCCAGGAAAAAGATTCAAAACCGGTTGAGAAGCTTGTATTACTACCACTATTTCTTTTTGTCTTTAGGTTTAGGGTTAGCATGAGTGTGGAATCTTGGAGCTAGTGATTAGAAGAGAAAAAAATAGATTAACACTTCCTTGTGCGGTTGAGATCTACTCCCGCTAATGTTTTCTCATTCATGTATATGCTTTCCATGGTTGTTTTCATCGTTGTGTTCATTTTTTGTTCATGGATTAGAAGCGAAAATTTGAATAATACATTAAGCTCAATGCATTATGTGTGAGCTTATGTATTATGCATTAAAACTTGTGCTTAATGTATTAATGTATTATGGCTTAAGCTTATTGCATTATGCAATAATGCAATAGATTAATGCTTAATGCAATATTAGCCGGCTGTATCTAAGGCCGTGTGGGCGGCTAGAAGCGAAGGTTGGTGGCCGTTGAAGGCTACATCAAAAGAAGGCAAGAGTGGCCGGTTGCATCTAAGGCCGCGTGGAAAGAGAACGGGCTGCAGCTGTGGAAGGCGACCGCGTGGAGAGTGCTGCATCTGCTGTATCATACTTGGTCCGAGATGGCGAATGGTAACTTCACACCTTGACCACCAGTGCAACAGCGCCACCGCCAACTTCACTAACATCTCCCAACTGCTGGCTGTGCGTGCCTGGTACGCCGTTCTCCAGAGGCTAGGTCAATGTTCTTAGTTTCCTCCTCCATCTCGGCATGGACTTGTGCTTGCGACATGGGCTCTCGTCTCAGATGGCTGGCTTGAGAGCAGCGAGCAGAGGCGGAGGAGAAGAGGCTGGCGAGGCGCAGAGGAGGAGGAAAGCATGCAAGAAGCCGAAAGAGGCAGTTGCTGGCCGACGAAGGCGTGAAGACTGGCCGAAAGAGAAGGGCGACCGTTGGCGTGGAGAGTGGTGGCGTTGGTGAAGTGGCCGCTGCCGCAAGAAAGCATAAAAGTCAAGGCGAAGGCTGGCGGGGTGCTTGGAGCCAAAGCGTGGAGATAGAAGCCGACGAGAGGCAGCTGGCAGGCGAGAGGCAGCAGAGGCCGGCGAATAAGAAAAAGGGCCGGCAGCTACTAAGCCGGCGAGAGGTTGCAGTTGTGGAGGCGATCGGCAGCAGTGGCTGCCTGGCTGTGAACGTGGTCGAAAAAAGAAGCTGAAGGCGAGACAGTATCTTCGGCTGCTGGCTAGCGAAGAAGCAAGCAGACGGGCGAAGGGGAGCCGTGTGGAGAGAGCCGAGCAGCGAAGAAGAAGGCGGCGAAGGCAGCGGTGGTAGAGAAGGCGCAACTGGCGAAGGAGCAGCTGACGGCAGCAGCGTACGGGCGAAGGCGAGCCGCGTGGAGAGAGCCGGGCAGCGAAGAAGAAGGCGACGAAGGCCGCGGTGGTGGAGAGCTGCAGCTGGCAAAGCATTGAAGACGGGTGCTGTGCAGAGAATGTGCGGCACTGAGAAATCTGGAGCCGGCACACCGGACGCGATAAGGATTAAGAGGTTAGTATTTTTTTAATTTTTAATTTTTAATTTTTTTATTTTTTGTCAATTTCCATATTCTTTGCATTTTTTAAAAAAATAATAATAATAAAATTTAAAAAAATAAAAAGAAAAAAAATATAAAAACGATAAAAATATTTTTTTTTAAAAAGAGAGAAAAGAAAGAAAGAAAAAAAATAAAAATAAAAAACCCAAAAAAATAATTTTGTGTTTTTATTTTGAGTCCATATTCTTTGCATAATTTACATTTTTTAAAAATTTTTGTAAATTTTTTTTCATAATTAGTGTAACTTGCATTTTTTTACATTTTTTTTGGTAATTTTGTGCATAATTAGTATTTTTGTGTAATTAGTAAGAAATTAAAAAAATATAAAAATAAAAAATAAAAAAAAGAGAAGAAAAGAAAAGAAAAGAAATGGAAATAGAAAAATTCTATAAATTATTGGTTTTTTAGGAATCCATATTCTTTGCATATTCTGTAATTTTTTATTTTAAAATTTCTATAATTTTTTGCAGAATTAGAGTAACTTGTATTTTTTTAAAATTTTTGTAATTTTGTGCATAATTAGTATTTTTTTAGCGTAATTCATATTTTTGTGTAATTAGGAAAAAAATAAAAAAAGTAAATTAAAAGGATAGGTATTTACACACCTATTCCTGATAGTTGCATTTAGTGGTTAGGTAGGGTTAAAATATATATATATATATATATACATAAATATATATATATATTAAAAAAATAAAATAAAACAAAAAAACAAAAAAAAACCAAAAAATTTTGACCTTATGCACTTGCAGTCGGGACGTCACATAGACTCTGCCATAGGGCCTAGGGCACCTTCTAGAGTACCTACGTAGGAAAGTGGGACCCAATCCGTAGGAAATTTGGCAGATATTGCTGAAACCTTTTCTGAATCCCAATCTGATACCCTTTCCAGAACAACTAGCTCATTGTCCATGGACAATCTAGGGCCATCAAATAGTCATCCCTTAGCCCCAAATAGGACACCCACAAGATCTTTTAATCCATTTGAAGCGGACACCATGGGGTTAACACTCAATGTGAGACTTCAATATGTCTACACGAATGCTCAAGGAGCTGAGATCTTTAGGGATCCACAACAACGGTATCTTGTTAAGATCGCAGACTTTTTCTCAGAACTTGATAGAGCACCTCTAGTCAATGACCAGGGTAACATGTACATAGGTGGAGATGGTGTTCACTACGAAGTCACCTATCATCCAGAGAATGTAGACAAATTAGGGGAGCTCTCTAAAAGTGAGTTCTTAGACTTATCAAAGCTTTCCAGAGCTTGAGCCGGACATGCTTGGACCATCCAATGCCCAGTCCTCAAAGCCATCCATAGATGATTTACTTCTTGTAGATATAAATTTGGAAAGGGATAGGAAAGGCACGAGCAAAATGGATCAGGGGGCTGAGAACCAATGGGAGTTTGTACGACAAATTCCAGTGACAAAGGTCTTACAGGATGACCCACTTCAAGAGGTCTATAAGGACTCTTTAGAGGGATATTATGCCACAACTAGATTGCCAGAGCTAGATCTTCCTCTAGCACTTGTGGTGGTAGTTGAGAAGCTTACAGGACACATGAACCGAATCGTTGATAAATGGGCCAATGAATACCGAACCTTAGATTGGAAGGAGATTCGGGAGCTCACGTGGAAAGGACAACCATTATTCATGGAAGTGTTTTCAACAAATACAGCTAAACCAGGAGAGACAGCCTTTCTTGGAGAAACTGTTGCTCCTCCCCTAAGAGAGTTCACTAGAGAGGGACCCTCAACATCAAAGTGGATCACTACTAGTAGCCCAACTCTAGCACCAAGATATTATCCTACACCAAAAGTGCGACACAGATCACACCACAACAACGTTTCTCTCACTATGACAATCAGAGGATAGGGGAGCCAACTCGGCCTCCCATAAATGCACCTTCTGAAACGCGGGTAACAAGATCTTTGGAGGGGGTTGGTGAGGCAGGCAATAGGGGACCCACACCAATTTGGGATGCATGTGGACCATCTTACCAAAGAGAGGAACAATTCCCATTGAGAGTGAGAGGCCGTAGGCCCTATGATGAGTATTCAAGACAAGTAAGGCCATCAACTCTTCAGAAACTGGTAAAGAAGTACGAAGGGTCGGGAGATCCATATGACCATGTAGCAGCATTTAGGCAAGCAGTTCGAGCTGACAAGCATACTCAAAT
This sequence comes from Cibotium barometz, assembly GCF_041138505.1. Taxonomy (NCBI): domain Eukaryota; kingdom Viridiplantae; phylum Streptophyta; class Polypodiopsida; order Cyatheales; family Cibotiaceae; genus Cibotium; species Cibotium barometz. The sequence goes on from NC_141098.1 coordinate 33,240,352, forward strand.
TGAAGGATTTGGGCTCACTCTTGAGGGAAAGGCCCTTGCTTGGTTTCAGGCACTAGAGGCTTCAGACAAATCTTCTTTACAAGTTCTGGAAGAGAGATTCATTGCTGCTTTTTCCTTGATGGGGATTCAACATGACACGGTAGCAAACATCTACTCTTTCAAGCAAGGCGAGACTGAGAATGTTAGAGATTGTGTAAATAGGATGAAGCAGTACATTAATCGTTGCCTAGAAGATGAGAAGCCCATCTAGAGTCGATTAATTTCTGTCTTCTTAAAAGGACTCAAAAATTCAACACTGCATACACATCTCTATGCAAAGAAGCATACAAATTTCAATGAGTGTTGCCATGATGCTATGGATTTCACAGATAACTTCAAATTCCAAGATGGTTCTGGCCCTGAGGTGAAACCTAGAGATCAGTGGGGTGATGACCAAAGTTCAGGGTCTAGTGCGCTAGTAAATCCAGACCAGATAGCTAACCTAGTACTAAGGAGATTGGGACAGACCTATCGCCCACCCATGCAGCCACAACAACAGCAGCAGCGAATGAGGAGTGTACTACCTATAGGTCCTCATCTTTGTGGAGCATGTGGCAGTAACCATAAAACCGAAGAATGTAATACCTTTTCTCCTCTAGTCACAAACCAACCCACAAAGAAGTGGTGCCAGGCCTGTGCTTGGAACTTTACCCACACCACACAGGAATGTACTCGCATTGCAAGAATGAGATAGGAGCGTGAGCAGCAAAGAGGTGGAGTGACTCCACAAATGCATCAACAGTATACTAATTTTGAACGTAAGCCATCGATGGCACAAGAGCAAGCATGACCTGTTCTTGGAGCTCAACCTCCTGCTCCTGGGACTGCTCCTGTGAGGGTTGTTGACTACGACATTTCAAATATGTGTAGAGACTTGGTAAACCCAGGCCATGTGGAGGAGGAATATGCATCATATTCATCCAAGGAAAATCTCTTTGAAAGTCCCGCATATCCAAGCCAAGCACTGGCTCAACCAGGGGAACAAAATTCTTTGATGTTGCTAGGCGGCTACCAACCTAGGACTCCAGGCCCCTCAGGTCAATGGGGCAGCAAAGGAAAGTAGAAGCCAAACTAATGGGCCCCTGTTATGAGTGTGGAGAACCCCATTGGTCTCGTGATTTTCCACATCGCTCAAGGCAAGCAGCTCGATCCAATATAACAGTACCACAGTTTCCACCAATTGAAAGATATTGTCTAGGGTTATGTGTAGAACACTTTCCAAAGGATTGTTTGCTAAAACCACATGAGGAAGGCACCTCTTAACCAAAGGTCTCACTCAACCTTGTAGGGGCAGTTCCATTGCCACCTTCATCAGAGAATAAGGATGTTGTGCCACTTAGAGTCATGACTAGATCACAGACACGAAATGCCGAAATGCAAACTGATGAGACACCTCGAACTAGGGATGCAAAGGCAAATCTAGTGGACAAGACCCTACATTCCAATAGAAAAAGGACCACTAGGAGGAAAAAGAACCGCAACAAGCGAACAAAAAGTGCATCCACTAGTTCTCAAGAAGCCTCTAAACAAAACATGAAGGATCAAACTTTTACATCCCAAGAAGTGCATGAGGAGCATCAACCTCAACCTGGGCCTACTGCTAAACAAGATGAGGCTAGTACGACCGAGGATAGCTCTGGGGGTTCTGTTTTTGTGGATAAGGTGAACGAGACTCTAGATGCCATCATTGATGCTCATAGAAGTCGCATTGCAGCTTTATCTGAGCTACCCAAGAAGCTTCAAGAATACCCAAATCCTCGTGAGGAGAAGATCAATCTAGCTGTACATCGGCAACTCATTAGGGAAGCTCAATCAATACTTGAGAGACCACCTCCACCTATTCCTCGGGACCCAACCTCTCTTAAGCCAACATTAGAAACCATACCAGAAGTGTCATCAAGTCGGGAAAGGAAAAGTGAGCTCATCTCACAATCTCATAGCGAGAAGTCTGCAACAATTGCCACCCCATTGAAAGAAGGTATTCTGCCACCACCTAGCCTTGTCTTCCCATGCAATGATGAAGTTATTGATGCTAACGAGGACATGGCAAATGAGATGTGGGCAGCACTTCATGAGAAAGTTAATGAGAATATGTCCTCTATTATTTCACCTCCATTCTCTGAGGTGGATTTTACCAGGGACACAGAAAACAACTTTCGACACCCATGCATCCAGGAGGAAGTTCAAACAATTGTTTCTCCTAGAAGTAAGCGTACAATGAAAACCTTACCATCATATTTGGGAGAATATGAGAACTGTTCTCAAACCTTGAGGATACCCTCCATGCATAAAAGGTTGACAAGGGAGATGGATATGGGTATCTTGCAACCTATTTTGTGAGCACCAGTGGCTTGTACCTTACCTTTGCTTGATTTGATAAAGCTTCGACCTGAGTTGTGGAATGATATTGCCACATGTTTGTCAGAGCAGGTATTGCTACAAAAGGGTCACCATCATTGTACTATACACCCTGAGGCAAAGCATGTTATGCCAGTTCCTATCAACAAAGTAGGAAAATTTTGTGAGGACGATCAGGGAAATGCTACCCTCCCATTAGAAGTGTGAAAAGTAGCCTCAATTGCAATACTTGATAGTGGTGCAGGAGTGGGCATTGTGACAAGGTCCATTTGGGAAAAGTGGGGCAAACCAGCTATTAGGAGTACCATGATGCACTTGTAGCTAGCAGATGGAAGCTTAGAACACCCCCTTGGGCTGCTTGAGAACATATTGGTCACCAAATGTGGGATTGAATATGAGCACACCTTTGCAGTAGTGGATTTTGGAAAACATCCAAACTATGAAGTGATATTGGGTAGACCATTCATGTGACAATTTCAAATGATTCAAGATTGGGGATACAATTATTTGTACCTCCGACATGATTCTGTCATCACAAGGGTCAACCTAAAGAATCACTCCTATCGTGATGTAACAAGGTCTCCAATAGATGAGTTTGATTCTGCTTCATCTGAGGGCTCAAGAGTTACATTGTCAGATGGGCGAGAAGATCTGTGGATGTATGGAGCCTCATGTAGGGATTTCAACACTGAGAGACTTAAGGGTAATAGAAGTGTATCAGATGAGGCATACATTCCACAACCCTTTCCTGAGCATTTAATTGATCCACTAGAATGGAGTCATGTCCTTGCAACATTATCGACATGTGCTTTACCTAAGCCAATTCAATTTTGTGACTCAGATGGATATGACATTATTCCTATACGAATGGTACAACCACATGACCTTCTAGATGTTTTGTACTATGGGGATGTATCCACAACAGCATTGCATGTAGAGGAAGTCTCAGTGGAGGATTTATCACTCGAATCTACTAATGACGCTGATAAGGAAGATGGATGGGACTCTGATTTTGATTTTGATGTGATAATCCCTGAGGAAGAGTTAAGGAAGGCACGCCTGCTCTTGAGAGGAAGGGAGGTTCAAGTAGAGATCCCTCGAAGCCGGCCTAAACGTAAATGCTGTAAGAGCCATAAGAGAATCCATAAACAAGATGAGAGGGAACGACGTGAGAGACTACAAAAAGAAAAGGAGGAGTTTAAGAATGAACACTCTCGACCACCACCTCACTTCTCAGGAAAGAATGGATATCTATACTATGTCCAAGCACAAGATAGTATCAAAGGCCAAGTAAAACGATCAGATGGATTCCAAGCAGAGAAAAGCTAAAAACTGTTAGCAAAAATCATAAAAAAAACGAAGAAACAAAAAACCAAAACTCAAGTCTAAAACCGATTCAAAAGAGAGTGTCGGAAGTGCAAAGATAAGAGTTGAACAAAAAAATCCGATGCAAGATGGCAAAGGAGAGCTCAAAACCGCATGGTCTTCAATGAGTGATGACTCAAGTGGACAAGAACAGGGTCTCAATGTTCCCCCCAACTTCACACAGTACACTCTTCAAGATCGGAAGATTGTTCTTCAACAGCCCATGCGACAAAAGCCAAGCGTGCCAGGGGTTTCATATGATGGTCCAGAAGATGCAAAAAAAATTGATATCGCTAAGCCAGGAGAAGAGCCTCGCTATGTGTGGATTGCCATAGACTTGTCCTTAGATGAGGAGAAGTTATTAATTCAAACAATAAAGGAGTATCACGATGTTTTTGCTTGGAGTTATAAAGACCTCAAAGGAGTTGATCCAAGCATATGTCAGCATACAATTCCATTGCGAGAGGATGCAAAGCCTTCCAAGCAACGTCCTTATACTTACAATGAGAATTTTTCATGAAAGATAAAAGAAGAAATAGACAAGCTCTTAGAGGAAGAATTTATGAGATTGAACACACTGAATTGGTCTCCCCTATTGTAGTGGTGCCCAAGAAAAATGGAAAACTTCGAGTATGTGTAAACCTCAAGAAGGTAAATGCAGCTATTGTACGTGATCATTACCCACTTCCAATCCCGGATCATGTTCTGGAACGAGTTGTAGGAAAAAAGGCATATAGTTTCTTGGATGGATTCTCCGGCTACAATCAAGTCTCAATTGATCCAAAGGATCAACACAAGACAGCCTTTGCTACTGAAGATGACATCTTTGCCTATCGTGTTATGCCATTTGGTCTAACAAATGCACCAATAACCTTTCAGTGGTTAATGAGTCGTGTATTCAAGGAGTACCTTAGGTAATTTCTTGAGATCTTCATGGATGATTTATGTGTTCACTCACAAGAGCGTGATGATCACATAGAACACCTCAGACTTGTGTTTCAAAAGTGTCAACTTTATCGTATATGCTTGAATCTTGACAAGTGCAAATTCATGGTAAGACAAGGGAAAATTTTGGGCCATATTGTTTCTCGAAATGGGATTTCAACAGATATGGATAAAATTGATGTCATTGTCTCATTACCTCGGCCTACAACCCTAAAGGGATACAAACATTCATGGGACATTGTGGCTATTATCGTCGATTCATCTACATGTACGCTGTCCTAGCCAGACCATTATATGCTCTTCTTGTAAAGTTTAATTGGACTGATGAGTGTGAGGAATCCTTTGAAAAGTTGAAGCAAGCATTAGTGATTGCACCCATCTTACGGGCACCAGATTGGAACCAAATCTTTCATGTCCATATTGATGGTTCAAACTTTGCAATTGGATGTATTTTAGCTCAATCGGGAGAACATAATAAGGATTTCCCAATCTCATATGCTAGTCGACAGTTGAACAATGCTGAGAAGAATTATACCACAACAGAAAGAGAAGGTTTGTCCATGATATATGCAGTGAAAAAGTTTCGCCATTACCTTTTGGCAAACAAATTCATATTTTTTGTGGACCATCAAGCATTGCTATATTTGGTGAATAAGCCTTGTGCAACTGGAAGGATTGTGAGGTGGTTTATCATCCTTCTTGAGTTTGATTTTGAAGTGGCAGTCTGAAAAGGAACAACTCATCTTAGGGCAGATCATTTGTCTTGAATCACCTCTGGAGAAGCTCCTGTGGGTGTGGATGATATCAACGTAGATTACCTGAGGAGGTTCAAGCACAACAATGGAGGGATACATGCATAAATGACTTGCAACCACCTATCTTGCAAGCCCTCCTTCCCCAAGCCTCAACATGTCAATTTTGAATCACTATGAGTACCTACATTGAGCAGTTCCAAAATCGGAATTGTTTGCTTAACCTTCCCATAGAACCAATGCCATATTTTAGTAAGGAAGCACTCCTTCCTCTACCACCTTCTCTAGAGGCCGGTTTTTGTTCAGGGTTGTCCTTGCATCCTGAGGTCATTGATACCATCCTTCCAGCAGAAGTGGACACGGATCCACCATCAGTGCAAGGGTAAGCTCAGCGACTCCACAATAAGATCAACAAGCCAGGGCACTTTTCTCCCACTGGGTTTTTCCCCTCGGCTATATTCGGTGATTGGCACCAATAACAAATTTTTTTCCTTTCTTTTCTTTTCTTATTTGTTAATAAATATTTTGCAGAGATCTCAGCTAACAAGAGCATACAACCATGCCCCAATAGTCCACCTACAGTGCACACAAACTAGGAAGGGGGGAGACATGCAATGCCAACAAAGAGCAAAGAGAAGCAATCTGCACAACATCAGCAATGCATCAATGCAAACGCACAACATCAACGAGCTCTACAACAGGTGTATTCAAATCATAATCTTTTGTTCTTTATGTGCTTTTAACTTTTGGATACATTGTTTGCATGTTCACACACAGTTGGCTGGTTTAAGTTTTATTTTAGTTGTTAAAATGTGGTGAGTAATTTCTAGATTCTTAGAGGACTTAGTAGAAGGTATTTCTATTTGAAGACAGTGTAAGATATATACCAACGGAGTATGCCAAGTTCTTATGCTCTCGAAGTATATTAGTTATCCCTAGTGGTAGCTACCTCTTAGGTATGGGCTAGGTGCTAGGATTAATAAAAAATTCACAAAACCATGCCCTAAAAAATATATACAAGTGAATCGAGACATGACGTGTCTACAGCCATGTGGAATGCTTGGTAGGACCTGGGGTTGTCTTAGCACCTTGGGGCCGATGCCTTGGTTTCCATGGGGTGAACACTGACGTCTAACAGATTCAGAAAAAAAGACCTTCAAGGACTCTATCGCCTTGATAGATGTTGGTAGGACTCTAGGGTACATTATGGGCCCTCGAGACCGATGCGAGTCATCTTCATGGGATACTCCTTATGTCAAAAAGAAAGAAAAGGGTCTGTCGCCCTTGAGATACTTAGCGGCCTTTAGATTCTCTTGGCGGAGGTCTCTTGGCCATTGCTTGGGTCTCATTGGGATGGAACCTTCCTCTTTATCATCTTTTATACAAACGTCAAAAAAAAAAGTTATCCAATCACCATTGCTCATATTTAGGAGTAGGTTTGCCACTTAGGAATAACTTAAATACTTGTAGGACATTGAGACTGCGGTCATAACCTATGGTGTGCAAGCACACTTGCCTTTGCATAGCACTATCTACCACTTAGTCTCACTTTGACTAGTTTTTACTCACCTTTTTTAGCACTCTTTAAAACTCTAATCAGCCTTTCACTTGTATGCTCACGTGTGAGATTGTCATTGCTGGTTTTTCTTTTCTTCAATAAAAAGCTTCACTTGTATCCATTGCTTTTTACAGCTTTTGCTTCTACCGCGCTCGAGGACGTGCGCAAAATAGGAAGGGGGAGTGTTACGTGACGAGTGGACGAGTGAAGATCAATGCAAGGATGCAACAAAAAGATGCTTAGGGCTCTTGTAAAGAGTTCCAAGTTGTAGATGAGTGTGGGAGTGGGCTTGACAATAATCCCACATGGGAACTTTTGGGAGTTTTAGAGTTTTTGTATAAAAAGTGACTCATTTGAGAGCTTACACACATTGGGCTAAACTCATGTTTGAGCTCTCTTGAGACTAGCTCTCCCTCTTTTTCCATAGAGGTGCAAGCTCTTCTCTCTCCCCATCTGCATTATTGTAAGTTCTATTTTTGTTAAATCAATGCAATGAGTTGATGTTTGTCTCTCTTCTCATGTCAATTCTCTAGTGTGCATGTTTCTTGTTGATAGCTTCAAGGTTTGTGTGCATGCTAGGGAAATGAGTGTTTGAGAATGAAGAATGCTTTGATCTTGTGTATGCAATAGCTTAGCTTTCTTCTTGTTTTGGATGCATGAATGAGTGGGATGATGAGTGAGTGAGCAATACCAATATTGAGCTTGTGTGTGTGGTAGTAGTATTCTTAGCATTCTCTCCATCAAATGGATACGCTTTTGTTCACCGGTATGGGTTAAATCCCTAGCTCCGAAAGGGATGCAAATCCCATTGGATTGAGCTACATGTGGATCATACTACTCTTGCTATAAGTGAGAGTCTTCCGTCTCTCCAAACATAAAGATAAAACTTATTTCCAAAAAATTTAAGAAAATTTTGCTATAACCTCCTTTGTATGGCTGACCATTTCTCAATTTTTACATTCTAAATTTACTTTAAAATTTATCCCAAGATGAAATAAAGAACTCTAATCTAATCAAATTTTCACTTCTAAAGAGTAATCAATAGGAAAAGTTTAACTCAATTTATTTGTTACTCATTTTAGGATAAAGAAAGGCTGAAATTCTTAATGAAGAGAAGGGGGAAGCCTTTTCATCAAGGCTTAACATCCATATTCACATTAAAAAGAAGAGAATTCAAAAAACCATACATTAGAATTAAAACAAAGTAGAATTATTAACTTACATGGAGTTTTGTGAGCTTTCCTTTGCCTTGAGGTATTGAGGGTTCTACTCTTGTTTGGTTCAAGAGTGGCCACCAATTCTTTGTAGAGGAATTAGTCAAAAACAAGTGAATTCAAGAGTTCATCACATTAAGCACATGATTCGGGCTTGGTACATACTTCTTACATAGGCTGACATGAAATACATTATGTACTTTGAGATGAGGAGGCAGAAGAAGTTTATAGGCTAAGTCACCTACTTTCTTTGTAATCAGATATGGACCACAGTATCTCGGGGATAACTTCTTGTACTTTTGAAGAGATAGAGAACTTCTTTTGGGGCGTACATGAATGAAGACCATATCTGCTTCTTCAAACTTTCTGTCTGACCTCTTCTTATCTGCATATCTGCTTCTTCAAACTTTTTGTCTGACCTCTTCTTATCTGCATACTGCTTTTGTCTATCCTGGGCAGCTCTTAAATCTTTGTGGATTGACTGCATCTACTGCTCCATGTTGTCAAGCATCTGTCTGGACATCTCGATCCTAATCAATGGGTCGGCCGGACCAAGTTAATGCTGTTAATAAGCAGTCTTGTCCATACAGAGCTTTGAAAGGGCTCATCCCGATGCTTCGGATAAGAGGCATTGTAGGCAATTAGGTGCAGATAGCTTAGCCACTTTTTGGGTTCCCTGCCAGCATAACCAAAGTATATCTTCGATTACTTGGTTCACCCTTTTTGTTTGACCATCGGTCTCGGGGTGGTAAGTTATGCTAAGATCCAAGAAAGTTCCTACTGCTTCGAAAAATGCAGTTGAGAATCTTGACATGAACTGGGGATCTCGATCACTTACTATTCTCTTGGGTAGGCCATGCAATCTGAAGATTTTCTTGAGAAACAATCTGGCCACATCCACTGCAGTGTAGGTTTCTTTTACTGGAATTAGATGGGCAAATTTGGTTAGTCTATCAAACAACTACCACGAAGATGGAGTTGTAACTTGATTGCACTAAAGGTAATCCAGTAATAAAATCCATATTGATACATTCCCACTTCATCTGGGGGATGTCTAATGGATGTAACTTTGTAGGCATTTTTACTCTTTCTGCTCTTTGACTTTCTGACAATTCAGGCATTGACGTACATGATTAAGTACATCCCTTTTTAGTCCAAGTCAAAAGAAGCTTTTCTTCACAGACATGTAGGTCTTGATGAAACCTGGATGTCCTGCAACAATAATGCTATCATGGGCTTTATTCAGAATTTGACCTTTAGTTCACTCATCATTGGGAATGCATAGCCTACTATTATAATACATAAATCCATCATCTAGGTTGTACCCTTGAACTCGGTTCAACTCCTGATGAGGAGTTTTGCTTTCTTGCATAAGTAGGGTAGCAATAGGGCCAAAGAATCTATCCTGCATGATCTTCTCTCTTGCTTCATTAATCAATGGATTTGACACCACTGTGATTGCAAGCAAGGAGGCTTTTCTGTTGAGGGCATTTGCACATTTTCTTTGCCTGGGCGATAATTGGTTTCAAAATCAAATTCCTGCAGGGGGTCTGCATCCACCTTATTTGGCGCGTGTTGAGATCCTTCTGGGTGAAGATCCACTTTAAGCTCTGATGATCTGTCATCAAAGTGAATCTTTGACCCAGTAAGTAATGTCTCCACAACTTCAAGGTATAGACCACTGAAACTAGCTCCAGGTCATGGACAGCATAATTTCTCTCATGCATTTTGAGTTATCGGGATTCATAGGCCGCTGCATGACCTTCCTCCATGAGTGCACCTCCCAGGGCAAAACCACTGGCATCAGTTTACTACCTCGAAGGGTAGAGAGAAATCTGGGAATTTCAGAACGGGATTGGTTACCAAGGCAGCTTATCAAAAGCACTCTAACACCTAGCAAAAACCATTGAAATGGGATATTCTTCTTGAGAAGATTAGTCAGGGGGGAAGCTATGAGAACATACTTAGGTATAAAATTCTATACCAACCCGTTAGTCCCAAGAATCCTCTGACTTCTTTAACTGTCTTTCATTCAGGCCAATCTATGACTGCTTGGACTTTTGCGAAATCTGGAGAAATCCGGTCTTTGGATACCAGAAAGCCCAAGTATTCAACATGGTTGATAGAGAAAGTGCATTTGCTCTTTTTAGCAAAGAGTTGGTGCTTCCTTAGAATCTCAAGAACTTTTCGGACGTGAGCTTCATGGTCAGCTGCATTCTTTGAGTAAATCACAATATCATCAAAGAAAACAAGAACAAAATCATCCAAGTATTCTCTAAGAATTTCTTGCATTAGGCGATTGAATGTAGCTGGGGCATTTGTCAATCCAAACGGCATGAGTGTAAATTCATAGTGCCCATATCGAGTATTGATGGCTGTCTTTGGGATAACTTGCTCATTAACCCTGATCTGATAATACTCTGATTTGAGATCTATCTTTGTGAAGATCTGGGCTCCACTTAGCCTGTTTAGAAGCTCATCAATTCTGGGGATAGGATACTTATTCTTAACTGTCAGCTGATTGAGACCTTTGTAATCCACACAGAGTCTTAGCGTTCCATCTTTCTTTTTCTGAAAGAGAACTGGCGCTCCCCAAGGTGAAACACTGGGTCTTACAAACCCTTGTTCTAACAGCTGCCTGAGCTGTTCCTTGAGTTCAAAGGCTTCAAGGACTAGAATTTTGTACGTGCACTGGGCCACTAACTGAGCTCCAGGGGTCATTTCTATCACATAATCTACTTCCTGAATCGGAGGTATCTCGGTTAGCTCTGTTGGGAATAAATCATCATATTCACTTAACCATTCTGGTTCTTTAGCTTTTAACTTTGAGTCTACTGGATTCATTTTGACAACGTAAATGAGTTGCTTCTTTCTTGGTGGTTGCAAGATCAGGGTGCCTAGTTTTGTCCCCTCAGGCACCCTGTAGATAGTAAAAAAACAGGTATTTGTTTACCTCCTAGTAAATGAAGGAATTTCGTTGCAAGTTCTTTTGTTGGAACATCATATTCAAAGTTGGAAATATAGTTACATAATTTGATTAAGAATTAGATAGTCAAAAGTTCTCATTTTCTTAGGTACAGAGTCAATGCATACACCCTGTCCCAAATTTGAATTGATTCCATAAAATGCTAATATCTTTTACATATAAACTCATATGAGATTCCCACTTTGTACCTTAGATCTTCACATAATATGGAGCTTAACTTGATTTTTTGAGAAAATTTTAAGATATTTGTCTATTTTCTTTAAATATTTCAAGGTCTTTAAAGAATTATAATATACGCCACTTTTTGTACCCACAATAGCTACCATTTAAAATCATCAATCTTGTAGATCAAAAGAGCGGGTAGATACTGAGACATTAGTAGAATGTGGTGGTTAGTAAAAATTACCAATCCAATGGTTGGATTTTTAATGATCTCTTTTTCAAAATTCTTCTAGACTATCAGAAGGCCTGCAAATATTAATAATCTAATTAGTAAAATTACATTTTTGATGTGAACCATCTAAAACCTATAGGGACTAGTGTACTCACAATTATCAAGCTAAAGAAGCAACAAGTTCTCTCTGGAAATTTACGAAATGAGGAGGCAATGCTTGTTGTAGTATCTGTAGTAGAAGTTATGGCATTTATATCCCCCCACACTTTCTTGTAATAAATCTATAGGCCCACCACTTTGGAGAGGTCCTTGCCTTTTGAATCATAATGACAAAATCCAAGGTACTTCTTGAGTTTAGACAATTTAGTAATGGATCATTGTTGCTTTCTTGAACCCCATTAGTAGCTAGGTCCCCAATTGCATGTATGTCCATCCTCTCCAAGGTGCGCAAACACAATGCAAGGGAGCCGACTGTGAGATTTGGATCTGAGGGAGCCACAAACCATTTACAATGAAGTTTTCATAATGACCATGACCATGCCCATGAGTAATCATTCCAATTAGAGACACTTGTAATTTCAAAGCAGAATTAGTGTCCTTTGACTTCACCCAAAGTCTCGGGATTGTTGTTTTCTTTTGGTCCATCTTGTCATGAATTATTTGTAATTACCAACAAGCAGAATAAGTGTCCTTTGACTTCACCCAAAGTCTTGGGATTGTTGTTTTCTTTTTCTTCATCTTGTCATGAATTATGCATAAGTATTTACTAGGATCCATCTCAAAGTACTTGCACCATTTATAATAAAGGTTCCTACAATCTATTTACTAGGATCCATCTCAAAGTACCTGCACCATTTATAATAAAGGTTCCTACAATCTATTATTGTATCATATGCATATTTCTTTCCTCTATTAGTATATTACGCTCCTCTTGACACTTTGTGTGGCTGCCGATTGTGCCTTTATCTCACTACACAAACTGCATTTGGAGAACTCACTACTCTTGACCAAGGAAACATTCTTGACCTTATTCCATATCCTACTACCAAAAGAACATTTGGATATATTTTCTAAAACCAAATGGAATAGGGGCCTTTGTTTATCTCACATTGGATATCTACCTTTTAATATACTTCAGGTATTGCCAATTGAGTACCTCTAGAACTATCCAACATGGTTCTACTTTTGTGAGCTCTGACTTATTTTCCACAAACTCTTGCATAAGATCCCTTTCCATACATGTGTGCTCCCTAGTCCTCCTCACAATTCTTGTATTTCCATGTGCATATTGTTGTGCACCATTATCAAACTACTCCCTATATCTATAAAATGATGTTTTTGGTACTCTATGTATCTCATACCATGCTCTACAACACATTCCTCCACACCATTCACCCTAAATTTGTAGCTTGCATGTCACGATGCAAAGCCACAGAAAACATTTCATAAACACTTAGTTTGTGCGAGATTCTATAGATTTTTCCTAAAAGTTCTTTTGAATTTTCATTAACATATCTCAATCAACATGTTGACAACACTTGTACTCACAACACTCAATAGAGGAAACTTAGAGCACTAATTCCATTGACATTTTAGACATTGATATCGGTGGCTCTCTTTGCTTGGGCTTTATTTTAATGAAAGTGTACCTTCGTTTCCTTGAATATGAGGCATCTTTTGCCAGTGCACCATTCACAACATTATCTACACTATCATCATGTTCCATGGGCACATATCTGCAATGGGCTTCCATCTAACATGGTAATTTACTTGATTGGCCACTTAACGCTTACACTACCAATCTCTTGTGTAGTGCTTATTGAGGCAGTCCTTATGTTCTAGTTGTTCTTCTCAATTCCCATACCTAAATAATCCTCTCCCAAGACATCAAAGTTTATAGAATCATAGGGATAAACATATAAGATCACACCCTTCCCAATGGTCTCTTTCATGCTCTAATTTCACAAGGCCACCTTTCTCTCTCTAGGACACAAATTTTGTTATCATTTTCCAATGAGGAAATAGGCATTTCCTCAACACAAGGGGGCATGGACTCACTTTCTATAGTCTCTTCACCCATGCCCTCATCCAAAGCTACACCAACACATTCGAGAGAGGTCTTAGGCCATTTCACATTTCATCAATTGTTGTTGCATCCATAGTGGATAAAGGTAAAAGCACGTCATTATTAATACCATTTTTCATTATCACCGATACATTGTCTATCCCTATTTTCACACCACTGCAATAGCCCTCTGGGTCAGTTACACATACTGCACCAATTGTTGCAACAATTTTACTATACACTAGCATCTATATTTTGTCTCCCCACCTCTAAAAGACATGGTCACTGTTTATTTTGCAAGGAAAACTAAAATCAGATAAAAACACTCATATATCTCAAATAAATTCAATAAACATTCTCAAGACAAGAATTCATCAAATTAAAAGGGATAACAGCAGTGGTGCCATTCTCCTCATAATCAAATTGATGTAAGGGGGGAGAGAGGCACCACTACCATTTTCCTTGCATATATTTTTGGGATGGGAGAATGGCACCACTACCTTGAGGAGAATGGGAGCAATGCCACTCTCGATTGATTGTAAGGGAGAATGGCAGAGTGTTGTCATTCCCAAGGGAGAATCGTAGTGGTGCTGTTCTCCCCTTCAATTGTAAGGTTCCTCCTTAGCCCTAAATATATATATAAGCTCTCCTCTTAGTTTCCTGTAATCATCCCCTATTTCAGAATACAAGAAAACATTCTTTTCTCTTGTTTTTGGCCTAGAGAGAGAAAATGTTATAGAGAGAGGTAATTCAATTTTTAGATATTTTTAGATACAAAGTTTCTCCTTATATTTAAGATGACATCCCCTAAAACAGAAGTTCAAAAAGAGTTTTCCAATGTGCATTAGAAATTAACTGATTATGTGTAGAAGAGACCTTAGCTTAAGGGTCCACATTTTCAAAAAAAATTAATTAAGGTCCAATAAGGTTCTAAAGGACCAATAGGATTAATCCAAGTGTTTCAATAAGAAAAATGCAAAGAATAAAAGAAAATCTCCCAAAAATGATTAAATGCTCACATAAGATGAAGAGTTGACCAAGTATTGGGTTTATTAGTTAAAAAATGAGGTTTATTTGTAAAAAAATAAAATTTTCACACCTCAATGAGGAGGGAGGGGGATCATGAAGGAGGTGAATAAATCAAATGATTACTTCTCATTTTTAATTCAAAAAATTTGAGATATTTCATTTCTCCTCTCTCCCCCTGCAAACTGAATCAAAAAGTGAGCCAATATGGTCCAAAATTTGTCCAAATGGATCAAGCTGAAGCTGGAAGCCTCCATATCCCAGTTGGACTTGGTTGGTCACCTCCCTCACCTTTAAATAGACCCTCATTCCTTTGTATTTTCATCTTTGTGTATTTAATGCCAGTATTATCTTCATTTTAGTGTAATTTTATTATCCCTCTGTTTTGCCTCTACTTTGGGAAGATTTGGAGCTTCACAAATCTCCATCCTCCCTTGAGATTACCCTCCGTATCTTGGTGGCCAAGCTTTCCTTGTGGGCTTCACTTATTTTTAAAAGAATCAAGCCAAAAACTAAGGGTAAGACTTAATCCATGGTGTTTTTTCTATCTTTCTCAATGGTTATCTTCTTCCTAACCTCTCTAATTCTTGGTAAGCTTATTAATCAATGGTTTTTTTTGAAATCAAGCTTTTTGGTGATTCATAATGTTTAATTGGATTAATGCTAATCTTTTATGCTTAAATTTAATATTTTTAATTAGTAAATCTCTCTTTTTGAAAGATTAATATCTTTTTGGATGGATCCTTGTTAGAAGGATGGATCTTAGTGCTAATCTCAATATCTTAATCAAAACTATAGGCTTGAAAAGTTAGAGAAGAATATTAAGTATTTTTATGATTTTAATCTAGATAAAAATGATGATTAATTCTTTTAAACTTGTTTATGATTAAGAAAAATCATATTAACTCATTTTATGATTGAAAAAGAGTTATGCTGAATTCTTATTATATTTATCTTTATATATGTACATGCATAAAAATTTAGATGCAAAAAGAGAAATTTTCACGATATTTTATGTAAAAATATTTTAAATATTAAAAGAGGAATTTTGGTCATAATTCAAAATAGGCATATTCATATACATGTATATTTTTAGAGGAGTTTTCATCGTACCTTTAATTAGGAAAATGCCTAAAGTAATTTCAATGTTAAAAGAGAAGGTTTCACCATAATTCTACATAGAAATTCAGGGCATGTTGATGCCGAGTTTCAATTGGAGAAAAGAATAATTTAGAATAATTCTATGAGAATAATTGAGTAAAATGATGTATGAGATGTAGGATACTCTAGCCTTCAGAGTTGTAGTAGCGGATGTAGACTTGGCGCTAGAGAGATTAGTTCACTCCTTACAAAGAGATAGAGTTGTAGCGGATGTAGACTTGTTGGGGGTTAGAGAGATCAGTTTGCTCCTTATTATTACAAAGAGAAATCTAGGATAGACTCATGATATTTTGGGAGCAAGAGACGAGTCTTCATAGGCATAACAGGCGAAATAATAATATCTAACGGGTCAAGGCCTTAACTATCCTTTCTATTCTAATCAAACACGTAGGTCACATGGCCAGATCAAGGAAGGGACTTGCACTTGGTTCATGAAAATCATCACTTTTTCCCCTTAAGCGAGGCACAGCCGTTGACTCTTTCCCATAGAACAAGAATATTACTGGGATTTACTTTATTGTAGGAATCTACCGATCCAACCTAACCCCAACCGGCCGATGGGTTAGCTAACCGCCCACAACCACTGAGTTGGTGGGATCCCTTCTTATGAAAATTTGGTTGTGTTTTGTCCCGGGTACCAAGGAAAAGAGTTCCCAAGTCCCCTAGCCAGCACTCAAGAAAAATACAAAATAGACACACTACTTACACACCCAATATGAAATTGCCTTTTTCACAAATTCAGCTGTCTTTAACATAGAATTGGAATGAAACCATAATGTTTCCATCATAATCCTCAAAATTCTAGTCCAATGTTTTACAATCAAAATGTCATCCAGACTCTCCGTTGAAGACCAGGTAGTCAACCAACGAGATCTGATTTCAAGTTCAAGTTCACATAGATAATTCCTTTGCCAGTCCATCCATATCTTCCTTGACATATGCATGGGTGTCCTAGAAGCCTCAAGCCTATGCATCACTTGGTCAGAACCCTTTGGGATCCTCCTTAGATGTACTAGCACTTCACTCACGGATCGTTTCGTCGGCCCTCGCCCATCGTAACAGAAGCGCACCATTTTAACCATACCGAGGCTGGTCAAGACATTGGCAGGCTTTGCGGAGGAGACGTCCTTCAATGACTCCCTGCTAGCTATTACAACATAACTCTCCTTAGATTAAACCATAAGCCAAATGCTTCCTCCAGCATTCTAGCGTAAGATAGTCTTTTTTCAAAAACAGAGTTTCTATGCAAGTAAGAATTTCCTGTTGAGTTTGATTCCACAAGACCCTTTTTCTCAGAATCCAGACTTTCTTAATGAAAATCACAATTTTAGTATCTCGATAACCCACCGATCAATTACAATGAATTTCAAACATAATTCTTGATGATTCCGGGTCTAAGGAAAACTTCTCTAAATCGCTAATAATCCATTCTTCGTACTGAAGGAATGGGAATGGTCACAAGGTTTTGCTTAATTTGTGAATCAAGAGATGGGTAAGCATCTTACTGGCCCACCTTTCTCACACGGTCATAGTCTAACCCTCAATTACTTGAATTTAATCCTAAATATATTTTATAAAGATAATTCTTCTTTTTTTTTCCTGATAAATTAATTGTGATTTCCATTTGTAAGGGAAAATCCAAAATCATGACAATTCATTCTTTCTTAGACATAATAGAATTATCAATAATTCTATTCGTGAATAATGGAATTCTATAAAGATAATTCTTTTTCCAATGATCCATTTGTGAATATGCATACATGGGGTCTTCTCAGGACTTAATCTAACTAACGTAACTAATCGTAACTTAATGGTGTTGCAGCAGGAATCCTCCGATCCAACTGGAGCCAACCACTCGACCACTGTATTGGTGGGATTCCTTTATAAAGATTTGGTTATGTTTTGCCTAGGTACCAAGGAAAAGAGTTCCCAGGCCCCCTAGCTAGCGTTTCAAGCAAAATTTAAAGTAGGCATACCACGTACACACCTGATATGAAATTGCCATTTATAACAAATTCAACTGTCTTTAAAACAATCCTTCAATGAAAATCATAATATTACTGATAATCATCCTCCAAAATTTTGAGTCCATTGTATTACAAAATATGTCCTGGACTCTCCGTTGAAGACCAACTGGCCAACCAACGAGATCCAATATCAAAAATTGATTCACAAAAGTCATTCTTTTTAGTCCATTTGAATCTTCCTCAATGCATGCATGGGTGTCCTAGGAACCGCAAGCCCGTGCATCACCTGGTCAAAACCCTCTAGGATCCTACTTAGGTATCCTAGCACTTCACTAAGGGACTACCTCGTCAGGCCTCGCCCATCATACTGGAAGCGCACCATTTTAACCGTACCAAGGTTAGTCAAGACCTCAATAGGCTTTATCGCGAGGGACATCCCTCGATGACTCTCTGCCAGCTGTTGCAACGAGCCTCCTCTTAGTAAAACACATGCCAAATGCTTCCTCCAGCATTCTAGCATAAAAAGGTCCTTTAATGAAAACAGAGGTTCTATGCAAGTAAAATTCCCAGTTTGAGATTGGTTCCAACTAGATTCTTGGTGATTTCAGTCAAGGGAAAACTAGTTAACTCAACGGTAGTCTATTCTTTGTAATAATAACTGGAATCGGTCTCATGAGGTTTTTGCTTGATTCAGATCAAGAGATGGACAAGTAGATTTACTGACCGTCCCTCTCGTGGTCTAACCAAAATCATTAGGTTTAGTTCCAACAAGGATTTTCTTCAGATAAACATCTACTGAATTTCTAATCGTAAGGAAATTCTAACTTTGTGAATTTCATTCCTTCTTTTTCATAGTAGATTAAGAAATGGCTTTATTAGAAAATATTGGATTTTAATTAAAATACTCTTCTTCAATTTAATCTAATTTTGGGTAAATACCAATTTAGTGATTTAACACTAGTTCTATAATTGGACACTAAAGTGTCCTGAGGACACTTTAGTGTCCTGTTTCTCACCAAAACTTTGGATTTTTTTTGGGGAACCTAGAAACAACATTTCTACACATTGTTTCAACCATAGGTTGGTTAAAAGTCAAAAAATAAAGGGGATTTTTCATGATGTCAAAACACAAGCTATATTAGAAATTTGACAAAAAACTCTAACTTGAAATTCTCATTGAAATTTGAAGCTGTTTTGTCAAAAATCCCATAAAATGCCTATAACTTCTTGAATAAATCATGTTTTTCATGTTTGTAAAAGTCAATTGGTAGAACTTGGGGTTTCAAAACAACACAATCTCCTTTAGGTCCTAGTTCCTAAGCTACTTGTGAACTATAGCAAAAATCTCATAATTACCAAGATGCTGAAAAAGAGGAAAATTTTGGCCTTCCAAAGGTACTTTCATAAAACTAGGGTTATGTTAGTGCAAATTGGCAATCGAAAATGATTATATAGTTCAAAACCAGGTTAATACATATTTTTTGGGGTCCCAAGCTCAAGTAAATCTTGCTACTTGAGCGCTATCTTAGCTTTTCAATCGTGCTACATTTTTCAAAATTTCTAAATTCTCTCTCAACAACCATGAAACAAAGGTTTTAGGTGCCCAAATTATGTTTGTACAATGTACCTTAGCGGAATTATTCTATACAGACAAAATGTTGCAAGTTTACTATAAGGAATGTAATGCGTATGACTCAAGAATCTAAATCCAGAATTTTTGTTGTGTGCAGTTTTGACATTTTGAAACAATTAATATTTGTAGCTTACTAAGGGGCTTTTACATATAACTTTAAGATCTGAATGGATAGAGTAAGCATTGTATCACCTTAAAAAACTTGCAAACACATTAAAACCATGGATACAAATGGATGCTAAAAAGTGGTGTATCAAACACACACAACTTCCTACTATTTTAGACACTCTCAATTGAATTTTATTTCATGTGAAACTTGGCAAAATATTTGACACAAATATGAAATAATTACTTGGAATTTTTCATGCGGCTTAGTGATTTTTTTCTCTAAGCTTATAAGGCGGTTTTCTCAAACTTGAGTTGCAGTCTCATGCAATTCCTATTTATGGGTATAATTCCTTATCGTGCCAGCATCCAAATTGCATTAAGGTTACATTTTTTAAAGACACACAAGGTCACATATTCAAACTCCTCAAGAGTGATTTTGAATATGTCTTTCCTAGCGCAAGTAGCATTTTATTTGCATCATCCGAAAAAGGACACTTAAGTATCCTTTTTTGGTACCAAACTAGTGTTAACCACATAAAATATCTAAAGATATTCTTTCTTTCAATCTTAATTTATCAACCCTGATTCTCTAGGAGGAATTTTGGTGAAAATTCCTCTTTTGTCACCAAAATTTACTTCAATTCTTTCTCTATTTAAATACCATAAAAATTCTTCTTTTAACTAAATACCAATATGCATTTTTTTGAATGAGCTTAAAAATCCTCTTTTCCTCATTTAATGATTGGATTTCAATTATCATGGAAATTTTTCTTTTATCATAAAATAAATTTATCTAAAATTCCTCTTCTAATTGAATAAAAATATGCATTTTTCCAAATATACAAAGAATTTCACTTTTACCATTTAAATGATTGAATTCCAAATATGATGGGAATTCCTCTTTTATCATTTTAGTTTTTCTCATGCATAAAAAAAATTTAACTAAAATTTCTCTTAAAATCAAATAAAAATATCCATTAATTTAAATATGACAAGAATTTCACTTTTTCCATTTAAATGATTGAATTCCAAATATGATGGGAATTCTCCTTTTATCATTTAAATTTATTCATGCATAAAATAATTTACCTAAAATTTCTCTTTAATTTTAAATAAAAATATTCATTATTTTAATATACCAATTTTTTTCTCTTCCTCCATTGAAATACTTGGATCTCTATCATCATGGGAGTTCCTCTTTTTGCATAAAAATGAAATTACTAAAAATTTCTCTTTTTCTCTAATTGATTATTTATGCATAAACATGAAAAATTAATTTTCCATGGATGTGATGAAAATTATTCTTTTAGCATAGGATGACTAATTAGGACAGAGTTTGATCTTTGAATTTGAGAGTTTATCAATGAGAAGCATCATTTGAATAAGAATTGATCGTACGAATGACCATTCTTTTGGGGAGATAGAGATATACATTAAAATATCCTAAATTAAGCATAGAGATAAAAATTTTATGATTAATCATTAGAATTCTTTAAAAAACTTCATTTGCATTGAAAAACAATCCATTTGAATACTTCTCAAGCTGGAGAGGGGTTGAGAAGTGAAAACATTTAGCATATTAGAGAAAAAACCATAAAATTGCATCTTACCTCTTATTTTGCTTGCTTCTCTTTCTTAGAAGAAGCCCCCAACCAATCAATTGGTTAGTGTGTTGAGAGGAAAGCTCCAAGGAAGGTTGAAGAGAGAGAGAAACTCCAATCTCTCCAAAATGTAGAGGATTTTGAAAGGATAATAGAAAATATACTTATTTTAATGTAATACTGGCATGGTCTAGCTCACAGATGAGAATACAAAAGAATGAGGGTCTATTTATAGGTGAGGAAGGCCACTCGCTAAGTCCAACTAAGCTCTAGAATTTTTGAGCTTCAGTTTGGCTGAATTTGCACCAGTTTAGCTCCCATTTTGATCTAGTTTCATTTAGGAGAGAGGAGAGATAAAAATATCTTGGACAAGATTTGCACCAGTTTAGCTCCCATTTTGATCTAGTTTGATTCAGGAGAGAGGAGAGATAAAAATATCTTAATATTTTTGAATAAAAAACTCATCCACATGTGTGAAATAGGCACCTCCTTAAAGTCTCCCCCCTTCCTTACCAAGGTGTCAAAAATATATCATTATACCAAAATATCTCATTTTTTTAGTAATATCTCATAGTTTTTAACTAATAAACCTTGTACTCAGTCAACTCTTCATCTTATGTGTGCATTTACTCATTTTGGGTATTTTCTTTTATTCATTGAATTTATCTCATCTCAACACTTTGATTAATCTTATTAGCTCATAGGAACCTTAATTGGACCATAATCCAAAAATTTCAGAAAATGTTGACCCTTAGGCTAAGGTCTTTTAATTGATTCCTAATGCACCTTGGAAATTTTTTTATTTATTTTTGTTTCAGGGAAAAATATTTTTGATATTAGGAGAATTTGTTTATCCAAAAATATCTCAATATTGAATTATCTCTCTCTAGAATATTTTATCTCTCTAGGCAAAAACAAGGAAAAATAATATTTTCTTGTATTCAGAAATAGAGAATGATTATAGGGAATTGAAGTAAAAGCTTACTCATTTTTTAGGCTAAGGAGGAATATTACATCCTCTCCCACTTGAAAAATGCATCTCGCAAAGTGGGGGTAATCTTTCACCAACTCTTCTTCTTTCTCCTAGGTGGTGTTTTCTAGAGGGAAGAACTTCCACTTTATTAAAAATTCTATGAGGACTTTTCTCCTGAGAATCTTCTCCCGAACGTCAAGGATTTTCTCAGGTTGGAGTACCATCTGGCCTTGAGTTGGAGAGATCAATTGTTCATCATCAAGCATGTGACTCAGGCTAGGTACATATTTCTTAAGCAAACTGACATGGAATATATTATTTACCTTGAGATGGGGAGGCAGAAGAAGTTTATAGGCTAGATCGCCCACTTTCTTTATAACAGCATATGGCCCACAATATCTGGGAGAGAGCTTCTTGTACTTCCCTAAGGATAAGAAACTTCTATTTGGTCATACTGGAATGAAGACCATATCTAATTCTTCAAACTCTCTCTCTGATCTCTTTTTATCTGCATACTGCTTTTGCCTATCTTGGTCTGCCTTTGTATCTTTACATGGATTGATTGCATTTACTGGTCCATGTCATCAAGAATTTGTCTGGATATCTCGACTCTGATCAATGGGTCAAACCAAGTCAACGGTGTAAGGCAATCATGTCCATACAAAGCTTTGAAAGGACTCATCCCAATGCTTTGATGATAAGAAGCACTGTAAGTAAATTCGACCAGATGCAAATGGCTTAACCACTTCTTGGGTTCCCTGTCATAGCATGATCGAAGGATATCTTAGGATGATCATCAAAGCCATCGAACCCATTCCCATTTGATTTGCCCATTGCGTGCTTGCTTCTACTCATATACATTCATCTAAACGCCTCAAGAGCACACCTGTACACAACGCTTTACAGTAACAAAATGACGACGAGCCCGCACGCCTGGAAAATTCCGACGCACGATGTTCAATGGCTCCTCTCCACGAGGGATCAAACCATGGTGAAAGGAATATGCGAGTAATAATCTGAAAATAATATTAATGAAGTTTGTACAAGGTACTGCTACTATAGATATGTTATATATATAAGATATCATAGTCATATTCATATATATTATGTAGCTACGTTGACATTTCAATTACTCTCTCTTTTTAGTATTAAAACTCTAATGGGTTGTATATGATAAAGACTAGATGTATACGGACAATGACAAACTGGCAAGGACGTTGGAGGCACCATCTCAAAACGAAACGATCATTGTGCTCACATTAATACCACTATATATTTCTCATGTTTGTCATAGTTTATTTGCAAGGATTTATTCACAATAATAAATGAGTATCCCCAAGGCTGTAGCTTAGTGGAGAAGACCTTGGACTTTCTACTAGAGGTCTTGGGTTTAAATCGCATCTCATACTAGGGTGTGTTCGCATGTAGCTGGGCACGTAGGCAATCATCCGCACTCCTTAGACCGTTACCGCTCGATCATCATGGTGCTTTCTTCCACCTTCCTCTTCTCAGCGATCCTGTGGGCGGCAACAACAATGTGCAATGCTTGCCCTTCAAACTCATGCTTTGGATCATGGACGATGGTTGCCATGGACATCAAAGATCGTGATTCGACTTACGACGCCCAGTTCTACCAAAGCTATGTAGGGTGTTCACTCCAATCCACCGAGCGACTAACTTGTGGGGTTTGTCTTGCGGCTTGTCTACTGCCTATAAAGTGGCCAATATTTAGAAAGGGTGGTACCTCTTTCTCGAGGAGATCACTACATGTAAACTCTCTATATCACGTGCATTCCAAGGCCTAATTAAAAAACCCCTTATCTATAAAAATTTCATGAATAAAACACACCCTTTCCCTATTCAATCTGTAAATATCCCCTTTAAATGGTACCCTACTGTATGTACAAAAATGTATAAAAAAGGGATTTTAAAAATTCCTTCTATTGAAGCCATGTGCTACACTTACATATTTATGAATGACTTCCCTCCCCTCAAGACCCCCTTGTGGTACTCGGGTGCGAGTGTGG
Organism: Cibotium barometz; assembly: GCF_041138505.1. Classification (NCBI taxonomy): domain Eukaryota; kingdom Viridiplantae; phylum Streptophyta; class Polypodiopsida; order Cyatheales; family Cibotiaceae; genus Cibotium; species Cibotium barometz. Next base: position 33,264,524 of record NC_141098.1, read on the forward strand.
TTAGTATGGTGTGTGTGTAGCTGGGTGAAATTCCTGTGTGCGACTAGGAATAGAAGAAGACCTCATGAAATAATAATAATAATCATAATAAATGAGTACGAAAATCATTCATCTCAACATTTGAAAAATAACTATATGATCCTTTTCACATGAGAAAATCATTTATCTATAGGCACTGATGTGTGTGAACACACTTAGGACCGCCGGGGCATTTTTTCCCTCTTTAGGAGGTTTTTTTCCCCAACGTGTATATACGCCCATCATTCTAGGGCTAACTTATCTTTGTACATTGAAATAATCTAATACACTTTGTGTTGTGTGCATTCTTGCTTCTTCTTCTTCAAGCTTTGTGTGCTTTCCTGCAACCCTAATTCCAACAATTGGTATCAGAGCAGGCATCGGCTCCCAGGGCTACGCCGCCAACACCCTCCGACTCACGTTCTCCGATTGAGGTGAGTTTTCACGAGCTCTTGTTGTTGCAGGTCCCTATACTCTGCAAATAAGCCCATAGGGCTTGGCGTTTTCAGAATTTGCATCTAAGGTCGTTTCGGGCTCCGTTTTTGCATTTCAAGTTCTGCACAAGTGTTTTCATCATTTTCTCCAGAAATTTTGACAGTGCAGTTTTCTGCAAAATAGGCATACGTGTTCTATTGTGGACCGTGCTACATAGCACAAGTTGTCTTCTGTTCAGTCTTTGCTTCATTATTACAGGTAGCTTTTGCATCAGTTTCAGTCAGTGGCCATGGCTGATAACAGCAATGATGTAATTCGCATGTTGTCTGCTGAAGATAAACTGGATGGAGACAGAAACTACCCACTTTGGGCATACATGATGCAACATGTTTTGGTTACAAAAGGAGTGTGGAACATTGTGCAGGGTACGGATGTACGTCCAGGTTCTGTGGATGTAGGATCTGTTGAGGATGTTGCAGGTTCTAGCAGCTCTACTGTTGCTGCTGTTTTACCCACTGCTCAACAAGCTCGTTGTTGGGATGGTAAAGATGCGCAGGCTCATGCCTTGATTGCACTTTCTGTCAAACGTAACATCACCCCACATATTCGTTCAGCTAAAACAGCAAAACAGGCTTGGGATATTCTAGCTGGTTTGTATGCAGGTCATAATGAGGCAAAAATCTCTTACTTGCGTAAAGAGCTAGAATTGAAGATTATGCAGGAAGATGATGACATGAATGTTTTTCTTGCTAAGATTAAAGATCTCAAAGAACAAATGATTTCTGCAAGTGAGATTATTCCTGATCATTCTCTCGTGCAGACTGTTCTTGATGCTTTACCTGAGACATATCAGACTTTTGCTTCCACGTGGAGACTTCTTGCTGAGGACAGACCTAATGCTGTCAAGTATGATACTTTAGTCAACAAGCTCTTGCAAGAAGCGCAGTCCAGGCAAAACAGGGTCAGGCAGTGTGTAGTTGATCAAGCATTTATTGCTACCCAGCAGCAGAGAAGAAGTGGTAAGGCAGCCCCTTTCACTGTTTCTTCTTCTATTAGTAGGTCTGCAACTTCTTCTCCTTCCACAGGTAGCAACAATAAGTCTGAGAAGGCTCTTGATAAAGGCAAGAAAAAGACCAGGTGCAACTATTGTAAGGCAAATGATCATGTCATTAAGAATTGCCCTAAGCTAAAGGCTAAAGAGGCAAAGAAGAAAGAGTCAAATGCAGCCACAATAGCAGATGCTTCTACAAATGTAGATTCTGCAAATGTTGTGCAGGATACAGAATGGGCATTTAGCGTGTATTGCTAGTATGACCCATCTGTACATGATGCATGTTTGGCAGTTTTTGTTGACTCTCAAGTATGGTATTTTGACAGTGGTGCTACAAAGCACATTACCTCGCATCGTGATATGTTCACTTCTCTTGAGGCTGTCCCTAATGGGAATACTGTCACATGTGCCAATAATGCTTCTTACCCAGTGAAGGGCATTGGTAAAATTATGCTTACTGCTGCAAATGGCAGCGCTTTCACACTTTCAGATGCTTTGTATGTGCCAGGGATAAAGAAGAATCTATTGTCTGTCTCTGCACTTGCTAGACTTGGACTTGTAGTCAAATTTGTGGATGACAGATGTATTGTTCATGATTTGACTTCTGGTGATACGATTATTGTATCTGGCACCTTGTTTCGTGGGCTGTATAGGCTCAATTCTTATGACAAGTGTGTGGAAGATTCAGCAAATGCAGTTTCTAATGAAAAGGCAGTTTCAGATGTAAAACTATGGCATGCTCGTTTTGGTCATCTGAACTTTGCTAGTTTGCTGCGTTTGCAGAAATTTGATATGGTTGCTTCATTGCGCCCTCTTGAGGCACCATTGAAACATGTTTGTGAAGGCTGTATTTTGTGAAAAATGCAGCGTTCTGCATTTCCAAAGGATGGTTCTATGCGGGCCACTCGCAAATTGCAGCTTGTACATAGTGATGTATGTGGGCCTATGCAAACTCCGTCATTTGGTAAACACTTGTACTTCGTGACTTTCATTGATGATTACTCAAGGCATGCATGGGTATATCCACTGAAGGCAAAGTCCAAAGTGTTTTTGTGCTTCAAACAGTTTATGCTTATGGTTAAAAATGTATCTAATTGTACTGTGGGCACCCTCCGTTCTGATCGAGGGGGAGAGTACATGTCTAAAGAGTTTGATGCATTTCTAGCTAGTCGTGGGATAAAACTCCAATGTATAGTGCCGTATACCCCTCAGCAAAATGGTGTTGCTGAGAGGAAGAACAGGTCACTTATGGAGATGACACAATGTATGGTCAAGAGCCAAGCTTTGCCACATGCGTTTTGGCTTGAGGCTGTCATGTGTGCTGCATATGTACTCAACAGGTGTCCCACTAAGGCCTTGCAGTCTATTACTCCATACGAAGCTTGGCATGGCAGGAAGCCTTCTATTGGTTACTTGTGTGTCTTTGGTTGCTTGGCCTATGCTTTAGTGCCTGTGCAACAATGCAGAATATTGGATGATAAGGCTATCAAATGTATTTTTGTTGGTTATAGTGATGAGAGCAAGGGTTACAGATTGTATCATCCGCAATCAAAGCGTATCTTGATTAGTCGAGATGTTGTTTTTATGGAAGATGCTGTGCAACCTTTATTATCATGTACCAAAGAGACAGGTGTGAGCTCACGGGATGTATTTGATACGTTGTTGCCTCTATTTATAGGTGGAAATTCAAATGTAAGTCCTAATGAGGCAAATATTTAGCCTATGCAGATTTCAAACGACATCATAGATCAGCCTATTTCTGATGCAGATTTACAGGATGTAATTCATGAGGATAGGGCTGAAAATGAGCAAGCTAGAGGTATGCCTAAATGGCTGGTGCAAACCTTGCGTAATAGTAAGATTGATGCACCTATGACTAGTCGTATTCATTCAGGTTTTCAGCATGCCTCTTATACATCAGATTGTTATGCTTTGGCTGTGTCTAGTATGTGTGAAGAGGAAGAACCTCTTTCATTTGATGAGGCACAAAATTCAGAAAATTGGTTGGCTGCAATGCAAAGTGAATATGATGCTATAATGAAGAATGGTACATGGTCTTTGTGTGATTTGCCTATTGGTAAAAAGGCCATTGGATGTAAGTGGGTTTTTAAGTTGAAACAAAATCCAGATGGCAGTGTTGATCGCTATAAGGCTAGGCTTGTTGCAAAGGGTTATGCTCAAGAAAAGGGCATTGATTTTGATGAGACCTTTGCTCCCACTTGTCGTATGACTACCATTCGTAGCATTTGTGCATTGGCAACTCATAATGGTTGGAATGTACATCAGCTGGACATAAAGACTGCGTTCTTGAATGGAGATTTGCATGAGGAGGTGTATGTATCGCAGCCTCGTGGTTTTGTTCAAAGAGGGCAGGAAAACAAAGTGTGCAGGTTGAAAAAGGCTTTATATGGTTTAAAGCAAGCTCCACGAGCTTGGTATGAAAAGATACATGCATATTTGACTGTACATGGGTTTCAGAATAGTCCAACAGAAAGCACTTTGTATGTTAAACGTGTGGATGGTGTACATCTAATCATTGCTCTCTATGTCGATGACATGCTGCTGCTCACAGGACCAAATGAGAGTCATATTGCTGATTTTAAGGCTGATTTGAATGCCTCTTTTGAGATGTCAGATCTAGGACATTTGCATCATTATTTGGGAATACAGTTTAAGCAGTGTGATGGAGGTATTGCTTTGTGTCAAACAAAGTATATTGAGACATTGTTGCGGAGATTTGGCCTTGAAGACTGCAAGCCTATTGCTACTCCAATGGAGAATGGTTTGAAGTTGAGTCTTCATGATGCTGGAGATTACTTTGATGTCACACTCTATCAGACAGCTGTTGGTTGCCTCATCTATATATGCATTACGAGACCGGACATTCAGTTTGCAGTCTCACAGGTGAGCAGGTTTATGCATAGCCCAGGGTCTCAGCATTGGAAGGCAGTTAAACGTATCTTTCGCTACTTGAGTGGTACCATACATCTTGGGTTATTTTATCCCAAGGGGGGATCATTGCCGCCAGATTTGCATGCTTTTTCGGACTCAGATTGGGCTGGTTGCTATGACACAAGAGTGTCCACAAGTGGTTTTTTTTTCATGCTCGGTAGCTCATGCATATCTTGGTTGAGCAAGAAGCAACCTACTATGGCCACTTCGAGTTGTGAAGCTGAGTACAGGGCCACTTTCACAGCTACGGTTGAGTGTGTGTGGCTCAGACGGCTTATGGCTGACTTGGGTGTTGGATAGGAGTCTGTCACCTCTATCTTCACTGACAGTCAGAGCGCATTGGCAGTTGCGAGAAACCCAGTTTTTCATGCTCGCACAAAGCACATTGAGGTGCATTATCACTATGTCAGGGAGAGACTCTCAGCAGGAGAGATCAGCTTGGCCTATGTGCCAACACAGGACAACCTCGCCGATCTTTTCACAAAGGCGCTTCCTCGTGAGAAGTTCGAAGCTTTCCGCAAAGCTTTGGGCTTGCTCCCCTTTGTGGATTGATCTACTTCGGGCATGGCACTCCACTATACATGAGAGCCAGCTCTCGTTCACACCATCACTCCCAGGGGGGATTTGTTGCCATATATATAGGCAGTGATGTGTGTGAACACACTTAGGACTACCGGGGCATTTTTTCCCTCTTTAGGAGGTTTTTTTCCCCAGCTTGTATATGCGCCCATCATTCTAGGACTAACTTATCTTTGTACATTGACACAATCTAATACACTTTGTGTTGTGTGCATTCTTGCTTCTTCTTCTCCAAGCTTTGTGTGCTTTCCTGCAACCCTAATTCCAACACAAAAAAGTGGGATGGAAGAGATGTGCAAGCACATGCGTTGCTTGCTTTGTCAGTTAAGAGGAGTATCATTCCTCACATTTCGTCATGCAGGACTACTAAACATTCTTGGGATGCAGCTTTGTCAGTTAAGAGGAGTATCATTCCTCACATTTCGTCATGCAGGACTACTAAACATTCTTGGGATGCAGCTGTGTCATTGAAAGTACATGTTTCTTATATTCTTTACCAAAATCAATGACTTTAAGGAGAAGTTAGACATCGTCAACTGATGAAATATAGCCTAACAGTTCATTGGTACCTACTGTCTTAAATTCATACAAGAGGTCACCTACTTTTGCTACCAGTCAACAAAGAGGTCACCTACTTTTGCTACCAGTCAACAAAGAGGAAAATGTAAATCCTTTCCTCAAGGTAGCTACAATCTCAAATCATACTCATCAGGCAAGCTTGCAAACAAGGAAGGCGACAAGCTAAAGAAAAAGGAAAAATGAAACTATTGCAAGAAAATTGGTCCTCACTACATTAATGGATTTTAGGTAGATTTAGGAGTGTCTCAATACGTGGCATCCCATTTGATCGGGCCCATAGGCGGTAGCTGGCCCGCACCCCCATGGGTGTAGGCGCATGTGTATAGACATCGGACTGTATACATGTGCAAACATGGGTTTGTCACCGTTGTGCCATAGTGGGGTTGGTAAGACACGTGCTTGGGATGAGGGAGGTACTGGGCTTGAATCCCATCTTCCATATGTCTATACACGTGACGTCGATACATATGTTCGCATCATTTTGCATGGACCAATGTTTGGACATGGCACTAAGACTTAGAAAAATTTTTAAGTCCCAAAATCGGATGACCGGATACCGAGGTCAACAGGGTGCCACGTATTGAGGCACCTCGAAATCTACCTAAAGCTATCTTAATGCTCTTGTGCATTGTGCTCTCTTTTTGTATAATAGCATAAACTAATGATAATTAGATAATGATACTTACAAGAGAGAGAATAATGATAATTATAAGAGAGAAAGAGAGCATGCACACACACAGGCAAATGATAGATTGGTTATTGATTGATGAGAACGGTTACAACTCGCATTGCGTTTTATCTATAAATGGTTTTATTTACTCATTATGTTTTGACACGCTATTGCGCATTACATATTTCAACGTATTACCTAGAAGGCTTTCGTCTAATATATTAGAGCGAGACCTAGTATTATTATAGAAGGCGAACGTCGCTCTTATCTGAAAATTAAGAGCAAGTGTATCTTCTTAGACAGGTACCCAGATAAACTCATTGGCTCTAACCCAGTGGCATACCTCACCCTTACCAGGGGAGATGCCGAGGACGGCGAAAGACGGATGCTCCTGGCTCCAGTTGGTGGTGTCGAAATGGCAGACAGCGAAGGCACGGATGGTTTTGGACGGCAGGACGTTGCTCTGGTGGTGGGTGCCATTTAGCTGCGTCGGAAGCTGGAGCTCCGCTTCGTAGACCTTGGTGTAGTTGAGCTGATGGCACACACGGACCATGGACGGGAACATGACCTTGTGGCAGACCACAATGTTGGTATGAATGCCAGTGAGCGGCTCAACCCACAGTAAGACCGCCTTCACATCTTGGGGTGGTTGTCCCACGTACTTAGGGCTCGGTTGGGACTCGAGGACGTCGACAGTGGAGCCCAGCTGGGCCTGCACAAAAGAGATCATGTCTTCAATGGAGGCTGTGCAGGCCTTGATGAAGCCGTCCAGGGTGGGCAGGCTGCAGAGGCGGACGGTCTGGGACATGACGCGGCCCATTTGGGAAGAGTTTGAAATGCCGAAGAGCGACAGAAGGCGTGGGAGGGAGGGGACGGTGAGATCGAGTTGCTGGGAGAGAGATAGAGGAAGGTAAGGGTGCGAGAGGACGGGGTGGTTCAAGTCGGGCATGATCATGGAGGCCCCCTTGTAGAAGCCATGCAGGCGGAAGAAAAAGCCCGGATGCACGTCCTTGGCCGCTGCATAAGGGGGCACGCAGTTGTACACGATGTCGTAGTTGTTGTCGTCCGGCCGGACATAATCCAAGAGAGGCAGCCTCAGCTGGGGGGTACACATTAGTCCAGCCTGAGAGCAAAGATCGGACGAAAAATGCGAGCAGAATGGACAATCTTTCTTGTCAGTTGTTGCCAATGCAGTGCTGAGTTTCTGGGCCCAGGTGTTGCTCTCGCTGGAGGAGAGAGGAGACTCCTCCTGTAATAGCGAGGCCGGCAAAGGGACGAAAGGCAGCGCAGCCTCCCAGGCCACCTCCGCCGCACCGCCTTCGGCATATTGTTGAGTGATCAACAGCTGCAGCAGCAATAGGATGATCATCAAAGCCATCGAACCCATTCCCATTTGATTTGCCATTGCCTGCTTGCTTCTGCTCATATACATTCATCTCAACCCCTCAAGAGCATACCTGTACACAACGCTCCACAGTAACAAAACGACGACGAGCCCGCCCGCCTGGAAAATTCCGACGCACGACGTTCCATGGCTCCTCTCCACGAGGGATCAAACCATAGTGAAAGGAATAATCTGCAAATAATATTAATGAAGTTTGTACGAGGTACTGCTACTATAGATATGTTATATATATAAGATATCATAGTCATATTCATATATATCATGTAGCTACGTTAACATTTCAATTACTCTCTCTTTTTAGTATTAAAACTCTAATGCGTCGTATATGATAAAGACTAGATGTTTACGGACAATGACAAACTGGCAAGGACGTTGGAGGCACCGTCTCAAAAGGACAAGATCATTGTGTTCACATTAATACCACTATATATTTCTCATGTTTGCCATAGCTTATTTGCAAGGATTTATTCACAATAATAAATGAGTATCCCCAAGGCTGTAGCTTAGTGGAGAAGACCTTAGACTTTCTACTAGAGGTCTTGGGTTTAAATCCTTTTGGGGACATCTTATACTAGGGTGTGTTCGCATACAGGTGGACACGTAGACAATCATCCGCACTCCTTAGACCGTTACCGTTTGATCATCATCATGGTGCTTTCTTCCACCTTCCTCTTCGGCGATCCTGCGCGACAACAGCAATGTGCACTGCTTACCCTTTAAGCTCACGCTTTGGATCACGGACGATGGTTGCCATGGACATCAAAGATCGTGATTCGACTTATGATGCCCAATTCTACCAAAGCTATGCAAGGTGTTCACTCCAATCCGCCGAACGACTAACTTGTGGGGTTTGTCTCGCGGCTTGTCCACTGCCTATAAAGTGGCCAATATTTAGAAAGGGTGGTACCTCCTTCTCGAGGAGTTCACTACATGTAAACTCTCTATATCACGTGCATTCAAGGCCTAATTTAAAAACCCCTTATCTATAAAAATTTCATGAATAAAACACACCCTTTCCCTATTCAATCTGTAAATATCCCCTTTAAATGGTACCCTTCTGTATGTACAAAAATGTATAAAAAAGGGATTCTAAAAATTCCTTCTATTGAACCCATGTGCTACACTTACACAACAAGACAAAGCACCTACAGACGCGCACACAGACGCGTTTACTCAACTAAAAAAAAAACTTACGGGCGCGTCTATTTCCACGTCTATTAGCGCGTCTCCAGACCCGCGTCTAAAGGCGCGTTTAAAAGGTAGCAAACAGACGTGCCTTTATACGCGCTTATATATGCGGATATAGACGCGCAAATAGACGGTTGGGGAGAAATTTAAAAAACAGATAGACGTGCTTATATAGGCCCATATAGACGCTCATACAGACGCACAAATAGACGGTCGGGGAGAAATTTAAAAAACAGATAGACGTGCTTATATAGGCCCATATAGACGCTCATACAGACGCACAAATAGACGGTCGGGGAGAAATTTAAAAAACGGATAGACGCGTTTATACACGCAAACCAGACGAGTAGACGCATTTATAGACGCTCAAATAGATGCATCTTGAATAGACAAACGCGTATATAGATGCGCTACATATTATTTTTAAAATTTTGTGTGCTTTAACAGAATGCTGTATATGTTGTGTATGCTATGTAGTTACAGGAATCCCATTTCCACATTGTGTAATTCAATTCTTATAGCTAATCGCATTTTAATTAGCACTCTTGCTAGCACGTCTATAGCCGACATTAATTATAATTCCAAATAAAACATTAGAGCTCGGAAACGTTTAGTTACAAGGCATTAATTGATAGCTCAAAAAGTGCTTGTATGTACATATAGCACGAAGCTAAGCCACGTCCTGTGGCTTCAAGGACCAAAAATAAGAGGAGTGTATATACAAGAGGCATGAAGCCAAGCCAGTGGCTAAGTACAAAAAAGAGTAGCTAGTACTACTCCTCGCTCCCTTCTGTGCTCCCTTCTCCGCCTCCTTCTTCCTCATCTTCTTGTGCAGGCAATGTATGAAAAATCAAATCTTTATTTATAATATTGATATTATTTAATTACTTTCAAATACCTCGGCCAATAGCCCGGATATACTGCTCCTCAGTAATCAACTCGTCATTATAGAAGTGCCTCCATGTATCTCCTCTGCGATGGTGGCGGTGGTAGGCTGTCTCGATAGAAGTAGGGTACCTGCCCACGATATCAAGCTGCAAGATGACACAATTTGTGGAGGGGTTAGTACAAAGAAACGACCTCCTAATAAACTACATAAACAATATAATTTGAGATCGATACTTACAAACTGGGCCTCCCATGATTCAACACCCCCTGCTCCAAAATGCATGCTTCCATATCGCTCCATTTGGATCCTTCCTACCTCTACGTGCTTTAGACTGGGTTCCTTCTTTCGTTGACTTCATTGCTTTCTTCCACTCACGCTTGAGCGGTGTGGGGCGGGCCCCTTGGTGGTTGACCTCCCTGGAGCCTGGTAAGCTCCGCTAGTGCATGCCTCTTAAGCGAGAATCTTTTAATGCTAAGTATCGAAACAATCTTTTACTTGGCCCATTTATCTGTGAACTGAACATTGGGGGGGTTAGGATACCTAGAGCGAACAACAGCGAGGGTCTCATCAGCTAACCTCTTTGGTTGATCTTTGTAGTGAATAAAGCAATCTTTGTAATTGTTAGCAATTACAGAGCGCATGAAGGCCATGATGTCCTTCCTTCGTGCATCCATCAAGATGCCTCCTGTCTGAGTGATGTCATAGTAGATCGTACCATCACCCGGAGGCACGTCTTCATCATTTGAATCATTCTCGCCCCCACCACCACCCCCCCAAAGCACTGTGCCATGCATCCCCCACCGCTCTCCCTGCTACTACGCCTGCTACTGTGTCGTGTCGAGCTACTACGTTGGCCACCTATAGCTATTGGGGAGAACCAAGTCTCGACTACACGGGAGTACGCCGACGGCTTTGCGAGGCAGAAGGGCCTCCTGACGGCATGGGGGAAGGGTCTCGGCTATGTAGCCGGCTGGGCTGTGTTGACTCCACTGGGGTAATCTCAAAAGGTGTGGGGTTGGGGTGGTTTGGAGTCTGTAGTGCGAACTCCTGGGGGTGTTTAGAGTACCCGTCATGTAGCCGTATAACTCCGCAAGACTGGGAGGGTGCCCCAAAAGGTTATATAAGTCCCGAAAGATGGATTCTCGAGGATCAGGTGAGCTTGAAGCGCTTCCTGGCCACATGATGAACTGGAAAAAAGAAAAAAAGAAGATTACTGATTATGAACTAAGAAGAGAAAAAGAAGAGAAAAAGAGAGAAAAAGAGAGAAGGAAAGAGAGTAGAAAAGGCATGCACACCGGGAATAAAAGAGAGGAGAAAGAAGAGGAAAAGAGAGGATAAAAGAGAGAAAAAGAGAGGAGAATAGAGGAAAATAGAGGGGGATAAAAGAGAGAAAAAGAGAGGAGAATAGAGGAAAAGAGAGGAAAATATAGAGTGCAATCTATTTTTCAACAATCATGCTTTCCCTTACCATCATTAATGCAATCCCCTTCTTCAATCATGCAATCCCTTTCCATCATTCACGCAATCCCTTTCTTCAATCATGCAATCCCTTTCCATCATTCATGCAATCCCTTTCCATCATTCATGCAATCCCTTTCTTCATTCATGCAATCACTTATTTCCATAAAAGGAGAGGAAAAGAGGGGAGAAAAAGAGAGAGAAAGTGGGGATAAAAGAGAGGAGAAAGGAGAGGAAAAGAGACGAGAAATGAGAGCAAAAGAGAGTAGAAAAACAGAGGAGAAAGGAGAGGAAAAGAAGGAAAAGAGAGGAGAAAAAAAGAGAAAAAGAGAGGAGGGGAGAGGTGAAAAAAAGAGAAAAAAAACACAGCGTCTATCTGTTAGACGCGCTTTTAGACGCTTTCTCAGATGCGTCTATAGATGCGATCTGACAGACATTATATTCAAAAAGACGAAAAGGACATGCATTGCGCCCGACGTGTCGACACAAAAACACAGTTGTTGTACAAAAACAATCGTTTCAAAGAGAACAAAGGATGAATCAAACGAGAGAAACTTTCAAAGAAGATCAACCATAAAGAGACTTACCTTGGATAGAGGTGTGGAAGCTTCTTGTCCTTCTTCAAAGCTGTTTCTCTTTCTTCTCTTCCTTGTTCACCCTCTTCTCTTGTGTGCTTGGAGATGATTGTGTAAGCATGGAGATAATTGTGGGTGCTTGAAGATAAATGAGGCTGTGAATATGTTAATAGCAAAGCAAGCCCGTTAAAAGTATGTGAAGAAAAGCAAGCACGCTAAAAGTAGGTTTCAAAATAAAAAAGCGCATCTACAAAAGCATCTAATATCACATCTAATATCGCATCTACTATCACGTCTACTATCGCGTCTAAAACCGCGTGTAAATGCGCGTATAAATGTATACTGCACAGAACAGACACGCTTTTAGACGCGCAAATAGACACGCCACAGAGTCTTTAGATTAAATATTTGATACAAGAGCAATTTTTTTGGGTTGTTTATTTGTAGGATGTCTTCATCTTCAACAAGTAGCTCCAGTGAGGATGAATCCCTCCATATCCTCCATCGAGAAATGTGGTTGGAGCAAAAAATCAAATGTATGTGTGATCGATGTCGAGGAAACATGTATCGTGCATGCAGGATTACACTCAATCACATCTCAAAGTATGGAGAATGGGATGTGACCATAAACATGGTAAGTGTTAAAGAGTTAAGGTTGATTGAGATACCTATGGGTGTTCATATGGTTGAGTTATGATCCTGTTTTAATTTGATACAGGATGCAGTGCCACACCCGCATATGTTGCCCTATGCTCGTCTCGTGAGAGGAGGCAAAGCGTCGGCGATATGAGGTGGGATCTTCAGGAGGGATCATTATGGATGCATGTAGTGATGGTGATAGTAGCCCTCCGCCATTACCTCATGAAGCCATGGAGGAGGAGGTGTTTGATGATATGGTGCGGGATTTATATGTCCATCAATCCGAAGGGAGGGATGATAGCATGGAGCAGGACGATCTTTTTACCGCAGCATTAACTCCACTGTTTGAAGGATGCACATTCTCTGTTCTACGTGCCTCCCTTGAGTTACTAAACTTGCAAACCATCTATGGATGGAGCAATACAAGTTTGAATGCATTACTCAAGTAAGCTTTAAAGTCTATTTTGCAAACATGGTGAATTATGCTAGTGGGTCAATTACTCGAATGCTTTTCCTCATTTATGGTCTTCGCGTGCAGGCTATTGTGTAAAATGCTTCCAAGGGAGAATAAATTACCGACCTCAAGAGATATGGCAAGGCAACATGTGACCTCTCTTGGAGGATTAGATTACAAGCGCATCCATGCATGCGTCAACACGATTGCGTTTTGTTTCGTGGACTACATAAGGATGCAAGAGAGTGTCCTACTTGTGGAGAGGCAAGATATAGAGTAGATCTCAAAACTTTGGACGTGCCTCGTAAGGTTTTGCGATATTTTCCCATAATCCCTCGCATCCAACATATGTTCAAGTGCAAATCCATTGCAGAGCTCATGTCATTGCATTCCTCCCATCGATCAACCAATGGCAAGTGGAGAACTCCCGCAGACACTCTTGCGTGGAAGCATATTGAAGACATATGGCCAAGCTTCAAGGAAGAACCTAGGAGCTTGAGACTTGGATTGGGTATGGAGGGTAGCACCTCTTATAGTGTATGGCCAGTGATATTGGTGAATTAATTAAGAAAGGACATGTTATGTTATCCCTTCTAATTCCAAGGAAAGGACATGTTATGTTATCCCTTCTAATTCCAGGGAAACATAAAGTCAAAAATCCTGATGTTTATTTGGAGCCTTTGATTGACGAGCTAGAGATACTTTGGAGAGGTATCGAGGTGCATGATGTGAGCAGACGAGACTTCAACTGCAAAGCAATCTTGATGTGGACGACGCATGACTTCCCAGGCTATGGCGAGTGTTCAGGTAAGCATTGCACTTCTAATCATGAGTAGGCAAAGGATGTGGCACCCTAAACCCACCTTCAACTCTTAATTTTGTCTATTGTTCAGGTCTCACTACATCGGGTTACCATGCATGTCCTGTTTATGGTCCTTTGATTGTTGCCTCACGGGCGGACGCATTGAATAAGGTCATCTATGAGAATCACCATCGATTTCTTCCACCTGATCATCCTAGATATGTTGCCCCTTGGAATGAAGTCCTCCCACAATCACTCACAGCAGGAGATTGGATGAGAATTTGGGACGGTTCCATGACTCCTCCACCACTTGGCATGAGTCGACGGTAAGGGTTTGTAACTATTGTGTGTTATATTGGCTGGAAATAAAGATTGCCCGCTAATACCAGCTTTTGTTTAGATACTCCATCTTTTATCGTTTACCATATTGGTCCCACCTCAAGATCAATCACCTGCTTGATCCCATGCATATCTTCAAGAATGTGGCATCTACCATTTGGGAACATTTGAATGGGACACGAGATTCCGTAGGCATAAGGGAGGATCTACGTACCATAGGGAGGACGCGTGAAGCTTGGCCACAAGAGAGACCAAATGGGCATGTTTTTTACCTCATGCACCGTGGAGATTATCAAAGCTAGAGATGGTCGCGGACGGTGAAGCGTGCTATTACTACAATTCGTACTCCCATTGGATGCATGAGGTGTTTGAAGGGGGCCTTTACAAAGAGCAAGAAAAGAGGTGTAGAGCAATTATATGGCTTGAAATCTCATGATTGGCACAAGATGCTCCAAGTAAGTATTTTATGTGAATAATATCTTTTTCCTTTCAAACTTGTGAGTGAATTAGAAGCAACTAATCAACCATTCCTCGTGTGTTTAGTTCATACTGCCTACTAGCATTTCTCGTAGTGCATCGAAGGACGTGAAAGATTGTATTTACAAGATGGGCGAGCTTGTGATGTACTTTACATGATACAAAATGTGATGCATATCAATGCTCCATGCAAGGTGTTCATATTGCTAATATGGTGTACTTTTTCATTTCTAGGTGTGTGAGCTCAAAGGAAATAGATCCCACCACGCTTGAGAATGCTCTAGTTATGTCAGTGGAGGTGGTTTGTTTAGTGGAGGAGACATTTCCACGTTCTATTCTCACAAGCCAACTACATCTCATAGTGCATTTGGTGGATGAGATTGCTATATGTGGTACTATACATGCACGATGGTTATTCTTTCTCGAGCACTTCATGAAGACCTTGAAGGGTTTCGTGAGACAAAATGCAAGACCCGAAGGTAGCATGGCCGAGGGTTGGTTGATACAAGAGTCACTTGTATATATTTCTGAGTTTCTTGTTGTTGATGTGGATAGCTCTCTCCCACGACTATGGAGAGATGATGAAGACATAAGGATGACCTCTATTTTGCCTCAAGGGAAAGGACGCAACAAAGTAGTAGACACGGAGTTGCTCAATAATATCAACCTCTATTGCGTGCTTAATAGTGATGTGATGAAAAGATGGGTGACAAGATATAAGGATGCGAAGGCAAGAAGACAAGAAGAAAGGGCCCTCTTTCGTACACACTCGTGTGCCATACCCTCAGTATCTAAGAGCACTTCCAAAGGATATTCATGTGGATTAGCTACTTGACGAAATGGAGAAAGCAGAGAAAGACGAGGGAATGCATATCACAATGGAAGAATGGGAGTATGCTAGGGGATGCATGAGCAAGGTCGGTATATAGAATTTTATGCATAAGTTAGGAGCTTTCAATAATTTAGATTGCTTATTTAATTGATTTTGTCTTGGTGTAATGCACTATGTTCAATGCTATATGGTGTCAGGGCAAGCATTTTCGAACACAACGGATTGATGATAAGAGAAACACACAAGATTGCGGCGTCATTGCTAGCTTTGAGGGAGCCAATGGAGCCATGGATGATTATTGTGGCATAATCCATGATATTATTAAGCTTGACTTTCGACGCTTCTTTGTGTATGTTTTGGATGTAAAGTGGTTTAAGGACGTGGTGGAAAGAGGCCCTAATGCAACAATCAAATGCCATGCAAGTGGCTTTGTAACTATTGACTCCACAAAGTTTTGGCAAAGTAAGAAGGACACACTAGTACTACCGCAACAATGTGAACGATACTGTAGCCCATCATTGATATTGGCTAAACTATTTTACATATTGTCTCATTCTCCTCACCTCAATTATTTTTTGTATATGTGGGTTTGTGCTTTGGTAATCATGGGCAATTCTTGGAAAGCAGTGATGTACATTTACCAGCCTACACCAAAATCTTACTTTTTGTACTCTCTGTTTTGTGTCTAAATACGCATCTAATTCTCAGTGTAGACGCACTAATAGACGCCCTAATACACGCGTAAATAGATGCCCTAATACATGTGTAAATAGACGCGCTGTTAGACGCAGTATTAGATTATCACTGTAGACGCCCTAATAGACGCGTCAATACACGCGTAAATACATGCGCTTTTAGACGTGCCCGTAATTTCTCTATTCAAGCAACGCCTATAGATGCACCCGCTATTTTGCGCGTCTATCAAGCGCGTCTATAGTTGCTTTGTGTTGTTGTGTTACATATTTATGAATGACTCCCCTCCCCCTCTCGAGACCCCCTTGTGGTACTCAGGTGTGAGTGTGGTTAGGATGGTGTGTGTGTAGTTGGGTGAAATTTCTGTGTGCGACTAGGAATAAAAATAATAATAAATGAGTACGAAAATAATTCATCTCAACATTTGAAAAATAACTATATGATCCTTTTCACATGAGAAAATCATTTATCTAGACATTTGGAGAATAAATATATGATCCATGTCACTTGTTCTTAGATCATGTATTACTAATTGCTTAAAGCTTGCCATTAATGATTTTTCTTTCGAAATCACATTTTTCCATGTATCAATGTGAATCCTTGCCTAATTTCCCACTCCATAGTCTTCCATTATTACCTTTTAGATATGACGAAGCTAACAAAAGTAAGATGGTTTGATGAAGATAGATACTATAACATGTATAAGTGAAGCCATGAGAACATTGAGACACCTATAGTAGAGCATGGAAAAATATAAAATTAATAACTTCTCATCTATTCGAAGCATAGTCAAGACTTTTTTGTGGAAACTCATCACTTCAAAGGAAATAATCAAGTTAATATTAGGGAGTTTGGGAAATCTCAATTCCCATTTTGCAAGATCACAAAATGGGGGGCACAGTAAACCCTTTTAAGATTTTGTTAAAACCCCCTCATGTGACATATCATTGGAAAGCTCTTAAAGAGTAGATTCTAAATCCACATTCTCCAACAACTTTGGAATTGATATGCTCAAGGTATACCAAAAATTTGATTGAAAAGTAAATTCCCAAAGTAAGAGGAATTTCCTAAACTCCCTAATATGGTCTTAATCCATGCTAGTTTAAATGGGCCGCGAGAGAATCTCATAGACATCTGGCCTTATAAGTACTTTCTTTTTATACAATTTAGAAGTAATAGCTTGAACTTGTAGATAGTTGGCACTCATAGCCTTGGAATTTTGGTATAATTTAGAAGCACTTCCCTTGATAATTGGGAAGAGATGAATATACACATGATCTTTTTGGTGACATGTTATAGTACGTGAGTCTTTACTCAATGAGTATGTACCATCACTAGAGGCATTAGTTGCTACATTATCTCAAATTCAATGTGCTAAGAGTCGCCAATATTGATAGACTTTAGTGTAATAAATAACATTTCACAATATGCAAGAGTTGCTGAAAGCTAGACACGTCCATGGACATGTGTGCTAAGAAACCTGTCTCGCACACATAGTATGTAACACTTTAAGCATACTCCCATCATGAGGTTGAGGGTGCTTAATGTATGTGCACTAGCCATTAGCAAGCATGTGTGCTAAGAAACTTGTCTAGCATATCGTAACACTTTAAGCGTACTATTCAATAATGCTTCCTAGTTTTTGAATTAAAAGACATTCTATTCCATTCAATAAGTGTCCCATTAATCCGTGTATGGTGTTTGTGTTTTTGAAGAGATCATGTATGTTTTGTGAATGTTGAATTTTTTAGGATTTATTGGTGCTTGACATTTAATAGTTTTGTATTCCTTTTATAAGCACCAACAAGTTAAGCTTGAGGTAACTATGTTTAGTTCCACTAAGTATAGAGTAAGTATACCCCTTTACGTGTGTGTAAAATAAAACTTTAGAGAGAGGAAGCTATAAATATATATATATGTATGTATGTATGTATGTATGTATGCATACATGTATGTAGATAGCTTTTCCTCTTATCCCTCTTCTTTCCCATGTCTCTCACAGTCCTTGTGCTCACAAAGGCATTGATGTTGACATTAAGATTTCCATAGGTCTATCCCTCATAATTTGCTCATTACCCATTTGCATAGCTTTATTGGGGTGAGACCAATGGAGGCAAGGTAGAGGACCCTAGCGTCTACACACTAATGTTGGATAGTTTAGTGTGCTAATTGGCAAAGACCCTTACATTCCTTTCCTTCTTTCCCACATGATAAGGCTCAATTTGTCCCCTATTTTGTGAATAGGATTGGCTAGAGACACTAGAAAATAAAATAAATGGAAGCCCATCATTAATTAAAAATGATAAGGAGTACGGAGATTTATGTGAAGTAACACTACAGCATAATGAGGGTCTAGTAGTGAAAATAGCACTGCTTTTACAACTGGAGATGTCAGGCCTATTTGATTTTGCTAGACACGCTGCTATTTTTGCTGCAACAACAGGATCACTACTCAATCAGCAGAGCAGCACAAATAGCAGCGAAATTTTGTTGATGGAGCACCGATCGCATTGCATGGAAAAAAAAGCTGGGGCAGATTGGGGAGTCATCACAGGACTCCCAAGTCTACCCCAGCTCTTTTTTTTATATATAGACAGAAACTTGAAAAAGAAATTAAAATTGGGAAGAATGCAAGCGAACAAAATGTATATTATATTGCTCAATTGTGGTAAGTCCTTTGGCCATGTACAAAAAAAATCAAGAAAGAGGAGACTAATCGAAATCTTCATCAGATTCCTCAGGCTCATCTTTGTCTTCACTTGCTTTACTCACTTTATGCTCATAGTCTGGATCTTCCTCTTCCTCCTCCTCTTCATCCTACATACATAAAAACAAGAGTAATGTAAGTATAAAACAATAAAAGACAATTACATATAGATAAGAAGGGCTTAGCAGTAGTTACTTACCTCATCAACTTGAGTCCCCAAAATGATCTCATTCAAGCGTACACCTTGCATACGCATCCTACGGACGGGGGACTATATATCCATAATCGTACTCTTCTTTTGTTAGGTCATGCCCAACAACCTTCATCTACAAAAAATAATGAAATTAAGATACAATTAGTTAAAGAAAACAATATAGTTTAAAACAAATTGAAAAAGGAGATTTTGAAGGAAAATAGTAAAATAAATACAAAGCTAGCAAAATGAAGGAGGATTTTCCTCCCGAGCCAAAGTGCAACACTCCTTGCTCCCATGGTCATGAAGCACTTGCCACCACTTGTTGTTGAAAAGAACTTGGATGCTTCCTCACAAAGCTCCGCGCGTGCCTCCACTTCTCTTGCAAGCAAAGGCTTGGCTAATCCAAGAGGTTCTTGGTCGCTCTCTTAATGTTTTCTCTCCTATTAGAGATCAGAAGGTTTATGCTCTTCTTCAGCGAGTCCTTTGAGAAGGCAATGCCTGCATGTGGAACAACAAACTCAATCTTGAGCACATCAATAACATAATATTTTGAAAGCTCATCCTATGCTTTCCACTTCTTAAAGGAGATGGTGAACTCCAAGTAAGCAAGTACATGCATTCAGTTGATGACTTGCTTCCCTCGTGCATCCACATCACAAAAGGCCCCATCGACATCTACATTACATGTTAGGGTTTGTGGATCAAATTGTGGGATGGCTCTCCTCTAGGGTGGCTCAAAATGAGCAGATAATGAATCCCCCCATTGGGGAGATTACTTGGGAGACCTAGTGCTACTTTTGCCAAAGCAAAAGCACCCTTGTCCCCCCGGTACTATGTCTACTAGACCCCCCAGACTCCCTACGACATCGTGGTGAAGATGGACGTGAGGGAGCACGGTTGGGTCTAGTCAATGTTGGCGGTGTAGGCTCATCAGAACCATAGCATGATGGACCTCCACCACTCGGACCTATGCCTATCCATGGAGTGGATTATCCCCATGGAGACGACTAGCCATATATACTAGATTTCCCGTATGTGTAGGCTCAACCAAACCATAGCGTGATGGGCCTGTACCACTTGGACCTATGCCTATCAATGGAGTGGTCTATCTACATGGAGACGACTAGACATATAGAGTAGATTGCCCATATGTGTAGCCATATTTGGTAGTGATGTGTGTGAACACACTAGGACTAGCTGGGGCACTTTTTCCCTCTTTAGGAGTTTTTTTCTCCCATGCTAGTATACACTCATGTTGGGGTATACTTATCTTCTTTGTACAGCACACATTCATTATTTATCTATCATCTCATTGTGTGCTCTCTTGCGCTTTTCCACTGTGTGTATATTCCTGCAACCTTATTTCCAACATTTGGTTTCAGAGCACACACATTAGGGAAAAAGGGAGCTCATTTTGGAGCCCTATAAGAAATTCACTATTTTTTGATTTATTTCTCTCCTAAAAGACCTCAAAAATAATAAAATATGAAAACGTGGCTCAGAACTATCAGTTCAGACTACCGAACTGTCAGTTCAGAAAGGAATAAGATAATCTTTTGTCTAACTAACACGATTTTGCATTGAATATCTCCTTAGTTTTTTTTTGTTTCCCGAAGATTCCGCATATCTTTTGACGATAGGTCTCTCATAAAGAATCCATCACTGAACTTAATGATTGCATGGATACCGCCACACTTCCATGATTCATGTTACAAAAAGACTATGAGATTGACAAGAAAACTTTGCAACCTCAGAAGAAGCACAAAAAATGGCCGATACTAGTGAGCCACAATCTCAGAAGAAGCGATTACACCATCTTCACATCGACTTAGAAGAACAATATGCTCCAGCACAAAAAAGACAAAAAGGATACGGTGCTGAATGCTCAACAACGGGAAAATATGAGAAGAGAAGGGCTTCAGCATATTGACTTATGGTGCGATGGAAGCATATATCCAAAATGTCTAGTAAAAAACTCTACACCTCCATTTGTCAATCCAACCACACTACTGAGGTTTGCGGGGGCGATAGACAAAATGGACTTCTTGGTTATATTTCAGCACAGTCTGCATTTGCAGAAACATATAAAATAATGTACCTACAAGAAAAGGGAGCCACGATGCAAGAGATAGCCATTCGTGCAAAATTGGAGCAGCAGTTTGCAGAATGAAATTGAGGAGCATTCAAAGAGTAAAAAAGAGTTGACAAGAGCAAGAAGGAAGAGAACCGTGCTTGGAGACAGACAACGAAGCAGGAGGATTAAAAACATTGCGAATTTGAAGGCTGGGACTGGTGGATGCAAGCGAAGAATTCAGGGAAGCAACGCTAGTTTGTAATTTTTTATTTTTTATACTCAAAAAGGCTCTCAAATGACTATATCTATTTTTTCTATTAATGCAAAATAAGATTGGAAGTGTTGAATAATATAGGCATATTGTGTTGTTACTATAGGAAACTATTGGAGCCTGCAAAAGAAAATATGGATCCCAACCTTCTTCCAGTTAAACAAATGAAAGGATTGCTTTCTTGTGGTGTAGCAAAAGGTTTGATTGAAGAAAAAAAATACAAAACAATCAAACGCAATGTTGTAGAGGACTTTATATCCAATAATCAAGTTGATGGTACTACAATCCAAGAGGCTCTTGATGTTAGTGGAGTTAGCAGAAAGGGATATAGTTCGATTTTCCATGCGATATCCTCAACTTTGAGAGATCAAAGGATTAAACGAGTTTTACTACCAAATCCAACAAACCGTGTGGAGGATAAGAGGTCATTTGAATGAAAGTATAGATGAGTTTATTGGACAATATATTCATATTGAAGAAATATTTCATGGTGGTAAAGGAACCACTGTGTATGACCCTTGGAACAATATATTTGTAGATCTACAACAACTTCAAAAAAGAATGGTCGAGTTTTATGGAATAACATTTGAGGAGTGCAAAGACATTTTGAAATTTGTTATCAAACTGGATGAGTGTGAGGTTATAAAGGAAAAGAAAATGGAAAGGATTACTATTACATTGATGAATGGAGCACTTGATACATCATTGACTGAAGCGAGTTTGAAGTATTTTAGTGTGCAGTCGGAGAAACACATATGGTGGTTAGGCTCATTCTAGGTATGATAATTTTTTGTTTCGTACTTGATTTTAGTCAATGTTCTCAAATCTTTTATAGTAAGACTTTTGTTTTCTATAATCACAGGTGAAGACAGAAGACCATGAGACACTAGATTGGGTGTTTCACCACACGGAAATACCAAGAATAATTAAAAGACAAGTGCAAGGAGAGAATCTCCATGTTGCAGGAAAAGGTGATTTTCAAGTAGAGTGGCACATGGCGGGGGATCTTAAAACACTTAAGTGCATGTATAACGTTAGTAAAGGAGGTAACTCAAAGTCTCCTTGTCTTTACTGCAAAGAATCAGCTCAAGTAATGGATTCCAAATGGTGGAAGAGAGCACCTAATAGAGATAAAGTTGACCCTGACTTCAACGCCATTCTTGACATTCCACTATGTAATGTTCACATATGCACATTGCATGCTCTATGTCGAATTATTGAGAAATTGGTATTTTTGTATATTGGATTTGCTTGGAAACTCCGTCCCAAAAAAATAGAAAGGATGCTCTTCAAGCATTGGAAAAAAGTGTTATTCGATATAGGTCTGCATGGAGGTGATGTTAATATCACAAAGGATTTTAAAAAGTCTACCAATGGCAAGGAGGTACCAATCAAGCCCTCTATTGGTGGTGTTAAGGCAAGAAGATTCTTGTCTCAACCCAAACACAGTAGTAAGCAAGTAAGGCAAGGTAGAACAGTTCAAGGATTAATTATGGATTGTGGAAGCAAGTCCATAATGCCGTGAAAGATCATGAGGCAGATGGGGAAGCACGAAATGTGAAGGCAGAGGTGTGGAGGTCTCTTGATCAACTCTTCATGTTCTGTGACAATGTAACATGGACAAAGAGTGATTACAAGATCTTTGAAGAGGCCATTAAACATTTTGGGAAGTCAATGAAAGACGCGTGGACAGCCTGCAATATAACTCACTACATGGTAAAGTGATGTCTTCTTCTTTTACTTAAGTGTTATCCTCTTTTTTTTTAAAACTTACTATGCATTCTTATGTCTCTGTGAAAACAACATATCATCTACAACCACCTTCCCTATTTTGTCAAAAAGTATGGATGCCCAGCAATTTGGTCTACCCAAGGCATGGAGAAGTCTCACTACATGGCATGTAATGCATTTTTCAGACACACACAACACTATGGAGGGAGTCAAAAGGCAAATAGTCTGAAGGAAGTCTTCCAATGGTTTTACCGAGGCATTCTACAGAGGCTGCATGCTAAAAGAAACATTGCTAGTTCCAAAGTCAAGCTTGCTTTTATTCTATCCCAAAAGCAAAGACGAAGACAAACTTTGGACAATTCGATGGCAGTAGAGAGACATAGACAATGGAGGGATGCGAAGATATTTAGAAACCATAAATGGACAATTCAATGGCAGTAGAGAGACATAGACAATGGAGGGATGCGAAGATATTTAGAAACCATAAATGGACAAGTAAACATGAATAGCAGTTTGTAACTTATTGGTGTTATGTCCACATGTTTTCAAACTCAATCAATAGATTTTTATTTTGTGGAACAAGTGACTCTTGGTGTTATGCCTATATGTTTTGAGACTCCATCAAAAGTATTTCTTTTGTGAAACATGTGATCTATATTAACAAGCATCAATACATCCATGAGCTACACACAAAAAATTCAATCAATACTACTTAATTATGCCAGACACACTATTGATCCTTACCAATAAGGTACTAAGTGTGAAACACTTTTAGAAGCTACTGAGTGTGGGAAGAGTACTGAAGTGTCGTACGGTGATGGGATGAATGCAAAAGGGTATTGATCGTCCGTACGGACAAGGAACTGATGAGGATCAAAGACTTTGTACAAATCAGTTCAACTTCAACATAATGTTTGTGCTATATTTGATGACTAAATCCTATTACTCCCAGGGCCTGCCAGTCGGAACTCTCTTTTTGAACTTGATTGGACACTTTCTCTTCCTTGTTGGCTTGATGTCGCCTATCTGTTTATCAATGCTTGCCTCCGTTGCTTGTCTGGGAGGGGTATCCTTGTCTTCAGCTATCTCCACGTGTTCTTCTTCTTGGATTGTGTGGCCTGATGCAATCATGTGTGGCTCTTGAAACCTTATGAGCTTGTGTTTTCCATAGCCCTCCGGACATTTGGGCTCCTTAACACCACATGCTAATGCATAAGAAATGTAAGACAAAAAGTAAGAGGCCTTAGAGGCCTGCTTATTCACATAATCCCCAAATATATCTATGGCAGACAACCTCTCTATTAAAATGATCTTTTCCTTTTGCCATGGAAGATCATGTCCACCTAAAACCCTAGACAAACATTTAAAGAAGTAAACAATGGCTTCTCCATTGTTGCTCAATTGCCTATGGTAAATCAAGATCTTAGCACTGCGTAGTTCATGAATATAATGAGCTAGGCTTGACATTTTGCCAAACCCAGCCGGCCTGCTTCCACTTGTTCTCTGGAGGAATGTGTCATCCTTAATTTGTAGCTACCACATATCAAAAGATTGGAGTGAGACAATAATACACAACTACAAAACATTTAAACACAAGATAAAGTATTTGATTTGAAGTAACAAGATCATACCTTCTCATTTTCATCAGCAACAAGAAGTTCATCTTTCCAAATATTTATTCCTCTCCCCTCCAGGCCAGCCTCTTCTTTAAGCTTTCCCTTGTGAAGTGCTGAGAGATTCATAGCTTCCTGTGTGAGCTGGGAAGCCAGCTTCATCTGGCTCTTGGAACTTTTCAGCCTCTTTGAAACAAATAGTAAGGGCCTCTGCAGGATCAAAAGTTGTTTCCAAAGCCAGTAGTGAATGGTCATCCTCTATGCCAACCTCCTTGTCAAGCCTTGAAGCCTAGGCAATAAGGGAAATGGCATAGTCCTCCCTCAAATTGAACATACACTCTATATCATGGAGGAAAACATAATCTTTACCACTAATCAAGACACCTGGAAGCATGGGCACTGCATAGTTGCTGCTCTAAACATGAAAATATTCAACTGGCTGTGCTGCCCTAAGAGTTTCAGTCCTCAGTTAAACAAGGTCAAGAGCAGCCACTTGCAGCCCCTCATCCTGGAGGTTGATATCTTCTTCCTGCTCTGCCATATCTGTTGCCACCACAGGAACATCCTCTTTTTTCTCTGCCATATCTGTTGCCACAGGAACATCCTCTTTTTCCTCTGCTACAGATGTATCTTCTTCTTCAACCTCCTACCCTTGCTCTTCTAGAGAGTGCTGATGGAAGACAATGTACATAAGGAATGCCATGGTTTCCTCAAGCACTCTACACTTTCTAGTGTGCAAGTTACAACTGAATTTATATTGCTCAGGCAGGCTATCAAATCTTCTATTCACATGGTACCTCAGCCTGTCAATGGAGACAATATGATTTATATGCACAAAAAACTTTTCACCTTGCACAATTCTTCCTCTCTCTGTCAGTTGTTTGAAGGTATCCCAATGGTTTGAAAGAAAATCTCTGTGATGCTCTAGTACAGAGCTCATAGTGAACTCCCTGTTGAAAATACTGTGGTATATGTGGAAGTTCCTCTGAGCCTTGCACTTGTGAAGAAAGTCAAATAGGAGCAAATCTGGAGATTTGTCCTCTTCTGGTTCACTTTGTTTTGAAAGGAAAGACACCTTTCTGCTCCAGTCTCTTGCTTTTGCCTGAACAAAAATTTATATATCATGAATTCTATATGCTGACATATGCAATCAGGGAATGTATAGGATATCACCAAATAACTCTCTTCATGAGCACACATGAATCACCTGGTGATTGCTATGGTCTAAGTATAGCAGCAGAAAAGTCCAGCTTCCTCTTGGGCGTGAGAATCAACTGTTCCAAAGCAAAAAAATTTCTCATCTCATCAAGGAAAAAATCCCCAGGGCCATAGAAAGCAAAACAATGAGGAAGAAGTGAAAACCAAAAGGGACACAAGAATTTGCAAGAAAACGCGATGCAGGGCCATTTGGAAAATGTCAAGTACTCTCCTCGCATTTGGTTGCAAATTCTCCATTTCTATTGACATCCATCTCCAATCAAATGCCACGAACATCTTACAGTGTCTTGGACAGCAAATGATACTAGGAGGAATTCCCCAGGGCCAAAGAGAGCAAAACAAAGAGGAAGAAATGAAAACCAAAACTAATATAGGAATTTGTAGGAAAACGCGATTTAGGCCATTTGGAAAATCTAAAGCACTCTCCTCGCATTTTGTTGCAAACTTCTAGGTCATATTCATATCCATGTCCAATCAAATCCTAGGGTGATGTACCAGATTCCTGGGCAGTAAGATTCAAGAATTCTATGGATGGAAGAAATATATATCAAAAAACATTGAAAAGAATATAGATCTCTGATCTTTCTTTTCCTCTTCCATACTGTTGGAGTTGCCCTGGTGATTCTTTTGCTCTCTTCCAAACTTGAGCTGCAACCTAGGTAACCTCGAGATCTGGCAGTGATAGTAGTCTTAAGGCAGGTTGCAGAGTGGATGGAGTGTGTTGGGGAGGAAGTGATCAGAGGGGGAAGGAAAAGGATGATGGGAGGGTGCTGGCAGGAATGAAAGACGGGAAGGGAAGAGTGTTAATGGATCTGATTATGAAATCATGATTGGCACAATTTCCAAGGCAAAAAGTGCCATTCACATGTGCCAAATTTCAAACTCCAAAAGATCTGGGTCCCATCCACACGTGTGAAAAAACGACTACATTCCACACGTGCGATATTTATTAGCTACTTTATTTGTATTTTGCACTAATCTATTCACTCCTGTTTAATCTCTCCTATCTCAGCTCTCTTGCCTCTCTACCTCCCTACTCTGCACCATCAGCATCCTGACTAGCAGCACAGGTTCATCCCCAGCACAGGGTACTCATCACCAGCACAGCACACCTACAGATAGCTTCCAGGTCAGTAAGACACTCTATATCCTTTTCTTCTTGTTTAATAGTATATTAGGATAAGGTATTGAGTGATGTGATGTAGCTTAGATATTATGATAAATATTATATGCATTCCTTAGCTTTTTCCACTGCAAAAATAAGCAGGAAGACTTTTGAATTGGGCTTGTTGAGTGAGAGATTGATCACTTCTTGCCTTCTATAGACACAACCCATCTTGCACCAAGTTGCAAACACAGTGAAATGACTGAAGATATGCTCCAGTATGCTGCCTCAAGAATTTGCAGGAAAATGCGAGGAGAAGGCTTTAGGAATCTCAAACAGCCCAAATCGCATTTTGTTGCAAATATAAAACTGTTGCTTCATCCACCCCTATTGTTGTGATTTTGTGTCTTTCTAGGCTATTCAAGGTTGTACACTCCTTGCATAAACTCAATCCATATTGTTTGTAGTTGTAAAGACATAGAATTCATTGTAGGAATGTAATAGCATGTTGTTTCAAGGAAAACGTGCAAATGTGGATGATGCAATTGATGAGGAAAGAAGGGAAAGTGTGGAGTCTAAAAGTATGCCAAAATGGTTGGTGCAAACACTACATGGACAAAAAAATGGCCACTCCTTTGCCTTGAAGAACACGTGCAGGCTCTTATCATGTATCTCTTGTTGAGATGAAGGAACCTGTCTCTGCAAAGGAATCTGAAAATTGGATGAGTTCTATGCAATTTGAGTATGATTCGATACTCAAAAATGATACATGGGATTTGGTAGACTTTCCTCTTGGGGCAAGAAGTCCATTGGTAG
This sequence comes from Cibotium barometz, assembly GCF_041138505.1. Taxonomy (NCBI): domain Eukaryota; kingdom Viridiplantae; phylum Streptophyta; class Polypodiopsida; order Cyatheales; family Cibotiaceae; genus Cibotium; species Cibotium barometz. The sequence goes on from NC_141098.1 coordinate 33,292,290, forward strand.
GAAATGGGTTACAAGCTCAAATGTAAAGTAGGTGGTAGTGTTGAGCGATACAAAGCAAGGCATTTTGCAAAGGGTTGTGCACAAGAGAAAGGCTTTGACTATGGTGAAACCTTTTGCACCCACATGTCGTATGACTACCATGCATACTATTTGAAATTACAGCACACATAAAGATTGGAATGTACATCAGTAGGATATCAAAACTGATTTCTTGAGTGGAGATTTTCATGAGGAGGTCTATGTACCTTAGTCTCATGGTTTTGTTTGAAAAGTCAAGAATCAAAAGTATACAGATTGAAGAAAGTTTTTATATGGTATTAAGCAAGGTCCCAAGGCATATTATGAAAGGATACATGCATACTTGGTTGCACATGGTTTTCATGAGGAGGTCTATGTACCTTAGCCTCGTGGTTTTGTTTGAAAAGTCAAGAATCAAAAGTATGCAGATTGAAGAAAGTTTTTATATGGTATTAAGCAAGATCCCAAGGCATATTATAAAAGGATACATGCATACTTGGTTGCACAGGGTTTTTGGAATAGCCCAACTAACAATACCCTTTATATTAAGGGGACTAAGAATGTTTTATTGGTCATCGTGTTATATGTTGATGACATGCTGCTCAAAGGTCCTAATGATGATCATATTTTAACTTTTATATTATAGTAGAGCTGATTTAGAGACATCTTTTGAGATGTCAGATCTTGGATCGTTGCACTATTACTTGGGCATTAAGTTTTGGCAATGTAATGATGGCATTGTTATGTTGTAGAGAAAATACATAGATGTATTATTGAAGAGGTTCAATCTTGAAGACTGTAAACCTATGGCTACACCTATGGAGCCAAGTTTATGACTAAGTCTTGAAGATGCAGGTGACTCTTTTGATGTTGGCTTGTATCAAGAAGTTGTTGGATGCCTTATCTTTTTGTGTAACAGTAGGCTTGACATTCATTTATGTGGTCTCAATACTAAGCAGATAAAGTTTTGGCAGTGTGTTGAATGGGTGCTCTATTACCTAAAGGACACTATGCTTTTTGGTTTATTTTATCCCAAGGGGGGTAAATCACAACTGCATGCATTTACAGACTCAGACTGGGTTGGATGCTATGACACACGAGTGTCTACGAGTGGTTTTTGCTTTCTCCTTGGTGACTCATGTATATTATGTCTTAGCAACAAGAAGTAACCCACTATGGCCACTTCTAGCTATGAAGCTAAATATAGGGTAGTGTTTAGAGCTATAGTTGAGTGTGTTTGGTTGAGGGTCCTTATTTGCTGATTTGGGTATTCATCGAGGTGAAAAGGGATGTCAAAACATACCTATGTCTGTGAACTAAGTCCATGCCTGCTACCCATATCATTGGTTGATGATATTGAGCAGGTTTGCGACATCTAAGTCTTGCAATGGGTCGATCAACATTTCCTATACATATAACCCAAACCAAATACATGCATAAGAGTGAATTACTCAAAGTATAAAACATTTATAAATAGCTATGCATAAATCTTATGCATAGAGCCTATGCATAAAGCTTTGCATAGAGCCTACGCATCAAGCTATGTATAGAGCCTACGCATAGAGCATACGCACCTATGCATCAAGATATGCATCAAGCCTATCCATAGGCTCTTATGCATAAAGCTTATGCATGACAAGCACTATGCATAGGCTCCATGCACATATAAGCTTGCATACGCTCTATTCATAAAGCTCTTATGCATAAGGTTGTTATGCATATGCTCTTATGCATAAAGCTCTATGCATAGGATCTATAATAGAGCCTACACATAAAGCGTTATGCATAGACTCTATGCATAAAGCTCTTATGTATAATCTTGCATACGTACTACGCATAGAGCCTATGCATAGATCCTATGCTATTTTCTTACTGGTGGCGACAAAATGCCCCGACATTGTCAATCCCATTTTGGATTAACAAGTATGTTCTTCCAATTGAGGACATCAATAAGTGTCATGAAAAGGCACTATTAAAGTTGTACATTATGAGATATTGGCTACCCAAGTCCATAGTTAAGTAAGTTTTGGGCACCCAAGTGTGAATAAGGACCAAATGTATATAAGGCATTTTCTCTAAATGAAAACACACAATCCCCCTTTGTGCTATTGAGAGATCTTCCTTGTGTCTTGAGAGAGATTGAGAGAGAGCATTCTAGCAACACCTAGCCATTTGAAAATACAAGCGATCGTGAGTTGTAGTTTTGAGAGACCCAAAAAATCCTTTTAAAAAAAACAATCCAAATCTAGCACCAAAAGAATCTTTGACGTGCCCAATATAGTAGAACTTTAAAAAGAGACTTTTTTGCTGAACTTAAAACATACTTGCAACAAGTGATTCATTCGCTAAATTAAAAATTTACCAAATTTTCCACTATTTGATGTCTAAATGCAAGCCTATCAACTACAAAATCTTAGAATATTTCAAACAAAAAAACATGACACAAAAGTTGCATTAGAGACTCACAACAAAGAGCTTCACTTTGAATACAAAATTGTTGCTATTGTTACTAGAAAGCAAAATATTACTTTTACTGCCCAACTTCAATGTCATGATTAAATTAATCTTCATTGATTAAAAAAAAGTCTAATTACGAGACAATTCCTATAAATGTTTCAATAGTGTGACAACATTTGACCAATTTTTTGAACCAATCTCAAAACGCAAGCTCCTCAAAAAGATTTGTGATGCTAGTTTTGAATACAAACAAACGTTGTTCAAAACACTCTCAAAATCTAGAAATCCTTGAACACCCCCAATGAGGATTTAAATACCAAAAATTGTTTGAAACTACAAGTGTCTAAATCTATTCTAGCACAGGAAATTCCTTCTCTTCATGACTAACTTCTTCATCAGTTTGCTCACGTGCTACAATGAGTGGTGTTGACTCCGTAGTAAGAGGAATATCAATATCCACAGTATGTGGATCTTCATAAGGCTCAAGATCTACAAACTGCATTTCATCATCAAGTCCAAAGGGAGGCTGAGGTTCTCCAGACACATCCATCACTCTTGGGTTTGCTGCCATGTTTTTCATTCCAACCTCTTGAAACTCGTCCGGTAATTCTTTCATTGCAGTGACTCATCGTTGAATAAAATGAACTTGAACTGGATCTAGCTCAATAGCAACAACATTCCTTCCTTTTTTAATAGTGGTTGTTCTTAAGAGAAAAAAGAATCAACATGGTAAAGCTTACTTAAATGAGCAATATAAAATATGTAAAAAGTTAAGGTTGCATGATTACCTATCCCCACAAAAAGATCCATGATTCACTCTCCTTTTAAAGATAGAAGCTCAATTTTGATTGACATGGAAAGAGAAACGAGGATTCATGATCTCATTTGAATCACCAGAAAGATCCCTAAGCTTTCTCCAGGTGGGAGCTTTACTTTTTGCCCTTTAATTTTACCTTCCTCCTAAAGCTTGAAAATGTCTTCTTGTAGATCCCATATCTCTCCATTACGAAAGACCACCTGAAAGAAATGGTCATGACTTCAAACATTTATATTTCCAGAGCGTCCAGCTTTGCTTGACTTCTTTGTATGACAAGGCCAACTTGCTCACAAAGCTTGATTTTGAAAGCTTCATCAACTTTATGACCTTGCTGAATATGATTGACCCACTCGTTGTGAAAAAATCTTATCTTTTGTAAGAAAGACATGGATAGTCGCATCTCAGAATGTTGTGATCAAGGACAAGTAGCTTTGCATCATCATCACTTAACCCAGCATAGACCTATGCTAGGACTGTCTAATAACTCTCTACATGATGATGCTCAGCACATAACTCTTTTTTAGCAATGAGAGAGTGAGTTCCCCCCAAGACAAAGTATTTGTATTGATTGATTTTTGATCTCTCAAAACTCTCTTTGTTAACACAAGAAGACTTATCCACAAGAACAAGAAGGGGTAAAACATTTGTTGTTGGTTTCTCCTTCATCATTACTTTAAGATTACTCACATGTCCAAGGACAATGGTTCGAACTTCTAGTGGTCTCTTATTTGAAACAAGATCCCCAATGGAGGACGTTCTATGTTAGACACTAGTAAAATTAAGGGTCTCTCATCAACCATATGAAACCTTTTGGCTTTATTTCTTATGGTATTAAGACAAGAAATTTTGAAGGATCAGACTTTGGAGCTCCAAGTCTAGAAAGCAAAGTATCACTCACATTTTGAGACTTTGACCCAGAAGTCTCTTCAAGAACTTCAACGTCTTCCTCTAAGTCATCTATGTCTATACCTTCATTCTCTTCATAATCAGAATCATCAGTGGAGTGGTTGGTATTGTACAAATTATCATGATGCTCTTGAAATGCTTCAAAAAAAGACTACATAAAAGAAAAGAAAAAATCATTTTAAATAGAAGAGGATTTGAAGACTTGATAGAGTGAACAAAGCGCAACTTATGCAAAAGTAAGAACACTATAACCATCTCTCTGTATACTAGAATACATGGTAAACTCATTAAACTAGACATAAAAAGTAAGCCAAACTTCTTTCTTGCTAAAATTTATTCAAACTAATCAAGACAAACTTCTTGTATACTAGAATGCATTCTAGCATATGCTAGAGCAAACAAACTTCTTGTAAGGCTAGAATACATGCAAACTAGACTTGACTAGACCTCTAAGTGTTTCAAGATATGAGCTAGAAAGACAAGAATTAAAGACTAAAAAACAAAGAATAGTTCTCAACGTATTCTAGAATACACAAAGACAAGAAGTTTTATGAACTACGTGTACACTAGAATACATACAAACTAGACTAGACAAACTTCATGTATATTAGAATACATGCAAACTAGAGTTGACTAGACCTTTACGTATTCCAATATATGAGCTAGAAAGACATGACTCAAACAAACTTGAAAAAGAATAACAGTTCTCTACATATTCCAGAATACACAAAGACAAGAATTTTTTTTAACACTAATGAAAAAAAGGTCAAGAGAAAGGCATCCATACCTGTTTGCAAGTAATCATTGCATCTTTAAACTCTTGGTGGGTAGAAATAGGATTCATCTCTTCAAGCCAAAAATTTGTAAAGAAAACTTTAACTGCAAGAAACTTCCCTTTGTTGTTGTCTACCAGATAATGAATGATCCCACGAGATATACTTTCTTTGACTTCAACAATGCGACCATAAGTTAAATACTTTGTATTTTCAAAGTAGTCTCCTTTTTCTTCAGCAATAGAAAGGAAAGGTGTGTTTGGCTCAACGATTGTATTGTGCTTACCTACCATGCCAAAGTGAATTGTCCAAGCAAATCCTTCTCGTGCTTTACCTCTTGCACTACTCCAAAGAGTTGTAGCTTCGATGCTTGAAGATTTTTTCTACTGATGTTGAGTTAAAGGTGTGCTTCCTTGAGATGATGGAGGAAGTCCATGAGTAGCTAAAACCATTCTGATTGATGGTGGTTGATCTTGTAACTCTGGAAACTGGTGAGCTGCTAAAAGTTATCTTCTTGGCTCACTTGGATGCCTATTAGGGTTTTGAAGAGTCACAGTCACTCGAGGTGCCTGAAAGTGAGGACTAATTGGAGCAGGTTGAGATCGGGAAGGTGTTAAGACTCCTGAATGTCCTGAGCCACCCACAGGGATAGATGCAGTTGCTTGATTACTTTTGTTTTGCTTCTTAGAAGTTTGAGCGCCACGTATTGGTGAGGCCATCTTAATCCTAAACAAGACAATAAAAAATCATTATCTCATTGCTAAGATAAACAAACAGAGATAAAATCATATTTCTCATGAAAAAATATGATTTGTTAACTGAAACAACATTTAAGATTAGTAAACGTGTATGTAGGGCAAACAAAAACGTGTATGTAGGGCAAACAAAGAAGAAAGACAAAAAGTGAAAGAGAACAATGAGAGAAAGAGAGAGAGAGAGAGAGAGAGAGTGTTAACCTCCAATGAAAGAACAAACCTAGCTGTGTAAGCAAACATGAGATAGGAATGTAAGAGAGAGAGCTCCTCATCAGCACACTAGAGATAAAGAGGGAGAGAGTGATGTATTCTAGAATACAACAGGTTGTTTTTCTCCAAAGATGTGTTTTGTAATTGAATTTCAACAAATGACTTTCTAGAGCTGTGTATTCCAGAATACAACTCACAAGAAGCTTCAAAACACAATACAGAGATATAAAAGTGAGGAGAAAGCACTAAGAGATGAATAGATCAAACCCAAAACAATTAGGACACTTTTTATCACCAAAGTACTTACAGAACCTCTTTCTTGAACACAATTTGGAAAACATTTACCCCCAAAATCGAACTTCTGCTATGTTGCTCTGATGGAGATTCTGACCACTCCGTTGGCTTCAAAAGGGGGGTAAAATCCAAGGACACCTGGTCCAAATATTCTCGGGTCGCTCCTCCTCCGTTTTTTATGTTAAAACTACAGTTTGCTTTTTTTTAGTCGCGTGCGCGCACGACGCGAACCTGAGAGCTTTTGCTTTCTTTGCATGTCTTCTAAAATTAGATAAAAAGAAAATCCTTTTTGCATGAAGGTCTATTCTAATGGTTTACATTGAGTTTGGGTTATTGTAGAACACAGCTTGCCGAAGCCGTGTATTTTGGAATACAACTCAAGTGTAGAGAGAAGTTGTATTCCAAAATACAACTTGATGAACCTGTGTATTCTGGAATACAACTCAAGTGTAGAAAGAAGTTGTATTCCATAATATAGCTTATTGAAGCTCTGTATTCTAGAATACAACTCAAGTGTAGAGAGAAGTTGTATTCCAGTATATACAGCTTGCTGAAGCTTTGTATTCTGGAATATAACTCAAGTGCATAGAGAGAAGTTGTATTCTAGAATATAGCTTGTTGAAGCTGTGTATTTTGGAATACAATCTCAAGTATAGAGAAAAATTATATTTTTAAATACAGCTTGTTAAAGCTGTATTTAAATACAGCTTGTTAAAGCTTCATATTCTAGAATACAACTCAAGTGTTAAGAGAAGTTGTATTCCAAAATACAACTTGTACAAGCAACGGATTTTGGAATACAACCTCAAAGTGCATAAGTGTTAAATTTTTAAAAATGTGACTTCAAGCTTTGTATTCTAGAATACAAACTACTTAATACACAAGAAACATGGCAACTTATCGATTTTTGTGTTGTATTCGAGAATACAACACAAGAATTAGCTTTTTTTAAAAAGAAGCCATTATAATTTTTAAAAAATATTGATTAAGTCTTTATTTTATAGAATATTATTTTTTCAATCTCTTTTTTTCTTAATTTACATATGAAATCTTCTTTTTGGTATTTTTGTGTATTTAAAAGACAAACAATTCTTTCAAAAAAATATCTTTTGAAAAAAAGTCTATTTTTGAAATCACTTACCTCCTTACATAATGTTTTTGTTTTTCTTCCTAGCCATAATTTCCTCGTAGCAAACTTTGAACCAAATGACAATGAAAGAAAAATTCAAAATTGTAGCAAATAACAAAGTAATCAAGAAAATGCATACTTTTCAGAATTAAACTCAAGAAAAATGCTCCAAATTCAAAAAAACGCTCTTGTGGCTCTCTTAGCATGGCAGACCCTTGGAATGTGTGTCTAAAAAGGACTTCCTCTCATCTTTTAAGTCCCATTTTTATAATAATTAATAATTTTTAATATTTAAATTAATATTATTATTTTTGAATCCAACCATTAAAAGAAGTAAGTTATTTGGATTTGAGATTACACTCGATTTTTGTAGCTTAGACCATTGTTTTTTAGAGAAACTTAGAGGTTTGAAGTTCCTAATCATGGGGGGACAGGGCAATAAAATTCTCTCTCAAGCTCATTTTGCTCTTTTCAAGTGCCTGTTTTCGTACTCACTCCTAAAAGTCTGAGCCAATCTATCAGTGATGTGATGATGTTACAAGCCCACTATTTGCTATTTTATCGAATTCTGATACTGATGTTCCAGTTTCTCCATCATTAGTTCAGCCTATTCGTGTGTGAAGACAACCGCTCCCTTGAGAAGAAAAGACAAGTTTTGCATCGCAATGCATTGAGAGAGGCATGTAGGGTGTACTGTTGTAAAAAAAACTACTTGAGGAAACTTGGAATGTGAAAACTTCTTTGCTTTAAAACGTGCTCAACAGAATACAGCATTACATGGTTTTTTATTAAGGTCAGGAGAGAAGATAAAATATACAATTTTCGACATGATTGTGTGTCGAAATTGTTTTCTTCAAGTGTTTTGTTTAAGCAATCAATGGATGAAAAAGATCTTAAAGCGGCTGCAACGGGTGGAAGAAGATTCACGATACTCATTTAGTACACGTGACACTCCTCAACTGTGTTTTCTCAAGAGCTGGATGGAATGATTTGTCACTTACAATGGTGAGCGCATGCCAAATTCAAAATTCACCCATTTGCTTGATAACTTTACAAAGGGAGAAGTTTACAACCTCTACGTGGAAATGTTGAAAGGAAGGAACATGTCATTTCTTCCATTAACTTCATTTCTTAGAGTTTGGAGACAATATTTTGCTGATGTGAAAATTCCCAAGAAAACTAGAATGGGGGTTTGTCAAATTTGTGCAGAGCTTAACGCCAAAAGAGACGTTACAAAGACATTTGAAGAAAAAGGTATGTTTGATTTGTGTTTTTTGTACGTTTTAATTTTTGAATGAGAATTCCAAGTGGTATAATTTAAACTAGCTTTACATTGTTTTGAGTTTTGAGGTCCTATTCTACAAGCACTTAAAGCTCATCGACGAGAACAACAAAGTATGTAGCGTCAAAAGCTAGCAAAGCATTGAAAGAAGTGCCTTGAGCAGAAAGAAATGTATTTGGGATTAGTCATAGATGGAATGGATCAAAAGAAGATGTTGATACCCCACTTTTTATGCGTGCTCCAAAGATTTTGAAGGAAGAGAATTTCATACTACACGTTGTTGGAGCCTTCATCTTTAACGGCATCATGACGTTGAAAGTGTTTATAAACTTTTCCAATTTACACAATGACCCTAACTTGACCACCATCACCATAATTCAGAAAACAGTAAGTGAATGGCAAGGAGAATTACCTAGCACACTTTATGTGTAGCTAGATAATACGGCAAGGAGAATTACCTAGCACACTTTATGTGTAGCTAGATAATCGGCAAGGGAAAACAAAAATCAAATAATGCTTGCTTATTTCAGTATGTTGGTGCAGCAAAAAGTTTTCAAAAAGGTCAAACTTGGATTTTTGGTGGTGGGTCACTCATGATCAAATTGATCAGATGTTTAGCAGGTTTTCAGTCAAACTTGCTAAGAAAAGTGCATTTGACCTTCCAGAGGTGTGCACAATTCTTAAAGAAGCTTATGATCCTACACCAAAAATTCATGTTTTGAAAGGCACCTATGATTTTAGAGAGTTTGCAAAAATAGGTGAAGATTTTGCAAGCCCTGCATTCGCTCAGCTTAATGACCATAGTTTCCAACATCAATTCAAAATAAAAGAAAAAGAAGCTGAAACACGATTGTGGTGTAAGAAGAACTCTAACTCAGAGGCATGGCATCCTCAGGATGGTTTAAAGATATTACTCAGTGTCCCAGAACGACAAATTCGTGAGGCAACAAAAATGCTTTTGGCATCAAGCATTGAAGCAGTAATTTTCAGCTTGCTCACTTGGATGGTTGAATACATTTTTTCATGTGAGCAAGAAATCTTGATTGAGGAAGTTCAAAGCAATTCAAGATCACTGATGAATCTGGAGCCCTTTCTTTGGAGGGTACAAGAACTTGAAGACCCTGATGATAATATTCAAATGCCAAATCCAAAAATAGAATTGCTTAAAGAATTGCAAACATTGGTGCATATTGGGGAGACTCGCGAAGCATATGCTGGTTCTAGAAGGACTAGTCAACGATGGCTGCAAGAGAAGGAAATGTGGGAAGGAAATATTGAGGAGCTCATTGTAGGTGCAATGATTGCAGTGTTAGCAACAACAGATGATGAAAGCAAATGTCCTTTTTGGTTGGCAAAGGTACTTAACGTCCTTGAGGAAAATGGAAAAGTAAGCTCAATTGAGGTCCAATGGTACAAAGTCAATGGAGATGATGCATTATAAGGAAAATATTATCCAGAGATGATTCGGGTAAATAAAAAGGGAAAGAAAGCAAATCGTAGTCAACGTCACGTGGATAGCCTAAGCATGGAGGATGTGGAAGTTCTTGTTTATGGTTTTACCTTGAAAAAGTCGGGTCATCTACCAGAACAAACCAAAAAATTCTTCTGGAGAAAGTTAAAGATTCAACACGAGAGGCATAAGACCTGTCATTGTAACCAATTTTGTGGACATTATTATTTTATTACAAATTGAGTATTTTTTTCTCAAAAAATGTGTGATTTTATGAGCAACTCTATTATCTTTCAAAGTATTGAAGTGTAAAACTTACACTTTTTTACAATTTTTTGAGCTTTTTAGGAGCTCGTGCTCTTTTTGGTTTAAAAAATAGTGTTTTTTGAGATATTTTAGCATTTTCAAAAATGGGTTGTATTTTTGATGATTTAGTTGTACTTTTAAATGGCTGGATGTTTAGCATTTTTGCCTCTTCTATGCTTGAATGTTTCATGGTTGTGTGGGAGAGTGATTGCCTTATGCGACGGTGTGAGCAACTCTACAGTGATAGTATGGAGGTGGAGCTTAGAGGTTTGGAGCTTAACAAGTGCACTTGGAGGTCTCAAGGGACTCAAGTTTGAAGCATTGATAAGTTCCCTATGATAGTTGTGCTCTATTGCTCTTCCTTTAGGTGTGAATTCATTGAGTTCTCTCGTAGAGGTGTGAATTCATTGAGTTCCCTCGTGGAGGTGTGGTAGCCCATAACATTTTTGGGGCTACTGCTAAGGAAACACCTTTGTTTCTTCCTTCTACTGCTAAGGAAACACCTTTGTTTCTTCCTTCCTCTTTGAGTTTCAGCTCCCATTGCATAAGATTCATGATTGCCTTTGCATTTTGGTAATGCATTGTGTAGGAAATGAATGGATAAGATTTGTGTGGAAGTAAAAAAATCGTGAGAAATTGGTTGTGTTTGTTGTGTATGTGTGTGGTGGAGTGGTCTTGGAAGAGAGCTTCACTATTTTTTCTAGTTAATATTGATATTTGCATCACTGGAATCATCAACGTGAACGAGCAAGTTAGTGTTCTATTTTTCCTTCTTTTCAAAAATTAACAAAAATCAAAAAAATAAGGAGCCATTATCTGTGCCTTGAACTTGTATTACACTCCTTAGGCATGGTACAATCATTTTGGAAACTGCTGGATAAGTATTTGGCACCCATAATCACATTAGTCGACACGGGAAGTTTCCACGTAAAATTACAGGAAAATATTCATGTGTGAAACACCGGCACCCCCCGAATGAGATGGGACATGGAAAGTGCGGCCACGGGTTAAGTATTCTTCCCAACGTCAAAGGAAGTAGAGTTGGATCTAAAAAGGATCAAGGTGGAACGACAACTACGAGAGTTGAGCTTAAGGAAACAGGAGATCAATACTCAAAGGACGAGAGTTGAACAAAAGGAGATGGGAAGTTTAAACTTACTCTAATCACGAGGTAAGGAGTCGAAAATAGTCATGGGAAGAAGTGAGGGAGAAATTTCAAACTTAGAACCTAGAAATGAATAGCCCTGAGCTGAGGACGGGTTTGTAACCCTAAAAGAAGAGGATAATCTAGCAAGAGCGATGGGTGAAGTGGAGGACCGTCTGTACACCAAAAAGGACATTGAACAGATGATTAATCATCCTAGGTTCCTACAGGACATGGAACTTTTAATTTTGCAAAGGCGTATAGAGGCAACTAATGATGAGCCATTCCAAGGTGTAGTGGCAGGACCATCCCATGGACCGGAGATACCTAGAAGAGATAACACAAGAAGAGGACGAGGTTTAGGTAGGGGGAGCAATTCCTTAAAGACCAAGGGTGGATCCAACCATTGATCTTAATGCAGCCACTAGGACAGATCTATTTAATATGGCCGCAAAAATGGGCCAAGGAATGGTCAGGGAACTAGACACTGCTCTAGAATCCTTACCCTCCCAGATGAAGCAGCATATCATTTCCAAGCTCATCCAAAAATTCTATGGGGATGGGAATCCTATTCAACATGTAGAGATTTTTAAATCCACATGCAAAACCTGTGGGCCTGTCAGTGATGTGACAATGATTCATGCTTTCTCACTGGCCCTAGAAGGAAAAGCACATCAGTGGTTTTGAACCCTCAAACCCAAGGATAAGGTTAACTTCACACGACTCAAGAATGTGTTTGTGCCCAGCTTTGCTAGAAGTGGTGATAGATGGAGCCCTGTGGCATAGCTGCACCATATCAAATGAAAGGAAATAGAGTTGATGAGAGAACATGTGTTTCAATTAAAGCACTTAAATTCAAGGTACAAACTATAGGAGAGGTTAACTGACGATCAGTTATTGCCTTGCTTCCGAAGAGGAGTTAGAGACCACAAGATGCATGACTATGTGGTACTAGTCCAACCAGCCACTCTAGATACATGTTGCGAATTGGCAATTGAATATGAAGATAATATGCTCGAATTACCACAACCGGCGGAAGATGTTAGAATATCTTTGGCAACAACGACTTTGCGTGTTTCGAGTCACCAGGAGATTGGAACTTAGACTTTCAAGTGTTTCACAATGTGCTCCCTGTCATCTTACATGATTCTGATATGGTATGGCCTCAACCTAAGGCCATTAACCTTGTTGGAATGCATCTAACCCCCACGATCTTACAATTGTTATGTTCCATTGGGAAAAAATTCATGTACAATGAAAGGACCTTCCCATCTAATCCTAAATTTGGTCTGAAATGTTGTATCAAAAGCATTGTTGTATCTCAAAACTAACATTCCCTTGTTCAGATCCTTACATCCCAACTTATTATTAAATGCCTTAAGCCTCCTCTGACTAGTCTCTTCATAAAATAAAATGGCATCTTCTTTGTCCAAAATTAGAGCATATAAATTGGACCATCTCTTTCTCTCTTGTTCCTCCTGGGTCAAATTATGCTGCAACACAAAATTAAGTGAAGGAAGCTTAACACTCTGTACATTTCATGAGATGATCCTCATGGATGACCTGCTGAGGTGGAGGCTGTCTCAGCCATGCGGCGGGCCTCTGCAAGCAGCTTGGATGGAGAGTAGTCCCCATCCGAGCAGCTACGAATTTGCCCACCCGGATGTGCTGCAAGAGTCTCGGACTAGGTGCCAGTGTGGCTGTGTCCCATGGCGAATGCCTCCCGCTTAGAGAGAGAAACCTCATGTATGCATACATAGCCAGGGTCTCGTGCTAGGTTTGCCACTATGCAAACCACCAAATGTCGAATCCCGAAGGCATGTACACTCCCGATATCAAAGAAATGTGCCAACTCCCAGAGTTGGCCTATCACGTCTCTCATCTCCAGATTGCTCACATGGTGAGAAAGCTCAACTACCTGAGTCTTCAAAATACTAAGAGCGAGATTCAGAGTCCACTCTCTGTCGCTAGTGCCGCAGAGAGGGAAGGATAAGGCCACCACTGAATCAAGTGCCTCCTCCCCTCGGGTTGGAGGTATCACCACATGAACTCTGATGGGTGCTGGCTCATGGGGGCCCTCTACTCCAAAAAGGCGTGTGAAGGAGTAGTCGAAGGCCTCCGTGCTGTCTAGTGTTGAGACTACTCAACTGACTGTGGATAGAGGATATTTGTGAAGCACGAATCGGCATGGTAGGTCTCCTCTGTGGTGCTCAAGCAAGGTCAATGCTCACTGTGCCTGCCGAGATAGACTGCAGGTGAGCGCCAGGGTACTGCCAGTGCCTCTCCTGGGGAGCTGAGGTGAGCGGAGGGGGAGGAGGGGGGGAGAAGGGGGTGGGGAAGGAGCCGCTGAAAAAGCGGGAGAGGAAACGGGAGGAGGCGAAGGTGGAAGTGAGGCAAGAGGAGGGGACGGGGGAGGGGGGTGGGGGGTGGGGGTGGGGGCGAAGGGGGGGTGCTGGCATCTCCTGATCCTCAGTCTGCGCTGGGATCTCCTCCTGGAGGGGAGCAAAGCTGTTCCTCATTGGAACCCAGTGATGCTGAGGCTATGACTACTGCTGCGTCGGTATCTGGGCATGTTGCTGCGTCGGTATCTGGGCATGCTGCTGTGGATGTCTCCCTCTACGGCGCCCCTGTCCAGGTTGCCATTCAGAGGTCTCTGTGGGCTGAGCAGGTGTCCCAGAGGCTGCCTGTCGAGCCGCATGTGGGGTCTCCTGCGAGGGGCCAACATGCCTGCATATAAAACACTGGTTTGGGAGCCCCGAAAACTCCACTCTCTGATCTATCCATCCCCCCTATACTAGGTAACTGAATGACCTCGGAAGGGAGGACATGTGAGGAACCAAAACTGACCAAAGGCAGGCCAGCAGCTCTAGCCACCACTGAAGCTGCTGTGGGGCCAGTCTCAAGCACCGAGCCCACCAATGATCCTTTCCTAGAAAGGAGCAGAAGGTACTCGCGGTGGAGTCCAGGAAAGCAAATTGTGACATGGAATAGGCGCTCTCCCTGCTCGGCCGCCGCTGTAGGGTCGAAACCATGTTGCCAAGGTCTGAAGAAGGCCTGAGCGCCCCTGATGTCAAGGGGACTCATGGCTAGGACCTGGGCCACGCTCTGGGCTGTCTCGAACTCAATGTGGTAGTGTCTGCAGCCCAGTAAAACTGAACATCCAGGATCTTGCCCACATCTGCAAGAAGGCAGGCTTGGAGAAGATCTCGGATCTCCCCTCTGCTGGGGCGAGTGCCAACTATACGTGGAATGTTCCTGGAGGCGTTCCACCTCTTCGGTGAGGCTCGCTTCCTCTTCTGGTGAAAGAGAAAGCCTGATGGTGGTATCCTCTCAGGGCAAGTGAGGGGGCTGCGAAAGAGTCCCTCTGAGGTGGGGTGGGAGGAACCTCCATGAGAGTCTGAAGCTGAGTCGAGGGTGAAGCAAAAAACAGAGGGTCCTGCAAGAACCGAGCTACACAAAAACGCCGTAGTGGGGAGGGGAAGAGGGGGAAGGGTGGAAGACAGAGGGGGAAAGGAGGAAGACAGAGGGGAATGGGTAGAAGACAGGGGGCGAAAATAACAGAGGGGGAGGGGCGAAAGGCAGAGGCAAAAAAAAAGGAAAGAAAAAAGGGGGGGCAGCGAGGAACGAAAGGGGGGGTGGGGAAAGCAGGAAAAGGGGGGGGAGGGCGGGGGCAGGACATGGAGGAAGGGGGGAACGGGGGGCGCGAAGGAGACAGGGCAGGCGGGCAATGGGCGACGGCCGCGAAAGCGAGGGCGAGGGGCGCGAGAAGCACAGGGGCACGGAGGGGGGTGCGAGCAGGCGGGGAGAGGCAATCACGAGGGCGGGGAGGATGGGTGCGAGCAGGCGGCGACTCGAGCAGAGTGGGAGGCGAAGGCTTCAGTGAGCAGGATCGAGGGTCTGTGAAACTTTTTTTTTTTGAATTTCTATTTCAAGGGAAATCATTTTATACACTAGGAGGATTTTTATATCCAAAAGTATCTCAATTTTGAATTACCTCTCTTTAGACAATTTCTCTCTCTAGGCCAAAACAGGGTAAAACAGGATCTTTCTTTTATTTCAGAGAGGGGAATAATTATAAGATCAAAAGGGGAGGTTCTTACACCTGTACATCTCAAAAGCGGGAGGGAGGAATCTTACATCCTACCCCACTTAAAAAACGTGAGATGTTCTCATCTCGCAAAATTAGAGGATAACTCTTTTCCTTAAGATCCAACTAATTCTGGGGTTCCTTATAGTCTGATGAACCCAACAGAATCTTGGGATAAAGATCCCTTATATAGAACTCATCATTAGATAACAATTCACTCAGGTTATAACATTCAAATCCTTATCACAATAATGTTCCATTAGACTGAACTTTCTATCTGAACAGTCCTCCATGGGAATTTTCAATTATACAGATTTTTAATTTGACATCCCTTAACTTGATCCACAGGGTTAAGTGTTAATATAGTAACAATCTATTAGCACAATCCACTAATCTCATAGTGATTTGCTAAAGTCATTAACGTCATTCCAGTTATGAACATCATCACAAGGACTCGTCCCATTTATCCTCATTATGGTTTTACTCAGCTTATTTCATTTCAATCAAAATTCAGGAATCATTATTTTTCAATTAGAATCCAAATCAACTCATCAGTTCTCAACCAAAATTTAAAAATCATATCAACCACATTCGAATTCATCATCTGGATAGCATTTATGCTTATAATTTTAAGTCAGATTTACTCGTATATACTGCCAGTAAAGAGCTGTAGTTATACCCTCGGTATATACGGGTGGTCATCACGATTCTTGGAATTATAAGGTAAATACCATCATGTCTAGGCCTCAAGCAAGTAACGGATTTCATGCAATTGTGGTACTTCTATTTGAAGACCAAATTACTAATTTATAAATTTCAGTCTGAATAACAATTTGTATGAATTTAATCATGCAATTCTTCATAAATTTTTGACATTTTTGGCTTCTCCGTTAATCCTCATTAGCCAATTTTCTTTGATACCAGTTATAAGATCCCACTCCCCACCGCGCAACAAATTTAGGGGTGCTAGCAAAACAAAAGTAGCACTTCTTGTGCGGGGCAGGGTGAAACCATTGTGTCATCATAATCCTAAAAATCTCCGGTTAAATCCTTATTTCCAATCATTCCTTCATCATCGGTGTACCTATGGCATCATTGGCAACCAGAACGCTCACCACCTATCCACTCAGGGGCCTTTTTGATAGTTCCTAGCTCATAGTAACGGACAATATATTCACATATCAAAAATGGAATCTCCATTGAAGATCAGTAAGATCAACCAACGGATCCATATAAAAGAGCCATGGGCTCATCCATTGAGGACCAGCAAGATCCATCAACCAGATCCATGCCCGAATTCAAAAAACAACTCTTACTCCTTGTTCTAATATCTTCCACGATGCACGTGTGGGTATCGTCGCGACGAGCACCGTATGGCTAGCACCCTCTAGGATCCTTCACAGGTGACCTAGCGCTTCACTCATAGGCCGCTTCCTTGGTCCCTCATCCACTGTACCGGAAGCTTACCATTTTAATCAAACCGAGACTGGTCAAGACCTCGACCGACCTTGCTGCGCGAGACATCCTCCAATGACTCTCCGTTAGCTGTTGCAACTTTATTAGATTAGGTCTCCCATGACCTCATTCACAAGATGATCAAAATGCTTCTCCAGCATTCTTAACATAAAATAGTCATTTAAAAACAGTTCAAAAATATAGTTTCAATAACGAACTCTCGTCTTTCCACATTACTCCACATCAAACCACATTAATTATTTCCACAACCATTTCATAAGTATTCCTATTCTCATCCAATCACATCATTTTCATCTCATCACATCTTTCCTCAATTTATCCTCATCAGATCTCATCCACTCGTATCTACCCATATCCACATCTCATCACATCAAATTCATTCACATCTCATCCATTCAGACCACATCACATTCACTCACATCTCATCCATTCAGACCACATCACATCCACTCACATCACATCTCATTCATTTTACCTCCATCTCATTCATTCACATCTATCCCGATTCACATCCCATCACATCACATTCATTCATATCCATCACGTTCACTTTCATTCATATCCATCACATTCATTCTCATCACCAATATATCACATCACTTCTATCCACATCATAATTCATTCATACACATCTCATCTCATTCATCCACATCCATCCAATCCTTCACATGTACGACTATTCGCATCTATCCATACATTCATATCTATCACTTCACATACACATATATTCATGTCACATCTCATCTCTTTGCATCACATCACATTCTTTCACACATACACATCTATATCCATTCTTTCACATACATCCACATCCATTCTTTCACATACTCATTCACATCCATTCTTTCACATACTCATTCACATCCATTCTTCTCATACACATCCTTATCCATTCTTTCACATACTCATTCACATCCATTCTTCACATACACATTCACTCACATCTCATATCATTTATTTACATTCTGACTCACATGACATCACATCTCATCCATTCATTCATGTTTATCTGATTCACATCACATCTCATCACATCTATTCACCTCACATCCCATCACCTCTATTCACATCACATCCATCCATCCATTCATTCCTATCTATTTAATTCACATCACATCTCATCACATCTATTCACCTCACATCTCATCACCTCTATTGACATCACATCCATCCATCCATTCATTCCTATCTTTCTGATTCACATCACATCTCATCACATCTATTCACCTCACATCTCATCACCTCTATTCACATCACATCCATCCATCCATTCATTCCTATCTATCTGATTCACATCACATCTCTTCACCTCACATTCTCATCATCTCTATTCACATCACATCCATCCATTCATTCATTCCCATCTATCTCACATCTATTCACCTCACATCTCACATCCATCCATTCATTCATTCCCATCACATCTCACATCTTTCTATGCATAAATTCAATCTTAATGAGAATAACTCTTTTGAAATAAAAATAACTCTTTCATGCATTTTTCTATGCATAAATTCAATATTAATGAGAATGACACTTTTGAAAAGAAAATAACTCTTTCATGCATCTTTCTATGCATATATTCAATTTTAATGAGAATGACACTTTTGAAAAAAAATAAATCTTTTATGCATCTTTCTATGCATAAATTCAATTTTAATGAGAATGACACTTTTGAAATAAAAATAAATCTTTTATGCATCTTTTTATGCGTAAATTCAGTTTTAATGAGAATGACACTTTTGAAATAAAAAATAAATCTTTTATGCATCTTTCTATGCATTAAAATCAATTTTCATGAGAATAGAACTTTTGATATAAATTTTTTTTTTAGAATGCACAAATGGAGGGAATTACTCTTTTAGAATAACCTAATGATAAACTTTAGTTCCACAAAATTTAAGAAAATTTTGCCATAACCTTCTTTGTATGGCCCCATTTCTCAAATTTATCATTGAATTTATGACTTGAATTAATCCAATTTGAATTATAATATGTCTAATCTGCTCCATTTTCTAAAAATCAAGAGAGTAAACAATGACAAGGGTTTAATCAATCTTTTAATTAAACTTTCTAGGATTGAGAAGGGCTGAATTGTAAAGAAGAGAAGGGGGTGGCCTTTCCATCAAGGCATAACATCAGATTTTAATTCAACATTTACAAAGTACAAAATTTGAGAAAACCATAGATTTAAAATTTCACAATAAGTAAGAATTAAGCTTACATAGAGCTTGTAAGATTTCGTTTGGCTTGAGGGATTGAGGGTTCTACCCTTGTTTGCAGCAAGAGTGACCACCAAAATCACTTGGAGAGGATTAGGCCAAAAAATAATTCAATTATCAAGAAATTCAATGTTAAATGGCTCAAGAAAGAAGATGAGTAACAGTGCATAAACACCATTAAGCATTTACAAAGGGGGAGGCTTCTTTTTATAGGAAAAAGTGAGCCTCTAACCAAGCAAACTGATTCTAGAATTTTCCAAATCAGTTTTTTGACCAATTTAAGGTCAATTTAGCTTACTTTTTGGATCTAGTTGAAACAAGAGAGAGGAGAGATGAAAAGATCTCATTATTTGTGAGTTTAAAACTCATCCACACATGTGAAATAGGCACCTCCTTCATGAGGGGAATTCCCCACACTGAGGTGTCAAAAATGCATCATTTCCTCTAAATATCTCTTCTTTTTTAACTAATAAACCTTGTCCTTAGTCAACTCTTCATCTTATGTGAGTATTTACTTATTTTTTGGGAGATTTTCTTTTATTCTTCAATTTATCTCCTCCCTACATTTGGATTAATCTTATTGGTCCATAGGAACCTTAATCTTATTGGTCCATAGGAACCTTAATCCAAAATTTTCAAAAAATCTGGACCCTTAGCATAAGGTCCTTTTTACCTATTTTCAATTAATTTCAATTGCACATTGGAAAGTTCTTTTTGAATTTATATTTTAAGAAAAATTATTTTAAACACCAGGAGGATTTTTATATCCAAAAATATCTCAATTTTGAATTACCTCCCTTTAGACATTTTCTCTCTCTAGGCCAAAACAGGGTAAAACAGGATCTTTCTTTTATTTCAAAGAGGGGAATAATTATAAGATAAAAAGGGATGATATTACACCTGTACATCTCAAAAGCGAGAGGGAGGAATCTTACATCCTACCCCACTTAAAAAACGCGAGATGTTCTCATCTCGCAAAATTAGAGGATAACTCTTTTCCTTAAGATCCAACTGATTCTGAGGTTCCTTATAGTCTGATGAACCCAAGAAAATCTTGGGATAAAGATCCCTTATATAGAACTCATCATTAGATAATAATTCACTCAGATTATAACATTCAAATCCTTATCACAATATTAATGGTCCATTAGACTGAACTTTCTATCTGAATAGTCCTCCATGGGAATTTTCAATTATACAGATTTTTAATTTGACATCCCTTAACTTGATCTACTAGGTCGTGTTAACAGCAACAATCTGTCAACAGAATCCACTAATCTTATAGTGATTTGCTAAAGTCATTAACGTCATTCCAGTTATGAACATCATCACAAGGACTCGTCCCATTCATCCTCATTATGGCTTTGCTCAGCTTATTACATTTCAATCAAAATTTGGGAATCATTATTTTTCAATTAGAATCCAAATCAACTCATCAGTTCTCGACCAAAATTTAAAAATCATATCAACCACATTCGAATTCATCATCTAGATAGCATTTATGCTTATAATTTCAAGTCTTAGATTTACTCGTATATATTACCCAGTATAAAGAGCTGCAGTTATACCCTCGGTATATACGAGTAGTCACAATCCTTGGAATTATAAGGTAAATACCATCATGTCTAGGCCTTAAGCAAGTAATGGATTCCATGCAATTGTGGTACTTCCATTTGAAGACCAAATTACTAATTTATGAATTTCAATCTGAATAACAATTTGTATGAATTTAATCACACAATTATAATCTTTTACTGCTTCTTCATAAATTTTTGACATTTCTGGCTTCTCCGTTGATCCTCATTAGCCAATTTGCTCTGATACTAGCTGTAAGATCCCAGTCCCCACCACGCAACCATTTTTAGGGAGGGTGCTAGCAACGGAAGTAGCACTTCTTGCATGGGGCAGGGTCCCACACTCGGGGCCTCGCCCACACGGATATCCGAACAAGAGACTAATCCATTGATTCTTCCAAACCCAAACCCCAAAAAGCTTCCCTTGCCTGGAAAGCACGGGCAATTCCTCGAGGATAAATTTTTCTCTAATGTAGTCAAAAGCCTTAACTAATTGAACTGATTTGACCGAACCCGTAAGTCCCACAGTCAGATTAGGAAAAAGATTACACTTAGATCATAGAGACCAACGCTTCTTTCCTCATTGAGAGGCACAACCGTTGATTCTTTTCCATAGAACAATTTTTGTCCGGGATTTACTTCATCTATCGTACCATAACAGAAATTGAGTCTCAATTTAAGGATCCAGCAGTCCAAAGTCTCAGTCCCATGGGTTAGCCAACTTCCCAACCACTATAGTGATGAGATCCAATTAAGAATTTTGTTAGGTTTTGTCCCGCGTACCAAGGAAAAGAGTTCCCAGGCCCCCTAGCTAGATATTCATGCAAACTTAAAACTAGTCACACCACTTACACACCCAATATGAAATTGCCTTTTTCACAAAATCAGCTATCTTTGAAAAATAATCTGTTATATGAAACCATTGCATCACTGATCATAATCCTCAAAATCTCCGGTTAAATCCTTATTTCCAATCATTCTTTCATCGGTGTACCTATGGCATCATTGGCAACAACCAGAATGCTCACCACCTATCCACCCAGGGGCCTTTTCGATAGTTCCTAGCTCATAGTAACCGGCAAGATATTCACATATCAAAAATGGAATCTCCATTGAAGATCAGCAAGATCAACCAACGGATCCATATAAAAGAGCCATGGACTCATCCATTGAGGACCGGCAAGGTCAATCAACTAGATCCATGCCCGAATTCAGAAAACAACTCTTACTCCTTGTTCCAATATCTTCCATGATGCACGTGTGGGTATCGTCGACGAGCATCCTATGGCTAGCACCCTCTAGGATCCTTTGCAGGTGACCTAGCGCTTAACTCATAGGCCGCTTCCTTGGTCCCTCATCCACTGTATCGGAAGCTTGCCATTTTAATCGAATCGAGGCTGGTCAAGACCGACCTTGCTATGCAAGACGTCCTCCAATGACTCTTCATTAGCTGTTGCAACTTTATTAGATTAGGTCTCCCACGATCTCATTCACAAGATGGTCAAAATCCCTTTCCAGCATTCTTGACATAAAAAGTCATTTAAAAATAGTTCAAAAATACAGTTTCTATAATGAACTCTCGTCTTTCCACATTGCTCCACATCAAACCACATTAATTAATTCCACAACCATTTCATAAGTATTCCTATTCTCATCCAATCACATCATTTTCATCATCACATCTTTTCTCAGTTTATGCTCATCAGATCTCATCCACTCGTATCTACCCATATCCACATCTCATCACATCTCATCCATTCACTCACATCTCATCCATTCAGACCACATCACATTCAATCACATCACATCTCATTCATTTTACCTCACATCTCATTCATTCACATCTATCCTGATTCACATCACATTCATTCGTATCCATCACATTCACTTCCATTCATATCCATCACATTCATTTATCACATCACTTTTATCCACATCATATCTCATTCATACACATCTCATCTCATTCATCCACATCCATCCAATCGTTCACATGTACGACTACTCGCATCTATCCATACATTCATATCTATCCCTTCACATCCACATATATTCATGTCACACATCTCATCTCTTTACATCACATCACATTCTTTCACATACACATCTATATCCATTCTTTCACATACATCCACATCCATTCTTTCACATACTCATTCAAATCTATTCTTCTGATACACATCCTTATCCATTCTTCCACATACTCATTCACATCCATTCTTCACATACACATTCACTCACATCTCATATCATTCATTTACATTTTGATTCACATGACATCACATCTCATCCATTCATTCACATTTATCCGATTCACATCACATCTCATCACATCTATTCACGTCACATCTCATCATCTCTATTTACATCTATTCATCACATCTATTCACCTCACATCTCATCATCTCTATTCACATCACATCCATCCATCCATTCATTCCCATCTATCTGATTCACATCACATCTATTCACCTCACATTCTCATCTCATTCACATCACCTCTCATCACATCTGTTCACCTCACATTCTCATCATCTCTATTCACATCACATCCATCCATTTAGTCATTCCCATCTATCTGATTCACATCACATCTCACATCTATTCACCTCACATCTCATCGCCTCTATTCACATCGTATCCATCCATCCATTCACATGTATCTAATACACATCACATCCATCCATCCAATCATCATCTATCTGATTCACATCTTATCTGATCACATCTATTCACCTCATTTTCTCATCATTTCTATTCACACCACATCCATCCATCCATTCTTCTCATCTATCTAATTCCCATCACATCTCATCACATCTATTCACCTCATATTCTCATCAGTTCTATTCACATCACATCCATCCATCCATTCGCATCTATCCAATTCACATCACATTCATCCATCCATTCACATCTATCTAATTCACATCACATCCATCCATCCAATCATCATCTATCTGATTCATATCTTATCTCATCACATCTATTCACCTCATATTCTCATCACCTCTATTCACACCACATCCATCCATCCATTCTTCTCATCTATCTAATTTCCATCACATCTCATCACATCTATTCACCTCATATTCTCATCACTTCTATTCACATCACATCCATCCATCCATTCGCATCTATCTAATTCACATCACATCCATCCAACCAAACATCATCTATCTAATTCACATCACATCCATCCATCCAATCATCATCTATAATAGAAGTCATTGTAAGACTTATACTGAAGTGTTGTATCTTAGCAATGACTAATGTGATGAAAAATTTCTACATGGACGTGTCTACAAAGTACTCATAACGATTTTGAAGCAATCATCTTTAAAATTCAGTTTTAACCAAAGATAAGTTATGAGAATAAAAATTCTCAATAATGTATTTTATTATGGCAAAGCACAGTACTCATAAAATACAAAAATGAGTAGGGCTCAATAAAAATACACAATGTTTATACAAAAATGAGTCGAGCTCAAAAAAAATACATAACTTTTACAACACTTTGGCTCTGGACATATACAAAATGCCTCTAAGCAGTTTCGGGCTATGTAGCCTCAGCCTTGGTCTCCTCAGTCTTGACCTCCTCATCCTTGGCCTCCTCCTTTGAATCAGCCTTCAGCTTTGTTTCCTTTGTTATTGGCACCTTGCTTGCCTTGTCCTTGCCCTTACCTGCAAATGAAAGCTTCCTCTTTGCCATGCCCTTGCTTCCCTTCTCAGGGACTCCTTGTTTAAAGCTAAAATTCTTCATAGGAGAATGAAATGGCATCTTTTTTCTCTTCTTTGATGCACTACTCTGCTGCTAGCAAACTGGTGGAAGTGGAGAGTCAGGGTCATCAAGCGTAATTGCATTGTTGAGGATAATGGTTATTGCCTTTGCCCGCACACTCCATAGCCAGAACTCGTCTGTGTGAACAGACTGCAAAATAGCATAAAAGTCAATTAGAATAATGTGGGATCTCTCATGAAATTAACATAGAGAAATTATATTACAGTGACACAAGAAACTTACATGGCTGTCAAAATTAGTGTACATGGAAAGGAGGAACTTCCAGACATTTGCGACTATATGCTAGCCACAAGAGTGTGAATCCTTTTGCATATGAGCGGGTTGGTTGAGAAATTTTCACTCTATATCCTTTTTCAATTCAGGACACAGAGTTATAACCGCCCTCTTACATGCCCTATAGTCAACGATATAAAGTAAGAATGACTCACAAACAATCAACAACTAGGAAGTAAGAAGGAAACGATATAAAGTATAATGACTTATAATTTAGACTGTCTATGCATTCTGAGAAGGCTATTCATAAAAATTATCTGGCATTTCAACACATTAATTAAACAAGCAGACAAGTCCCCTCTGAAATTGAGAAAGTAAACAAAAAATATAAGAAACCTAACACGAGTAACTAATAACTTAAATTCCATCAACAGCTTGAAATCCAAAGAAAATACATACTTCTCGACATATGGCAACACAACAAAGCAGGTACCCAGACTAACTCCCTAGAAATAAGGAGCAAGGTCCTCTTTAGACCTTGATGGGCCAATTAGGATAGTTGATACCAAAGGATCACTACCAAAGGATCACAAATATATACTTGCTTTGCTTGATCTGGCAAAATCTCTCTCAACAGTGCCGTGCAGATTGAATTAAAAACATTAGGAGAGGGAAAAAGGAATCAAAATAAGGAAGCATTAAAAAAAAGGTGAAGAATACACACCTTTGAAACAAGTAAGCACAATATTGTCATTGATCTCCCTAATCTTTTCAATGAGCATATAAACATCCATTGGAGCGATATGGAGGTACTCCTCCTGCTCTCGGCAGTGTTCGAGACATTGCATAGATCTGACCAAGCACCGCCTTAAGTCTATCATTATTCTCTATCTCCAACTCCATAAGGTTTTTTGCCAATTCATCCCTAACCACATTCTCTTCTAAAACTATCTCCTTTCCCTTAAAATCCGTCCCCTTTACCAACCTCTTTCAACTTTATGGACCCCTCTTCAATCACCACCTTGTCTCGGGGCAGCCCTCTTCCTCTTCAAAGAAGGAGGAATGGAGAAATTTTTGCTGCCTTCCTATCCCTGAATGGCAGAGGTTGCATGAAATTATCATACCTATACCCAACTCTGCTTACTACTGTCATGTCCTTGTCCCCAGTAGTGTGACCCTCATGGCATGGGCACAACAAATGTTACTATCATTCAATAAGTCTATAAGGAAGTCCTTGCATGTCTCTTGAAGACATGCAATGGCACTACTCTGCCAATTAAAGTAACCTTTCATCTTTATTCTGTCTCAATAATATGGATCTGACAATCCTCAAGAAAGGAGCTTTGGGGATGAGGAGATTCATAAGGCTGCCTCCTACACCTTCCTTATCTCTGCAAACATTTTCCTTTGTCTTTGCAAAGAGACCCGGGCCTTTGAAATATTCTTGCTGGTGCTGGGTTTGACCTCAAGGAGCACAGGTTTTCTTGCGAGGTCCTTTGGAACATCTTCTCAAAGATCTGGAACCGGCACTGGATTTGGTACTGGATCTGGTGTGCTGGCACTAAAACTCTCCAGACAGTCTATTTGTGAGGGCCATGGCAGTACTAGAAAAGAGAAGGTAGAATTAGTATTCAAAAATCAGTTGGACAACCATCCACCGTGTGATATGGTGAATCCAAATGTGGACCAATATAAATATTGCACAGTGAATAAAACAATAATATGGCAATAAAATTAACCCAAACCATCCAACAGAGCGATATGACGATTCCAAAAATTAGAGAATGGCCATATCACGCCATGGACAAAGAGAGCAAAATACAAGGCGTAGAGAGCAAAAAACTTACAAGGACTGGGATACAAGGGCTTGTATGGAAAGATTGAGATGTCTGGCAAGCTACAGGAGCACAGTGTGGAGAAACGCAATGGAAAAAAAGCGAGGAAAAAAAAGGCTAGAAAAAAAAAGCATGGGAAAAAAAATATTCCTCCTTTTTATAGAGCAAAACGTAATCATGACGTTGATAGCATTAGCCCTACACGTGGCAGTTCATGAATAAATGATGACATAAGCCCTACCACACATGGCGTTTGATCCTAAATCATGTGACATCAGTCCTATTATTTGACCTATATAAAGATGTCTTTTGATAATTTTCATACCGTCCACCACGACCACGGTGCGAGTCTTTTTTTTTTGTGCTTTTCTCTGCACTCAAAAATTTCTCACCTTCCATACCGTCACACGGTGCGAGCAGAGCCCATACTCAATGGTGTGATCTACATTTTCCCTCCTTTGCTTTTCCCTTATCGCACGGTGAATGGTTTCCAACCAGATCACAGCACACCAATGGAGGTTAAGAGTTCTCACTTGTACAATGCTGTAGATGATGTGGATAATTTATTGCTAGAGGAGTTTAAGGATGAGCCCAATGCTAGAGAGCATCTCTTTGATCTACTGAGGAGGGATGGGCACGAGAAATCCGTTTCCCATGTAGAGCCTGTGTTCAACGTTCCTTTCAGTCTGGAGGATATTATCAGGGACATGGCAAGGACATCACTGGAGGGAGAGTGGACAACGGTATTGCAGGTTGGTAGGTGGAGGAACTGTCTCTCGAAAGGGTCAATTACGTATGTCCACATGTCAAGCTTTGTAGTCACCTTGTCTTAAAATGCAAGCATGTGGAATAGGTGGGACACTTACTCAGATGATCAATGTCAAGCTTTGCAGTCACCTTGTCTCAAAATGTAAGCATGTCGAAGAGGTGGGACACTTACTTAGATGATCAATGTATCAAGATATGTGTTGACATGTGCCCAGTGCATGGCAGGAAGTTGCTTGAATATTATTTTGGGTTTGTTGCCTACCTCTGATAAGGAGGATAACATAAAGGAGGAGCTCAAAGGAAGGACTCATAAATCAGAACAGTCTTTTATTTCAAGTGCTTAGTGTGCAAAAGAAGAGGTCCTAGACCTTGTGTCGGAGAAGGAGGAGGAACTCCTCAACATAAATTTTAATGGGGCAGAGTTTAAGGCCACCATAATTATTGATGAGGAATGTCATCCATCCATGGGAAGCGATTGACGTCCAATTTTTGTCATCCCTGGTGGGCTAGCTTCCTTCCTAATTAATGGGAAGTATTACCTCTTCCTCTCCCACATTCAAAAACTCTACAATTTTAGAGAGGATTACTGTCTTGCTATAACAGACAGTTGTGAAGCTGCATCCGGTGTTCTCGATGTAAAGAATGAGCATAAGGATTAATTTCTCACATTGGACATGAAAGTGATAGAAAACTTCATAGAGGCCCCAGAAGCAATGTCCTTGTGCCTTGAAAAAGCCAAGGAGAATGAAGCTTCTCTTCCTTCAGAGGAAGAATTTCAAGCCCTTTAGTAGGATATGAGCATTTCTGAGTTTGGCAAGGAACTTCCTCCCAAAATTGACCAAGAAAACGAAGAGGGCTCCATCAACCTTTGGGATGCAGCCAAGCTAGAGGAGGATGAGAACCAGAAGGTAAATTATTGCTTAAGTTTGTTTGGTTTAATTCTTATTGCTTTAGTTTGTCTGGTTTAATTCTTATTACTTTAGTTTGTCTGGTTTAGTTCTTAAGTTTGTCTGGTTTAATTCTTATTGCTTCAGTCTGTTTGAATTATTTCTTACTTTAGTTTGTTCCCTCCTGGTTCTTTGTCAATGCAGATAGAGCTTGATGATGCCGATGTGAATTTCTTGGACAAGGTGGTGCTGGTCCGCAAGATGCCGCTCTTGCACACTACATCTCTTCTATCGACAAAAAAATATTTACTACATATCATAGCAAGTACTGCAGGGATGCAGAGATTTCACTCTTTACACTGAAATCCCTATCTAGTTATACAGGGTATGCATTTATACCTTATAATATACATAAATTCATGCTTATAGAGAAGTGTGCTTCCATCCATATCTTTGGATACGGCCCTGGTTTTTGGCCTTCTCGAGCAGGTTATTTCCTATGTTATTCAAGCTATGTCCTAGGTGCAGGAGTGGAGGATGTAAAGCCACTCAAGGGCTATAGTCATGAGGCTTTTGTGTTATAGAGGGAAAATGCCTGCCGAAGAGGGGGAGCAAGAAGAGAAGAGACTCAAGAGAAATTAACTCTTTTTGTTGTAAATATTTTCACTAAATCTTCAATATAATGGAATGGTGCAGTTATTTTTTATTTTCAAGTCAAAAAGCTTTACAAATTTCTTCCAAATGTTGTCTATTTCCTAAGTAAAAATGTTTACAACTTTATTCAAAATACTTTCAACTTCAAAGTGTTGTTTCTACTTCCAAATTGTTCCTATGCGTCTTCATGAAGATCTCCATGCTGCATGATGTACTGGTCCTGTACCAGCTTTCCACTTTAGTGATCTTCTCTGTTTGGCATTATTTCGTGCTACCCTTGCTAGATTACTCATACGTGCCCTTTCCATGGATAATTTTCACCCAAAAGTTTATCTATAAAACCAATTAATCTTAATGTTGTTCATTGTCCTCTTTCGCTGTCTGGCTCCCATGGGTGTGCTCTTCATACGCGAGATTGTATTCTGTAACTTTAGGATTTGGTTCTCTTTCTCTTTGCCCTCTATCTATATAGCTATAAAATATTATTTTGTGAAATTTTGAGAGCTTGTTGCACACTAATCAAAGTAACTTGAAAGCTCTGAATTTGTGAGTTTAGAAATTGAACCTTCCATGCATCACATATACTTAAGCATTTGCAATATCCAAGGAGCCCATTCTCACCCTCTCCAACAAAATGAATGAATGAATGAGGGTAGGTCTGTAAAAAGTTGGAGAGAAATTTGAAGAAGGATCATTAGGATATAAATACCCATCAACCCAAAGATCCACATTACAAACCCTGATGTCTTCTTTCTTGCTTCTCCTGTGTGTTTAGACGTTCTTTTCTGATAGGTGCATATTCATTCAAGATGCGAATATGCAAGTCTACCTTCCTCACTCCTGATTAATTTGAAGTGTGTTATTTCTCTGAGTGCCATAGTAGACACAATGGAATATGGTAGGTAGCTTGGATCCCAAAGAGAAGCTTGAAAGAGAGACCTACTGCAAAATGAGAGAAGGGCTTGGGAGGGAGAGAGAGAGAGAGAGAGAGAGAATCTTTGAGTTGTTGAGTCAGATAGAGGGAGATATGATAGTAATCAATGAAGAAAACGATTTTTAGGTGGGTTTGCTATAAAATATAAATTTTATATTACTAGCCTATCTGAAAATTTAAATTTAAATTAAACTTTTTATGTTTTATGCATTCAAAAGTGAAAAATAAAATGACTGTTGATTTAGAATTTGTGGGAACTTAAAAACGCAATAAAAGTGTATTAAACAAGATTGTCTTTTAATGACTGTTGATATGGAACTTAGAGGGAACTTCAAAAACGTAATGAAAGTGCATTAAATGTGATTGAAAGTTTTTTTGAGACAATTATTTTGAATTGTAAGAAAAAATATTTTTGGGACCCCTATATGGACGAGATCGATGATGTTTCGAGAGTTTTAGTGTGGCTAGAAAGAGAATCCTAGAGTGAAACTCCTAGAGAGCAAAAACTAGAGAGATCCCCTACTTTTAGGGCCAAAAGTAGGCTTCATTAACGACTTTGTCTCGTTAAACCTCAAAAAAAAATAGTCTTAGTTCCTTAAAATTAGGGATTCTTACAAGGACCTTTTTATGCTCAAATGCCCCCTAATGCTTGCATAGACACAGTCACCACCCACGTATCAAGAACGTGGCCCACCGACCACCGCCCACCACTAATGATGGACCTAGTATACAAGGGAATATTCCTCGGGGGCTCCCGCCCTCGTCCCCGGACCCCCACGTAACGCTCGTACCCCTGGCCATCTCTTAACTATCATCAATGGTCACAATAATGACCCCTTCGGCATCTAAGCCGGGGTTCCCACTAAAGACATATGCACCATGGCTACTCTTCATAATGAGGGCCTAACAAATGTGCATTATACATCAAAGGGAGATACATGCTGAGAGGCGGGCATTGAGTGTATACTAACAAAGTGCCACTAAAACACTAGGCGCTTATAAAAAAATTCTTCAAATAGAGAGAATATCTACTCAAAAGAGCCAAAAAATCAGCAAATATTAGAGCTAGAGACCCACAAAGCCTCAAGGGGGAAGAACAATACTTATAATATACGGAAGCCTTGAAGGCAACAAAGGAGTTTTGCTCTAGCACTCAAAGGATCCAATGAAAAGAGCTAGTGTAAATGCCTTGAAAATACATCCTGAAATAGCTAAAGTGCTAGCCCATGATTACCCCAATGATATAGTTTCACTTGATTCCAAAAAGACTTCCAAATTTGGACAAAGAAGATGAAAAAAGGCTATGAAAGAAGGGAGATGCAAAGAAGGAGGTTGAGCCTTCAAAACTAACCATTGGTCAAGAGGACTCTAAACAAGTACCTTCTCAATTCAAGAGGACTCTAAACAAGTACCTTCTCAATTCAAGAATTATAAAGTCAAAAACTTAAAGATGTGTAACCCACCATACCTATTGGAGAGGAGCCCAAATTGGTGTGGATAGCCATGGACTTAACTCTGACTCAAGAAGGAGATAGATCTTGTAGTAGTTCTCAAGGAATACAGACATGTGTTCACTTGCAAACATAAATATTCTAATTTGAAAGAAGGCCCTATAAAAGTTTGCTAGAATACATTTCCTTTAATGGATGGTGCTAGGCCAATCAAATAAAGACCATACACGTATAATAAAACCTACATTAAAGCCATCAAAGATGAAGTTGATATAGAGTTATCAATGTGAGTTTCATTTATGAGATTGAGCCAGTTGTGATTGTGCCCAAAAAGAATGGTAAGATCCGCGTGTATGTTACTTAAAAAACATACCCACGATAAGTGATCATTACACTGTTGCGTGACAAGCTTATTTAGGGCTCTTGTAAAGAGTTCCAAGTTGTAGATGAGTGTGGGAGTGGGCTTGACAATAATCCCACATGGGAACTTTTGGGAGTTTTAGAGTTTTTATATAAAAAGTGGCTCATTTGAGAGCTTATGGACACATTGGGCTAAACTCATGTTTGAGCTCTCTTGAGACTAGCTCTCCCTCTTTTTCCATAGAGGTGCAAGCTCTTCTCTCTTCCCATCTACATTATTGTAAGTTCTCTTTTTTTAATTCAATGCAATGAGTTGATGTTTGTCTCTCTTCTCATGTCTATTCTCTTGTGTGCATGTTTCTTTGTTGATAGTTTCAAGGTTTGTGTGTATGCTAGGGAAGTAAGAGCTTGAGAATGAAGGATGCTTTGAGCTTGTGTATGCATTAGCTTAGCTTTCTTCTTGTTTTGGATGCATGAATGAGTGGGATGATGAGTGAGTGAGCAATGGCAAGATTGAGCTTGTGTGTGTGTTAAGTCTATGTCAATAGTAATAGTATTCTTAGCATTCTCTCCATTTGTGGATAAGCTTTTGTGCACCGGTACGGGTTGAATCCCTAGCTCCGAAAAGGGATGCAAATCCCATTGGATTGAGCTATACGTGGATCATGCTACTCTTGCTACAAGTGAGAGAGTTTTCCGTCTCTCCATTGGCACCGCTGCCGGGTAGAAGACTCAAATCCGGTTGAGAGTGTGTGGAAACCACCACTATTTCCTCTTTTGGTTGCAAAACCATTGAGTGATTAGGTTAAGTTCGGGTGTGCGATCCCGGGGTGAGTGGATAAGGTTAGGATAAGAAAAACTCATTGAGCGGTTGAGGTTTCTCCCGCATTGTTTTTTATGTTTTATTGCTTTTATGCTTTTTCAAGTACCATTCATTATGCTTACCTTCATTGTTTTTTGTCATTTCATGCTTTTCGCTAACATGTAATTAGTAAAAAATAATAAAAGAAATAAAAGAAAAGCAGGCAAAAGAAGGCGGCGAGCTTCAGCTTCTCATTGGCCGGTGGAGTGGAAGCGACTGGCCGCTTAAAGCAAAGAATGACTAGCCGAAAAAGACGGTGAAGGGCGACCGCGTGAAGGTGGCCGGCGAGGAGACTGGCCGTGTGGGAGACGTGAAGGAGAGCTTGGCTGTGAACGTGGCCGCCTGGCTGTGAATGAGCTGGCAAAGAAGCAAGGCACAAGAGGCGACTGGCGGACGAGGGCGTGGAGAGCTGCTGGCCGACGAAGGCGTGGAGAGTGGCCGGTGACGTGGAGAAGGCGTTGAAGGAAAGCGTTAAAAGTGACCGACCGACTGCAAGCGAGCGAAGGCCAGAGAAGCTGTGAGGCGACTGGCTAGTCGGCGGTGGCGCAGAAAAAAAAAATGAAGTGGCCGCTGCTGTGGCCAACGCAGGCGACGAAGGAGGTGGCCGTGTAGAAGGTGAAGCGACCGACGTCGTCAGCTGTAAGCCGGTGTTAAGGTGGCTGCTGGCTAGCGAAGAGCGCAAGCTGACTGGTTCGAAGGCGGCGAAGGATTGACAAAGGCCGCGTGGAGGTAAAGTTGGCGTGGAGGCAACTGCGAACGAAAGCATGGAAGGCCGGCAGCAAGAAGAGTAGGCGACTACATCTAAGGCTAAGGTGGCCGACGTGGAGCCGACTGGCCGGGCCACAGCTGAAAGCGAAAGAATGCGTAGGCTGGTTGGCAAGGAGGCGAAGCCAAAAGCCTGCTACTACTGCAGCTAAGGTGTGAAGGAAGGCGATTCAAGTGGTGAAGCGGCCGGCAAAGAAGTCGGTAACTGTAGCAGCTGGAGGCCGGCGCACAAAAGACGACGAAGCGCTATCTGAGGTGGTATTTGAAAAAAGCATTGAAGAAGGAGGTGTAGCTGGCTGTGCTGCAGAGAACGTGTGGCGGCGAGAAAGAAGGCGCACCGGCCGACGATAAGGTCAGTAATTTTTCTTTTTTTTTATTTTTTTATTTTTTTATTTTTATTTTTTATATTTTAAAAAAAAATAAAATTAAAAAAAAAACAATAAAACAATAAAAATTTTTAAAAATAATTTTAAAAAAAAGAAAAAAGAGAAAAGAAAGATAAAAAATAAAAAATAAAAAAATAAGAAAATTTATAAATTATGTGTTTTTTTAGGAGTCCATATTCTTTGCATATTCTCTAATTTTTTATTTTTTTTAAATTTTGTAATTTTTTATATAATTAGTGTAACTTGCATTTTTTTAAATTTTTGTAATTTTGTGCATAATTAGCATTTTTGTGTAATTAGTAAAAAATAAAAAAATAATAATAAAATAATAATAAAATAATAAAAATAATTAAAAAAAAGATAGATATATTTATTTTAGTTGCATTTAGTGGTTAGGTAGGGTTTATAAAAAAATAAAAAAAATAAAAAATACATATATATATATATATTTGTTAAAAAAAACAAAAACAAAAAAAACAAAAAAGAAAAACAAAAAAAAACCAAAAAAATTTGACCTTATGCACTTGCGGTCGGGACGTCATATAGACACTGCCATAGGGCCTAGGGAACCTTCTAGAGTACCTACGCAGGAAAGTGGGACCCAATCGGTAAGAAATTTGGCAGATATTGCTGAAACCTTTTTCGAATCCCAATCTGATACCCTTTCCAGAACAACTAGCTCATTGTCCATGGACAATCTAGGGCCGTCAAATAGTCATCCCTTAGCCCCAAGTAGGACACCCACAAGATCTTTTAATCCATTTGAAGCCGACACCATGGGGTTAACACTCAATGTGAGACTTCAATATGTCTACATGAACGCTCAAGGAGCTGAGATCTTTAGGGATCCACAACAATGGTATCTTGTTAAGATCGCAGACTTTTTCTCAGGACTTGATAGAGCACCTCTAGTCAATGACCAGGGTAACATGTACATGGGTGGAGATGGTGTTCGCTACTACGAAGTCACCTATCATCCAGAGAATGTAGACAAATTAGGGGAGCTCTCTAAAAGCGAGTTCTTAGACTTATCAAAGCTTTCCAGAGCAAGGGAGTCTAGAGATGATTGGCTCATTGAGCTGGACATGCTTGGACCATCCAATGCCCAGTCCTCAAAGCCATCCATAGATGATTTACTTCTTGTAGATCTAAATTTGGAAAGGGATAGGAAAGGCAAGAGCAAAATGGATCAGGGGGCTGAGAACCAATGGGAGTTTGTACGACAAATTCCAGTAACAAAGGTCTTACAAGATGACCCACTTTAAGAGGTCTATAAGGACTCTTTAGAAGGATATTATGCCACAACTAGATTGCCAGAGCTAGATCTTCCGCTAGCACTTGTGGTGGTAGTCGAGAAGCTTGCAGGACACATGAACCGAATTGTTGATAAATGGGCCAATGAATACCGAACCTTAGATTGGAAGGAGATTCGGGAGCTCACGTGGAAAGGACAACCATTATTCATGGAAGTGTTCTCAACAAATATAGCTAAACCAGGAGAGACAGCCTTTCATGGAGAAACTGCTTCTCCTCCCCTATACGAGAGTTCATTAGAGAGGGACCCTCAACATCAAAGTGGACCACTGCAAGTAGCCCAACTCTAGCACCAAGATATTGTCCTGCACCAAAAGTGCGACCACAGATCACACCACAACAACGTTTCTCTCACTATGACAATCAAAGGGTAGGGGAGCCAACTCGGCCTCCCATAAATGCACCTCCTGAAATGTGGGTAACAAGATCTTTGGAGGGGGTTGGTGAGGCAGGTAATAGGGGACCCACACCAATTTGGGATGCATGTGGACCATCTTACCAAAGAGAGGAACAATTCCCACTGAGAGTGAGAGGCCGTAGGCCCTATGATGAGTATTCAAGACAAGTAACACCATCAACTCTTCAGAAACTAGTAAAGAAGTACGAAGGGTTGGGAGATCCATATGACCATGTAGCAGCATTTAGGCAAGCAGTTCGAGCTGAGCAAATGACAGACAAGCATACTCAAATAGAAGGATTTGGGCTCACTCTTGAGGGAAAGGCCCTTGCTTGGTTTCAGGCACTAGAGGCTTCAGACAAATCTTCTTTACGAGTTCTGGAAGAGAGGTTTATTGCTGCTTTTTCCTTGATGGGGATTCAACATGACACGGTAGCAAACATCTACTCTTTCAAGCAAGGTGAGACTGAGAGTGTTAGAGACTGTGTAAATAGAATGAAGCAGTACATTAATCGTTGCCCAGAAGATGAGAAGCCAACCCAGAGTCGATTAATTTCTCTCTTCTTAAAAGGACTCAAAAATTCAACACTGCATACACATCTCTATGCAAAGAAGCATACAAATTTCAATGAGTGTTGCCATGATGCTATGGATTTCATAGATAACTTCAAATTCCAAGATGGTACCGGCCCTGAGGTGAAGCCTAGAGATCAGTGGGGTGATGACCAAAGTTCAGGGTCTAGTGCACTAGTAAATCCAGACCAGATAGCTAACAACACCATATTGGGGAATATGGGAATTTCCCACAAGTTTGGGACACGTGGTCAAAAGTTTGGATTAACCAAACTTGAACACCACTAATCCAAAATGAGCGCTTTATAGCTCTTTAGATTCCATTTTTCAAGCGCTTTCCAACGATAGGTCATATGATAGGGTTTTGAGAAACTTACAAACATGTTATCCATGTCCCCTTTTTAAGTGTTCAAAAATGGGAATTGGGAAATTCCCAAATTCACTAATATGGTGTTTAACCTAGTACTAAGGAGATTGGGACAAACCTATCGCCCACCCATGCAGCCACAACAACAGCAGCAACAACGAATGAGGAGTGTACTACCTACAGGTCCTCATCTTTGTGGAGCATGTGGCGGTAACCATAAAACCGAAGAATGTAATACCTTTTCTCCTCTGGTTACAACCAACCCACAAAGAAGTGGTGCCAGGCCTGTGCTTGGAACTTTACCCACACCACACAGGAATGTACTCGCATTGCAAGAATGAGACAGGAGTGTGAGAAGCAAAGGGGTGGAGTGGCTCCACAAATACATCAACAGTATACTAATTTTGAACGTAAGCCACCGATGGCACAAGAGCAAGCACGACCTGTTCTTGGAGCTCAACCTCCTACTCCTGGGACTGCTCCTGTGAGGGTTGTTGGACAATTCAAATATGTGTAGAGACTTGGTAAACCCATGCTATGTGGAGGAGGAATATGCATCATATTCATCCAAGGAAAATCTCTTTGAAAGTCCCGCATATCCAAGCCAAGCACTGGAGGCTCAACCAGGGGAACAAAATTCTTTGATGTTGCTGGGCGGCTACCAACCTAGGACTCCAGGCTCCTCAGGTCAATGGCAGCAAAGGAAAGTAGAAGCCAAACTAATGGGCCCCTGTTATGAGTGTGGAGAACCCCATTGGGCTCGTGATTGTCCACATCGCTCAAGGCAAGCAACTCGTTCCAATACAATAGTACCACAGTTTCGACCAATTGAAAGATATTGTCTAGGGTGTTGTGTAGAACACTTCCCAAAGGATTGTTTGCTGAAACCACATGAGGAAGGCACCTCTCAACCCAAGGTCTCACTCAACTTTGTAGGGATAGTTCCATCGCCACCTTCATCAGAGAATGAGGATGTCGTGCCACTTAGAGTCATGACTAGATCACAGACACGAAATGCCGAAATGCAGACTCATGAGACACCTCGAACTAGGGATGCAAAGGCAAATCTAGTGGACAAGACCCTACATTCCAATATAAAAAGGACCACTAGGAGGAAAAAGAACCGCAACAAGCAAACTAAAAGTGCATCCACTAGTTCTCAAGAAGTCTCTAAACAAAACATGAGGGATCAAGCTTTTACATCCCAAGAAGTGCACGAGGAGCATCAACCTCAACCTGGGCCTAGTGCTAAACAAGATGAGGCTAGTACGACCGAGGATAGCTCTGGGAGTTTTGTTGTTGTGGATAAGGTGAATGAGACTCTAGATGCCATCATCGATGCTCATAGAAGTCGCATTGCAGCTTTATCTGAGCTACCCAAGAAGCTTCAAGAATACCCAAACCCTTGTGAGGAGAAGATCAATCTAGCTGTACATCAACAACTCATTAGGGAAGCTCAATCAATACTTGAGGGACCACCTCCACCTATTCCTCAGGGCCCAACCTCTCTTAAGCCAACATTAGAAACCATACCAGAAGTGTCATCAAGTCGGGAAATGAAAAGTGAGCTCATCTCACAAGCTCATAGCGAGAGGTCTGCACCAATTGCCACCCCATTGAAAGAACAATCATCCGTCTTAAGTTTTCAGGTTACAAGATGTATTTTTGAAGCCTATTTTATAAGAACTCTACCTTAAGTTTTGAGGTTAGAAAAATGTATTTTTTATTTATGTGATATATATGCTTTGTACTAATCTTTAATTGAATTTAGAATTAATCCATACATTGCTAAACACTTGATGAGGATTATAAATATGTCCACATTATCATTTAGAGAATTTAGAGTAATCAGGATTATAGTAATGTGGTTTCATACGTAAGTGAATATACCTCATTCATTTCTTGTTAAATAATGCTATACCTCTGTGCATCTCGATTCAAGTAGATGGCAATGAAACTGGATAAGATTTAAGAATGCAACGATTATCGGGTTGTGTTTGCTATACATTGTAGTTGGTCTTGTCATGTGAAAGTGGCTATAAGAATTAAGAATGTGATAATTTCCAGGTTATGTCTGCTATACATTATAGTTGGTCTTGTCATGTGAAAGTGGCTATAAGAATGAAAAATGTGACAATTTCCAGGCATTAGGGGAAGGTTGAGGTCTATAGGGGCCCTTTAAGATGCCATGTGATTAAAAGGTCATTAAGGAAAAGGGCCAATCATGTGATGCCATGTATACAATCATGTGATGCCAATCATGTGATGCCATGTATACAAAAATGTTAGGTGATTAAAGGTGGTCAAAAGATTCCCTAGAAGATGCCTTTTTGTACTTTTCATTCCCAAAAAGTGGGGGAAAAAGTTTTTGAAATTTCGGACATCCATAACTTCTACATATGAGCTCAAAATTTGTCGGAGATTAGAGATCCAAAATCTACTCGCTGAGCTCTTTCCATACATATGTCACATGATATGGTTTTGCCCACTCAATTTTAAATTCAATTTTGGCGGGAAACTTTGAAATTCAAACTTCTAGCCATTTGAAGAATAAGAAGGTATCTAAAGTCAAAGAAACTTAACATTTTAACAAAAAGTCATTAAAATCATAATATGGTAGCTTAAAGGGCCCCTATAGACCTCAACCTTCCTCTAATGTTATGTTTGCTATACATTGGAGTTGGTTTTGACTCAGGTAGATGGAGTGAAAGTGGATAAGAATTGAGAATTCAACAATTATCAGGTTGTGTTTTCTATACATTGTAGTTGGTCTTGTCATGTGAATTCCAAGTCGGTTTCACTCACTTCATTCAATCCATTACTATGATAATCTAGAAGCTTGATCTACATGACGATCACATAGTAGGAAGCTTGATCTACATGACGATCACCAGGCCAAATTTGAGCTATGCTGTTGGGTTGGTGAGTCAGTTTATGAAGGTTCCTCGGAAGTGACATTTGGATGCATTGAGATGCATACTGAGATATGTGAGGTCTACTTTTCATTGTGGACTATTTTATGAAACTGGGACAGAGATATGTTTACATGGGCACACAGATGCTGATTGGGCTGGTAGTATCTCAGATAGAAGATCTACTAGTGG
This sequence comes from Cibotium barometz, assembly GCF_041138505.1. Taxonomy (NCBI): domain Eukaryota; kingdom Viridiplantae; phylum Streptophyta; class Polypodiopsida; order Cyatheales; family Cibotiaceae; genus Cibotium; species Cibotium barometz. The sequence goes on from NC_141098.1 coordinate 33,331,862, forward strand.
CTTCATGTTTTCTTTGGGGAGTGCTACTGTGACTTGGAGCAGCAAGAAGCAGCCTATGATTGCTCTATCCAGAGGCCGAGTACAGAGGTGCTGCTCTATGGCAGCATGTGAGGTAGCTTGGTTGAGAAAGCTACTTGTAGATTTAGGTCTATCAGTGGATAGACAAGTTGTCATTTTTTATTACAACATTAGCAGTATACAGTTGGCCAAGAACCCAGTTTTTCATGCTTGCACGAAGCATATAGAGGTACACTACCATTTTGTCAGAGAGAAGGTCTTGGTGTGGGAGGAGACCTTGACCTTGTTTATGTCAGCACACAGGATCAGGTAGTTGACATCTTCACCAAAGCATTGGGTACAGAGAAGCTCCGCAGATTCAGGGTTTTGCTTGGTGTACATGACATGGAGTTGAGCTCGAGGGGGAGTGTTGAGATATCGAGCTCATCTAGTGAGGCGGTGGACACTGATGACCCGCCTGGGGCCCCACACTTACACCACTGGCATGGTTGGTGAGATCATGGGTGATATGCGGCCAGTGGGATGACAGGCTGTGTGACAGCCATTCTAGAGACTGGCATAGTTATAGCGCCAGCTCATTTAGTTGGGTTCACACTATAGAGAACCCTAGTATGTATTTGGTTGAGTACCTTTCATATGGCATGTACTCTTATCTTTGTATATGGTGTGTTGAGTGTTGAGTGAAGAAGAAGAAGATTTTCAGCCTCTCACCTTGTGTGTTCTCTATCAGGGTTTTGTGAGTGTGTGTGTTCTTGCAGGAGCTCAAGCTCTCTTCTCTCCTGCATCTTTTCAGCTTCCAAGGCATGTTAGTAGCTACCTATGCATGCCGGCTCATAGCTACCAATGCATACCAGCAACTTTCAATGCGTTCCGGTAGATGCTTATGCATGCCGGTACCTTATGCATTAGCCATATGCATAAGGCCATATGTAAATGAGTTTTAAGTATTTATGTTTTTTCTTGGATAGATGGAAAATAGCTTGCAGTGGGATGTTACACATGAAGGAGGAGTTAATACCTTATGCATTAGCCATATGCATAAGGCCATATGTATAAGAGTTTTAAGTATTTATGTTTTTTCTTGGATAGAAGGCAAATAGCTTGCAGCGGGATGTTACACATGAAGGAGGAGTTAATATCCCAACAATATTTGTAAGTATATATTAGCCTCAAATTGTATCTTATATTTTAATTAAAGAAGGTTATCTTAAATAACAACTTTCTAAAATGTTCATTTGTTTGTATGTGTATAGCTTGAAGCAGTGGACTGCCCCCCCCCACAAGATGAATATGATTTTGCATTACAACAGGGTGGTTTGGAAGATCTATTTGAAAGGGTGCAAGTTGTGAAGGATATATTGTTATTAGTGTAGGACATGCTTATGGCAAGCATGGTAAGTAAGTATATTCCTAAAGCCTAAACCTCTTTATTTTTGCAAAACTGATTTTCACTTGTGATAATTTTATTGTATTTTAGGATTATGTAACTAAAAAACGGTGGTGCAAATGTCCAAGCAAAAAGAAATGGAAATGTGAGAAGTGACGGGGATGGAGCTACAAGGAACAATAATAATCGCAATGCACGAGATGTAGAATCCCTCAATGTAGCTCCTAGCTCCATAGTTTCTCATTACACTTTATTTTATATATGAGCTTTTTGGAATCATACACATGTAACTCCGCCAAGTATTGTAATTGAATTTCGACATTCCTAAAACCATGCATTGTAATTGTCCTTTTTTCTTGTATTTGTGAAGTTTTATTTACATTACACCTGTCCATGATTTTGAAATGGACATGAAGTTGTGTTAGTTTTATTGTGTCTATATTAGAAAAAAAGACCTAGGGTAGATTGAAGAGTCCTATGCAGACTCTGCAATACTTTCATTGCTTTTACCAGCAAAAATAGCAGTGCTTTTTTGCTCAGCGCTGCAACGTGTTCATTGCTCACTAGCAAAAATAGCAGCGCTTTTTTGCTGCTCAGCAATGTAATGTTTGAGCAGCGACATTATGCTGCTGAGTAGAGAAAAAGCATTGTTATTTTCACTGGTGAGTAGCGAAAATAGTAGCATGTTTAGTAGCAAAATGGGATTGACATCTCTATACCCATCTAGTTATAAAAGCACTACTAATTTCACTGCTAAATCCTCATTTTGTTGTAGTGAAACTTGGAAAGGTAGTAGCTGGGCAGTGAAAATCAGGGCCAACAGGGAACCATAAGAATGGAGTCAAGAACAAGTTAATCATAAGGTCAAATGCTTCATTAAGTCTAGTAGTGGTGTTTTCCATCATATTATACCAATTTGGAGCCCTATTTCTTAAGCTATGAAGCCCATGGACTCTCCAAATGCTGCAAACATAGGTCCATGTTTTCATCAAGGCAAGGGTATTTCTCCACCATACATTCAAGATTATGGCTTTGTGGTAATCCTTGAACATTTGCTAAGTATTCCCTTGCATTTTTTGGTTGATTTCTTGAATCTTCTCTTGAGATTTAGGGCTCTCTTCCAAGAAACACTAATTTCTTGAAATTGGTCATTTTAACTTGCCATTAGCCTTGTCTATTTATCATTAATTACTATAATGGTTCCATCAAGCAAGCTAATGCTTCAAAAAGACCAATGATCAAGTCATGTTTCTTAAGTTTGGGGATTCTTGATCAATTTCATACACCAATGGCCATTGTAACCATTTGATGCTTCTTCAATCATTGGTGACATTCAAGCCATCTCTATGCTTGGAAACATTGTCAAGAAATATGCCAATCCACATGCTATTTACTTCACCTTGATTGTTGCATTGGTACTGATGTTGTTTGGAAAATGGAGCTTGGGAAGTGAAAGTATAGCATGAGTACATGCTAACAAAATAATGGATTGTGCATGTGTTAATGCAAAGCATTGTAAGTCATCCTACCTTATCTTTGAAGTTCAAATCACATCACTTTGTACCCCACATTCTATTCCTAGAATCTTGAATGTGTGTGAGGGTATCTTGGCATTTGGTTGGAGAGGCCAAGGGGATCATGGATTGAATCTTCCTTTTCTCGTAAAGTACCATGGTAAAGTGGTAACGAAGATGATTGGGTAATCAGAGGGAAGAAATGGCCCCAACTCTTGCCATTGGATTCTAAACTTTGGTAGAGGGTGGGAAGGCTTGGCTACGAGATTAGCAAGGAAAGCTCTCCACATCAACAAACAAAGCTATTTATCAATCTTCATTGGCACAAAGCTCTCCACATCAACAAACAAAGCTCTTTATTAATCTTCATTTTGGCACAAAGGTCACATGTAATATGCCATTGGCCAATGCATTATGCAATGAGGATAGGCCTTGATACTAAGCTAATTGCCAAGAGAACATTGGTTGTGGATTGAGTACATAGGAAATTTGAGATTTGGTCACTAATACAAAGGAGACCATGTCAAAATTTTTCAAAATTTATATGCATGGTTAGTATTGAGGGTGATTGTGGACACATCATTAGGAATTTTTTGGACCCAAAGAGGGCCTCTTGGATTAACTTTTGATTAGGAATGGACCAATAGGAAGAGGGCTGGGTGCACATTTTTTACTTCTTTGACCCTAGGGGGCCTAGGCTTTGGTTTGCTAATGGGGCCTAATTACTACTCTTGTCCCTCTACCTCTTGGGCCCAAACTTAGAGGTCCCCCCACCTAGAATCGCGCAAATTAAAAACCCTAAAAATTGAAAATTTTTAATTTTTTCCCAAAAGTGTGTTTTCCCTCTCAAACTTCCCCCCAACATACTCTAGGTTTGGAAAGCTCAGTTTGAACCTCTTTCTTCCTCTTCTAAGCTCTCCATTGCTGCAGAAACTCCATACCTCTCAAGCTCTCCCTCCTTGTCATGCTCCCTCAATCTCAAGCTCCCTCTCCCTCTTTCTTCCTTTTCTAAGCTCTCCATTGCTGCAGAAACTCCATCCCTCTCAAGCTCTCCCTCCCTCTCAAGCTCTCCATTGCTGCAGAAACTCCATCCCTCTCAAGCTCTCCCTCCTTCTCAAGCTCCCTCCCTCTCAATCTCCCTCTCTCTCTCTCTCTCTCTCTCTCTCTCTCTCTCTCAAGCTCCCTCCCTCTCCATTGCTAGAGAAACTCTATCCCTCTTTAGTCTACTCTAGGTTTAGGAAGCTTATTCTCAAACTCTATCCCTCTTTAGTCTACTCTAGGTTTAGGAAGCCTACTCTCAAACTCTAACCCTCTTTTAAGCTTTCCATTGCTACAGTGAAAACCCTGAACTTTCTCTCCTCTCCACTCCTCTATTGTAAAACAAGCTTTTCTTTTCCCTTCTTCTCTTTTCTTACCACCATGGCCTCTTCCAGTTTTGTGAGAAGACCTAGGGAGAAGGTGGAAGAGCTTGTGCTGCATAACACAAGAGATGAGAATGGAGATTGGGCTCCAACAAGATTCAGGGTTGGGGCTTGGGTCTACATGAAGCCAAGCTCTAAGGGACCACATCGAGTGTGTCACAACTGGGGAATATGCTACATCATTGGAAGGGGCGGCTACAAGGCTTCAAACATACTAAGAAGGAAGGACTGGTTGCCATAGTGCAACATGTGTATACCCTTGGAGACCTGTACATTCAAGGCCAACGACCAAGGTTTCCTTTAAATTGTCAGTGTAACATAAACACAACTTACAACATGCTAATATTGGATTTTTTGTTTCAAATTTTCTTATGTCTCTCTACAAATATTTTCCCCTCTAATTATGTTGAGGAGGAACAACCACTCCAAAAACTCACTGGAGTTTTCTATGCTATGCATGCATCCATTAGAGAGGCAATGTTTGTATCTCAAATCCCAAGTGATCTTGTATCGAACAATATCTTTTTCTTTTCTCACTCATGTTTTGTAGATAAAAACCAGGTTTATTTGGCAAACTAGAAGAGATCCCCAACCCCCCTCTTAACAATCCCGAATGGCCCAAACCTGATGCTTGGACCATCTTATGCTTGGACCATCTTATGCTTAAAGTTTAAGATGGTAAGTGATATCAAGACATCACTCAAGTTTTCAAAGGCATCTAGGTCAGTAGGGCTAAATTGGTTTTGTTCTTTACATGTTTTTGTGCACATGTTCAATTCCATGCCAATGCACCAAACAAAAATAATGTGTATTTGTAAGGAGGTACGGTTTGACCTCATTCAAGGATTACTGGGAGAAGGTTGGGAGGTTAATGAGGGGTCACATCAAGGTGATGTGTACAAGTGCAATGTAGTAGATTCTACAATGTCTTTCAGGTTCTTGAAGGCACGCTCTATTTTGTACATGCGTCTGCACTACCAAAGATGGATGCAAAAGCACGGGACATGGATCTGACTTCAAGCCTCAGAAGAAGAAATTATGCCTATTGAGGTAGTTGTGATGATGCAAAATGGATGGATTGAGTGAGTGGCAGCAAGCAAGCATTGGAGCCTAGTAGACATGCGTCAACACTTTAGCATCATGGGCTTTGACAATGTGGAAGAGTCAAGTTTCAAGTTGATTAGAAGAAAGGTATATTTGATTCCACTACATGTCTAGAATTAACCCTTATACTTTCTGGTTATTGTGCCACTTTCTATATTTTTACAGATTGGGAAGCGTAAGGAGGGGACAACCATGGTCTCAGAATCATGGCAAATGGGGGACCTTCAATTTTTAGCAGCAAGGTGCAACACATAGTAGGCATGTAGAAGAGCTTGAAGATGAACTGAGTATATGGGAAAATAGCCTTTATTTTGATGCACGTGAGGGGTAAGAGTTTCAGGATCGAGGTGAAGGCAATGACAAGCTTTCAAGTCAAAAAGGAGATGGAGATCAACATGAAGTAAATGTCACAAGAGGGGTAAAAAATGAAGACATTATAACAATTTTAGATTAGATGACATGCTTGTAATTTTGTAGCAGGCTCTTTTTTAACTAATCTTTATTTAATTGAAATCTTATTATTTTTGCAAACTGTAATTTTTTTGTCTAGTGGTCTGGTGTGAAAAGGCCAAACTTTAAATTTTAACTATCAATAACCAAAGGTGCCTTCTTTCTCATTTTCACAAAATAGAAACCAAGCACGAGCTCACACTATCTTTTTTTCATTCACATGGCTACCCACTTTGACAACTTCTATGAGTTCCTCTCCACCACCCCGTGGGCAGGCGCAAGAGCGAGCTCTTTGTCATGTTCTCTCGTGAAGTCGACTTTGAAAAGTTGCTCGCCCTTGCGTCCCAACATTATGAGACGCAGATTGCATACATGGAGCAATACTTGGCTCCCCAATCCATCTCCTTTCCCCATTGCCCCAATGATCGATGGGTGCCTGTTGAGCTACTTAAGTACATTCAACAATATGCCCGTCCCTACATCGAGCACCTTGAACGCTTCATCGACATCTGCATCCCCGCGACGGGAGCTTACTGTACCTTCAATAAGTAGGAGGTGAAGCGGTTGGGGAAGGGCAATTTAGGAACTAGGTTCCTCTCGTGGCTCGCCACTTTTGCGTTCCTCATTGCGATGAGGATTCGGATGAGGAGGTAGAGCCTGCATTGCAGTTCGCTGGGTATTTGAGGGATGACAAGGAAGTGAAGGCAATAGGAACGAGTGCTGGTGTAGAAGAGCAACTTGCATCAGAGCACTTTCTAGAGGGTGCACAATTTGCAGAGTTGAACAGCCCGCTGTAGTAGAAGATACGAGGCCATCTTCCCCACACGAGGAGAGTAAGGTGCTGCCAGAGCTTGAGATCAATCTCTTGAGTACCATTGAGGTGGAAGGTGAAGAATACTTATTTCTTCATGACCTTGAAAAGGCAGCTAGCCTGAGAATGGATGAATGCTTGGGCATTATATGCATGCGATGTGAGGTGGACCTTGATACGTCCAACCTCGGTCCTCACCTAGATAGTGCTATATCACTCCTTGGAGAATCTATTTGCAGAGACAGTTGCTTTGGTCAAGGAAGCTGTGGTTGAGATCGCGATGTGAGGTGGACCTTGATACATCCCCAACCTCGGTCCTCACCTAGATAGTGCTATATTACCCCTTTGGAGAATCTATTGTAGAGACAGTTACTTTGGTCAAGGAAACTATGGTTGAGACTATGGAGCAAGCCCTAGTTCTAGAGGAGGAATTCACAACCTTACAAGACAAGCTAGAGGCTGAAAAGGATACCCTTGCTACTAGAGTGAAGGAGGAGACCAAAAGCACCAAAAAAGGACGAGGCTAAGTCCTCGATTGACCTCTCCGCCCCCACCAACACTTTGGCAAAAGAAATTGAGCAAGAGGTAATAATCAACCTTTGTAATTATGTATAGGAAATTATTTTGATTTTTCCTTTGATTGCAGAGGGTGGTTGAAATTGATGCATTTGTTGGGAGAGGCGGCGGCCAACAGAGACCAGGCCAAGGTCCATGGACATGATGCCGCATTGGTGCACTAACTTGGTCGACTTCCTCTGGATGGCATCGCCATTATCCACAGGGACTACACCCCTCAATCTGCCTTCACTCTCTTCTTTTTGAAAGCCCTCTCTAAGGTGCTTCTAGTTCTGATTAGAAAATCCCTTGCCTTCGATGTTTTTGGTTCTGGATTTAGGGGTAAGCTTCTTGCTCGTATAGGTATAGCCAAAAGCATAGGCATAGAGGATCCTCAAGAAATAGCCCAATCACTCCTTAAGCACACTCTGCCCAATAACAAGAGAAGGAAGCTCAATATTGTAAGAAAGCTTTTGTAAAGATGATGTATCACTTCTTATTATGAATACAATACAATTTTTGCAAACTTATTTTCATCAAGTATATCATTGTTTTTTCTAGTTTGTACCATCAATGTTTTTGTGAATGCATCAAAAATGACCCTTGGAGCTTGGAAGAGCAGTGCCGGAATAGTGCGAATTTTGAGCTTGCACCGTTGCTGTAGAGTCCAAATTAGCACTGTTTTAAAATAGCTTCCCCAGCCCTTCAGGAGCAATTCTGATGCATTGGATGACAAATAATATATTTTTACACATTATTAAAGGTATTTTTATCTTGTAAATTAATGTTTCTCATAATAAATGTACTCAACTTGATTATAAACATAACCCCATCCGGTATTGTGAGAAACAAGGATTGAATGGAAATTTTGAGTTATGCCATCTGTACCCACCAATAATTGTTTGTCAATGGATTGTTTTTTAAATTAAAGTTTAAAGAGGAGTGTGTGAGTATCTGTATTCTAAAGCAAAAGTTAAGAAAGGCTTTCAATTATGGGTGGGTGAGTACTTGTCTTGTTCTACTATTGTAGTGGTTGGGTGGTGGCTTCGAATGGGGTAATGTTAAGTACATTGATTATGAGAAACAATAATCTACAAGATAAAAATACCTTTAATCATGTGTAAAAATATATTATTTGTCATCCAATGCATCAGAATTGCTCCTGAAGGGCTAGGGAAGCTGTGCCAAAACACTGCAAATTTAGACTCTCTGTTGAGACCAATAGGTCAACAACGAGATCCTCTAACAGATCAATAAGCTTCTCGTCATCAAACATATATATCTTCCACGACATACACATGGGTGTCCTCGGCACCGCGAGCCCGTGCATCGCCTGTGGTGGTCAGAACCTTCCAGGATCCTCCTTAGGTGTCCTGGCACTTCACTCAGGGACCGCTTCATCGGCCCTCGTCCATCGTACCAGAAGCGCACCATTTTAACCATACTGAGGCTGGTCAAGACCTGGGCAGGCTTTGCTACGTGAGCTGTCCTTTGAACACTCCCCGCCAGCTGTTGCAACCGAACTTCTCTTTGAAAAACACATATACCAAATGCTCTCTCCAGCATTCTGGCGTAAGACAGTCCTTTAAGAAAACAGGGTTTCTATGCAAGTTTTCAGTTTTGATTTTCTTTTGAATACAATGAGTATATCTTAATTCCGTATCCCAATACTTCTAGATCACAGGTCTGGATTCCCAAACAGAGTTCCTCGAATTCTGAATTCTTGATCCTCAGATCAAAATCAAAGGTCTCAACTTAGTTTCAGATTCCGTGGGTGATTTGAGTGTAGATTACTGAACTGGTCACATCGTCATTTCTTGAAACTGACGAAGGAGTTATGTCTTGGTCATAGTCTGATTCAGGGTTTGAGTCTAGAAAAGGTTCTCCCTAAACTATCTTTCTCGAAGGTAATATTTCAATTACTACTTTACTGAATTCAAAACTAAACACCAATTCCTATGAGGAATAAATTAGTCATTTATCTAAATTCTGACTTCGATAGTTTTTCTGAATTTTCTCATTACCATCCTAGAGAATATAAAACGGTATAATTTTACTTCACTGAGTATTTACTTATTCATTTTTCCAATATTCATGGGATTTAAACATAGGATTAAAGTGAACTCTTATTTTGATAAAAAAATTCCTTTATCCATCATTTTATGCATAAAAATCAATATTGGTGAAAGCAATACTTTTGTAATAAAAAAATCTTTTATGCATCATTTTATGCATAAAAATCCATTTTAATGAAAGTAACACTTTTATAATAAAAATATTCTTTTATGCATCTATCTATGCATAAAAATCAATTTTGATGAAAGTAGAATTTTTATAATAAAGAAATATTCTTTTATACATCTATTTATGCATAAAATCCATTTTAATGAAAGTAACACTTTTATAATAAAAAAATTTCTTTTATGCATCTATCTATGCATAAAAATCCATTTTGATGAAAGTAATACTTTTATAATAAAAAATTATTCTTTTATGCATCTATTTAAGCAAAAAATCCATTTTAATGAAAGTAACACTTTTATAATAATAAAAATATTCTTTTATGCATCTATTTATGCATAAAATCCATTTTGATGAAATTAACACTTTTGTAATAAAATAAATAATCAATATGCATCTTTCTATACATAGAATTTAATTCTATTGAAAATTACTCTTTTATAATAAAAAAATAATCAATATGCATCTTTCTATGTATAGAATTTAATTCTATTAAAATCACTCTTTGTAATAAAAAATAATCAATATGCATCTTTCTATGTATAGAATTTAATTCTATTAAAAATCACTCTTTTATAATAAAAAAATAATCAATATGCATCTTTCTATGCATAGAATTTAATTCTATTAAAAATCACTCTTTTATAATAAAATAATAATAAATATGCATCGTTCTATGCATAGAATTTAATTCTATGAAAAATTACTCTTTAATAATAAAAAATAATCAATATGCATCTTTCTATGCATAGAATTTAATTTTAAAAAAAATCACTCTTTTATAATTAAAAAAAATCAATATACATCTTTCTATGCATAGAATTTAATTCTATTAAAAATCACTCTTTTATATAAGAAAAAATAATCAATATGCATCTTTATATGCATAGAACTTAATTCTATTGAAAATCACTCTTTTATAATAAAAATAATCAATATGCATCTTTCTATGCATAGAATTTAAATGACACTTTTAGAATACACAAACGATGGGGGTTACTCTTTTTTATTAATAAAAGATGAAATTTATTTCACAAATTTTTAGAAAATTTTGCCATAACCTCCTTTGTATGGCTGACCATTTTTTAATTTTTCTAACCTTAATCTACTTAGGAATTATTCCCAATTGGTTTAAAGCATTCTAAACTAATCAATTTTCACTTTTAAGAGAGAAACAATATGAAAAGTTTAATTTCAACAATTAGATCACTTAACTAGGATAAAGAAGGGCTGATTTTAAGAATAAGAGAGGGGGAAAGCTTTTCCAAGAAGGCATAGCATCTGTTTATCATTTTAAGATAACAAACAATTTAGAAAACCATTAAAAGAATAAGAAAAAGTAAGATTTCTTACTTACATGAAATTTTGGGAGCTTTCCTTTGGCTTGATGGCTTGAGGGATCTACTCTTGTTTGTAAGAAGAGTGGCCACCAATTCTTTTGTAGAGGGAATGGTCAAAAACTAGTGAATTATTAAGAAATTCATAGTTCTTGGCTCTTGGGAGGAGTAGAGTAACAGTGCATAAAACACTATTAAGCTTCAACAAAGGGGGAGGCTTCTATTTAAAGAAAAAAGTGAGCTTCTAACCAAGCAAACTGATTCTAGAATTTTCCAGATTAGTTTGGTCAATTTTTGACAATTTTCACGTCAATTTAGCTTACTTTTTGGAACTAGACTTGAATTAGGAGAGAGGAGAGATGAAATATCTCAATATTTGATACTTTTAAACTCCACCACACATGTGAAGTAGGCGCCTCCTTCATGAGGGGGGAATTCCTATTGCGAGGTGTAAAAAATCCATTTTTTTAGTAATTTCTTTGGTCCTTAGTCCACTCTTTATCTTATGTGAGTATTTACTCATGTTTGGGGGGATTTTCTTTATTTCTTCTATTTATCTTCTCCACACATTTGGATGAATCTGATTGGCCCCTCAAACCCTTAATTTAAAATTTTTCAAAAATCTGGACCCCTAGGATAAGGCCTCTTGAGCAGATTATACTTGATTTCTAATGCACCTTCTGAAAATCTTTTTGAACTTTTGTTTCGGGGGAACTTATTTTAATAAGAAGAGATATTTTTCCATCCAAAAATATTCAAAATCTGAATAATCTCTCTCTAGAACATTTTCTCTCTCTAGGCCAAAACAGGTAGAAACAAGATCTTTTATACTTCTGAAGAGGGATTTGATTATAAAGGAAGATGCTGGATATCTTGAGAGGCTAGGGAGGAATCTTACATTCTCTCCCACTTGAAAAACGCGAGATGTCCTCATCTCGCAAACTGGGGATAATCCCGCAACAGTTCGTCGACTTCTTTCTCCCAGGTGGCATCTTCAAAAGGATAGAACCTTCATTTGACCAATAATTCTCTCCAAATTTTGTTCCTGAGAACCTTTCCTTGAACATCAAGGATTTCTTCAGGTTGGAGTTCTATCTGCCCTTGGGTTGAAGAAGTTAAGATTTCATCTTATCAAGCACATGATTCGAGCTTGGTACATACTTTTTAAGAACATGAAATACATTTTGTACTTTGAGATGAGGAGGAAGAAGAAGCTCGTAGGCTCAGTCACCTACTTTCTTTGTAATCAGATATGGCCCACAATATCTGGGGGATAACTTCTTGTACTTCCCAAGAGATAGAAAACTTCTTTTGGGGTGTACTCAAATGAAGACCATATCTGCTTCTTCGAATTCTCTGTCTGTCCTCTTCTTATCTGCATACTGCTTCTGTCTATCCTGGGCAGCTTTTATATCTTTGTGAATTGATTGCATCTGCTGCTCCATGTCATCAAGCATCTGCCTTTGGACATCTCGACCCTAATCAATGGGTCGGACCAAGTTAATGGAGTTAAGCAATCTTGTCCATACAAAGCTTTGAAAGGGCTCATCCCAATACTTCTGTGATAAGAAGCATTGTAGGCAAACTTGACTAAGTGCAGATAGCTTAGCCACTTCTTGGGTTCCCTGCCAACAGCATGACCGAAGCATATCTTCTATTACTTGGTTCACCCTTTCAGTTTGACCATCGGTCTCAGGGTGTGGTAAGGTGTGCTGAGATCCAAGAAAGTTCCTACTGCTTCAAAAAATGCAGTCCAGAATCTTGATATGAATTTGGGATCTTGATCACTTACTATTCTTCTGGGGGTAGGCCATGCAATCTGAAGATTTCCTTGAGAAACACTCTAGCCACATCTGCTGTAGTGTAGGTTTCTTTTACTGGAATCAGATGGGCAACTTTGGTTAGTCTATCAACTACAATGAAGATGGAGTTGTAACCTGATTGCACTGAAGGTAATCCAGTAATAAAATCCATACTGATGCATTCCCACTTCATCTGGGGATGTCTAATGGATGTAATTTCCCATGCATTTTTACTCTCTCGCCTTTGATTTTTTGACAGGTCAGACATTGACGTACATGATTAAGCACATCCATTTTTAGACGAGGCCAAAAGAAGCTTTTCTTCACAGACATGTAGGTTTTGATGAAAACTGGATGTCCTACAATAAGGCTGTCATGGGCTTCATTCAAAATTTGACCCTTCATTCCCTCATCATTGGGGGAATGCATAGCCTGCGATTATAATACATAATTCCATCATCTAGGCTATACCCTTGAACTCGGTTCAACTCCTATGGAGTTTGGCTTTCTTGCATAAGTAGTGTAGCAATAGGGCCAAAGAATCTATCCTGCATGATCTTCTCTCTTGCTTCAATAATCAAAGGATTTGACACTACAATAATTGCAAGTAAGGAGGATTTTCTGCTGAGGGCATGTGCTACCACATTTTCTTTGCCTAGGCGGTACTTGATTTCAAAATCAAATTCCTGCAGGATCTGCATCCACCTTCTCTGGAGCATGTTGAGATCTAAATGAAGATCCACTTTAAGCTCTAATGATCTATCGTCAAAGTGAATCTTTGACCCAGTAGGTAATGTCTCCACAACTTCAGGACATATACTACTGAAAGTAGTTCCAGGTCATGGACAGCATAATTCCTCTCATGCGTTCTGAGTTTTCAGGATTCATAGGCCACTGCATGACCTTCCTGCATGAGTGCACCTCTCCCAGGGCAAAACCACTGGCATCAGTTTTACTACCTCAAAGGGCAGAGAGAAATCTGGCAGCTTCAGAACGGGATTGGTTACCAAGGCGGTCTTCAGCTTATCATCAAAAGCACTCTGGCACCTGGCAAACCATTGAAACGGGATATTCTTCTTGAGAAGATTAGTCAAGGGGGAAGCTATGAGAGCATACTTTGGTATAAAAATTCTATACCAACCAGTCAATCCCAAGAATCCTCTGACTTCTTTCACTGTCTTTGGTTTAGGCCAATCTATGACTGCTTGGACTTTTGCGAAGTCTTGAGAAATTCCATCTTTGGATACCAAAAAGCCCAAGTATTCAACATGTTTGGCAAAGAAAGTGCATTTGCTCTTTTTTGCAAAGAGTTTGTGCTTCCTTAGAATCTCAAGAACTTTTCTGACATAAGCTTCGTGGTCAGCTGCATTCTTTGAGTAAATCACAATATCATCATAGAAAACAAGAACGAAATCATCCAAGTATCCTCTGAGAATGTCCTGCATTAAGCGATTAAATGTAGCTGGGGAATTTGTCAATCAGGATATCATCAAAGAAAACAAGAACGAAACCATCCAAGTATTCTCTAAGAATGTCCTGCATTAAGCGATTGAATGTAGTTGGGGCATTTGTCAATCCAAATGGCATGACAGTGAATTCATAATGTCCATACCAAGTATTGATGGCTGTCTTCGAGATATCTTGCTCATTGATCCTGATCTGATAATACCCTGATTTGAGATCTATCTTTGTGAAGATCTGGGCTCCATTTAGCCTGTCCAGAAGCTCATCAATTCTAGGGATAGGATACTTATTCTTAACTGATTGAGACCTCTATAGTCCACACAGAGTCTTAGCGTTCCATCTTTCTTTTTCTGAAAGAGAACTGGCGCACCCCAAGGTGAAACACTGGGTCTTACAAACCCTTGTTATAACAGTTGTCTAAGCTGTTCCTTGAGTTCGATGGCTTCAGAAACTGGCATTTTGTACGTGCGTAAGGCTACTGGCTGAGCTCCGAGAGTCAATTCTATGACATAATCTACTTCCCAAATTGGAGGCATCTTTGTTAGCTCTACTGGGAATAAATCATCATATATCACTTAACCATTCAGGTTCTTTAGCTTTTAACTTTGAGTCTATCGGATTCATTTTGACAAGATAAATGCACTGCTTCTTTCTAAGTCCTTTTAGTAACTTAGAGGCTTTTACTAACTACTACAAACTTGGGGATCCTGAATTTCTAGTTCCTTGAACCTTGTTTCCGTGTGAAGGTCACGGAAGGAAATGGCTCCATTATGATAGTGAATGTCAGCTTGATTTTTGTGGAGCCAATCCATTCCAAGGATCCCGTCTCGAAAACTCCCAAAGGTATAACTCTAAACTGACAGTCAGTTAAATTCCCATCTAGATTGAACTGAATACGATATGTCTCGAGGTGAGTGAAAAGAATCTTCCCACTTGCCAATTCAACTTGCATAGGTTTCCCTAATTTCTAATCTAAGACTAGCTTACGCAAGCATCCAGGGGAAATGAAAGAATGAGTACTGCTTGAATCAATCAAAAGCTTAAAAGGCTTACCCTAATACTCAGCTGGAGTATGAATGATGGAGAATTGACGGTTTGGCCCTTGGTTTTCAATTACAGCATAAATCTATCCTCTTTTCTCTTCCACTACTTCTGCAATTATGACTGCTCTGGCTACTGTAGTCTGAGGTGGGACTCTTTCTCTTTGGTTGCCCCAGTTCTAGGAAGGAGTTCTGAGGCTACTCTGGATAGAGGTAGATGGCTGATCTGGAGTTCTTATGGGATTTCCCTGATTTGGGCAAGATGGTCCTTGATTTGACTGAGGAAGGGGTTGGTCTTTGCACTCTCGGTCCTTGACTTCCCTGTCCCCTTGACATGGTAGGAGTCGGGTAGTCTTTTAGCTGGTGACCAAAACCTTGGCATCCAAAGCACTAGTTCTCACTTCTGAGCTCATCCCTCTGAATCCTTGAAATAGGTGGGGCTCCTAAGAAAGTGTTCTGGGGGAAGGTTCTTCCTTCATTTTTGAATCTCCCCGCATTCTAATTTTGAATTGGGCCTTGCTACCTCTTTGGGGGAGGAAAGTTTGAAGTACTTCCCAGGGTTTGGAATCTTTTAAAGTTAGAGGGTGTAGGCTTTGGCAGGACCTTAACAACAAAGGCTTTGGCAAAGTCCTTTGCCATTCTTAGTGCTTCAGCCGTTGAGACACGTTTGGCATTCTTTACTAAGGTGTCCAATGGCTTGTTCATTCCTCGAATGAACCTCGCTCCATCAACTGCTCTTCATCCAACTGAGGGGAATATTTGAGGAGAAGGGCAAAAGCTTGATGGTACTCTTCAATTGTCCGGCTTTCCTACTTTAATTCCAAGAATTCATTCATTTTAGTTTCAAGGAATCCCGGAGGACAAAACCTCTTTCTGAGGTAAGCTTTAAGATCGGTCGTCTCCAGGTCTGGGTATTCCGATCGAGACGGCGGTTAGTCTCACAGTGATTCCTCCAAGCGACCTTGGCCGTTTCCACAATCTTTAACTTGGCGAGAGCCATCTTGCTTCTCTCATTGTAGCCAGTTACATCAAAGTATTCCTCCATTGCCTCAATCCACGTTTTCACTACTTCACCTAACTGTTCTTCTTCACCCTTGAAGGGACCAGGTTGGAATCTGTGTAGGGCTTTTTGAACATCCAAATCTAACTCTTCGTTCATTGGTTAGAGGATCCGGTTGCCTTGCACGGGCCGTGCGCCTCATGATTCTGACAAAACGAGATTTTTGTCAACTTAACTTCGACAACAGATTTATCATTATTTAGTTTTTATGATTTATTCTTTAAATAGATAATTATTTCATCATACTTCATGAAACAAGATTAACCATATTCACAATCATGAAAATAATTTGGAATTTTTTTACAAAACATCATTTATTATCAAATGTTTTCGATATATACATAGAGCATCACGGCTCCCCAAAGTCACTGCCTCAATCATATTCACATAAAGATGCGAAACTGCAAAGGAGACATACCATGGTACACATGATTCATTACAAAAAGAGGTGCTATAATTCTATTTCTAGGGATAAAGCACCTAAGAAGCCTAAAAACTCCACATGAAGTTTTGAAGTTCCTGGTGGGTGAATGATCAAAGAGTTGCACATGCTAAACAAACCCTAGCCTTATCAAAATCATGGCTAATGAAATATTCTGCCTGAGCCTCTGACGCTGCCTGGTACTGACATTAATACATCGTCCTCCACAGTACCAGATATACCGACGTCGCTCAAGAGGATCAAGAAAGTAAAGACTCTCAAAATGACGCACGAGTCTCACTCTGCTTACTCGGGTCATAGTAGCAGAGTTGATGAGGTGGTCGAATGCAAAGGCTATCATATCCTGACTCTGGGAGAGTTCACAAATGCCAGATAGATTCGGAGTATCCATCTATAAATTTCCAATTCAATTTATGAGTTTTCAATTTTTGAAGTTCCTTCAACATAATATTAACAAGCAAAAACATTATTTCCCAAATTTACTTTAATTTTTTTTTAAAAAAAATAATTTCTGTTGCTATTACGTAAATTTACAATAGCCCTCTGATATCAACTATGAGATTCCATTGCCCCCTCCGCGCACCAGATTCCCGATTGTTGGTAGCGGAAGCAGCTCCCTCTTGCACGGGCAGGGTTTCCCACTTGGGGCCTCGTCCCCTCGAATGTCCGGGCACGAGACTAAGCTGATAGTCATTCCAAAAATCAAAACCGAGAAAATTTTCCATGGATTCTACCATTTTTATTTTCTTATAAATGAATTCTTTTAATGAGGTCAAGATACTGAACTACCTTCATCTGATAAAACCAGATAGAAGGGAAACTATTACTACAGACTTAACTTTGAAGGAATCAACGCTTTTTTCCAAATTTAATCAGGCACAGCCATTGATTTATTCTTTAGAGAAGTCTTCAGGATTCTAACTAACTACTCGAGTTCTAAACATAATCTTATTAATCAATTTTATTATTAAAACTCTATTGATTCGAGCGACCCCATCCGGCCCATGGGTTTAGCCACTGCCCAACCACTAGAATAGTAGAACCAGACAAGTACTCACCCACCCATAATTGAAAGCCTTTCTTAACTTTTGCTTTAGAATACAGATACTCACACACTCCTCTTTAAACTTTAATTTATAAAACAATCCATTGACAAACAATTACTGGTGGGTACAGATGTCACAACTCAAAATTTCCATTCAACAAAACAGTATCACTATGGACTCTCCGTTGAGACCAGCAAGTCAACAACGAGATCCAGTTAACAGATTACAATAAGTTTCTCGTCATCATACATATATATCTTCCACGACATACACATGGGTGTCCTCGGCATCGCGAGCCTGTGCATCGCCTGTGGTCAGAACCTTCCAAGATCCTGCTTAGTTGTCCTGGCACTTCACTCAAGGACTACTTCGTCAGCCCTTGTCCATCCTACCGGAAGCACACCATTTTAACCATACCGAGGCTAGTCAAGACTTGGGCAGGCTTTGCTACGTGAGCTGTCCTTTGAACACTCCCTGCCAGACCTCTTAAGCACGAAGAGACTTGAAAAATCCGCATCCACCCCCACATGCTTGCAAAGTTTTCTCACAATCAGAGCATGTTTGAGTTGGTAATTGCAGATTTTTCAAGTGTCTTGGTGCTTAAGAGGCCATGGAAAAACCGAACCTTCCCCATACCATCATACCCAAACATGCTCCGATGGGAACCAAACTTTGCAAGCATGTGGTGGGAGGGACCCACCCCCACATGTTTGCAAAGTCTGGTCACAATTGGAGCATGTTTGGATTGGTAATTAGTGTTGCCCAGTGTGGATTTTTCAAGTCTCTTGGTGCTTAAGAGGCCATGGGAAATCCGGGCCTTCCCCATACCATCGTACCCAAACATGCTATGATGGGGATCAAACTTTGCAAAGCATGTGGGGGTGGGCCCCTCCCACATGCTTGCAAAGTTTGGTCATGATCGGAGCATTGTTTGAGTTAGTAATTAGCACCCAGTGCAGATTTTTCAAGTCTCTTGGTGCTTAAGAGGCAATGGAAAATCTAAGCCTTCCCCATACCATCGTACCCAAACATGCTTGCAAAGTTTGGTCCCCATCAGAGCATGTTTGGGTATGATGGTATGGGGGGAAGGCCCATATTTTCCATGGCCTCTTAAGCACCAAGAGACTTGAAAAATCCGCACTGGGCGCTAATTACCAATTCAAACATGCTCCTTGAGTTCTCTAAAGACCAAACGTAAGATATTGAAGGGTTGGCTGTCAAGTTCATAAGAGGACTTGAGCTCTATAAAAAATATAGTCTTATCCAAAGTTCTTATGTAAAGGATCAAAGCCCACAACCTCAAAAGAAAACAACTCACAATGAATGTTTTAGAATCACCGGCACTTGACATGGTAGTGAAAAGTTTGATCAAGCTGCCTCGATAGGCACTTACAAAAGAAGCTTTGCATCGTAATTTTATTCCTGATTTGGATGTTTTTTTTGCAAATTACAGCTTTGGTTACAAGGTCAAAGATAACTCGTGCGCACCGATAGCTCTTTTAGCTCTACATTAATCAACGTTAAATAATATCATAGGAGACTCGTTGCATCATTAACTTTAGTATGACAGACTGACAAAGGTATTCCTATTTTCCTCTCTTTTCTATTCGAACAAACTAATTGCCACTTTCAACACTTAAGGTGTATCTTCGATCCACATTAGGGCCAAAAATGAAAAAAATGGGCCTTGTAAGGATTAGATTAACTCTCTTAAACAATTTGATTCAACTAAAATAGTAGAGACAAATACTCAACTAAAATAGTAGAGACATATACCTATATTAAATGTATTTCTTTATCTTTATTTAGAGGAGAGTGTCTTTAATATGCCATCCATCACATATCTATAGTGTCTTTGATTCACCTATACTTGGCAGCCGTCTTACCTACTTTAGTACACTCTTGAATGTTTTTTAAAATAAGCTTATTTAAATATTTGAATCCATAACATACTTCTCTCTTCCAAAGGGCATGACGCAAGTTATTCCCTCTCTTTTCTTTTAATTGTCTTTTTTCCCTCCCCACCATCTCTTACTTTCTCTTTGAATCTTCATCATTTTGTGTTTAATACTACTTTCTTTCCTCTTCTTGCTATGGTGACTCCAAGGGTTGACCCACACTCAAAGAAAAGACACTATATCAACTTGGTACTAACAAAGACTATGTCACATGGATAAGTATTCATCATAAAGCTCTACATGTTGAGTCTCAAGCTCAAAGACTAGTTGTGGAAGGGAAGAAACATGTATATTTGTGGGTTGAAGGAGGTCTATATCCACTTGACCCATCAACTGTTGGTAAGCCTCCATCGTTTAGCACTTTCATGATCTTGTTTGTTTCATTGGGGATGGTAAAGAAGGTTTATTTGGATTCTGCTCAACATTGAATAATCAAGCTACTATTTCTCATTAACAACACACACACACAAACATGGCAAAAACTATGCTGGGTGTGTACAAGCAATTTGTTAAAGGGCTATAAGACATTGTGATCTCACAAACTCAATGTGAAAATGAGTTAGAAAGACTACTTCAATCATCTCAGGAAGAGATAATAGAGCTTAGACAAACTCAAAAAATAATTGAGGAACTTGCACTCCAAAAAGCCCAACAAGAAAGAAATCCTTTTGGATTAAGAGTGAGATTTATACAGTTTAAGACTATTACATGCCTAGCAACACATGGGGGTACTAAGAACAAACGGATGAGGCTTGCTCAAAGCTACTTGAATAGTGTGGGAGGTTTATAGTTGGATAATCCTTTTGATAGAATTACTTTAATCATCTCATGAAGAGATAATAGAGCTTAGACAAACTCAAAAAATAATTGAGGAACTTGCACTCCAAAAAACCCAACAAGAAAGAAATCCTTTACATGCCTAGCAACACATGGGGGTACTAAGAACAAACGGATGAGGCTTGCTCAAAGCTACATGAATAGTGTGGGAGGTTTGTAGTTGGATAATCCTTTTGATAGAATTGCTATAATCAAGTCTTCTATCAAAAACAATAACTTGATTGAAATACTTAAGCTTTCAGAGTGTGCAAGGCTTCGAAGGAGCGTTGTCAATGAAGTTGGTAATCACTTTCAGAGTGTGCAAGGCTTCGAAGGAGCGTTGTCAATGAAGTTGGTAATCACTTTCGTGACTTGGTCAAGCTTGATGAGGTGGTGGAGGCTTGTGAAAAGGTTTTAATAAGCAGGAAGGGATACAAAGCCATATCAAATATACTCATCCAAGGTATGAAGCCTCGTTAACTTCATGTGTTTGACTTACCCTAACCACATACTGTAACAATGGCATGACACCAAAACAATTTGGCTATTCCATGTTTCATAGATGAATACAAACACATTGATGATTTAATTACTGTAGAGAAGCCCAAGAAAAAAAGAAATCAACATTCAAGTATGAGATGTATAATAACATATTTATAGACGTTAGAAGGGTTTAATCAGCCATTGTTAAGTTCTATCTCAGTATATAGAATAGTCGATCTGAGGGCAATCTTATTTTTATTATCAAGATTAATGAGACACAAATCCTCAAACATTAAAAAAAGAAAAGAATCAGTATAGGACTGATGAAAAAATCTTTAAATTATGCCCAAGGTAAGGGAGACGAGCCATTACATATAGTGCACAGTTAGAGATGGAACTATGGTACCTAGGGACAACTACAGTGCCAGATGAGAGTCATGATACTCCCAAATGATTGTTCTGGCACACAAAAATTCCAAGCATGAGTGATGCTCTCAATAAAGGTGAGAATCTTGTGGGTGGTGTTTTGTAGGGTTTTGTTGGGGGCGAACCTACCCGCAAAGGCCTATTATCCTCTTTTTCTCTTAGACCCTATAGTCTCTATTTATATAAGAGACACAAAACCTAAATTTAACAGGCTTGAAGAATGGTTGAGGAGATGCAACTTTGAAAAGGTGCAATATGTAATTATGTCCTATAAATGAGAAGTAAGTATTTTGTTTTAAATATGTCTTATTATACTTCTCTATCAATGATTATTTGCTTCTCGTTTTGTTATGTATTAGCCATTGAAGTGTATTTAGAATTGAACTAAAGAAAAGAACCACATGTTCCTTGAGTTTCATGATTGGTATGCATGGAGACACAAAATTGTAAGTTTTTAATTAATATGATAATTGTGTTAAATTATTCAAATGGTATTATATTGAATACTCTATGGGGTTTTTTTTTTGTGAGGCATCTAAGCAGATAAGAAGCACATTGCATTAGGGGAAATTTGGGCTCAAATTGGGCCATTTATACGGATTTGTACACATTCCATCTATACAAAAATGGGCTTATGATGAAATTTTGGTAGATCAACTCAGAAGTGACGAGAGTTGGAAAATTTGGAATCTACTCTTTGGAGACCTTTCCAATGATATATAACATGGTGGGCATTTTTTCATATTCAAGACGTTCCTAAATTTGGTGGATGATGTGGCGCATTAAAAGAGTAGTTTTGAGAAATTTATACATTTTTCCTAAACTTCCATATCATACTAATTTATACTAAGAATTATGTCATATTTCTTTGCAATTTATAACTTCATGTTGTATACACATACATATGGTGAGTGAGAGAAAAGGAAATTAAATTAATTCTAGAGAGTCATGTGGATCTTCCCATATATCCAGATTCACCACCACTAGCAATCCCACCTAAGATGACAAAGAAGCCATTGAAAAAGAAACTTGGACATATTATAGTGTTTCCATTGAAAGTCAAGTGATCTTTAAGAAGAAAACGACATGCATAGAGAAGAAGGGAAAGGCTTCTCGAAAAGAAAAGAAGTCTAGGGACAAAGAGGCCAAGTCAAACAAAACAAAGTCCAAGAAGTCGGAGTCCCAGCAGCAGCTAAAGAAGGAATCCAAAGAGGCACTAGGGAAAATCTGGGCTCCAAATGGGCCCTTCAAGAGCCCATTCACATAGTATAAAGCCAACCAATGAGAGTGCTTGGATTCTATATCCATGTAACATGGATCTTTTTTGTCAGAGTGGTCCTCAAAGATTCGAGCTCAAAAAAGAGAAATAAAATATATTTGCATAAAACTCGAAAACAGAAGAATGCCATACCTCAATAATACCTACCAAAACATACGTCAGAAAGAATATTTTGAAAAGAGGTTAGATTGATTGAAAGCTAGTCTGATTGATTGAAAGCTAGTCTGATTGAAGTCTTTTTCCACAATTTGAACTTAGTTCTCTTCGTTTCCTGCCTCTCTTACAGTGTCACTTATTTTTTCCATATCTGCTTTATCTCTTCTTCTTCTCTAAACCTCTTTTTTATTCCATCTTAATAGTTTAGTAAACCTCTTTTTTATTCCATCTTAATAGTTTGGTAAACTTCATTAAGCTATGTTTTCTAATCATGATTTCTATTTTGTTAGTTATGTTCGTTAATCTTCCAAACCATGATGTCATTTGAGAAGACTTACAGGGTTATTTGTACAAAGAAAAACGGAGTGCAAGTTTCACAACATTTCTTTAAAATTTTATTTTATTTATTTAGATTTTTGAGCTCAACAAAATGGTAATAATGTTATCTTTTCCCTTTGTAGATGATCTCTAGCACTGGAAGGGTAGGATCGTGAAATTCTGCAAAGCAGCCAAATGGTGCAATCGAGGTCCTTATGCAGTATGTTTATATGCACACGGATATAATGTTACATCACCACGATGAAAGTACGAGATGTAAGATAAATAATAAGATTCAATCGAGGTCCTTATGCAGTATGTTTATATGCACACAGACATAATGTTTATATGCACACGAACATAATGTTACATCACAACGATGAAAGTACAAGATGTAAGATAAATAATAAGATTCAATAAGTAGTTTTTATTTTCTATATTCAATCGAGGTCCTTATGCAGTATGTTTATATGCACATAGACATAATGTTTATATGCACACAGACATAATGTTTATATGCACACGAACATAATGTTACATCACAACGATGAAAGTACAAGATGTAAGATAAATAATAAGATTCAATAAGTAGTTTTTATTTTCTATGTTCAATATCTAATTATTTTTTGCTCTATAGCTAAGCATTAAAATTTTCTTATAGCTTTATATCCATCAAATGTGTAGGAGTGGCAGAAAGTAGAGTGCATTAGTGGAAGAATTAATGTCTTTCATATAGAGATAGGCACATTGCTATATGATAACCCACCTAGCCATTTAGGACCAGAGGGAATCTTCTTTTATAATTCTATGTATGTTTTGGCTAATGTAAATGATAATGTTGGTAGAGTGGAGTCTATCCCACTACCACCATTTTCTAGCCAAGAATAGGTTTGTTCCTACACAGACATCATTGTAGCATAAAAGAATAAGATAAGAACAGATATGCATGCAGCAATGAAACTATCAACAGGTTCTTAGGACATATCTTTGAGTTGGTTTATACCATTTTAGCATCTTTGCAGAGATGTTTGCATCATGTGAGGGTGTCAATAAAACAAAGTTAACATATCAAGTGAGGTCCCTTGGAGTCCCTTGATAATGATTGGATGAACCAATTTTTGGGAGATGGATGGGATGTAAAGAGGACCTCTCTAGAAGATGCCATTAAATGTAAAGTAACAATTCTAAATTTCACATTCAGGTGAAATCAAAACATAAAGTTTGTTTGTGTTTGTAGCAAATTCTGTTAGCGTGTCCTCCATTACTTTTAAGAATTGATTGCTTTAATGACCATGTATTTCATTAGGAGGCAAACAATATGCATGTGATTTCATTACAGAAGATGGTGACTATGGAGATGCATCTGGCAATGTTTAGATCAAGACATATGTGATGGAACTCACTCTTCCATCATTGATGTTGTAATCCAATTACAATGTCAAGACTCGTTAATGGTCAATTTAGAAATCCATTGGCCATTCTTAGGTAAGAGATCCAATCGATGTGTAGTGATGCACCAAGGGATTTTTATTTTAAGTTAGATGGCAGGAAAATTGGAACCAGAAGTGAAGCTTTCGAAACCTAGTTTATTTGTATCGAACCACATATCCTAGAGGTTGTAAAAATCTTGATATTTTAGCCTTTCCATCAATAATAAAATTTCAAGAGTTATCTTTGGTCTACATGTTGTTGTATAAATGTTACTTCTTTTATCTTTTTGCATTTTTTTCTTTATGTGGCAACCACACATTTTGGGCATCCTTGCTACTCTATCTTGAAAACATCTAGATTTTAACATTAAGCCATAATAGGCTATTCTTTACATACATTACTTTGAATTCTACATATAAGCCCATTTGTCGCATATTACTATAATATAGACCTTGTATAGTGAAAGTGAGTACAATGCAATATAAGGCTTCCCCTTGCCAATGTCCAACGTAAATTGCATTGTAATGACATGCAATATAGAAGTTCTTTTTAGCTTGAATATGGAACCCTATTCCATATCTCTGTCTCATAGTCATGTTTGCATGTTTGCATGTTGTTGAAACTTTAACAACACAAACTTAGTATTTAATGTAAATACATTACCATAAAGCGATTTCTCTTATAGATCATCATTGCAACATGGAGATACAAAAATGCCTTGTTAAAATTTGGCATGAAAAAATTTTGTACATGTAGAGAGTAGTTAATATAAATAATCTACACATTGTCAATATAAATTTACACATTGCATGGGATGACACTGAATATTATTTTTGGGTAGGGGAAGCTTACTGTTGCTGTCAAGGGGAGTGCTCTTCTTATTGCGGAGAGTCAATATCTTGCTCGTATCAAGGGGATGGCGAATCTCCAAAGTGCATCCACTCCCTATCGGTTAGCGTTTGTGGATACTCTTGCGGGCAGAGGCATTGGTCTTGGCCATTGTGGAGGAGGCAACAATGCATATGGCATATTAGGCACTCCTTGCCCAGTATTGTTAACTAGAGTTTCAATTGTTGTGACCCTATATAGTCACACATCCAAATTTGTATAATCCAATAGTTGTAGATTCTACACATACAAAAACTTACATATGTGTTATCAGTGAATGTACAAAGAATTTGAGGTATCATTAGAAGAAGAAGTGCATGCTTACGTTTTCTAAAAGTAGTGCAAACATTGTGTGCAGCAACAACATGGGATTGTAGCACACTCTCCAACCACATATAAGGCCATCATTTTGGTCTAGGACTCTGTATCTAATGATCTCCGTTGAATAAAACATCTCCTCTTGGGCAAGGGCCTCAATACTAGCTATTAACTCTCTCTCTCTCTCTCTCTCTCTCTCTCTCTCTCTCTCTCTCTCTCTCTCTTTCTCTCTCAGAGTAATGTAAAAAATGAATGCATGGACTTATTGCCTCACATTGCCATGAAATTATATAATTGAATTGGTAAGATAGCATCACTTCTCCTCAGTATCTAATTAAACTCCAATGTCCACTACAAAAGTCAAAAAATAGTATAACATGGTAAATCTAGTATCTATGTCAGAATACCAAAAGTATAATTTAGGTCACATGACACTTACGCTTCATGGTAGGACATTACAAAGATCTGGGCATGGTCCAAATCTACATGCCTAAACCATGGATAGATATTCACGTACGAAACATCCTCTCAAACCAGAAGTGGGGATATAAGAGAATCCAAAATATATACCCTGCAGTGAGCTTCCTATGGCAGATTTGATAAAACTAGACTACATAGAGATAATTAACATCGTATTACTTGATGAAAGAATAACACTTTAAATTGAAGTTTAGGGCATGGAGCATAACAAACCTTAAAACAACCTACATAACTTTGCCATTGACCTCCTTGTGAATTCTTCATAAGAAATCAATCTCCTCTGCCTCGAAAGGGAAGTATTAAGGAGTTTCTCGCATTGGCAACCACACAACAAAGGAGGGGGCCAATATCTCAAAGCCTGTACATCAGAACTATACAATTCTTGAAATATAGCTTCTCTCCCTTCCCTTTCAATTCTCTTTGTATTATGAGCCTCCCTATTTCCAGCTTTGTTGTTGGTCTTTTGTACATTGTGCCATGTGTCACGCAAATGATTGCCCTTGGTCTCTTTAGCGACAGTAGTACGTCTTTACCTCAGGGGGGATCTCCAAGATATCTTTTATCCTTGTGTCCATGAGGCCTAGTGGATCTAGGGTCTTGTCATATTTGAACCTGAGAAGCCGTAGTAGCGAGTACATGTTCTTTGATATTACTGTTACTCTTTGTGCATGGGTATGTAGAACATAGCTACCCTAGAAATGTTCAATACGTAAATCCTCGACAGACTCATGTAAGCAACCCAACGCCGAGCCCTACCACCGCACATCATAGTGGTCCCTTTCACAAATGGATCTGACAAAGTGCTGGAATGGGAGCTTCGGAATGAAGCACTATAGATGCCTCTGTACCTTTAGCAGTTCACATAAGACGAAGGTATGCTACTCATTCCTTTGTTGAGTCCTCATTGAGCAAAGGCTGGAAATATTCTTTCGTGTTCTAGCTTTCTGAGATTTCAAGCCCATTTTAGGATTGTTAGACAAAGAGGCCCTCCTCACTGTCCTCTTTCTCCACACCATCTATAAAAAAGAAGGAAAACACAATAACATATTTGGATTCAATGCATTACAATGTGATGGGAAGAATGCATTACAATGTGATGGGAAGAGTTCCAACACATTTGGATTCAATACACTACAACGTGATGGGAAGAGTTCCAACACATTTGGATTCAATGCACTACAACGTGATGGGAAGAGTTCCAACACATTAAAACTCCCATATCATGTTTTACTTCACAATGAAAGAAACTCACTCTCGGGAGTCCACATAGAAAAGGAAGAAGAGGACATGGTGCAAGTTAATAAACATTGTATTGAGAAATGGACACTTACTCATCAATAGGATGTCGTCCACAAAGCGATGAGATGGTGTAGATGACGGCGAACAGATCATGACATAAAAAAATCCATTAAAGACACTCTTGTTTATGGAGAGCTTAATGCTTAATTCAACAATTTAGGTTTAAAAGAAGGGGTCCAACCTTAATTAGATGCGATTCCGCATGATGACGTTAGTGTTAAGTGCACGTGACATGCAATGATGACAATCAAATGCATCAGTGACACGTGTCTATCACTCATATGAATGAACCTAGGTGACCGCGAATGAAATCTTGCCACATGTAAAGACCGTGCAATAATGCACGGACTTGCACATGCATTATTTCTAGCATGAGTTTCAAATGCTCTTGGCTTTGTTTTTTGTGAAAATATTTTCTCGCTCTTGCTTGCTCCTCTATGATGGTGTGACCAGTGTTGGCAATTCTCCTGATCTTCCCGACACTCATCTATGAGACAGTCTCCAACCCTAAGGTAATTTTAAGATGAGTTAATTTGTCAAGTCTTATCGGTCTTAAAA
The DNA here is from genome assembly GCF_041138505.1 of Cibotium barometz. Lineage (NCBI taxonomy): Eukaryota > Viridiplantae > Streptophyta > Polypodiopsida > Cyatheales > Cibotiaceae > Cibotium > Cibotium barometz. The sequence goes on from NC_141098.1 coordinate 33,359,964, forward strand.
ATGTTTGTTTTCATACGATTATAAGTGTCATTCCCTCTTGTCCTATGCAAATCATGTATAATTGATAACTAATTTTGAGTTTTAGTGTACAGCACAATGTAGGGCTTCACTAGAGAATGTCCACCCTAAATCTTGTAGTATGTACGGACTTGCATTATACAAGGCCACTATAGCACGAATTCAGAACCGTATGGGTAATTTCCGGCCCATACTCTTGTTTTTAGTAGAAATGACTTTGAGCTTCATTACAACAAGGGCTTTACTCTCGAGAGAACGTCCACCCTAAATCACATTGTAGTAACTTGCGTTATACAAGGTCAGTACAACGTGAATTTGGAACCCTATGGGTGATCACTGATCCATACTCCCATTTTTAGAAGCCACTTTTTAGTGTTTTCTACATATTTGTGCGATAAAAGGCTTCACTCACCAACATCCATCCTATATCGCATTGTACTGACTTGCAATATATGCTCTCATTATAGTGTGAATATGGAAGCCCACATCCGATCAGCTACGTGCACTTGTGCAATGTCAAACCATACGCTCATTGTATACGACAAAAAACTGAGTATCATGAGCTTTAGATGGCCATTTGTACAGATTAGTGCAATTTAGACCTTGTATAGTGCAAGTCATTATAACACGATATAAGGCTTCCCCTCGTCAACTTCCAACGTAAATCGTGTTGTATTGACTTGCAATATGGAAGGTCTTTTTAGCTCAAATATGGGACCCTTTTGTATATCTCTGTGTCATAATAGTGTTTGCTGAAATTCTAGTAATGTAGACTTAGTATAGTTTGAATTCAAAATAAAAGTTGTAGTATCGCTAGCTTTTGATGCATATTTTTGCAATGTAGATCATTTATATTTCAGTTCAGCACAATGCGATATCAAGCTTCACTTGCCAACATGCACCATGAATTGCCTTGTAATGACGTTTGCACTGTAACTGTGGATCTCCATTATTCTCTCATTGATTAACAATCATTTTGGCAACTTTTTTTTGCTTGTAGATGCATCCTTTTGAGATTGAGGTCGAACCCGATACTAGTTTTGAAGAAACTCCTAATGAAAAATTACTCGATTTCCTTCACAAAGTCAGCCAGCACCATCTCCGATGTCAAATTCCACATATGTTTTCTTGCAATATCTCCATAGAGAGTATGATCTTGTTTGGATGCACATATCTCTCCACCTTCCCTCCAATGACATTATAGGAGGCGAATGACACATGGGGTCCTACTCTTCACCTCTCATCATAATCAGAGAAACCTTTGATGCCGCATAATTAGGGTGCTTTGGAGGAAGACATCGATGGTTTTTATCATACATCACTTTCTTTAGTGCATATGTATGTTTGGATACAAGTTATGGACCACAAATTAGACATGCATTATATCCTGTAAGTTGTGGGACCTACAAAATTGGCATGTAAGAATTGAAAGTTAATAGACATTACAATACATTAGAGTTATAACTGAATCATTTGTGCAGCTTAGATATGGATCAATTTATGAGTGTAACAAACCTAAGCACTCCATATAGTCTTAAAAATCATGTATAGTCCACGTCAAGATACTCTTAACCATTCCATTGTGGCATGAAATTGCACGCACGAGAAACATCATGTACCCTTATGCCTCTCCATAATTGCTCAAGCTCATGAATCAAGGGCTCAAGGTATACATCCATGTTCTTTAACTTGTGCTTCCCACGCACAAGAAGCGCAAGCATCACATGACCCTTCATCATGGACATCACATGACCCTTCATCATGGACATCCATGGAAGAATATTGTAATTCACAAATAACAATGGGCCATGTGGACCATAATGTATACCTCAATCCAAATGGGTTCACCCCATCCATACCCAATACAAGCTATAAATTATGGGCCTCATCTTTGAACTTTGGCCTTTATCCTCAATGTGAGCCCAAGCCTATGAATTGGCGAGAATCCTAATCATGCCATTGGCTAAACAACGGTTCATATGCCATGTCATTAACTTAGCAATGGATTAACATTGGAACATATGTTGAGTGCGAGGTATAATAGGAAAGTGCCTCGATACCTTTTGCGAAAATTTTTCACCCAGTAACAATCCTCTCCACAAATTGGACATTTGATGACATTGGCAAAAGGCACCCTTGAATAGTACACAATCATTATTTACGACATGCATGAATTCGAGTGTAATCCATATCTAGGAAAGTATTTTCTCGAGCATCACTTCTTCTTGCGGGCATTAAATTGTTTGTTGGGAGCATGTTCTTTAATAATCAGAGTAGGCTATTCACACTATTATTTCTCTATCCATATGTTGTTTACAAGTTGAGGATTTTCAAGCATTCTTGCAAAGTTGGAAAGTATTTTCTCGAGCATCACTTCTTCTTGCGGGCATTAAATTGTTTGTTGGGAGCATGTTCTTTAATAATCAGAGTAGGCTATTCACACTATTATTTCTCTATCCATATGTTGTTTACAAGTTGAGGATTTTCAAGCATTCTTGCAAAGTTGAGGACCCTCGTACAATGGTGTGTTAGCCTCCTAGTGTAACACATCCTCTCTTTCATGTGTTTCAAAGTTATGTGTCTCTTTCTCACCCTCGCTTTCAAAAACATGAGTGATCATCTCCTGCATGACATCCTCTTCCTTATCTCATGTGGAGAAAATCATGGATCTTCCAAATGTATTTGACATGCTCCACTTTCCCAGTGCTCCTTTACAAAGCTTGTACTCCTTCTTCAAGTTTTCCCCAATGATAGAATAATGAGGCATATTGTGTCGTACTTGTGCACGAATGTGCATACCCTCCTCATCCTATTGAACCATATTTAAAAATGACACTCAAAATTACATATGGCAAACCATGAGCTTACATTTCATCTCACAAGTTTATATAATAACCGTGGAGTTGGCAATAAGTTGGCTGGCATTGGTTTGAATAATCCCCATTTTCTAATATGCTCCAATGCCACTCGGCGTTCACATACACAAACATTATTGCATATTGCACATGAAAATGGGATTCTTCTTTCGCAAGCACTCTAGACCTCCAATTAATGGTGGTGACCGATCACTATCCGAACTAGTAGAAGACATCTGTATCAGGCACAAAAAGTGTGCAATTTAAAAAGTCAATATAAATACATGCACTAAATTGGTACGTGCATAGATTTTCTCTTTGGAGGTCTCTATAGCAGTCACTTTTAACGCCTATAAGCACCATTAAAGCGCGACTAGGCATTGTTTTTAACGTTGCTTATAGCAAGACTTAGAAAATTAACTTTTTAAACCTGCAGTGCTACTGGAGCCTATCTTTCGCTCTCCAGAAAAAATTCCCTCCACTCCTTTCCTTGAGTTCTTGCACTGACTCCTTGCTTCTATCAATCTAGCTCCCCTTACATGCATTTGTACTCTTTATATTCCATGTCCTCTTCCCCTTCCCCTTCCTCTTCATGATACTCTTTCTCTTCATCACCAAATGGCTATGGTGTAAGCTCTTGATGATATTTTTCTCTTATGTTTTATTCCAATGCATTTCTTCTTCTTCTTCCCCTTTCCCTTGCTATTCCTATTTTTTTTCCTATCCATCACTCTACAAGTGATGGTGTGACCTAATGATTAGGGTTTGCTTCTATTATGCTTAACCTAATGATCAATAAGAATCATAATGAGATTAAAACTAATGCATAGAGTACTAACCTTATCCTTTTGTTGCTTCTCCTTCTCCTTTTTTTGTCTATGCTTAATGTGTATTGGTATTTTGTATCTTTCTTATAATTGGTAGGTAGAGTTCATTAAATTTGCTGCTAATCACTCTGTCTTTTTATGTTGTTTAGGTCTTGCACTAATCATCTCTTTTAGCTAGACAATATAGAGGTAAGATCTATTTTTCTTGTATTCTTTAGGGTTTTGAATCTACGCATTAAGATTTTAGGGCTTTGTATTACTAATTACTTTGTTTAATCTTTTGGTTTGTAGGTCCTCTAATCCTCTCCTTCAACTTCACCAACAAAAAGAGGTAAGCCCTCTAATCATTTATGCTTTACATCTACCTATTATTGCACCCTTGGGTGCCAAGGTTTAGGATTATCTTAGGCTTATGCATGCATTAAGCTCTATGTATAGAGTTTAATCTATGCATAGAGATTAATGCATGCAACATAGAGATTAATATATGTATAGAGCTTAATGCATGCATAGATTAAGCTCTATGCACAGAGCTTAATATATGTATAGAGCTAAATGCATATTAGCCTTCTCTGCCTTGCATTAATGGCCGTAGGAGGCTACTAGAAACCCCATGTGATTGTCATGTTGGTGGCTATATCTAGGTTTACTATAGGCCACCTTGAGTGCTCCTTTTGTTTTTTTTTTGCTACCTTGCCCTACACGCTATCCTTGATGTGTGTTTTACTACACTATTCAGAAAACACATCATACCATGTTAGCATTCATGGTGCCAAAAGCTTGTACAAAGAGAGGGATGGAGGTTCAAGCCATGCTGAATTGGTGCAGCACAGAGATAGAGAGATAACAAGAGTAAGAGGGAGAGAGATAGACTTGTTATAGCAACACAAGAGAGGTTTTGCACAATTCAAATGATGATTAGTTAGAACCACCCCTGCATATGCTTATAGGAATTGTATCCTTATCTTTTGACCAAAACAAATAAGGGATGTTAACATGCAAATAGGGTGTTCGCACAAATAAAATCTAAAATAACAATCATCCGTCTTAAGTTTTGATGTTACAAGATGTATTTTTGAAACCTATTTATAAGAACTCTACCTTAAGTTTTGAGGTTAGAAAAATGTATTTTTTATTTATGTGATTTATAGGCTTTGTGCTAATCTTAAATTGAACTTAGAATTAATCCATACATTGCTAGACACCTGATGAGGAGTATAAATATGTCCACATTATCATTTAGAGAATTTAGAGTAATAAGGATTATAGTAATGTGGTTTCATACGTAAGTGAATATATCTCATTCATTTCTTGTTAAATAATGATATACCTCATTAATTTATTGTTAAATAATGATGTACCTCATTAATTTCTTGTTAAATAATGATGTTGATGCATGGGCAGCTAGGATGCTTTTGTGCATCTCAATTCAAGTAGATGGCAATGAAAGTGGATAAGATTTAAGAATGTAACGATTATCAGGTTGTGCTTGCTATACATTGTAGTTGGTCTTGTCATGTGAAAGTGGCTATATAAGAATTAAGAATGTAATGATTTCCAAGTTGTGTCTGCTCTACATTGCAGTTAGTTTTGATTTAGGTAGATGGAGTGAAAGTGGACAAGAATTGAGAATTCAACAATTATCAGATTGTGTTTGCTATACATTGTAGTTGGTCGTCATAAGAATGCCAAGTCGGTTTCACTCACTTCATTTAATCCATTACTACAATAATCTACAAGCAATGTGCAAGAAAGCATCCTAAAAAAAAAACAGGCTAGTAGTGAACCACCTCTAAACCACACACAATCCAAGACATGATCCTCCACAAGCTCCTTCAAAAGAAGAGAAGTTGGAGAGAACTTGAATAGTTAATAAATAGTTACCTTGCAAAGAAGAGGTTTGTCGACTTGCTCATATATATCAAAGGCATATTTTATAAGGGTGTTTAAGGAAACCATGCAAGATATATACAAGTCCTTCGCTTTGCAGGTTTTATTTTAATGGTGTGTGAGATTTTCTTCATGATTGGTTAGTGCACTCATTGCTTGTCCTTTAAGAAGTAGAGCAGGAGGTTTTAGTATTCTTGATGAATTATGCCAATTGAAATTTATTCATGCTAAGTACCCAATGCCTTTATGATGATGTCATCCACCTGATACCTCATAATTTGCCATAACAATGCCCTTGTACTCTGGCTATGTACTTGAAAAGGTAGCTATCAGATGTTTCTTGCTACTCCAACTCACAAACACACTCCCAAAAGGAAATATAAAGTTGTTGGTAAATCTCCTATTTGAGACATTACCACTACCAATCCAATCAATATTTGTACACCCATGTAGCTGTATCTCTCTACCAACCTCATCTCCAAAGCATAACCAATGAAGATGTATTTCTCTACCTTCAGATATATCTTGGTTCTCACTTCATCACAAATATGCAAATATGCAATATATCCAAACACTTTTAAGTAAGACATATCTAGTTTTATACCTATGTAAATTTATGTTCAGGTGTCCTACCATGAGTATTTGCAGGGTGTTCTGTTCATAATGTAAACAACAAGTCCTATTGATTCAGTCCAAAAATAACTGAAAGAAAGGGATATCTAACTTAGGCTTGGATTAGCCTAGATTATCATTCGATTAGTATACATTAAGGAGACTAGCCTATTATGGTTATCAAAAGTTAGCTCTAAATATTTGGTATATATACATGACCACCCCTTTCAGACTATCATAAGTGTTCCCACCATGAGAATGGTCCATTGGCCTTATTCATATGAGACTATTTCACTTTGTTACAAACCATCCCCACTACATTGAAATCCTCAAAACCATTGATATGTACAATCACAATCCACATCGATGGAGTATATGTTAATGGACTCATGTCAAACTTGAAGCTTATGCTCACATCATGTAGTACAGAAAGCCAAAATTGCATGTATATGGCTATAAACTACTAAATAAGTCCTCAAAACAAGCCATACTATCTACCCCATAATGACATGAAAGCATTGTGTAGCTTCCACACATTACGCATCCAACTCCCAAGGCTGTAGGGTTGTCCATAGTGAGTTTACAGAAATTTCCAACAAGCTAACTCAGTGTTCTTGACCCTTGTTGAACTTCCTAAATTCATCCAAAAACCCTTCAAACCCTTTCAATATAGAGCCGAGTTGCCAAGAAGCTTCTTCTTTAGGTAGCCCTCGCCATTTGACCAAGTACTTTACTAATGTACGGTTGCAAAGAACTCATTCTCTTGTACCCGAAATGGCTTCCGGCACATACTGAATCATACCCTCCTCATTCACTAGAGGTTGCACAAATACCTTTGTCCCAATGTAAGCTCTGAGATGTGACACATGAAACACATCATGGATATTTGTGATTGATGGAAGTGCCAATCGATAAGCAACTTCACCCAACATGCCTCACCACCTTGTATAGCCCATAGTAGCGATGACTTCACTTGGTATTTGTGTTTCCCTTGAGAGAACCATATCTTGTCTTGGGAATCCTCAAGAATACCCAATCACCCTTCATGAACTCCAATGGCCTCTGATGAGCATTATCATAATGTATCATCCTTTCTTGAGCTTGCTTCATATTAGCTTTGCATTGTTATAAGAGTGAATCCAACTTTTCCATCTCCTCTTTTGCATTAAGATTCACCCCCTCTTGCTTTTGAACCATCATTGGCATATTCACTTTGTACCCATAGAGTGCCTCAAAAGGTGACATTGCAATTCTCTCATGATGCGTACTATTATGAGAAAACTCGGTAAGTATCATAATATGCACAACTTGTAACCCAGTTCCTCCATGGCGGCACCAAAACATTGAAAGATAAAAAACAATCAGCCTCTAGAGCACCCAAAACACTCAAAACACCCAAAACACTCAAAACACCCAAATCAAGTCCCCTAGTAGCCCAGTAGATGTCCTCTGGCTATCTGCTAATACATTTGGACACCTAACCTTCCTGAGACTAAATCAGTTGACTGACCAAAATGTCCTGCTAGGTCATATCTGACTCACCATAGCCGTGATCTTCAATCCTAACATCTCCAACTGATCTCCATTGATCTGTTTGTTAACTTTATATGACCCAGCTGACTTCTACTGACCCTTGACTCTTTCCGACTAAGTTTGTATGACCCTAGCTGACTTCTACTAACCCTTGACTCTTTCTGGCTGAATTTATTAGACTTTCAGGTAGCTTCATGTCCTCTAAACTTCCTATATTTTCCTCTAGGGACAACTGCTCTCAAATCCCTTGCTCTAGAAACCTATTAAACATGTCAACACACCTCTTTTGACCGTCAAGCTGACTCCTATAAGATCTAGTTCCGACTCAGCTAACTGTTTGATTCCAGCTCAATTAGCTAACTTCAGACCTTCCCCTTTTGGTTTCTTCTAACACCCACAGACCTTTAAATATCCTAGATTCCTAAAATATTCAAAACTATAGCTTCTTATTTGACCTTAGTTGACCTTTAGTAGTTGATGAACCACTGTCTGAATCTGACAGTTCTGTGGCTATCAAACTTGACCTTATTTAGCTTTCTCTCAGTCCAAAATGATTATTTGTACCCTTCTAAATTTTCAACTGACTCATCATGGTAATCAACTGACACTAATTGATCAAAGTTGACTCTTAGTTAGCCTTCAGCTGACTTTGTTACTAGTGAGTCGGCTCTCAACACTCACTTAGACATTCCTCACCATTGATCCTTTTAGCAATCTTAATCAAAACACCATAACCATCACAACCAAAACACCATAAACTCAACCATCCACTCAACATGATTAAACATGATAACCATCAAGACCAAAACACCATAAACTCACCCATCACTCACACACATCACTCACAACATGATTAAACTGAAGAAATCAATATTCTTTATATGCACAATATCAAAAACCAATGTGAACAACCATGAAACCTTGGGTTCAAATAAGAAAGAAAATAACATAAAACCAAGGGATACTAGGCAGGGAGTTCCCTCCAACAACTCTTCTGAGCTTCATCTTCAAACACAAACAACAAAGGTTCAGACATAGATCCTAAGCTTTCCTCCTGCAACCCTCACAGCTGATACTCTTGCTCTCTGCTCTAGCCTTATCCACACCTTCTCACACTATTCGGATACACTTCACTCAGGGTTCTCCTTCTCTCTGGGTCTCTTTTGCGATTGTGGCAGTATCGCGTTCTCTGTTGAAGGTCATGCTATCTCCAACCAAAAACCTCTGCTTTATTAAACCAAAAAAGACCTTTTCTACCTTCCTTTCTCAAAAAAGGGTTGTTGCCTGATTCCTTCAATCTCCCCATTCTCTTTCACCTTTTTTTTGTCTACATTCTTCTTGATCACTCCCCGCATCAACGCAAAGGACTTCCATTTTTAGTAGGCACATTGTCCATCCATGTGCCTGGGCTGTTTGATTTCAAACTATAGTGACCTTCTAGGTAACCACCTCAAGACCTCCACAAACTAAGAACATACCATATCACCCAAAGCTCTATCTACTTCTACTGCAAAGACCTTCTATTGAATATAAAGCCACATCACGAAGCTCCTCAAAAAACTCTCATCATGGCGTGAGCTCAAACACACATACCACTTATGCAAGCAAACAATGCTACAAGGATACAAAATGTAATGATGCAAAAATAAAAGATACCCGCAACACAGTAATAAAGAAAACATGCCATAACACCTACTCTAGATATAAGCCAACTGTCATTGTATATTGTGTGCATAATTAGGACTCAGAACATTTAGTCACAATGCTTGTCTGATTTTGTGGACCATCGTTTGCTACAACATGGCCTATGCATCTCAAGAAGGTCATGTACGAAGACCATCACCAATTTTTTCCATTTGATCATGAGAACTTTGTTCCATCTACAAAATGAGTCCCCCCACATCATCCATAGGTGATTGGAAAGTATTGTGGAGAGGATTGTTCCATAGGTGATTGGAAAGTATTGTGGAGAGGATTGTCCCATATGCCACCATCGGGAATAAAAAAGGTACTCAATCTTCTTTCGTATATCTCGTATTGGACAAACCTAAGAATCGGTCATCTTCTAGATCCAATGCACATAATTAAAAATGTAGCATCAAATATTTGGGACCATATATTTGTCAAGAGAGATTCTTTAGCGGTTTGGGAGAACTTTGTATTGATTGAACACCTCTCCACCACTTGGCCAATAGTTCAAGAGAATGAAAATTTTACTTAAAGCACCTTGAATCTTGACAAAGAACAAGGAGAAGAGCATGAAGGATCGAACTGATGCCTTTTGTACCCCTACATGATGTAATCTTTAAAGGGGGTATTCATCATAAAAACAAGGAAGAAAGGAGAAACTCGTTTGTATAGTCTGAAAATGCATGATTGGCACAAGATGTCACATGTATGTTCAATTTACTTATAAAATCTTTGTGATGGTCTTGATTTGTAATTGCATAGCATTGACTGTAATGTTTTGTGATACATAATTCATTCTTCCCATATGCATTAGTGGGTGTGGAGAAAAAAAATTGTGTGAGGCCACAGCTACAAAAAGGGGGTAGTGGTGAGGTATGAAAAACTAAAATTCTAACATTGACTATAATGTTTTGTGATACATAATTCATTCTTCCCATATGATGGGTGTGGAGAAAAAAAATTGTGTGAGGCTAGCTACAAAAAGGGGGCAGTGGTGAGGTATGAAAAACTAAAATTCTAACATGCCTTTATTTATTGTTACACTAGATTGTAAGATTAGTTGTGCTAATTAAATAGACTTAACTCTATCTTAGATACATAAGTTCTAAGGAGATCCATCCATCCACGATTGATGCAGCCCAAGTAATGGTAGTGGAGGCAATGTGCATGATTAAGAAAAACTTCCCATGAACTATCCTTGCTAGTTAATTACATATTGTGGTACACTTGATAGATGAAATTCCGGTGTGCATTGTGGTGGATGTTCTTCTTGAGCATTTCATGAAGGCCTTGAAGGATTTTGTTAGGCAAGGATATAGGCAGAAGGAATCCTGGCAAATGGTTGGCTAGTGCAAGAAGTATGTGTCCACATTTTAGAGTATCTCTCTCCAATGGATCCCACAATGCCATGATTGTGGAGTCATAAGGATGATAAGTGCATGGTGTCCCACATACCGCAAGAAAAAGGAAGAGCAAGGATAATGGACACATCTGTTTTGAATAATGCCATAATAATCAAGCATTGCTCCACTCTCTCGCTCAAAGTTTGCCATAAGTATATTTCCCTTTGTATCTTTGTGTTGGGTGAGAAAATGCCTTCCTTCGGACCACACAACATTGTATACCTTATACTACCACCGAAACCGAATGAAGTACGTTCATGATAATGAATAACCATATTGTGAGATTATACTTGTATAAAAAAAGAGAAAGTAGAGACACACTAACATGAGGCTCGCGTACTCCCATTCCTCTTTTGTTACCATCTCTCCATGTTCCTTGGCCTTTTCCATTTCTTTATAAATCCAATCAATGGTATGATATTTTGGAAGTGATGCAAGCTCTAGAGTAAATGGAAAGCCTCTCAAACACATCCTAAATGCTCTTCTCACCTCATATAAGTTTTTCCTCACCTCTTCATACCTTGCCACCCACCTCTTCATAACTTCACTATTTTGAGTACAAAATGTCTTCACCTTCTTCAACATTTCTTAAAGGTAGAATTGAGGACATTCCAAATTTCTATATTGGATGTGAATTGTGTGTGGAGGCACTCAAGAAACCGTGAAAAGGCATCCAAATGGATTTATGGTGGTGATCAATTCCACAAAATGTTGGCGCATTGATTGCATATGCTGCTCCATGTCAACAAGCATCTGTCTGGACATCTCGACCCTAATCAATGGGTCGGACCAAGCTAATGGAGTTAAGCAATCTTGTCCATACAAAGCTTTGAAAGGGCTCATCCCAATACTTTTGTGATAAGAAGCATTGTAGGCGAACTCGACTAGGTGCAGATAGCTTAGCCACTTCTTAGGTTCCCTGCCCATAGCATGACTGAAGTATATCTTTGATTACTTAGTTCACCCTTTGAGTTTGACCATCCGTCTCAGGGTGGTAAGCTGTGCTGAGATCCAAGAAAGTTTCTACTGCTTCAAAAAATGCAGTCCAGAATCTTCATGTGAATTTAGGATCTCGATCACTTACTATTCTTCTGGGGGTAGGCTATGCAATCTGAAGATTTCCTTGAGGAACACTCTGGCCACATCTGCTGCTGCAGTGTAGGTTTCTCTTACTGGAATCAGATGGGCAACTTTGGTTAGTCTATCAACTACCACGAAGATGGAGTTGTAACCTGATTGCACTGAAGGTAATCCAGTAATAAAATCCACACTGATGCATGCCCACTTCATCTGGGGGATGTCTAATGGATGTAATTTCCCAGGCATTTTTACTCTCTCGGCCTTGACTTTCTGACAAGTTAGACATTGACGTACATGATTAAGCACATCCATTTTTAGACCACGCCAAAAGAAGCTTTTCTTCACATACATGTAGGTTTTGATGAAAACTGGATGTCCTGCACTAAGGCTGTCATGGCCTTCATTCAGAATTTAACCCATTCAGAATTTGACCCTTAGTTCCCTCATCATTGGAAATGCATAGCCTGCGATTATAATACATAATTCCATCATCCACGTTATAGCCTTGAACTCGGTTCAACTCCTGTGGAGTTTTGCTTTCCTCCATAAGTAGGGTAGCAATAGGGCTAAAGAATCTATCCTGCATGATCTTCTCTCTTGCTTCAATAATTAAAGGATTTGACACTATAGTAATTACAAACAAGGAGGATTTTTTTGCTGAGGGCATCTACTACCACATTTTTTTGCTTGGGTGGTACTTGACTTCAAAATCAGATTCCTGCAGGGTCTGCATCCACCTTCTCTGGCGCATGTTGAGATCCTTCTGAGTGAAGATCCACGAGGTTATAGCTGCGTTATAGCCATGCATGGTTATAGCCTCATGCATAGCAGCGCACTAAAACTGCACACACCCTGTGCACCTACTTGGGTCCCCTATTTCTACTCTCTCTCCTCTTCAGGCGCGACAGTGCTCCCCATCTCTTATAGTGGAAGAATGTTGATCAATGGTAAGGTGCACAGTTTTTTGGTTGATGACCACTTGCATTCTCACAAAAAGAGACTCTATACAAAAAGTTAAAGAGATTGAGGAAGAGTCTAGGCACATAGCATGATAATTGACATGAAATCGGTGTTTCATTCTATAGAAGAAAGAGAACACATGCCATGGTGTCATAGTGAGACACCAACCATGGCTTTTCGGCTCATCAACACTCTTGATGGAGCTCCCCTAATCCTTACGTTTGTGTAGACCATCACATGGCAACCAAATTTTATCTTCAAGATTATGAAAGGAAAGATTCATGTCACACAGATGTTGTAGGTTCTCATCACTTTGAGGAAAGTATTTTTTTGTTGTGTAGATTTTGGGTAGCTCTTGTGTTTTTTTGGGACATTCTTTATGATGAGGTGTTAACCTTGCTATATGCTCTATGTGAATGGTCCATTAATTAGAGTTGGTTCTCTCAAGTATCTAAGTAGCTTGATTTCTCCACATTCTAAGTAGCTTGATTTCTCCACATTCTCTCTATGCATTCTTGCATGCACAAAGCAAACGACCATGTATTTGGGTCTCTCCCATAGGTTTAGTGACACCATAGAAGTATGGCTTCCTAAAATAAACCAAACCAATAGAACAATCTTTGAGTTAATGGGCTGCTTCATGGCATCTATAAAAATCTCTAGTGCCATGCGAGCCAAGGTTGCTTGGCTTCTTGGTTCTGTGAACTGTGCCGACTACTATAGAACCAGATCCTAATACTTTTCACGATATGACATGCAATTGCAATATAGTTCTCTTGAGTGCTTATTGTGGTAACTTGTCATGCTTTTAGAAATAGATATCCCACTTATGAGAATAATCCTATCTCATGATCTTTCTATGTTGAGTAAAGCTAGTAGAAGATATGTAGAAATGGCAAAAAGGCAACCTCACCTTGAGTAGGTACATTGCTTAGTCATTGATACATTGTAATATACATGTTTATGCATGTCAATCTCAAAGAGAGAATCTGCTCTCCAAAGGTAGCTAATGATAAGATATTTCATCTTAGGCAAAATAACTTCGATGATAATGTAACCTTATTCAACCATTTGTCAATATATATGGAGGTTACCGTTGATGACCAGCTTTACAAATTTTTGCAATCTTCAAGATCTTTAGACTCATCTGGTGAATACCTTACATGGAGCAACCGAGAGAAACTTTTGATATGCTTACTATGACTTCTTTGGATACAAAAAAAACATTTACTCAAGAGATCATGATCATTGGTGTGGTTTCAATTTGATTCAAACTTTCCTTCTTGTATCGTCAAATTTCAGAGCTATTTCTTACCACATATACTTTTTAATGGATCGTGCTTAAACACTTTCAAGCCTTTACACCTAAGCCTTGTATAAGAACACCTTGTTAGAACTAAGAATATCTTCTGTACAAAAGAAATTGCGTACAAAAGAATCAAATACAATTTGATATCCAAGGACTCATTCATTCATAAGGCACAAACAAAAGCAGGATTAAAATTTATTTGAGCCACATAATGCATCTTCGATTCTTAGAAAATAAAAGCTTATCATCCCACTAGCACACCTATTCGGAGGATTTGAACTAGCTAGAAATTCTAATAAGTAAGATGAATCTGACATAAGTTTGATAGGAGTACAGATGAATCAGATAGTTATCTTGAAGAAAGAAAGGGGTGTTGATATTTCCGTGGCTGCTTCAATCAGGTTTATTATTGTGATTTATTTTTTAAAGACAATCTCTAATGGGACAGGTTTGAAATTTAATTCTAATTGTAAGGTTGATGGCGGCAATAATTTAGGAGCTAGTGCTGTTGCACGTGAAGGTTGCGCTAAGGGGCTTGAGCTCCATGAAGCTGGAGCCAAAGTAGAGAAAGAGCGCGTAGCTGAAGTAGGGGCTGTAGCTCGTGTAGGGAGTGAGCAGGCAGACGCCGTTGCCCAGGACGGTCAGGGAGGTGGGCATCACCAGCCTCTGCGTCCACTCCGGCCCGCACGCCAGCTTCACGTCGCTCGTCACGCACCACCGTCCCTCGGCCACGCCGCACGTAAATCGCACCGTCGTAGAGGTCACCGGCTCCCTAAAGCCCACCACTCCACCGTCCCCGCTGTTGCCGTCCAGCTCGTGCTGCTCAATTATAATGTTCTTCTCGGCCGAGCAGTGCACCGGCGCCTGCCCCGCCGCCGTGTCCAATACCACCAGCACTGCGCAAACAAACCACATCAACAACATGTTTTCAAGCAGCTTTCATAGATCACTAATCCGCCATAGCTAGATTAACCTGGATGGATGATCAGCGGGGCCACTTACACGAACCTAGTATTAGCATGAGCACTGTGCAGACGCGCCATAGTCCCATTCTCCTTGTCATGATTCTGCGTCCGCGCGCCGGTGTGTGTATAGTACTCAACTTGGACACCGACTGGCCGCCGTAGCAGCATATGCTATTTTTTGGCCTAATGTGTTCGAGGGGGTTCAGAATGGGCTCTGGCAAAGTTTGAGCCAACTTGAAAATTTTTGGATTTTTTTAGAAAAAAAATAAATTTAAAAAAAAAACTTAAAATTTGACCTTATGCACTTGCGATCGGGACATCATATAGACACTGCCATAGGGTCTAGGGCACCTTCTAGAGTGCCTGCGCAGGAAAGTGGGACCCAATCGATAGGAAATTTGGCAGATATTGCTGAAACCTTTTCCGAATACCAATCTGATACCCTTTTCAAGACAACTAGCTCATTGTCTATGGACAATCTAGGGCCATCAAATAGTCATCCCTTAGCCCCAAATAGGACACCCACAAGATCCTTTAATCCATTTGAAGCCGACATCATGGGGTTACCACTCAATGTGAGACTTCAATATGTCTACACGAATGCTCAAGGAGCTAAGATCTTTAGGGATCCACAACAACGGTATCTCGTTAAGATCGCAGGTTTTTTCTTAGAGCTTGATAGAGCACCTCTAGTCAATGACCAGGGTAACAAGTACATGGATGGAGATGGTGTTCGCTACGAAGTCACCTATCATCCAGAGAACGTAGACAAATTAGGGGAGCTCTCTAAAAGTGAGTTCTTATACTTATCAAAGCCTTCGAGAGCAAGGGATTCTAGAGATGATTGGCTCATTAAGCCGGACATGCCTGGACCATCCAATGCCCAGTCCTTAAAGCCATCCATAGATGATTTACTTTTTGTAGATCTAAATTTGGAAAGGGACAGGAAAGGCAAGAGCAAAATGGATCAGGGGGCTGAGAACCAATGGGAGTTTGTACGACAAATTCCAGTGACAAAGGTCTTTCAGGATGACCCACTTCAAGAGGTCTATAAGGACTCTTTAGAAGAATATTATGCCACAACTAGATTGCCAGAGCTAGATCTTGCTCTAGCACTTGTGGTGGTAGTGGAGAAGCTTACAGGATACAAGAACCGAATCGTTGATAAATGGGCCAATGAATACCGAACCTTAGATTGGAAGGAAATTCGTGAGCTCACGTGGAGAGGACAACCATTATTCATGGAAGTGTTCTCAACTAATACAGCTAAACTAGGAGAGACAGTCTTTATTGGAGAAACTGTTGCTCCTCCCCTAAGAGAGTTCACTAGAGAGGGACCCTCAACATCAAAGTGGACCACTGCAAGAAGCCCAACTCTAGCACCAAGATATTATCCTACACCAAAAGTGCGACCACAGATTGTTGAAAATACAGGTGAATAGGGTGTGTGCGGGAACAAGCCCTTGGTTAGAGGCTGTAAAAGAGAATGTATAAATGTGAAAGAACCTGTGAAAAGGTGAGAAGAATCTACTGGGAGAGAATAAAGGGTAGCATGAGAAGATTTAGGAAGTGTGGAGATATTCTGGTAAGTGTGGAGATATTCTGGGAAAAGTGAAGAGGTGGAGAGAATCAAGGAAAAGTGGTGTAGTGAATCATGGAGAAATCAATGGGATTTGATGCTTGATGTAAACTCTATAAATTGAGGCATAGCCCTAATGAGAATTTGCTGGTTTTTGAGTATCCATGCCTACATTAATTATTTATTAATCACTTTATTAATGATATTGATTCTAGTGTTTGATCCACCATAGCTCATCACAATGCTCAAATTTTAACATGGTATCAGAGCCATGCCTAGAATCCATCAGATTTATGAGTCCATTATCTAATTAATTAGGATTAGTAGATAATTAGAAAATAATCAAAATTTTAGTTATTTTTCACTTCACCCCTTCACCCCCAGTGGAGGATCTCATTCATCTTGCACACTTACAATTAGGGCAAACCCTTCTAGCACATAGTAGCCAACATCCTTGAGCTGCAGCCAGTGGAAACGGAAGCGAAAACCGCCAAAGCATTTAGGAGAAATCGTCATTTTTGTCGGCGCCTTTTTTCTGAGGAGTTTTTGACATTGCAGCTTCCAAAAATCAAAGGTCTCTAATTCCTCTTAGCCCAAGGTGTTTTCAAGCATGCTCTACAAGCTGGTGAAGATAGAATTTAGTTTCATCAAGTCTACAGTGAGATCCAAGCTCTTCATCAAATCTGCAGGTGACTTTGGTAAAACAGAGATTAAGCTTTCAATATTTGGTCAAATCTTGTGTGCCCCAAGAAGACTGAAAGAAGACATGGACGCGTGGAGAGAAGTTGCCATGATACGAAGACTGAAGACAAGAGAAGATGTGAGGCTCCAAAGAGTGAGGAGCCATGTGAAAATCTCAGAGAGAGAGAGACAGACAGACCCCACAACCCAATGTAACCTGCCCCAACAAAGTAAAACCACCTCTGAGCCACCGATGATGTAGGCCACGTGGTAGATGTATGTGTGAGCACTTTAGTCAAGGTCGCGGGCACTTATAGTAGCCTTGGACACATAGAGAGAGAGATTGTCAAGGACTATGGAGTTTAGGGACTTGAGGCACTGGTCACGGGCTGTCAAGTAAGAAAGAAATTTGATACAGGGTCCAGGTGTGCTAAGATAACTTGAGGGGAGAAGTAGACACTGGTCGCAAACTACCAAGTAAGGGGAGGCAAACTTGGTATAGGGTCTAGGTGTACTAGGAGTATTCACTTGAGGGGAGGTGTTGAAAATACAAGTGAATAGGGTGTGTGCGGAAACAAGCCCTTGGTTAGAGGCAGTAAAAGAGAATGTGTAAATGTGAAAGAACCTGTGAAAAGGTGAGAAGAATCTACTAGGAGAGAATAAAGGGTAGCATGAGAAGATTTAGGAAGTGTGGAGATATTCTGGGAAAAGTAAAGAGGTGGAGAGAATCAGGGAAAAAAGGTGGAGTGAATCATGGAGAAATCAATGGAATTTGATGCTTGATGTAAACTCTATAAATTGAGGCATAGCCCTAATGAGAATTTGCTGGTTTTTGAGTATCCATGCCTACATTAATCCACTAATTATGTCTTAATTATTTACTAATTACATCTTAATTATTTACTAATTATCCACTAATTACGTCTTAATTATTTGCTAGTCACTTTGTTAATGATGTTGATTCTACTGTTTGATCCACCATAGCTCATCACAATGCTCAAACTTTAACATAGATCAAACCACAACAACGTTTCTCTCACTATGACAATCGGAGGGTAGGGGAGCCAACTCGGCCTCCCATAAATGCACCTCCTGAAATGCGGGTAACAAGATCTTTGGAGGAGTTTGGTGAGGCAAGTAATAGGGAACCCACACCAATTTGGGATGCATGTGGACCATCTTACCAAAGAGAGGAATAGTTCCCACTGAGAATGAGAGGTCGTAGGCCCAATGATGAGTATTCAAGACGAGTAAGGCCGTCAACTCTTCAGAAACTGGTAAAGAAGTACGAAGGGTCGGGAGATCCATATGACCATGTAGCAGCATTTAGGCAAGCAGTTCGAGCTGAGCAAGTGACTGACAAGCATACGCAAATTGAAGGATTTGGGCTCACTCTTGAGGGAAAGGCCCTTGCTTGGTTTCAGGCACTAGAGGCTTCAGACAAATCTTCTTTACAAGTTTTGGAAGAGAGATTTATTGCTGCTTTTTCCTTGATGGGGATTCAGCATGACACAGTAGCAAACATCTACTCTTTCAAGCAAGGCGAGACTGAGAGTGTTAGAGACTGTGTAAATAGGATAAAGTAGTACATTAATCGTTGCCCAGAAGATGAGAAGCCCCCCCAGAGTCGATTAATTTCTCTCTTCTTAAAAGGACTCAAAAATTCAACATTGCACACACATCTCTATGCAAAGAAGCATACAAATTTCAATGAGTGTTGCCATGATGCTATGGATTTCACAGATAACTTCAAATTGCAAGATGGTACTAGCCCTGAGGTGCAGCCTAGAGATCAGTGGGGTGATGACCAAAGTTCAGGGTCTAGCGCAATAGTAAATCCAGACCAGATAGTAGCTAGCCTAGTACTGAGGAGATTGGGACAAACCTATCGCCCACCCATGCAGCCACAACAATAGCAGCAGCGAATGAAGAGTGTACTACCTATACAGGTCCTCATCTTTGTGGAGCATGTGGCGGTAACCAAAAATCCAAAGAATGTAATACCTTTTCTCCTCTAGTCACAAACCAACCCACAAAGAAGTGGTGCTAGGCCTGTGCTTGGAATTTTACCCACACCACACAGGAATGTACTCGCATTGCAAGAATGAGACAGGAGCGTGAGCAGCAAAGGGGTGCAGTAGCTCCACAAATGCATCAACAATATACTAATTTTGAACATAAGCCACCGATGGCACATAAGCAAGCACGACCTGTACTTGGAGCTCAACCTCCTGCTCCTGGGACTGCTCCTGTGAGGTTTGTTGACTAAGACAATTCAAATATGTGTAGAGACTTGGTAAACCCAAGCTATGTGGAGGAGGAATATGCATCATATTTATCCAAGGAAAATCTCTTTGAAAGTCCCCCATATCCAAGCCAAGCACTGGAGTCTCAACCGTGGGAACAAAATTCTTTGATGTTGCTAGGCGGCTACCAACCTAGGACTCCAGGCCCCTCAGGTCAATGGCAATAAAGGAAAGTAGAAACCAAACTAATGGGCCCCTGTTATGAGTGCGGAGAACCCCATTGGGCTCGTGATTGTCCACATCACCCAAGGCAAGTAGCTCAATCCAATACAACAGTACCACAGTTTCCAATTGAAAGATATTGTCTAGGGTGTTGTGTAGAACACTTTCCAAAGGATTGTTTGCTAAAACCACATGAGGAAGGCACCTCTCAACCAAAGGTCTCACTCAACTTTGTAGAGGCAGTTCCATCGCCACCTTCATCAGAGAATGAGGGTGTCGTGCCACTTAGATTCATGACTAGATCACAGACACGAAATGCCAAAATGCAGACTGATGAGACACCTCGAGCTAGGGATGCAAAGGTAAATCTAGTGGACAAGACCCTACATTCCAATAGAAAAAGGACCACTAGGAGGAAAAGGAACCGCAACAAGCAAACTAAGAGTGCATCCAGTAGTTCTCAAGAAGTCGTTAAACAAAACATGAAGGATCAAGATTTTACATCCCAAGAAGTGCATGAGGAGCATCAACCTCAACTTGGGCCTAGTGCTAAACAAGATGAGGCTAGTACAACCGAGGATAGTCTTGGGGGTTTTGTTTTTTGTGGATAAGGTGAACGAGACTCTAGATGCCATCATTGATGCTCATAGAAGTTGCATTGCAGCTTTATCTGAGCTACCCAAGAAGCTTCAAGAATACCCAAACCCTCGTGAGGAGAAGATCAATCTAGCTGTATAAAAGGCTATGATAACTGACTGACAGCCCATTACAAAGCTTTAAAGTCACCTAGGTGGCCAGATCTAAGAATATCTCCTTTGTTTCATTTTTCTTTGTTTTTGTGAAAAATCAAATATATGCTTTTAGGACTAGGCCTCTGGTCAAAGATGGATTAGCATTTTAAGCATTTTATTAAACGTCCAAATTAAAGGCCCAAGAAGACTCCATTGAGTTCATAATGAGCTTTTTAATTTCCGTGTAAATCCCCTCTCTATAATGCTCAGGCAATCTGCACTGACGTTGGTGCACAGGTGTAGTGTCAGGTTTAAGAGGAATGCGGTGCACAACAAGCTCGGGTGGAAAACCTCTCAACTCAGTGTAATCCCATGCAAAGATGTCCTGATACTCCCGACATAAAGCAATAATCTCTTCCCTCAACGGTGGATCTAAAGAAGTTCCCAAAAGCACAACTTCTCATCCCCCTTTATAGGAACTCTCATAGTATCCTCCTCTCTGGCCAAAGGTGGACTCTCCTCATCATCATCAAGGGTAATCTCAACAGAATCAAGGTAAATGCAATAGGAACTCGGTGTACATGAAGAAGTAGAACTCCGATCATCATCCCCATCACTCTCAACATCACTAGTAAGCCCAAGACTCACAGTAGAAGAAGGGTAAGCAAGAAGAACCACTCGGGAAGATCCTCTACCGAGAAGCAACCGCCCTCTACGAATGTCAATAACACAATCAGTCTTCCATATTCAAGGTGGCCCTAAAAGAAGCTAGTACTGGTGGCCAGGTCCTGGACTAAGCCGAAAAACATAACAATCAATCTCCACCATACGCCCAACGATAGGACTGGCAAACCTTGGATGAAACCTTGAGCTCTCACTGGTCGATGATCACCCATACGCAGACTAGTAGCTAGAATTCCATTGAAAGATAACCCTAGCTTGGAAAAGGTAGAATAACGATGCCTGATCCTCCATCAACAATAGCATGTGGGATCACTAGCTGGTGGATCATGCACTCCACTCGAGGACACTCACACTCAGCAAGAAGGGAATCCACTTTCTGAACAATAGGAAGATTAGGACCCACTCCCTGGGAAGAACTCAAAGCTCTACAGTACCTCCTCAAAAGGACTCGGCTAGAGGGAGATGTGAGAAGGTATTGTGGAAGGGACATGGAGAGCTCTACTCGATTAAGAGCAGAAACAAGGTCAAAAGAAAGAATGGGGGAAAACAACTTACTTGGAGTAGGGCGTGGACAAGTGTGGTGAAGTCGAGGTAAAGGGTCGGCAACAAGAATAGCAACATGGGTTGGGGTGGGTGGGTAGCAACAACAGGTTCGGGATCTCCCTCCTCATCAACAACCTTCCCTTTCCCCTTTCGTGTGATGGCTCGCACGAGTGATGAATCTAACTCAATCATATTAATCGAAGGGTTCTCAGTGGTGGTAGGTGGTGCACTAGACAAAAACTGCTAGAGAACTAGGAGACCCCCTCTGAAGAAGTGTCCAACTAGGGCCCGGGGGTTTCTTGGCACCAATACGATGATTAATGGGGCCGGGGGGTGGCAAAGTGGTGTTCCTATTCATCAAATAGCGCATCTTAATGTAACACATATCCTCTGTGTGCCCCCTACCCAAATATTAATCATAAATGCAAATAACAGTGGGGAAATCTTTGGAAAGATGGTCGGATACATGACAAGCTCCACACACCATGTTGGTGGGATTAGGCTCAGGGTGACGTGCAGACAAGTTTTGTTGGCGCTTTAGAAAATTCACATCAAGACTCACAGCCTTCACATTTTCATTAAGTTGGTTCATGTAATTTGTCATCATGTTTTTCAAATCCCCAAGACTAGACACGGTGCTTTCATACCCATCCCCCCCTTGTGATGTACTGGTGGGTGGACTGGTGGTGGAGTGGTAGAAGTAGAATCAGGGTAAGTCACATACAGTGATGGAGCATGACGGGCAGGAACATGATTTTGTGAAGAGGTTAGGGGAGCCACGATGCAAGAAGAAGGTGGGGGTGCTAAAGGCAAAAGAGGTGGTGAGGTCACTTCAAGGTGAGGTGGTACAACGGGTGGAAATTCGAATGGTTGAGTTGGTTGAAGTTGAGGCACATACGATGAGGTTGGACAAAGTTATTGCGAGGAGGGCAAAACATGGTGCTAGCCATGGATAATATGAGGGAGATGGAGTCATGGCCTGTTGGGGCTCGTAAACACATCGATAAGAGCTCTCCACATTTATGGCAAAAGTGATGGCCGTATTCAAGTCATTTGGGGCTTGAGATCTAACCAAAATTTGGATGCTAGGGTGTATGCCTCGTAGAAACGAGTCCATGATGGTGAGCGGGTCGATGTTTAAAACGGGAGTGTAATGATCAACAAAGTTCCTAACCTCGTGGCCGCTTGTTCCACGGTCTCATGCGGGTGATTTTGCTTGAATGAGCATAATTGCTCAAAAAATACGAGGAAGTTTGGAGGTTTGCGAAATTCAGCCCACCAAGAATTTTTGCTCAAAATCAGCAAAGTTTGGGATGGAGTTTGGTTGTTGCTTGGCAAACCAATTTGAGGCCTCACCTTTGAGTATAGTGCTAAAGTAATTCATCACATGCCCTTCCTTGATGATGTGTGAGGTCAAACAAGCAATTTTGAAATTGTTTAGATGAGCAGTCGGATCCTCCCCAACGGTGTCCCATAGAATGTGGGGAATGGGATGAGGGGTGCATTAGGACAGGCCAAATTTGGTGGCAAAACAAAAGGTGATTGAACGGCGAATGGAGGAGGAAGTGGTGGTTGAGCCATAATTGGAATTGGTATAGAAATTATGATTCTAGGTGAGCTCTCCCCCCGATGATGGCAAAGGAGGTGAACTTTGTAATGGAAAAGTGCTAGTAGGGCTAGAGCAAAGTAGGTGGTGCTTGGCTTTCTCCCATTAATGGTATCTCTTAGCTCGGTCACTCTCTCTCAAGCTATCTTGCCAATCTTTGGCACTTTGCATAAGTCCCCTTTCCAAGTTGGTTCATGTCGCGGAACCAAGACCAAGTCAAGGTCCCACCGGGCGTGCCACTGTCTAGGAAATATCTGGACGAGCAAGGCAAAGAGGACAAAACCCGACAACCCCCCCAGATATCCAACAAGAATAATGCTACTCTCTCCCAACACCTCAAACGAGAAGGCACTATTAGATAGGAATGTGTACTATGGATCTTTTCGACAAATGCGGTGCTGCAATGATGGGGCGTTAATGATGTATACACACAAATGTTAAACAAGCTTTTTTCTAAATGACAAAACAACGAGATGACACCACAACAGCAATGAACGAGGCAAGATATAATGTGCAATGTGCCTTATTTATTGAATTTGATGTGCACGTGTTTGATTCATAAAGCAAATTTATGTAGCTTTTATATGAGAAAAAGAGAAAGAAGAAATCTTATCTAGCCACTTCTTGTTTGATGTTGAACGAAGCTTTTGCACACTTGCCAATGATGCCCTCCACGAGAAACAATGCCCTCACAGCCCTCAAGGACTGAATTTTACAATGCTTTCAATTTTTGAATACAAACAACTTACGAGGCTTGCTAACGCGTGACTATGTGAGTGAGTGAGTGCGAAGCTATGTTATTGTTTGCCGGCGAGAATTACACCTGCTTCTTTATTACAAATATCTTCTCCTCTTCCGCTTCCCTCTCCACATGCAAGGAAAAGAGACGAAGTTATTATGCTTTTGTTTTTTTTCTTTAACCCTTTTTCCCCTTGATCAAGTGAAAGTGGCGATATCCTCTTTTTAATGATACTTTTTTTATAAAGAAAAGCTTTTTAAAAAAAATGTATAATATGGATGGTATTTCCTTGCAATGCAAGTCGTTTCCCTGCGATGCAGCTGGGATGAATTATATTCTTTCTCTTTTTTCTTTCGTGTGTGAGGGAGTGCGCAACTCCGTCTCCTTCTCCTTCACAATCACAGCGCAACTGTTTGCAACGGCGACTAGCGAATCTTGCCTCACTTCTCTTTGCTCGTAGCACAACGGTCGGCCCAAGAAATGGCAGCGCTTTCTCTCTCTTCAAGCAAACGCGTGTGGTTCGTGTGCTGGCGAGACGATTCGCTTGAGGTATGTGCGCTGGCGGAGATTCATACATGCTGCATGGCGGTGTTTCGTTTATACTGCTGCATGTCAACTTCCAGCCATTAAGGTTTAAAGCCTTTAATAATTAAAGTGGGTCATGCCCTTATTCAACCGCCACATTTGCACCCACAACTCTCTTCGCCTCCTTAATACTTCCCTTTCGAGGTAGAGGAGATTGATTTCTTATGAAGAATTCACAAGGAGGTCAATGGCAAAGTTATGTAGGTTGTTTTAAGGTTTGTTATGCTCCATGCCCTAAACTTCAATTTAAAGTGTTATTCTTTCATCAAGTAATACGATGTTAATTATCTCTATGTAGTCTAGTTTTATCAAATTTGCCATAGGAAGCTCACTACAGGGTATATATTTTGGATTCTCTTATATCCCCACTTCTGGTTTGAGAGGATGTTTCGTACGTGAATATATATCCATGGTTTAGGCATGTAGAATTGGACCATGCCCAGATCTTTGTAATGTCCTACCATGAAGCGTAAGTGTCATGTGACCTAAATTATACTTTTGGTATTCTGACATAGATACTAGATTTACCATGTTATACTATTTTTTGACTTTTGTAGTGGACATTGGAGTTTACTTAGATACTGAGGAGAAGTGATGCTATCTTACCAATTCAATTATAGAATTTCATGGCAATGTGAGGCAATAAGTCCATGCATTCATTTTTTACATTACTCTGAGAGAGAGAGAGAGAGAGAGAGAGAGAGAGAGAGAGAGAGAGAGAGAGAGTTAATAGCTAGTATTGAGGCCCTTGCCCAAGAGGAGATGTTTTATTCAACGGAGATCATTAGATACAGAGTCCTAGACCAAAATGATGGCTTTATATGTGGTTGGAGAGTGTGCTACAATCCCATGTTGTTGCTGCACACAATGTTTGCACTACTTTTAGAAAACGTAAGCATGCACTTCTTCTTCTAATGATACCTCAAATTCTTTGTACATTCACTGATAACACATATGTAAGTTTTTGTATGTGTAGAATCTACAACTATTGGATTATACAAATTTGGATGTGCGACTATATAGGGTCACAACAATTGAAACTCTAATTAACAATACTGGGCAAGGAGTGCCTAATATGCCATATGCATTGTTGCCTCCTCCACAATGGCCAAGACCAATGCCTCTGCCCGCAAGAGTATCCACAAACGCTAACCGATAGGGAGTGGATGCACTTTGGAGATTCGCCATCCCCTTGATACGAGCAAGATATTGACTCTCCGCAATAAGAAGAGCACTCCCCTTGACAGCAACAGTAAGCTTCCCCTACCCAAAAATAATATTCAGTGTCATCCCATGCAATGTGTAAATTTATATTGACAATGTGTAGATTATTTATATTAACTACTCTCTACATGTACAAAATTTTTTCATGCCAAATTTTAACAAGGCATTTTTGTATCTCCATGTTGCAATGATGATCTATAAGAGAAATCGCTTTATGGTAATGTATTTACATTAAATACTAAGTTTGTGTTGTTAAAGTTTCAGCAACATGCAAACATGCAAACATGACTATGAGACAGAGATATGGAATAGGGTTCCATATTCAAGCTAAAAAGAACTTCTATATTGCATGTCATTACAATGCAATTTACGTTGGACATTGGCAAGGGGAAGCCTTATATTGCATTGTACTCACTTTCACTATACAAGGTCTATATTATAGTAATATGCGACAAATGGGCTTATATGTAGAATTCAAAGTAATGTATGTAAAGAATAGCCTATTATGGCTTAATGTTAAAATCTAGATGTTTTCAAGATAGAGTAGCAAGGATGCCCAAAATGTGTGGTTGCCACATAAAGAAAAAAATGCAAAAAGATAAAAGAAGTAACATTTATACAACAACATGTAGACCAAAGATAACTCTTGAAATTTTATTATTGATGGAAAGGCTAAAATATCAAGATTTTTACAACCTCTAGGATATGTGGTTCGATACAAATAAACTAGGTTTTGAAAGCTTCACTTCTGGTTCCAATTTTCCTGCCATCTAACTTAAAATAAAAATCCCTTGGTGCATCACTACACATCGATTGGATCTCTTACCTAAGAATGGCCAATGGATTTCTAAATTGACCATTAACGAGTCTTGACATTGTAATTGGATTACAACATCAATGATGGAAGAGTGAGTTCCATCACATATGTCTTGATCTAAACATTTCCAGATGCATCTCCATAGTCACCATCTTCTGTAATGAAATCACATGCATATTGTTTGCCTCCTAATGAAATACATGGTCATTAAAGCAATCAATTCTTAAAAGTAATGGAGGACATGCTAACAGAATTTGCTACAAACACAAACAAACTTTATGTTTTGATTTCACCTGAATGTGAAATTTAGAATTGTTACTTTACATTTAATGGCATCTTCTAGAGAGGTCCTCTTTACATCCCATCCATCTCCCAAAAATTGGTTCATCCAATCATTATCAAGGGACTCGGGGGGGTCACTATATGTAAAATATCCCTATCGCGTGCGTTCAAGGCCTATATTTTAAATCCCTTATTTGTGAATTTTTAAATCTATATAATATCCCCTTTTCTTTATGAATCTATAAATTTTTTTGAAAAAATTTTAAATCATACCCTTATGTAAATATATTTCTGTAAGTTTCATAAATTAAAATTATGCTTCTGTTGAACGCACGTGATATTCACATGTTTTTGTGAGTGACCCCCCCGAGTCAAGGGACCTCACTTGATATGTTAACTTTGTTTTATTGACACCCTCACATGATGCAAACATCTCTGCAAAGATGCTAAAATGGTATAAACCAACTCAAAGATATGTCCTAAGAACCTGTTGATAGTTTCATTGCTGCATGCATATCTGTTCTTATCTTATTCTTTTATGCTACAATGATGTCTGTGTAGGAACAAACCTATT
Source organism: Cibotium barometz (assembly GCF_041138505.1). Classification (NCBI taxonomy): domain Eukaryota; kingdom Viridiplantae; phylum Streptophyta; class Polypodiopsida; order Cyatheales; family Cibotiaceae; genus Cibotium; species Cibotium barometz. The sequence continues at coordinate 33,387,618 of NC_141098.1, forward strand.
CTTGGCTAGAAAATGGTGGTAGTGGGATAGACTCCACTCTACCAACATTATCATTTACATTAGCCAAAACATACATAGAATTATAAAAGAAGATTCCCTCTGGTCCTAAATGGCTAGGTGGGTTATCATATAGCAATGTGCCTATCTCTATATGAAAGACATTAATTCTTCCACTAATGCACTCTACTTTCTGCCACTCCTACGATATAAAGCTATAAGAAAATTTTAATGCTTAGCTATAGAGCAAAAAATAATTAGATATTGAACATAGAAAATAAAAACTACTTATTGAATCTTATTATTTATCTTACATCTTGTACTTTCATCGTTGTGATGTAACATTATGTTCGTGTGCATATAAACATTATGTCTGTGTGCATATAAACATTATGTCTGTGTGCATATAAACATACTGCATAAGGACCTCGATTGAACATAGAAAATAAAAACTACTTATTGAATCTTATTATTTATCTTACATCTTGTACTTTCATTGTTGTGATGTAACATTATGTTCGTGTGCATATAAACATTATGTCTGTGTGCATATAAACATTATGTCTGTGTGCATATAAACATACTGCATAAGGACCTCGATTGAATCTTATTATTTATCTTACATCTCGTACTTTCATCGTGGTGATGTAACATTATATCCGTGTGCATATAAACATACTGCATAAGGACCTCGATTGCACCATTTGGTTGCTTTGCAGAATTTCACGATCCTACCCTTCCAGTGCTAGAGATCATCTACAAAGGGAAAAGATAACATTATTACCATTTTGTTGAGCTCAAAAATCTAAATAAATAAAATAAAATTTTAAAGAAATGTTGTGAACCTTGCACTCCGTTTTTCTTTGTACAAATAACCCTGTAAGTCTTCTCAAATGACATCATGGTTTGGAAGATTAACGAACATAACTAACAAAATAGAAATCATGATTAGAAAACATAGCTTAATGAAGTTTACCAAACTATTAAGATGGAATAAAAAAGAGGTTTACTAAACTATTAAGATGGAATAAAAAAGAGGTTTAGAGAAGAAGAAGAGATAAAGCAGATATGGCAAAAATAAGTGACACTGTAAGAGAGGCAGGAAACGAAGAGAACTAAGTTCAAATTGTGGAAAAAGACTTCAATCAGACTAGCTTTCAATCAATCAGACTAGCTTTCAATCAGACTAGCTTTCAATCAATCTAACCTCTTTTCAAAATATTCTTTCTGACGTATGTTTTGGTAGGTATTATTGAGGTATGGCATTCTTCTGTTTTCGAGTTTTATGCAAATATATTTTATTTCTCTTTTTTGAGCTCGAATCTTTGAGGACCACTCTGACAAAAAAGATCCATGTTACATGGATATAGAATCCAAGCACTCTCATTGGTTGGCTTTATACTATGTGAATGGGCTCTTGAAGGGCCCATTTGGAGCCCAAATTTTCCCTAGTGCCTCTTTGGATTCCTTCTTTAGCTGCTGCTGGGACTCCGACTTCTTGGACTTTGTTTTGTTTGACTTGGCCTCTTTGTCCCTAGACTTCTTTTCTTTTCGAGAAGCCTTTCCCTTCTTCTCTATGCATGTCATTTTCTTCTTAAAGATCACTTGACTTTCAATGGAAACACTATAATATGTCCAAGTTTCTTTTTCAATGGCTTCTTTGTCATCTTAGGTGGGATTGCTAGTGGTGGTGAATCTGGATATATGGGAAGATCCACATGACTCTCTAGAATTAATTTAATTTCCTTTTCTCTCACTCACCATATGTATGTGTATACAACATGAAGTTATAAATTGCAAAGAAATATGACATAATTCTTAGTATAAATTAGTATGATATGGAAGTTTAGGAAAAATGTATAAATTTCTCAAAACTACTCTTTTAATGCGCCACATCATCCACCAAATTTAGGAACGTCTTGAATATGAAAAAATGCCCACCATGTTATATATCATTGGAAAGGTCTCCAAAGAGTAGATTCCAAATTTTCCAACTCTCGTCACTTCTGAGTTGATCTACCAAAATTTCATCATAAGCCCATTTTTGTATAGATGGAATGTGTACAAATCTGTATAAAGGGCCCAATTTGAGCCCAAATTTCCCCTAATGCAATGTTCTTCTTATCTGCTTAGATGCCTCACAAAAAAAAACCCCATAGAGTATTCAATATAATACCATTTGAATAATTTAACACAATTATCATATTAATTAAAAACTTACAATTTTGTGTCTCCATGCATACCAATCATGAAACTCAAGGAACATGTGCTTCTTTTCTTTAGTTCAATTCTAAATACACTTCAATGGCTAATACACAACAAAACGAGAAGCAAATAATCATTGATAGAGAAGTATAATAAGACATATTTAAAACAAAATACTTACTTCTCATTTATAAGACATAATTACATATTGCACCTTTTCAAAGTTGCATCTCCTCAACCATTCTTCAAGCCTATTAAATTTAGGTTTTGTGTCTCTTATATAAATAGAGACTATAGGGTCTAAGAAAAAAAGAGGATAATAGGCCTTTGCAGGTAGGTTCGCCCCCAACAAAACCCTACAAAACACCACCCACAAGATTCTCACCTTTATTGAGAGCATCACTCATGCTTGGAATTTTTGTATGCCAGAACAATCATTTGGGAGTATCATGACTCTCATCTGGCACTGTAGTTGTCCCTAGGTACCATAGTTCCATCTCTAACTGTGCACTATATGTAATGGATCGTCTCCCTTACCTTGGGCATAATTTAAAGATTTTTTCATCAGTCCTATACTGATTCTTTTCTTTTTTTAATGTTTGAGTATTTGTGTCTCATTAATCTTGATAATAAAAATAAGATTGCCCTCAGATCGACTATTCTGTATACTGAGATAGAACTTAACAATGGCTGATTAAACCCTTCTAACGTCTATAAATATGTTATTATACATCTCATACTTGAATGTTGATTTCTTTTTTTCTTGGGCTTCTCTACAGTAATTAAATCATCAATGTGTTTGTATTCATCTATGAAACATGGAATAGCCAAATTGTTTTGGTGTCGTGCCATTGTTACAGTATGTGGTTAGGGTAAGTCAAACACATGAAGTTAACGAGGCTTCATACCTTGGATGAGTATATTTGATATGGCTTTGTATCCCTTCCTGCTTATTGAAACCTTTTCACAAGCCTCCACCACCTCATCAAGCTTAAAGTGATTACCAACTTCATTGACAACGCTCCTTCGAAGCCTTGCACACTCTTAAAGCTTAAGTATTTCAATCAAGTTATTGTTTTTGATAGAAGACTTGATTATAGCAATTCTATCAAAAGGATTATCCAACTACAAACCTCCCACACTATTCATGTAGCTTTGAGCAAGCCTCATCCGTTTGTTCTTAGTACCCCCATGTGTTGCTAGGCATGTAAAGGATTTCTTTCTTGTTGGGTTTTTTGGAGTGCAAGTTCCTCAATTATTTTTTGAGTTTGTCTAAGCTCTATTATCTCTTCATGAGATGATTAAAGTAATTCTATCAAAAGGATTATCCAACTATAAACCTCCCACACTATTCATGTAGCTTTGAGCAAGCCTCATCCGTTTGTTCTTAGTACCCCCATGTGTTGCTAGGCATGTAATAGTCTTAAACTGTATAAATCTCACTCTTAATCCAAAAGGATTTCTTTCTTGTTGGGTTTTTTGGAGTGCAAGTTCCTCAATTATTTTTTGAGTTTGTCTAAGCTATATTATCTCTTCTTGAGATGATTGAAGTAGTCTTTCTAACTCATTTTCACATTGAGTTTGTGAGATCACAATGTCTTATAGCCCTTTAACAAATTGCTTGTACACACCCAGCATAGTTTTTGCCATGTTTGTGTGTGTGTGTTGTTAATGAGAAATAGTAGCTTGATTATTCAATGTTGAGCAGAATCCAAATAAACCTTCTTTACCATCCCCAATGAAACAAACAAGATCATGAAAGTGCTAAACGATGGAGGCTTACCAACAGTTGATGGGTCAAGTGGATATAGACCTCCTTCAACCCACAAATATACATGTTTCTTCCCTTCCACAACTAGTCTTTGAGCTTGAGACTCAACATGTAGAGCTTTATGATGAATACTTATCCATGTGACATAGTCTTTGTTAGTACCAAGTTGATATAGTGTCTTTTCTTTGAGTGTGGGTCAACCCTTGGAGTCACCATAGCAAGAAGAGGAAAGAAAGTAGTATTAAACACAAAATGATGAAGATTCAAAGAGAAAGTAAGAGATGGTGGGGAGGGAAAAAAGACAATTAAAAGAAAAGAGAGGGAATAACTTGCGTCATGTCCTTTGGAAGAGAGAAGTATGTTATGGATTCAAATATTTAAATAAGCTTATTTTAAAAAACATTCAAGAGTGTACTAAAGTAGGTAAGACGGCTGCCAAGTATAGGTGAATCAAAGACACTATAGATATGTGATGGATGGCATATTAAAGACACTCTCCTCTAAATAAAGATAAAGAAATACATTTAACATAGGTATATGTCTCTACTATTTTAGTTGAGTATTTGTCTCTACTATTTTAGTTGAATCAAATTGTTTAAGAGAGTTAATCTAATCCTTACAAGGCCCGTTTTTTTCATTTTTGGCCCTAATGTGGATCGAAGATACACCTTAAGTGTTGAAAGTGGCAATTAGTTTGTTCGAATAGAAAAGAGAGGAAAATAGGAATACCTTTGTCAGTCTGTCATACTAAAGTTAATGATGCAACGCGTCTCCTATGATATTATTTAACGTTTTAATGTAGAGCTAAAAGAGCTATCGGTGCGCACGAGTTATCTTTGACCTTGTAACCACAGCTGTAATTTGCAAAAAAAACATCCAAATCAGGAATAAAATTACGATGCAAAGCTTCTTTTGTAAGTGCCTATCGAGGCAGCTTGATCAAACTTTTCACTACCATGTCAAGTGCCGGTGATTCTAAAACATTCATTGCGAGTTTTTTTCTTTTGAGGTTGTGGGCTTTGATCCTTTACATAAGAACTTTGGATAAGACTATATTTTTTATAGAGCTCAAGTCCTCTTATGAACTTGACAGCCAACCCTTCAATATCTTACGTTTGGTCTTTAGAGAACTCAAGGAGCATGTTTGAATTGGTAATTAGCGCCCAGTGCGGATTTTTCAAGTCTCTTGGTGCTTAAGAGGCCATGGAAAATATGGGCCTTCCTCCCATACCATCATACCCAAACATGCTCTGATGGGGACCAAACTTTGCAAGCATGTTTGGGTACGATGGTATGGGGAAGGCTTAGATTTTCCATTGCCTCTTAAGCACCAAGAGACTTGAAAAATCTGCACTGGGTGCTAATTACTAACTCAAACAATGCTCTGATCATGACCAAACTTTGCAAGCATGTGGGAGGGGCCCACCCCCACATGCTTTGCAAAGTTTGATCCCCATTATAGCATGTTTGGGTACGATGGTATGGGGAAGGCCCGGATTTCCCATGGCCTCTTAAGCACCAAGAGACTTGAAAAATCCACACTGGGCAACACTAATTACCAAAACATGCTCCAATTGTGACCAGACTTTGCAAACATGTGGGGGTGGGCCCCTCCCACCACATGCTTGCAAAGTTTGGTTCCCATCGGAGCATGTTTGGGTATGATGGTATGGGGAAGGTTCGGTTTTTCCATGGCCTCTTAAGCACCAAGACACTTGAAAAATCTGCAATTACCAACTCAAACATGCTCTGATTGTGAGAAAACTTTGCAAGCATGTGGGGGTGGATGCGGATTTTTCAAGTCTCTTCGTGCTTAAGAGGTCTGGCAGGGAGTGTTCAAAGGACAGCTCACGTAGCAAAGCCTGCCCAAGTCTTGACTAGCCTCGGTATGGTTAAAATGGTGTGCTTCCGGTAGGATGGACGAGGGCTGACGAAGTAGTCCTTGAGTGAAGTGCCAGGACACCTAAGCAGGATCTTGGAAGGTTCTGACCACAGGCGATGCACAGGCTCGCGATGCCGAGGACACCCATGTGTATGTCATGGAAGATATATATGTATGATGACGAGAAACTTATTGTAATCTGTTAACTAGATCTCGTTGTTGACTTGCTGGTCTCAATGGAGAGTCCATAGTGATACTGTTTTGTTGAATGGAAATTTTGAGTTGTGACATCTGTACCCACCAGTAATTGTTTGTCAATGGATTGTTTTATAAATTAAAGTTTAAAGAGGAGTGTGTGAGTATCTGTATTCTAAAGCAAAAGTTAAGAAAGGCTTTCAATTATGGGTGGGTGAGTACTTGTCTGGTTCTACTATTCTAGTGGTTGGGCAGTGGCTAAACCCATGGGCCGGATGGGGTCGCTCGAATCAATAGAGTTTTAATAATAAAATTGATTAATAAGATTATGTTTAGAACTCGAGTAGTTAGTTAGAATCCTGAAGACTTCTCTAAAGAATAAATCAATGGCTGTGCCTGATAAAATTTGGAAAAAAGCGTTGATTCCTTCAAAGTTAAGTCTGTAGTAATAGTTTCCCTTCTATCTGGTTTTATCATATGAAGGTAGTTCAGTATCTTGACCTCATTAAAAGAATTCATTTATAAGAAAATAAAAATGGTAGAATCCATGGAAAATTTTCTCGGTTTTGATTTTTGGAATGACTATCAGCTTAGTCTCGTGCCCGGACATTCGAGGGGACGAGGCCCCGAGTGGGAAACCCTGCCCGTGCAAGAGGGAGCTGCTTCCGCTACCAACAATCGGGAATCTGGTACGCGGAGGGGGCAGTGGAATCTCATAGTTGATATCAGAGGGCTATTGTAAATTTACGTAATAGCAACAAAAATTGTTTTTTTTTAATTAAAGTAAATTTGGGAAATAATGTTTTTGCTTGTTAATATTATGTTGAAGGAACTTCAAAAATTGAAAACTCATAAATTGAATTGGAAATTTATAGATGGATACTCCGAATCTATCTGGCATTTGTGAACTCTCCCAGAGTCAGGATATGATAGCCTTTGCATTCGACCACCTCATCAACTCTGCTACTATGACCCGAGTAAGCAGAGTGAGACTCGTGCGTCATTTTGAGAGTCTTTACTTTCTTGATCCTCTTGAGCGACGTCGGTATATCTGGTTCTGTGGAGGACGATGTATTAATGTCAGTACCAGGCAGCGTCAGAGGCTCAGGCAGAATATTTCATTAGCCATGATTTTGATAAGGCTAGGGTTTGTTTAGCATGTGCAACTCTTTGATCATTCACCCACCAGGAACTTCAAAACTTCATGTGGAGTTTTTAGGCTTCTTAGGCGCTTTATCCCTAGAAATAGAATTATAGCACCTCTTTTTGTAATGAATCATGTGTACCATGGTATGTCTCCTTTGCAGTTTCGCATCTTTATGTGAATATGATTGAGGCAGTGACTTTGGGGAGCCGTGATGCTCTATGTATATATCGAAAACATTTAATAATAAATGATGTTTTGTAAAAAAATTCCAAATTATTTTCATGATTGTGAATATGGTTAATCTTGTTTCATGAAGTATGATGAAATAATTATCTATTTAAAGAATAAATCATAAAAATTAAATAATGATAAATCTGTTGTCGAAGTTAAGTTGACAAAAATCTCGTTTTGTCAGAATCATGAGGCGCACGGCCCGTGCAAGGCAACCGGATCCTCTAACCAATGAACGAAGAGTTAGATTTGGATGTTCAAAAAGCCCTACACAGATTCCAACCTGGTCCCTTCAAACAAGGGTGAAGAAGAACAGTTAGGTGAAGTAGCGAAAACGTGGATTGAGGCAATGGAGGAATACTTTGATGTAACTGGCTACAATGAGAGAAGCAAGATGGCTCTCGCCAAGTTAAAGATTGTGGAAACGGCCAAGGTCGCTTGGAGGAATCACTATGAGACTAACCGTCTCGATCGGAATACCCAGACCTGGAGACGACCGATCTTAAAGCTTACCTCAGAAAGAGGTTTTGTCCTCCGGGATTCCTTGAAACTAAAATGAATGAATTCTTGGAATTAGAGTAGGAAAGCCGGACAATTGAAGAGTACCATCAAGCTTTTGCCCTTCTCCTCAAATATTCCCCTCAATTGGATGAAGAGCAGTTGATGGAGCGAGGTTCATTCGAGGAATGAACAAGCCATTGGACACCTTAGTAAAGAATGCCAAACGTGTCTCAACGGCTGAAGCACTAAGAATGGCAAAGGACTTTGCCAAAGCCTTTGTTGTTAAGGTCCTGCCAAAGCCTACACCCTCTAACTTTAAAAGATTCCAAACCCTGGGAAGTACTTCAAACTTTCCTCCCCCAAAGAGGTAGCAAGGCCCAATTCAAAATCAGAATGCGGGGAGATTCAAAAATGAAGGAAGAACCTTCCCCCAGAACACTTTCTCAGGAGCCCCACCTATTTCAAGGATTCAGAGGGATGAGCTCAGAAGTGAGAACCAGTGCTTTGGATGCCAGGGTTTTGGTCACCAGCTAAAAGACTACCCGACTCCTGCCATGTCAAGGGGACAGGGAAGTCAAGGACCGAGAGTGCAAAGACCAACCCCTTCCTCAGTCAAATCAAGGACCATCTCGCCCAAATCAGGGAAATCCCATAAGAACTCCAGATCAGCCATCTACCTCTATCCAGAGTAGCCTCAGAACTCCTTCCTAGAACTGGGGCAACCAAAGAGAAAGAGTCCCACCTCAGACTACAGTAGCCAGAGCAGTCATAATTGCAGAAGTAGTGGAAGAGAAAAGAGGATAGATTTATGCTGTAATTGAAAACCAAGGGCCAAACCATCAATTCTCCATCATTCATACTCCAGCTGAGTATTAGGGTAAGCCTTTTAAGCTTTTGATTGATTCAAGCAGTACTCATTCTTTCATTTCCCCTGGATGCTTACGTAAGCTAGTCTTAGATTAGAAATTAGGGAAACCTATGCAAGTTGAATTGGCAAGTGGGAAGATTCTTTTCACTCACCTTGAGACAGATCGTATTCAGTTCAATCTAGATGGGAATTTAACTGACTGTCAGTTTAGAGTTATACCTTTGGGAGTTTTCGAGATGGGATCCTTGGAATGGATTGGCTCCACAAAAATCAAGCTGACATTCACTATCATAATGGAGCCATTTCCTTCCGTGACCTTCACACAGAAACAAGGTTCAAGGAACTAGAAATTCGGGATCCCCAAGCCTCTAAGTTACTAAAAGTACTTAGAAAGAAGCAGTGCATTTATCTTGTCAAAATGAATCCGATAGACTCAAAGTTAAAAGCTAAAGAACCTGAATGGTTAAGTGATATATGATGATTTATTCCCAGTAGAGCTAACAAAGATGCCTCCAATTTGGAAAGTAGATTATGTCATAGAATTGACTCTCGGAGCTCAGCCAGTAGCCTTACGCACGTACAAAATGCCAGTTTCTGAAGCCATCGAACTCAAGGAACAGCTTAGACAACTGTTAGAACAAGGGTTTGTAAGACCCAGTGTTTCACCTTGGGGTGCGCCAGTTCTCTTTCAGAAAAAGAAAGATGGAACGCTAAGACTCTGTGTGGACTATAGAGGTCTCAATCAGTTAAGAATAAGTATCCTATCCCTAGAATTGATGAGCTTCTGGACAGGCTAAATGGAGCCCAGATCTTCACAAAGATAGATCTCAAATCAGGGTATTATCAGATCAGGATCAATGAGCAAGATATCTCGAAGACAGCCATCAATACTTGGTCTGGACATTATGAATTCACTGTCATGCCATTTGGATTGACAAATGCCCCAACTACATTCAATCGCTTAATGCAGGACATTCTTAGAGAATACTTGGATGGTTTCGTTCTTGTTTTCTTTGATGATATCCTGATTGACAAATTTTCCAGCTACATTTAATCGCTTAATGCAGGACATTCTCAGAGGATACTTGGATGATTTCGTTCTTGTTTTCTATGATGATATTGTGATTTACTCAAAGAATGCAGCTGACCACGAAGCTTATGTCAGAAAAGTTCTTGAGATTCTAAGGAAGCACAAACTCTTTGCAAAAAAGAGCAAATGCACTTTCTTTGCCGAACATGTTGAATACTTGGGCTTTTTGGTATCCAAAGATGGAATTTCTCAAGACTTCGCAAAAGTCCAAGCAGTCATAGATTGGCCTAAACCAAAGACAGTGAAAGAAGTCAGAGGATTCTTGGGATTGACTGGTTGGTATAGAATTTTTATACCAAAGTATGCTCTCATAGCTTCCCCCTTGACTAATCTTCTCAAGAAGAATATCCCGTTTCAATGGTTTGCCAGGTGCCAGAGTGCTTTTGATGATAAGCTCAAGACCGCCTTGGTAACCAATCCCGTTCTGAAGCTGCCAGATTTCTCTCTGCCCTTTGAGGTAGTAAAATTGATGCCAGTGGTTTTGCCCTGGGAGAGGTGTACTCATGCAGGAAGGTCATGCAGTGGCCTATGAATCCTGAAAACTCAGAACGCATGAGAGGAATTATGCTGTCCATGACCTGGAACTACTTTCAGTAGTATATGTCCTGAAGTTGTGGAGACATTACCTACTGGGTCAAAGATTCACTTTGACGCACTACTACATATTAGCCTAATACCGGGGCTTGTACCGGCGCTATTTAACGGGGTCTAAAAAAGCCTCGTCATCGGTATAAGCGCCGGTATAAGCGCCGGTATCGCAGCGTCGGTATACCTGTCGGGGGGGTAATACCGGCGCAGATAACGGCGTCTATACCGACGCTAACCGGGGGTAATACCGGCGCTTAAACCGGCTTTTATACCGACTTGTATACCGACGGATAAACCGGCCTCTATACCGTATCATATACCGAAGTGTAAACCGGCACCTATACCTATGTATATACCGACGCTGATACCAGGGCAAATATCGACGCTGTAGCAGAAATTTTTTTTTGGGCAGAATAGTGCTGCCTGGCTGTTGCCTAGCTGCCTGCAATGAGCAGGATCAACAACAGCAAACAGACAGCACCATTCTGTCTACAATAGAGCACAAAAACAATCGTGCTCGTTTGCATATTTTCCTGATATCGACAAACAAGAAATTAAATTCAACATTAATACTCAAGAATGTTTTGATCATATTTCATTAGTTTGAAGGTCATCTTACATCATGGTAATGCCTCCCAATTGACGGTCTCTCCTTCTTCTTCAAGCATCTCAAACAAGGCCACAAGGCCATGTTTGTGAGCGTACTTCTCCTCTCGCCTGCTTGGTGGGCGATTCATGGCCAACTCCTGCACACACGATTAACAATTATAACTTTTAAAAAATCAATATTTAGCCCACATACATACATTTAAATAAATAAAATTGCTACAAACACTTACGAATTCATGGCGCATGGTTTCGTAACCACCACTCCCGAGATGAGAAGCCCCTATTGTTTGCAGTCTTGCCCTTGCCGCCTCTCTTTGTTGTTGAAACCTGTCTGGTGTCTCGGTGAGCTCCTGAGCAATGGCTGCCCACTCCCTGTCATCTAGCCAAACAGGTTTCTCCTTCCCCTCTCTGAATGCGTCCCTCGCCTCTGACCTACGATGCCCCATCAAAATGCGAGCTGTATACTGTATCCACTCATTAGAGACGACATTCATAGGGTCAGATGGCTGGAACTCTTGCTTTATCTTTGTGTTTATATAATTTTTCTTTCCCTTGTCTTGCTGATCCCATTTAGTCATGACAGAGTCATGAAACTGTATAGTGCACAATTGTCGAATGCGTGTCTTCATTGCCTTCCCTGCACTATCCATTATTGGTGCCCCATCCCTAATTGTGTAAATCTTGCTGTTGTCATGGTCATGTGCACCCCAGGGAGTGGAAGGTGACCCTATGGGTGTGCTATCAACAGATGAGAGCGAAGGACGACGCTCACGTGGTGGTGGTGTCACAGCATCTGTGGCACTACCACCACAACAACCTCCACCTGAAGACCTACTACGTGAGCGCCGTCTGTGTGAAGACGTGGTAGATCGAGCTGTAACAGGAGTGGAAGGCTGTGTGGTACGAGGTGTGGGAGCTGCTGTCGTACCCACGGGTGTGGGAACTGGCGTCGGATGGTGAGGCAGATGTCCCTGCTCCAGAACCCCAATAACTCTGAGCCATGGCTCTCTGCTCTGGAGTCATGGACGAAAGAAAACCATATAACTGCTGGGGACTCATGCCCTGCGGTGTAGGATTAAATGAGAAATCTGGACTGTAGTCGTAGGGCGGTGAGTCACCCATGGCCTGTTGGACAAAAAACCATATGACAAACTTGTACGGAATGAAAATTACACGGTAAACAATGAATGAAAGAACCATAAGATAAACATTAACAATGATAAACAACATTGGTAAAACTATATCAACTTGCTCCTACAGTAGTGATTATGATGGTAAACATTAACAATGGTAAACAATGAATGGACCTTCAATGTCATAAAACCATTACAAATATGTCATAACTATTTGCATAATCATTAAGATACATCATTTTATAAATCATTATCTATTCTATCATCCTCATTAAGATCAGTAGCCCCAAAGAGATCTATGTCTATGCACATTTCAGCATCCTCATCATTAAAAGTCCCTTGATGAAGGATGTCTTCATCATCTATGTCTTCTTCCTCAACTTGATTTTCAGCTTCCTTCGTTTGCACCTCTTCATTTGGATCTTGCTCTAGTTCCTTCTCTTCATTTGCTTGCTCCTCTTCATTGTTGATATCGGCTTGTTCTTGCTGCTCTCCATTACCCTGTGCATCCACATCACCTTGTTGTAGCTCAAATTCTTCAAAAATTTGCTTACTACGGGGGGCGACTTGAACCACAAACAGCCAGCGTGGATCTTTTGGATCCGCTTTAAAGACAACCTGCTCACAATGCTCTGGGCGCACAAAAGTATCTTGCTGATCGGTCCATACCTTTGTGGAGTCCACTTGGATGAGGCCACTCTTGTCTCTACGTACAGATGCATGTGGCCCATTCATGATTACCTTGAACCACTTCACATCAAAGATAAACAACTCAAAACTTCTGAAGCCAACCTTCAATATATCTTGAATGGTTCCAAAGTAATCAAGCATTCCAGTAATTGTGTTATCATCACTTGCACTTGCACGACTTTCTTGAACAAACTGTGCTGTGACACCACAATCAAAGGTTGCTCTTCTTTGGTCTATTCGTTCTACTCGAAAATGACGTCCATGTGACCAAAACGCCCCATATTTGTGATACTACAATGAGCACAAAAAGTTTGTTGATGGAGAATCAAACACAGAGACATGTAGAGGAAAAAATGAGAGACATGTAGAACTTAAACACTTTTCCATTGGGTCTAGTGCGAGCCCACAACTCTTGCATACAACCAATCTCTTCCAAGTCATCCCTTTGGCCTTTAGTATCCTTTTTTCCTGTCATGGTCTTCCACAGAATGTCAGCTACATTCTTGAAAATATGCATCGGGTCAAGCAAATGGTTTATAAGGAGATCACCCCAATAGGGGAGTTGGTGAAAGATAGAGAGCCTCTTCATCCAGGACATGCCAAGTTGCCACATTCCTCCCATTTGATCTTCCAATCGCTTGCCTTCAATGTACTTGGAGGAGGTCTTCCTAGATTACCATCCCGCAATTCATGATTTTCTGGCAGATACCTAACATGTCCTTGGTAGACATTCTTTCGTAATGCTTTTGAGTATCTTGAATCAAGTCGAGGACCACATACAGGACATGCATTGTAACCCGATATAGACAAACCTGAGCATTCTCCATAGCCAGGCCAATCATGCATTGTCCACATGAGAATACCTTGCACAGTTGTAAGTCTTTGGCCACTCTGCTGCTTTGACATGTCCTTCACTTCAATTCCGTTCCACAAGGTGCGTAACTCATCAATAAGTGGTGCCAAATATACATCCATGTTCTTCACCTTGTACTTTCCTGGAACTATTAATGAGAGCAACAGATGACCTTTCTTTATTGCTAACCATGGCGGAAGATTATAATTCACAAGGCAAACAGGCCATGTGCTCCATGAAGAGCTCCTTAAACCAAAAGGGTTTACACCATCCATTGCTAGGCCAAGACGGAGGTTTCTAGGTTCTTCCTTAAAAGCCGGCCATTTCTCTTCAATGTGTCTCCATGCGGGTGAGTCTGCAGGCACACGCATCACTTCATCTGTGGATCGAGTTGTGGCATGCCATGTCATCAAGCTTGCTATTGATTTGCACCTGAACATGCTTTTTATCCTTGGAATGATTGGAAAGTGCCTGAGAACCTTTACCGGGACAGCTTCCCCCTGAACATCTTCTCTATATCTGTTAGAGCCACAATGGGGACATTCTTGCAAATGCTCATATTCATGGCGGAAGAGGCAACAATCATTGCGACAAGCATGAATATTATTGTAATCCATGCCTATGGATTTCAATAACTTCTTCGCATCTGCACGAGATGGAGGCATCTCGTTGCCAGGGGGCAATATTTGATCTTTCAAAAGCCTGCAAGTATGGCAATATCTGATCGTTACTATTAAGATTTTCTCAAGTACAAGTTGATAATTTAACATTTCAACAGTAGGTGTAATCTCCAAAAAAAGACCTTACTTGAATAGTTCAGTGACACTTGTATTAGACCATCCAAAAACTGACTGCAAATTTAGCATCGTAAGAGATGCACGCAATACAGATATGTTGGCACCATTGTATAATGGAAGGCGTGCAAGTTTACGCATGGCCTCTTCCTCTGGTTCATAATTTGACCGTTGAGAATGTCGTGGTTGATGATCTTCATGTTCATGCTCCTCGAAGAGAGCTTCTTGTTGCTCAATGAAGGCATCCAACATTTCTTCCATTGGACCTTCTTCCATTTCCTGACCTTCTTCCATTCCCTCGGGTGCTGTTAATTGAGCTCCCTCTGTCACTCCCTCCTGCGATATCCTCATCCTTTGTTGGGGACGAGAATTCACAGGCGCAATGTTATCAAGATGCGGCTGCACACTTGCTTGGTTGTACGATTGAAACCGTAAATTTTGCAAGCGCTCCATTGGAAATATTCCAGCATCATGAACATGCTCGTTGCAAATCCTTCGTTTTCGAAAGATTTGGTACTTACATCGCATGCATGGACACGCTATTCTCTCTTCAAGATTGAGAGGCTCCATCTAGCAGGATAACATGTATATGCAGCTCGTTAAACACAAATCAGCTTATCTCCTCTCCATACAAAAGTAAATAGAATTTGCACAAGGATGGAGAGAGAAGCTATCTCTATTCATAAATAGCTGTTTATATATAAAGGCCTTATGCAATAATCTAAATGCATATTATAAGTATAAGCTTGCATAATAAGGCTGCAAGACTTATGCATAAGCTCTATGCATAAGCCTTATGCATAAGTCTTATGCATAAGCTCTATGCATAAGCCATATGCATAAGTCTTATGCACACGCTCTATGCATAAGTCTTATGCATAAACCCTAGGATTGAATTACGGTTTTGTAAATTCCGCCAGAGTCTCCTTTGTAATTGGAACCAAATCTCAATTGAAAATGCAACTTCTTAAAACTTGTACGCAATACTCTTTGCATCCCACAATGTCATGAAAGATCATATGCATTTGCAATATCCACACAATATGACAGAAAAGGGGCCCCATTGCCCAAATGCATCCACAAAGTCGATGGTGAGGATTGTTGAGGACGCGCGTTGAAGCTTGCCGATCTCCCGGCCAAGCTCTTCTCACCCCTTCACCGAGTTTTCCTCCAAGGTGAAGGTTGAGGCCATTTCTTCACACCGGTGTACCTAATCCCCCTTCGTACCGCTTTACCAAGCAATCACGGCACAAAGAGTTCAAGCCATTCTCCCCTTGGCCTCTCCAACCAATGCCAAGGTACCCTCACACATTGCTAGATTCTATAGAAACTTGAAGTGGTTGCAATGGTGAGTGTAGGTACAAAATGATGTGGATAATATCAAATGATAGAACAAGTTTGTTGGCTTACAAGCATTGAGCATGACTCATGCCCTTTTACAATTTAGAACTCAGCAATAAAGCATGGACTCATGCCTCAATCCATCATCCAAAAGCTCCATTGGAAATTAACAATTCACAATGCCCTCACCATGGCATTTGCATAAGCATTTGTTAACCACAATCAAGGCATTTGCAATTGCATTTTAACAATCCCTTTCATATAAACCATATGCATAAGTCTACCTACGTACGCTCTATGCATAAGCCATATGCATAAGTCATATGCATAAGCCTTATGCATACGCTCTATGCATAAGTCTTATGCATACGCTCTATGCAAGACTTATGCATAAGCTCTATGCATAAGCTCTATGCTATATGCCTTATGCACTATTATGCTAACCCTTAATCCCTTTCACATAAGCCTTATGCACACGCTCTATGCATAAGCCTTATGCACACGCTCTATGCATAAGCCTTATGCATAAGCTCTATGCATAAGCCATATGCATAAGTCTACCTGCGTACGCTCTATGCATAAGCCATATGCATAAGTCATATGCATACGCTCTATGCATAAGTCTTATGCATACGCTCTATGCAAGACTTATGCATAAGCTCTATGCATAAGCTCTATGCTATATGCCTTATGCACTATTATGCTAACCCTTAATCCCTTTCACATAAGCCTTATGCACACGCTCTATGCAATTACGCTCTATGCATAAGCCTTATGCACACGCTCTATGCATAAGCCTTATGCATAAGCTCTATGCATAAGCCATATGCATAAGTCTTATGCGTACGCTCTATGCATAAGCCATATGCATAAACTCTATGCATAAGTCATATGCATAAGTCTTATGCATACGCTCTATGCATAAGTCTCTTGCATACGCTCTATGCAAGACTTATGCATAAGCTCTATGCATAAGCTCTATGCTATGTGCCTTATGCACTATGCTAACCCTTAATCCCATCACCCAATGGTGTAATAAACATGATCTTGTTTTACGTACATGGATAATAGAGATTGCAAGCTTATTATAGGTTTTATGCATAGATATTAAATTAATCCTATGTGTTGTAAGCTTACAAGAACCCAAAACTAACCCTAAACCATAAAACAAGGATGCAAAAATTCATATGAAATAGCATAAACAAGAAAAATCAAAAGAGGATCTACCTCTTTTTTGCAAAGCTGAAGGAGAGCTCGAGGATTGGTGAAAGATTGGTGAGGTGAAAGAGCTGCAAAACAAAATATTAAACAAACTAATTAGTAAATTAAACACAAAAAAAAGAACTAATACAAAACCCTAAAATCTCTATGCATGCATTAGGAGATCTATGCATACATAGAGAGCTCTAGATCTCAACATGCATAGAGAGCCAAAAAAAACACAAAACCCTAAATGTCTTAATTTTTCAATTAAAAACTAAAAGCAATTGCAATAACATGTTAGGAGAAGGAGAAGAGGAGAAAAGAAGAATGAAGGAGAAAAGAGGAGAGAGGAAAAAAGAGGAGAGAGAGGGAAAGAGAAGAGGGAGAGAAATTACCTCTTCCGCTTGATTACTTGCGCACCCTCTGCGAAAAACTAGAAAATAGGCTCTCGGCTGTGAAAAACTTACGAGCGCCGGTATATGCGACGGAATATGTGTCGGAATATTCGTCGGTATATCCTACGGAATATGCGTCGGTATCGGCGTCGGAATAAGCGTCGGTATAGGCGTCGGTATACGCGACGGGAAATGAAAATTTAAAAAAACCCCGCCATACTTGTCTCCTCCAACATGACGACGGACATACCGACGTTCGACATTTGCGTCGGTATTTTGGCGTCGGTATGTCCTCAACCTCTTGTAGTGACGATAGATCATTAGAGCTTAAAGTGGATCTTCATTTAGATCTCAACATGCTTCAGAGAAGGTGGATGCAGATCCTGCAGGAATTTGATTTTGAAATCAAGTACCGCCTAGGCAAAGAAAATGTGGTAGCACATGCCCTCAGCAGAAAATCCTCCTTACTTGCAATTATTGTAGTGTCAAATCCTTTGATTATTGAAGCAAGAGAGAAGATCATGCAGGATAGATTCTTTGGCCCTATTGCTACACTACTTATGCAAGAAAGACAAACTCCACAGGAGTTGAACCGAGTTCAAGGGTATAGCCTAGATGATGGAATTATGTATTACAATCGCAGGCTATGCATTCCCAATGATGAGGGAATGAAGGGTCCAATTTTGAATGAAGCCCATGACAGCCTTATTGTAGGACATCCAGTTTTCATCAAAACCTACATGTCTGTGAAGAAAAGCTTCTTTTGGCCTCGTCTAAAAATGGATGTGCTTAATCATGTACGTCAATGTCTGACCTGTCAAAAAATCAAGGGCAAGAGAGTAAAAATGCCTGGGAAATTACATCCATTAGACACAGATGAAGTGGGAATGCATCAGTATGGATTTTATTACTGGATTACCTTCAGTGCAATCAGGTTACAACTCCATCTTCATTGTAGTTGATAGACTAACCAAAGTTGCCCATCTGATTCCAGTAAAAGAAACCTACACTACAGCAGATGTGGCTAGAGTGTTTCTCAAGGAAATCTTCAGATTGCATGGCCTACCCCCAGAAGAATAGTAAGTGATCAAGATCCCAAATTCATATCAAGATTCTGGACTGCATTTTTTGAAGCAGTAGGAACTTTCTTGGATCTCAGCACACCTTACCACACCTTGAGACCGATGGTCAAACTGAAAGGGTGAACCAAGTAATAGAAGATATGCTTCGGTCATGCTGTTGGCAGGGAACCCAAGAAGTGGCTAAGCTATCTGCACCTAGTCAAGTTTGCCTACAATGCTTCTTATCACAGAAGTATTGGGATGAGCCCTTTCAAAGCTTTGTATGGACAAGATTGCTTAACTCCATTAACTTGGTCCGACCCATTGATTAGGGTCGAGATGTCCAAAGGCAGATGCTTGATGACATGGAGCAGCAGATGCAATCAATTCACAAAGATATAAAAGCTGCCCAGGATAGACAGAAGCAGTATGCAGATAAGAAGAGGACAGACAGAGAATTCGAAGAAGCAGATATGGTCTTCATTTGAGTACACCCCAAAAGAAGTTTTCTATCTCTTGGGAAGTACAAGAAGTTATCCCCCAGATATTGTGGGCCATATCTGATTACAAAGAAAGTAGGTGACTTAGCCTACGAGCTTCTTCTTCCTCCTCATCTCAAAGTACAAAATGTATTTCATGTTCTTAAAAAGTATGTACCAAGCTCGAATCATGTGCTTGATAAGATGAAATCTTAACTTCTTCAACCCAAGGGCAGATAGAACTCCAACCTGAAGAAATCCTTGATGTTCAAGAAAAGGTTCTCAGGAACAAAATTTGGAGAGAATTATTGGTCAAATGAAGGTTCTATCCTTTTGAAGATGCCACCTGGGAGAAAGAAATCGACGAACTGTTGCGGGATTATCCCCAGTTTGCGAGATGAGGACATCTCGCGTTTTTCAAGTGGGAGAGAATGTAAGATTCCTCCCTAGCCTCTTAAGATATCCAGCATCTTCCTTTATAATCAAATCCCTCTTCAGAAGTATAAAAGATCTTGTTTCTACCTGTTTTGGCCTAGAGAGAGAAAATATTATAGAGAGAGATTATTCAGATTTTGAATATTTTTGGATGGAAAAATATCTCTTCTTATTAAAATAAGTTCCCCCGAAACAAAAGTTCAAAAAGATTTTCAGAAGGTGCATTAGAAATCAAGTATAATCTGCTCAAGAGGCCTTATCCTAGGGGTCCAGATTTTTGAAAAATTTTAAATTAAGGGTTTGAGGGGCCAATCAGATTCATCCAAATGTGTGGAGAAGATAAATAGAAGAAATAAAGAAAATCCCCCCAAACATGAGTAAATACTCACATAAGATAAAGAGTGGACTAAGGACCAAAGAAATTACTAAAAAAATGGATTTTTTACACCTCACAATAGGAATTCCCCCCTCATGAAGGAGGCACCTACTTCACATGTGTGGTGGAGTTTAAAAGTATCAAAAATTGAGATATTTCATCTCTCCTCTCTCCTAATTCAAGTCTAGTTCCAAAAAGTAAGCTAAATTGACGTGAAAATTGTCAAAAATTGACCAAACTGATCTGGAAAATTCT
Organism: Cibotium barometz; assembly: GCF_041138505.1. NCBI lineage: Eukaryota > Viridiplantae > Streptophyta > Polypodiopsida > Cyatheales > Cibotiaceae > Cibotium > Cibotium barometz. The sequence continues at coordinate 33,407,717 of NC_141098.1, forward strand.
AGAATCAGTTTGCTTGGTTAGAAGCTCACTTTTTTCTTTAAATAGAAGCCTCCCCCTTTGTTGAAGCTTAATAATGTTTTATGCACTGTTACTCTACTCCTCCCAAGAGTCAAGAACTGTGAATTTCTTAATAATTCACTAGTTTTTGACCATTCCCTCTACAAAAGAATTGGTGGCCACTCTTCTTACAAATAAGAGTAGATCCCTCAAGCCATCAAGCCAAAGGAAAGCTCCCAAAATTTCATGTAAGTAAGAAATCTTACTTTTTCTTATTCTTTTAATGGTTTTCTAAATTGTTTGTTATCTTAAAATGATAAACAGATGCTATGCCTTCTTGGAAAGGCTTTCCCCCTCTCTTATTCTTAAAATCAGCCCTTCTTTATCCTAGTTAAGTGATCTAATTGTTGAAATTAAACTTTTAATATTGTTTCTCTCTTAAAAGTGAAAATTGATTAGTTTAGAATGCTTTAAACCAATTGGGGATAATTCCTAAGTAGATTAAGGTTAGAAAAATTAAAAAATGGTCAGCCATACAAAGGAGGTTATGGCAAAATTTTCTAAAAATTTGTGAAATAAATTTCATCTTTTATTAATAAAAAAGAGTAACCCCCATCGTTTGTGTAATCTAAAAGTGTCATTTGAATCCCCATGGTTTCTGTATTCTAAAAGTGTCATTTAAATTCTATGCATAGAAAGATGCATATTGATTATTTTTATTATAAAAGAGTGATTTTCAATAGAATTAAGTTCTATGCATAGAAAGATGCATATTGATTATTTTTTCTTATATAAAAGAGTGATTTTTAATAGAATTAAATTCTATGCATAGAAAGATGCATATTGATTTTTTTTTAATTATTAAAGAGTGATTTTTTTAAAAATTAAATTCTATGCATAGAAAGCTTTATGCATATTGATTATTTTTTATTATTAAAGAGTAATTTTTCATAGAATTAAATTCTATGCATAGAATGATGCATATTTATTATTATTTTATTATAAAAGAGTGATTTTTAATAGAATTAAATTCTATGCATAGAAAGATGCATATTGATTATTTTTTTATTATAAAAGAGTGATTTTTAATAGAATTAAGTTCTATACATAGAAAGATGCATATTGATTATTTTTTATTACAAAGAGTGATTTTAATAGAATTAAATTCTATACATAGAAAGATGCATATTGATTATTTTTTTATTATAAAAGAGTAATTTTCAATAGAATTAAATTCTATGTATAGAAAGATGCATATTGATTATTTGTTTTATTACAAAAGTGTTAATTTCATCAAAATGGATTTTATGCATAAATAGATGCATAAAAGAATATTTTTTTTATTATAAAAGTGTTACTTTCATTAAAATGGATTTTTTGCTTAAATAGATGCATAAAAGAATAATTTTTTATTGTAAAAGTATTACTTTCATCAAAATGGATTTTTATGCATAGATAGATGCATAAAAGAAATTTTTTTATTATAAAAGTGTTACTTTCATTAAAATGGATTTTATGCATAAATAGATGTATAAAAGAATATTTCTTTATTATAAAAATTCTACTTTCATCAAAATTGATTTTTATGCATAGATAGATGCATAAAAGAATATTTTTATTATAAAAGTGTTACTTTCATTAAAATGGATTTTTATGCATAAAATGATGCATAAAATTCAAATTTGTAAGTTAGAATGCTTACTTCAACAATGCGTCAAGACTTGCATTGCTCCATCTATAAACTGTTTGTATATTAAGTAGTTCAAGTGAAGCACGTAAAACACAGAATGTGCACCCTTCAAACACCGGTGTCGATGAAGCCTTATAAAGATGCTCTTGTTCCATATCATCGTCGTCCATACCTTTGGGATCATCCTTAAAAAGATTCCACACCATATCATCAAGCACCTCCTCTTCCACAACTTCGTGGGGTGTAGGGCTATTGTCATCCCTTTCCCACTCATCTCTGACAATAGATTCCGAAGCTCCAGCATCATCTCGTCGACGCTTTGCGTGCTCTCGTCGCGTGTAGGGTACCATGTTAGGGTGTGGTACTGCATCCTGCTTCAATTAGAGTTTATATATTACAACTCTATTAATTTAATTTGGATACCATGAGTCATTTGAATACCATCAATTTACATCTACTCACCTCTAAACCTGTTTGATTCCATTCTCCATACATGGAGATGTGATTCAAGGTAATTCGATGTGCTCGTACAATGCATCCTTGACATCGATTACACATACATTTGATCCGTTGTCCCAACCACACACCGCGATTACGATGACACATTGTCTCATCTTCCCCAGAACTGCTTGAAGAGGTTGATGACATCCTATGTACAAACAAGAAAACACAAAATCATAATATGTTTTTAATGAAAGTATAAAAATCGCATGTATTGACGCGGCTATTTCCTAAAAATTGCGTGTATTAACGCGGCTATTTCCTAAAAATCGCGTGTATTAACGCGGGTAATTCCTGCAAAACGCGTGTATAAACGCAGCTAAAATATCATACACGCGAATATACACGCGTTTATAAACGCGACGGTATGTTTAAACTAAAAATAGCCCGCCTTCCCCAAATATAGATTTTGAACTAACATATCAACACTGCTTTTGTTTTCGCCTCTTCCAATAGTAACGAAACTTAAGTGCAAGGAAGGAGCAGAGAAGGAGCACACACAGGAGAAGGAGGGAGTAGAGAAGGAGCAGAGAAGACTCACTTTTTTAGAGGTGAGTCAGTTTGTCCTGTGCCTTGTCTCTTTCCTCAGATTTGTTTATGCTATTTGCTCTTTGCTTTTTGGGTTTGTCTCCCGGTCCTTTTGCTTTTGTGCACACGATTGGGTGAATGATTTTGACAGGGGCGACAATGGTCCTTTTATAAGGACACTATGTCTTTGTTTGAGGTCGGTCCTTTTGGAAAAAAAAATTCGCAGGTCGCGTGTAGAAACGCGTGTAAAAGCGCGTGTACTCTGTCTGCAGAGTCTGTTCACGCGGATATACACGCGTTTCTGGACGGGTGTATACACGCGTTTTTTGACGGGTGTATACACGCGTTTCTGCACGGGTGTATACACGAGACTGCGTTTCAAAATTCATGATTTGCAGGCAACACAACTGACTTGAATGATGATATTTGTGTGAGTCAAGAGACAGCCCATGATGTACATGAATATGTTTGTTGCAGGTTCTTTATGGATATTCCAGGTTCTTCATCCGATCCATTTGCATACAGCAATTGGCTGATGGAGATGCTGAATCATTTTGGGCGCCATCTTGGTCCAGTTGAGCTTATAGAGTATATGTATGCCCATCCCCCTCCTTCCCTGCCTAGTGTCTATACCCCTACCGCGAGTATCCAGGGCACTCCAGTGCCGTCTATTCCTCCGAGTCCGACGAGACGGCATGCAGCTTCTCCTCTTCCACGTCCACCGAGGAGACATACCTCGTCTCAGACACACTCATGTACACCCTCACAGCCACCATCACGTGCTCCCTCAGAGCCACCGTCACGTCAGGACTCACAGCCACTGTCACGTAGACAATCCCCCAGTCGTGACTCCACCCGCAGCAGTAGGAAGAGTGGGAGTGGAGGATGCGGCGGGTGCTTTGGTGGGGGAGGTGGGGGAGGTAGTAGGGCACGCGGTGAGAGAGGAGATAGAGGGAGAAGAGTTAGAGGAGACAGTTCGGAAGAGGAGGAGATGAGAGAGATGGAGAGAGTGGTCTGCTATGATGTGACGGATAGGGGCGGGATAGTGATAGGTTGTATATATTTTTTTGTAAACTGAAGCCATGGGCTACTTCGAGATATGGACTCCCTTGTATACATGTATGAAATTTTGATAGTAATATTGAATTGATTGATCGATAGTATTACATTCATGTCTGTCTTGAATCGTGTATTGACAATGTATGCATTCATGTCGTTCTTGTCTTAATCTCCCTCGTGCATATGTTCTTCGTGGATGGTCTAATGGGATGGTCTAATGCACAAAAAAAAAATTCAGAGAGTGTTATTGGGTGCTGGAATGCTGGAACAGTATTCAGGCACCAAATAGCACTCTCTGGATTTTTTTTTTTGCTCTCTGTTCGCGTGTATAAACGCGTCAGAACTGCTAAAACTCGTGTGTATTTACACGGATACTCTGTAAAATACGCGTGTATTAATGCGTCAAAACTGACTATTACGCATGTATAAGCGCATCTAAATTAAAGAAACGCGTGTATAGACGCAGGTATTAACGCGTCTGAGATATCTGAACTGAACAGAACGCGGCTATACACCCGTGTATAAGCGCGTCTAAATTAAAAAAAAGCGTGTATAGCGGCATGTATCAACGCGTCTGTGAAAAGAACGTGGCTATATACCCGTGTATAAGCGCGTCTGATGGGTCCTATACACGCGCTTTTACACGCATGTCTGTGGCCGCGATGATACACGCGCTGATACATGGGCCCGCTACTTTTTTTCACAAGTCATTTTTTGCGGCTAGGAACGTGGGTATGAGCCCGATTCCTTGTAGTGTAAGTATATCAAAAGTACCACCGACAACAAATGAAGTATGTTCATGATAATGAATAACCATATCGTGAGATTCAACTTGTATAAAAAAAGAGAAATTAAAGACACACTAATATGAGGCTTGCATCCTCTTGCAGACTCTCATTCCTCTTTAGTCACCATCTCTCCATGTTCTTTGGCCTTTTCAATTTCTTTATAAAGCCAATCAATGGTATAATCTTTTGGAAGTGATGCAAGATCTAGAGGAAATGGCAAGTCTGTCAAACACATCCTAAATGCTATTCTCTCAACTCTGCATACCTTGCCACCCACCTTTTCATAACTTCACTATTTTGAGTACAAATGTTTTCACCTTCTTCAACATTGATGTGTCCATTATCCTTGCTCTACCTTTTCCTTGTGGTACGTGGGACACCATGCACTCATCATTCTTATTACTCCATAATCGTGGTATTGTGAAATCCACTCGAGAGAGGTACTCTAAAATGTGGACACATGCTTCTTGCACTAGCCAACCATTTACCTTGCTTCATTCTAGCCTAGCTCTTTGCCTAATGTGGAGTGGAAAAAAGAACACGGGAACAACCCTCTATAACTTCCCACTCCCCCAATCCTTGGAATCACTAGCAACCTGGGGCACCACCAGCACACTGGCTGGAACACTTCTCACACGGCTCACCACACCACCCACACCAGAAAAACAGCCCAAAACAGGGGCACCATAAACAAGTAATCACCCAACAAACACATACACTTCCACTGTGTGCATGACGAGGTAATCGAAGGTTGGCACAAAGTGCGCTATGAGAGTGTAAACCCATGGACTACACCACCAAACATGTCAATCACGCCTTCTCCTGCAAATCAATACACACAAGATACCAACACACAACCATAGCCAGATACATCACCAGAATCATTCATCCTTGAATTCCCAGTCAACACTTCCATACAACTTCAATCGCCGCCACCTTCCACACTTAACTGTAGTAGTCGACACTCCTCTTTCTGCTTTGCTGCTCTCAACACCAGCACCACCCTCGCCTTTTCTGTTCACGCTCACTTTCTTTTTATTTTGGCACCTTGCTTTTTTCTTGGTTATATACAGTCACCGCCACCTCTTTACGATGACTCTTCTCTCTGCTATGATGCAGTTGGCACCACGGACTCCTGAACTCAGCTGCACCCGACACCAGCAGACCTTCTTCCACTACTTGTTCTCGTATTTTTCCCTGTCATCACTGCCTCCACTTCTCTCTCCTTCTCTCAGTGTGCTACCAGCCGCCACCACGTCGCTTCTTTCTTCAGCTGCAATTGACGTCTTATCGACGCTCTCCCTTGGCGACTCCCTCTCTCACCTCCACTTCGCTGTAGTCGTCGCCACCTTCCACTTCTCTCTCCTTCTCTCAGTGTGCTACCAGCCACCACCACCTCGCTTCTCTCTTCAGCTGCAATTGACGTCCTGTCGACACTCTCCCTTGGCGACTCCCTCTCTCACCTCCACTTCGCTGCAGTCGCCGCCACCACCTCTCTCTCCTTTGGAGTTGACAGCATACCCTTCATGACTTCTCTTCCCTCTGCCTTGCTCTTCGACACCACGTCTTCCCTTTTGTAGCTTCGCTGCAGTTGATATCACATCATCCCTACTGCTCCCCTACTGTAGCTCCAGCCACTAACCCTTTTCTTCTTTTTCTTCTCCTTGCAGTTCCCTCGCCTCTTCACTATTGACACCACCCTCAAACAGCATGCCGTGAGGGACAACTTGCCCTAGTGTTATTGGCAGCCACCACCCTCGTTTCTTCTAGAATCTTAAGGACTTTTATTTTCACATTAAACTTAATTTTGTTTAAGGCTGGCCACATTGCCTTAAGTCACACCCCCATAAATACCCTTTATGCAATTTATCCTTTGCCCAGATAGCATTAGCACCTCATTCCCACCATAGAGCACCGCCTATCATAAGGTCATTTTCCAATGGTAGCCGTACACACTCCTGCAATGAAAAAAAGCTTCAAACCTCAAGCACCGGCTCCCAAAAAAAAAACATGCATGTACTAGCCTACTACAAGCCATCCACTCTATACATCTACGAGGGCATTCTGGGCAAAGCTTTTTTACATGCCATGCATCCCATATGTACACAAGCCCAAAACACCTTTCAAAATTTTGCCTGACACCTAACAAAATACTTCAAGGCTTTCATGAAATGCTCAAGGAGGAACATCCACCGAGCATGCACAACACCCTGAGGAGGGGAGGGGGGGATCACTACATGCAAACCCTCCATATCACGTGCATTCAAGGCCCAATTTTAAAACCCCTTATCTGTAATTTTTTTCATAAATAAAATACTCCCTTTTTCTATTCAATCTGTAAATGCCCCCTTTAAATGGTGCCCTTCTGTATGTAAAAAATGTGTAAAAAAGGGATTTTAAAAACCCCTTATGTTGAACCCACATGCTACACTTACATATTTATAAGTGACCCCCGAGACAACACCGCACACCAATACTTCATCTATCAAGTGTACGACAAGATGTAAATAAATAGTGATGATAGTTCATGGGAAGTTTTTCTTAATCATGGACATTGCCTCCACTGCCATTACTCGGGCTGCATCAACAGTGAATGGATGGATCTCCTTAGAACTTATGTATCTAAGATAGAGTTTAGTCCATTCAATTAGCATAACTAATCTTACAAACTAGCGCAACAATAAAATAAAGGCATGTTAGAATTTTATTTTTTCATACCTCACCACTGTCCCTTTTTTGTAGCTGGCTTTAGACATTTTTTTTAATCTCCACACCCACTAGTACATATGGAAAGAATGAATTATGTAGAAAAAAACATTACAATCAATGTTATGTAATTACAAAGCAAGGCCATCCGAAAGCTTGAAATTCCTCTTCAGTGGGAAGGTTGGCTTCATAGTGACGAGCATCCTTATACATCATTGATAATATCTGAGTAGGAGTATGGTACTCACTGTCCTTGACATTTGAATCTAGTAGAAGATACTTATCCACACTAGGATCGATGAAATCGTCATCTTCTTCAAGATTTTGTGCGATGATGGTGAGACAATAGTCCTCCCTAATGTTAAACAAATCTTGAATACTTGTTAGGAGGACATACTCATGGTCACCTATTGGAAACATAGGGAGGAATGAGGTTGGAACGTGCTCTACTTCCTCTACCATAACGGGATCCTCATCAACACAGATGTAACAACTTGAGTGTCTTCTCTTCTAAGGGCATCAATATCAATTGCTCATTGAGTTCCCTCTCCATAGCCAATTTTATCTCCTATGTAACCTCGTGAACCTCATCATCTTTTGCTCTCAAAGGTTTCTCTGACCTTTCCTCATCTCCTTCTATTAAACCTTTCTCATCCTCAAGCAGAAGATGCAAATAGAAAATAACCCTGTAGTGGTAGTCAACAAGAAGACATGTATGCTTATGTTCTGGGCACTTAAATTACTGCGTGTCTTCTTATCCCCGGTAGCTTTGAAACATCCCTGTTCAGCTTATCTCTTGAGGATGTTGCATAAATAAGATCGTCCACATGCACATACTGAATATTGTCTAGGATAACTACATTATTCAAAGTTGTGCCTCCCTGGTAGTGCTACTCTTTCTCTTCGAGATATGTGTGTCCAAACAAGATCATACTCTGTATGGAGATATTGCAAGAAAACATACGTGAAATCTGAGGTTAGAGATGGTGCTGTGGCCGACTTTGTGAAGGAAATCAAACAATTTTTCATTAGGCGTTTCTTCAAAACTAGTGTCGAGTTCAACCTCAATCTCAAAAGGATGCATCTATCATTACAAGGCAATTCATGGTACATGTTTGCGAGTGAAGCAAAATATCGCGTTGTGATGAACCGAAATATAAACGATCTCTACATTGCAAAAATATGCATCAGAAGCTAGCAATAATGCAACTTTTAATTACAACACAACTATGGGGATTTTGAATTCAAGCTATACTAAGTCTACATTGATAAAATTTCAGCAAACACCATTATGACGACACAGAGATATAGAAAAGGGTCCCATATTTGAGCTAAAAAGACCTTCTATATTGCAAGTCAATACAACGCATTTTACGTTTGAAGTTGAGGTTGGGAAGCCTTATATCGTGTTATAATGAACTGCACTATACAAGGTCTAAATTGCACTAATATGTAACAAATGGCCCTCTGAAGCTCACAATACTCAGTTTTTTTTTGTATACAATGACCGTATGGTTTGACATTACACAAGTTTGCAACGTAGACGATCGCATATAACGCAACTTAGTACAATGCCATTTAGGGTGACGTTCTCGAGTAAAGCCCTACATCTCATTTTAATGAAGTTCAAAGTCATTTCTACTAAAAACGAGAGTATGGGCCGGAAATCACCCATAGGGTTCTGAATTCATTCTATACTGACCTTGTATAACACAAGTTTGTAAGTACTACGCGATTTAGGGTGGACATTCTTCAGTGAGTGTGGTCCGTTCTCTGATGGGGTCCGGATCCTCAACTTCCAACTGTCCGAATCCAGGTTCTCGACGAGCGTGCCAAATAGCAAAAATTTCCAACCGTGGCCAAAACGGTGCCGAAGAGGCATGAAATTCAAATCATGCATGGAAAAATGTGTGGAAAGCAACCCAGATATTTCTTGTTTTGTTTAGATGCGATTTGGACTCATTTCGGACCCGAAACTCTGTTATGGCGATTTTGCACTATCTTCACCGCGACCCAACTTTGATGCGGTGGAAGAACTGATTGTGATGCCCAAATCCATGCACGGAGTGATGTGGACATAGAGAAACTTCCCTAGCACAAGTCAGTGTGGTCCGTTCTCTCATGGGATCCCAAGTCCTCAACTTCTAACTGTCCGAATCAGGGTTCTCGAAAAAGATGCACGAGCGTGCCAAATGGCAAAAATTTCCAACCGTGGCCCAAACGACGTCGAAGAGGCATGGAAATCGAATCATGTATGGATAACCAACCCGGATCTTTCTTGTTGTGTTCAGATGCGTTTCGGACTCATTTCGGATCCGAGACTCTGTTATGGCAATATTGCACTATCTTCGCCGGGACCCAATTTTGACGCACTGGGAGAAGTAATTGCGATGTCCAAATCTGTGCACGGAGTGATGTGGACATAGAGCAACTTCCCTAGCACAAGTCCATGTGGTCCATTCTCTGATGGGGTCCTGGATCCTCAACTTCTAACTCTCCAAATCTGGATTCTCGAAAAGATGCACGAGCGTGCCAAAGGGCAGAAATTTTCAACCGTGGCCCAAACGACGCCGCGAAGAGGCATGAAATTCGAATCATGCATGGACAAATGTGTAGCAAACAAGCAACCCGGATCTTTCTTGTTGTGTTCAGATGCGATTCGGACTCATTTCGGATCTGAAACTCTGTTATGATGATTTTGCACTATCTTCCCTGGGACCCAACTTTGATGCGCTAGGAGAAGTCCAAATCCAAGCACGGACTGATGTCGACATAGAGCAACTTCCCTAGCACAAGTCCATGTGGTCCGTTCTCTGATGGGGTCCCGGATCCTTAACTTCTAACTGTCCGAATCCGGGTTCTCGAAAAAGATGCACGAGCGTGCCAAAGGGCGAAAATTTTCAACCGTGGCCCAAACGACGCCGAAGAGCCATGAAATTCGAATCATGCATGGACAAATGTGTGGAAAGAAACCCAGATCTTTCTTGTTGTGTTTAGATGCGATTCGGACTCATTTCGGACCCAAAACTTTGTTATGGCGATTTTGCACTATCTTCGCCGGGACCCAACTTTGAAGCGCAGAAAGAACTAATTACGATGCCCAAGTCCATGCACAAAGTAATGTGGACATATAGCAACTTCCCTAGCACAAGTCCGTGTGGTCCAATCTCTGATGGGGTCCCAGATTCTCAACTTCTAACTGTCCGAATCCGGGTTCTCGAAAAAGATGCACCAACGTGGTAAATGGCAAAAATTTCCAATCGTGGCCCAAACAGCACCGAAGAGGCATGAAATTTGAATCATGCATGGAAAAATGTGTGGCAAGCAACCTCGATCTTTCTTATTGTGTTCAGATGTGATTCAAACTCATTTCGACTCATTTCAGATCCGAAACTCTGTTATGGTGATTTTGCTCTATCTTCGCCGGGACCCAACTTTGATGCACTGGGAGAACTATTGCGATGCTCAAATCCATGCACGGAGTGATGTGGACATAGAGCAACTTCCCTATACCACAAGTCCATGTGGTCCGTTCTCTAATGGTGTCCCGGATCCTCAACTTCTAACTGTTCAAATTCAGGTTCTCAAAAAAGATACACGAGCGTGCCAAATGGCAGAAATTTCCAACCATGGCCCAAACGGCGCCGAAGAGACATGAAATTTGAATCATGCATAGACAAATGTGTGGCAAGCAACTCAGATCTTTCTTGTTGTGTTCAGATGCGATTCGGACTCATTTCGGATCCAAAACTCTGTTAAGGCGAATTTGCACTATCTTGGCTGGGACCCAACTTTGACACACTGGAGAACTGATTGCGATGCCCAAATCCATGCACGGAGTGATGTGGACATAGAGAAACTTTCTTAGCACAAGTCAGTGTGGTCCGTTCTCTGATGGTGTCCCGGATCCTCAACTTCTAACTGTACAAATCCGAGTTCTCGAAAAAGATACACGAGCGTGTCAAATGGCGAAAATTTCCAACCGTGGCCCAAACGGTGCCGAAGAGGCATGAAATTCGAATCATGTATGGAAAAATGTGTGGCAAGCAACCTGGATCTTTCTTGTTGTGTTCAGATGTGATTCGGACTCATTTTGGATCCAAAACTCTGTTATGACAATTTTGCACGATCTTCACCGAGACCCAAGTTTGACGCACTGGGAGAACTGATTTGCGATGCCCAAATCCATGCATGGTGTGATTGGACATAGAGAAAATTCCCTAACACATGTTCTTGTGGTCAGTTCTCTGATGGGGTCCGGATCCTCAACTTCCAACTGTCCGAATCCAGGTTCTCGAAACGAGCGTGCCAAATGGTGGAAATTTCCAACCGTGGCTCGAACGGCGCCGAAGAGGCATGAAATTTGAATCATGCATGGACAAATGTGTGAAAAGCAACCCGGATCTTTCTTGTTGTGTTTAGATGCGCTTCGGACACATTTCGGACCCGGAACTCTGTTATGGCGATTTTGCACTATCTTCACCGGGACCCAACTTTGAGACGGTGGGAGAACTGATTCTGATGCCCAAATCCATGAACGGAGTGATGTGGACATAGAGCAACTTCCCTAGCACAAGTTCGTGTGGTCCGTTCTCTCATGGGGTCCCAGATCCTCAACTTCTATTTGTCCGAATCAGGGTTCTCGAAAAAGATGCACGAGCATGCCAAATGGCGAAAATTTCCAACCGTGGCCCAAACGATGCCGAAGAGGCATGAAAATGGAATCAGGCATGGACAAATGTGTGACAACCAACCCCGATCTTTCTTGTTGTGTTCAGATGCGTTTCAAACTCATTTGGGATCTGAAACTCTGTTAAGGCGATATTGCACTATCTTCACCGGGACCCAACTTTGACGCACTGGGAGAAGTGATTGCGATGCCCAAATCCGTGCACGGAGTGACGTCAACATAGAGCAACTTCCCTAGCACAAGTCCGCGTGGTCCATTTTCTGATGGGGTCCCGGATCCTCAACTTCTAACTGTCCAAATCTGGGTTCTCGAAAAAGATGCACGAGCGTGCCAAAGGACGGAAATTTCCAACCGTGGCCCAAACAACGCCGAAGAGGCATGAAATTCGAATCATGCATGGACAAGTGTGTGGCAAGCAACCCGGATCTTTCTTGTTGTGTTTAGATGCGATTCGGACACATTTCGGACCCGAAACTCTGTTATGGCAATTTTGCACTATCTTCACCGGGACCCAACTTTGAGGTGCTCGGAGAATTGATTGTGATGCCCAAATCCATGCACGGAGTGATGTGGACATAGAGCAACTTCCCTAGCACAAGTTCGTGTGGTCCGTTCTCTCATGGGGTCCCAGATCCTCAACTTCTAATTGTCCGAATCAGGGTTCTCGAAAAAGATGCACGAGCGTGCCAAATGGCAAAAATTTCCAACCGTGGCCCAAACGATGCTGAAGAGGCATGAAAATGGAATCATGCATGGACAAATGTGTGATAACCAACCCGAATCTTTCTTGTTGTGTTTAGATGCGTTTCGAACTCATTTCGGATTCGAAACTCTGTTAAGGCGATATTGCACTATCTTCGCCGGGACCCAACTTTGACGTGCTGAGAGAAGTGATTGTGATGCCCAAATCCGTGCTGCACAGAGTGACGTCGACATAGAGCAACTTCCCTAGCACAAGTGCGTGTGGTCCATTTTCTGATGGGGTCCCGGATCCTCAACTTCTAACTGTCCGAATCTGGGTTCTCGAAAAAGATGCACGAGCATCCCAAAGGGCAGAAATTTCGAACTGTGGCCCAAACGACACCGAAGAGGCATGAAATTCGAATCATGCATGGACAAATGTGTGGCAAGCAACCCGGATCTTTCTTGTTGTCTTCAGATGCGATTCCGACTCATTTCGGATCCGAAACTCTGTTATGGCGATTTTGCACTATCTTCGTCTCGGGACCCAACTTTGACGCGCTGGGAGAAGGGATCGCGATGTCCAAATCCATGCACGGACTGATGTGGACATAGAGCAACTTCCCTAGCAGAAGTCCATGTGGTCCGTTCTCTGATGGGGTCCCGGATCCTCAACTTCTAAATGTCCGAATCCGGGTTCTCGAAAAAGATGCACGAGCGTGCCAAATGGCAAAAATTTTCAACCGTGACTCAAACGGCGCCGAAGAGGCATGAAATTTGAATCATGCATGGAAAAATGTGTGGAAAGTAACCCGGATCTTTCTTGTTGTGTTTAGATTTGATTCGGGCTCATTTCGGACCCGAAACTCTGTTATGGCGATTTTGTACTATCTTCGCCGGGACCCAACTTTGAAGCGCAGGGAGAACTGATTGCGATGCCCAAATCCATGCACGGAGTGATATGGAAATAGAGAAACTTCCTTTTAGCACAAGTCCATGTGGTCCATTTTGTGATGGGGTCCCAGATCCTCAACTTCTAACTGTCCTAATCCAGGTTCTCGAAAAAGATGCACGAGCATGCCAAATGGCAGAAATTTCCAACCGTGGCTCAAACGGTGCCGAAGAGGCATGAAATTTGAATCATGCATGGACAAATGTGTGAAAGCAACCCGCATCTTTCTTGTTGTGTTTAGATGCGATTCGGACTCATTTCGGACCCGAAACTTTAATATGGTGATTTTGCACTATCTTCGTCGGGACCCAAATTTGAAGCGTAGGGAGAACTAATTGCGATGCCCAAATCCATGCACGGAGTGATGTGGACATAGAGCAACTTCCGTAGTACAAGTCCGTGTGGTCCGTTCTCTAATGGAATCCCAGATCCTCAACTTCTAACTGTCCCAATCCGGGTTCTCGAAAAAGATGCACGAGCGTGGTAAATGGCAGAAATTTCCAACCGTGGCCCAAACGGTGCCGAAGAGGCATGAAAATCGAATCATGCATGGACAAATGTGTGGCAAGCAACCCCGATCTTTCTTGTTGTGTTCAGATGTGATTCGAACTCATTTCGGATCCGAAACTCCGTTATGGTGATTTTGCTCTATCTTCGTCGGGACCCAACTTTGACGCGCTGGGAGAATTGATTGCGATGCCCAAATCCATGCACGGAGTGATGTGGACATAGAGCAACTTTCCTAGCACAAGTCCGTGTGGTCCGTTCTCTAATAGAGTCCCGGATCCTCAACTTCTAACTGTCCGAATCTAGGTTCTCGAAAAAGATGCACGAGCGTGCCAAAATGGTGAAAATTTCCAACCGTGGGCTGAAACGGCGCCAAAGAGGCTGAAAATCGAATCATGCATGGACAAATGTGTGGTAACCAACACCCGGATCTTTCTTGTTGTGCTTAGATGCGATTCGAACTCATTTTGGATCCGAAACTCTGTGATGGCAATTTTGCACTATCTTCGCCCCGACACCCAACTTTGACATGCTAGGAGAAGTGATTGTTGCGATGCCCAAATCCATGCACGGAGTGATGTGGACATAGAGCAACTTCCCAGGCCACACAAGTATATGTGGTCCGTTCTCTGATGGGGTCCCGGATCCTCAACTTCTAAGTGTTCGAATCCGGGTTCTTGAAAAAGATGAACGAGCATGCCAAATGGTGGAAATTTCCAACCGTGGCCCAAACGGCACCGAAGAGGCATGAAGTTCGAATCATGCATGGAAAAATGTGTGGCAAGCAACCCGGATCTAGCTGTGTACCATATAGATCAACAAAACCAATTACTTAAGAAGAGACCTACTTCACATGACGAGAACCAAGGAGCTACAATTGCATCCGATCTAGCTCTACCATGTGGTGGAGCTAGAATGCATCAATCTAGCTGTGTACCATGCAGATCAACAAAATCAATTACTCCAAGAAGAGATCTACTTCACATGACAAGAACAAAGAACCTGGAATTGCATTTGATCTAGCTCTACCACGTGGTAGAGTTGTATCCAACCTAGACCACATCGTAGAGCTAGACTGCTTTGAGGTCTAGCTCTACCATGTGGTGGAGCTAGAATTGCATTTGAGATCTAGCTCTACCATGTGGTAGAGATATAATGCATTGATCTAGTTGTGTACCATGCAAATCAACAAAACCAATTACTCCAAGAAGAGGCCATGACAAGAACCAAGGAGATAAACAAGTGTGTTGAATGGCCCTGGGACTCAACTTTGACGTGCTAGGAGAAGTGATTGCGATGCCCAAATCCATGCACGGAGTGATGTCGACATAGAGGAACTTCCCTAGCACAAGTCCATGTGGTCCATTCTCTAATGGGGTCCCCAATCCTCAACTTCTAATTGTCCGAATCCGGGTTCTCGAAAAAGATGCATGAGCGTGCCAAATGGCGAAAATTTTAAACAGGGGCCTAAACGGCTTGGAAGAGGCATGAAAATCGAATCATGCATGGAAAAATGTGTGAAAAGCAACCGAGATCTTTCTTATTGTGTTGAGATACGATTTGGACTCATTCCGGAGATCTGAAACTCTGTTATGGCAAATTTGCACTATCTTGGCCCTGGGACTCAACTTTGACACACTGGGAGAACTGATTGCGATGCCCAAATCCATGCACGGAGTGATGTGGACATAGAGCAACTTCCCTAGCACATGTTCGTGTGGTCCGTTCTTTGATGGGATCCCGGATCCTCAACTTCTAAGTATCTGAATCCGGGTTCTGGAAAAAGATGTACGAGCGTGCCAAATGGCAAAAATTTCCAACCGTGGCCCAAACGATGCCGAAGAGGCATGAAAATCAAATCATGCATAGAAAAATGTGTGGCAAGCAACCCGGATCTTTCTTCTTGTATTCAAATGCGATTCGGACTCATTTTGGACCCGAAACTCTGTTATAGCGATTTTGCACTATCTTTGGGACCCAACTTTGACGCGATGGGAGAAGTGATTGCGATGCCCAAATCCATGCACGGAGTGATGTGGACATAGAGCAACTTCCCTACCACAAGTCCGTGTGGTCCGTTCTCTGATGAAGTCCCAGATTCTCAACTTCTTACTGTCTGAATCCGGGTTCTCAAAAAAGATGCACGAGCGTGGCAAATGGCGGAAATTTTCCACAGTGGTCCAAACGGCGTCGAAGAGGCATAAAAATCAAATCATGCATGGACAAATGTGTGGCAACCAACTTGGATCTTTCTTGTTGTGTTTAGATGCGATTCGGACTCATTTCGGCCCGAAGCTCTGTTATGGCGATTTTGCACTATCTTCGCTGGGACCCAACTTTGAGGCGCTGGGAGAACCGATTCCGATGCCCAAATCCATGCATGGAGCGATGTGGACATCCCTTGCACAAGTCCGTGTGGTCCGTTCTCTGATGGGGTCCCAGATCCTCAACTTCTAACTGTCCGAATCCAGATTCTCGAAAAAGATGCACGAGCATGCCAAATGGTGGGAATTTCCAACCGTGGCCCAAATGGCACCGAAGAGACATGAAAATCGAATCATGCATGGACAAACGTGTGGCAAGAAACCGGGATCTTTCTTGTTGTATTCAGATACGATTCGGACTCATTTCGGATCCGAAACTCTGTTATGGCAATTTTGCACTATCTTCATCAGGACCCAACTCTGGTGGGAGAATTGATTGTGATGTCCAAATCCATGCACGGAGTGATGTGGACATAGAGCAACTTCCCTAGCACAAGTCCATGTGGTCTGTTCTCTAAAGGGGTCTCGGATCCTCAACTTCTAACTGTCTGAATCCGGGTTCTCAAAAACGATGCATGAGCGTTCCATATGGCGGAAATTTCCAATAGTGGCCCAAACGACGCCGAAGAGGCATGAAAATCGAATCATGCATGGATAAATGTGTTTAAAGCAACCTAGATCTAGCTGTGTACCATTAGCTGTGTACCATGCAGATTAACAAAACCAATTACTCTAAGAAGAGACCTACTTCAACACGAGAACAAAGGAGCTACAATTGCATCCAATCTAGCTCTACCATGTAATGGAGCTAGAATGCATCGATCTAGCTGTGTACCATGCAGATCAACAAAATCAATTACTTCAAGAAGAGATCTACTTCACATGATAAGAACTAAGAAGCTAGAATTGCATTTGATCTAGCTCTACCATGTGGTAGAGCTGTATCTAACCTAGACCACATCGTAGAGCTAGACTGCTTTGAGGTCTAGCTCTATCATGTGAAGGAGCTAGAATTGCATTTGAGGTCTAGCTCTACCATGTGGTAGAGCTAGAATGCATTGAGCTAGCTCTGTACCATGTAAATCAACAAAACCAATTACTCCAAGAAGAGACGATGACGAGAACCAAGGAGATAAACAAGTGTGTTTCCGTTGATGAAAGTGAAATTGATGTTTGCGTAGACAAACAAGGAAAACAAAATAGCCTTGAACGAGACCCATTGTTTGAAAACCCTGTTTGGCATGCATGCGATTCAAACAAGAAAAAATCCAAGGTGAAAGAGACATTAAAGAAAAAGTACGTAGATGCTTTAATGAATTTATTAGAGGAATTTCAGGATGTTATTCTTGATGATTTGCCAGATGGCTTACCACCATCTAGAGAAGTAGACCATGGCATCGAAGTTATGCCAGGATCAAAACCTATAAGCAAACCTGTTTATAGATTAAGCCACTCCAAGGCACAGGAGGTGGAAAAACAATTAACAAAATATTTGAACAAAGGCTTTATTCGGCCTAGTTCAAGTCTGTGGGAATCGCCTATTCTTCTAGTAAAGAAGAAAGACGGATCTATGCGGATGTGCATAGAATATAGGGCTCTTAATTAGATAACGATTAAGAACAAGTATCCGATGCCATGCATAGATGAGTTGTTTGATCAACTCTATGGATCGAGATACTTCACAAAAATAGACCTGAGATCAGGATATCATCAGGTTAGAATTAAACAAGAAGATGTTGCGAAGATAGCATTTAGGACTCATTTCGGGCATTTTGAGTTTTTGGTTATGCCATCTGGGCTAACCTCTAGTGTTCGAGTTGCGAGAGCACAAACTATTTGCAAAGAAGAGCAAATGTGAATTTTTTTAAATAGAAATTCACTACCTTGGCCATATTATATCCATCGATGGTACGTGGATGGAGCCAAAAAAAGTAGAGTCTATTTTTAAATGGCCAGCGCCGAAGAATCTCGAGGAACTGCAGATTTTTCTTGTCATGTCGGGGTTCTACCAACAGTATGTGAAGGACTACGCGAAGATCATAGTCCCATTGACTAACCAGTTACGGTCAAAAACTAAAAACATTAGTTGGGGGGAAGCCCAACACAAGAGCTTTGATAAGCTCAAGGTGACCGTAGCAGCTGCACCTGTTTTGACTATTGTCGATCCAAATGAGCCGTTTGTTTTGGAAACAAACGCTAGTAATAATGAGGCCATTGGGGCCGTACTTATGCAAAGGGGACGCCCAATTGCATTTGAGAGTAAAAAGTTAGATCGTGCGCAGCGTAACTACTCATCTTATGAGCGAGAGTTACTAGCGATAGTTCATGCACTAAAAAAGTGGAGACACTATTTATAAGGTGCTACTTTTGAGGTCCGGATGGACCATGAAAATCTGAAATGGCTTTTAAGTCAAAATGAACTGAAGGGTAGAAAAGCTCGGTGGGTGGAGATTCTACAGGAGTTTGACCTCCTTCAGATACATTACCAGAAAGGTAAGTATAATGTGGTGGCAGATGCACTTAGTCGCATGCCACAAATTAATGAACTTAGTTTCACAGTCTTCAAGAATGATTTCTTGGAGTCACTACGTGGTTTATGTAAGCACGATCCATCTTTTACAGAGGTATGGCACGCTGTACGCGTATGCACTTCTTCACAGACGCGACCACCTCCCTCGTTGGCACGTATTCATCTATCAAGTGTACGACAAGATGTAATTAAATAGTGATGATAGTTCATGGGAAGTTTTTCTTAATCATGGACATTGCCTCCACTGCCATTACTCGGGCTGCATCAACAGTGAATGGATGGATCTCCTTAGAACTTATGTATCTAAGATGGAGTTTACTCCATTCAATTAGCATAACTAATCTTACAAACTAGCGCAACAATAAAATAAAGGCATGTTAGAATTTTATTTTTTCATACCTCACCACTGTCCCTTTTTTGTAGCTGGCTTTACATTTTTTTTTCTTCACACCCACTAGTACATATGGAAAGAATGAATTATGTAGAAAAAAACATTACAATCAATGTTATGTAAAGCAAGGCCATCCTAAAGCTTGAAATTCCTCTTCAGTGGGAAGGTTGGCTTCATAGTGAGATGAGCATCCTTATACATCATTGATAATATCTGAGTAGGAGTATGGTACTCACTGTCCTTGACATTTGAATCTAGTAGAAGATACTTATCCACACTAGGATCGATAAAATCGTCATCTTCTTCAAGATTTTGTGCGATGATGGTGAGACGATAGTCCTCCCTATTGTTAAACAAAGCTTGAATACTTGTTAGGAGGACATACTCATGGTCACCTATTGGAAACATAGGGAGGAATGAGGGCTCTACTTCCTCTACCATAACGGGATCCTCGTCAACACAAATGTAACAACTTGAGTGTCTTCTTCTAAGGGCATCAATTCAATTGCTCATTGAGTTCCCTCTCCATAGCCAATTTTATCTCCTATGTAACCTCGTGAACCTCATCATCTTTTGCTCTCAAAGGTTTCTCTGACCTTTCCTCATCTCCTTCTATTAAACCTTTCTCATCCTCAAGCAGAAGATGCAAATAGAAAATAACCCTGTAGTGGTAGTCAACAAGAAGACATGTACGCTGTCGTGCCACGGCATGTCTACGGTGTGAAACCATGCATGTGAGGCCATTAAATGCAAATCCATATGCATGGGATTAAGTGCCTGTGTACATATGGGATGTATGGCATGTGGAGAGTTTTGCCTTGGAATGCGTTGCCAGATGTACAGAGTAGATGGTTTTCATTTTGTGCGTGTTGCAGGCCTATCCAGAAAGAGGTTTGCTGGGATGATATCAGCCACTTGATGGCTCTGAAATGTATGCGCGTCCTAAGGATAATTGGGCACTGAAGGTTGCAATTTAAGAAGGCATGAGGCATGGGCAATTTAAAGGTTAAAGGGCCTTTGTTGCCTTTAAATTGGTGGGTGTAAAAGCATTATGTGGCCATCCATTAGGCTTTAGGCAAAATAAAAATAATAATACTAATATTTGAGTGGCCAAAAAAGCAAAAAGGACGTGGAGGTTTATGGAGTTGGCCAGCACGTCTTCTGGAATTCGGCGTAGAGCTGCTAAAGTGGTCGCCTTGTATGACTGAGAGCGGGGGGTCATTGAAAAGAAAGTGGCCTGACGGAGAGCAGCCTGGACGTGGATAACCACAGGACCAGGAAAGAGAAGTGGTCGTGGTGTGTGTTAGGCGCAGCCGGGAGCCCTACTGGAGCGGACAAAGCTGACGCAGTGGGGATGCAAGGGCGACAGGCTGGTGAGCTAAAGCCGGTGATACAAAGGGATACAGAGGGAGCAGCTGGAGCTGCTGGTTGACGGGCTGCCAGTGCAAGAGAGGGGAGAGAAGAGCCGGGGGGGGCTCTTGGGCATGTGCAGCGGCTAGCGTGTGCAGAGGTGAGCTCTGATTGAGTTACAATGCTGAGGCGCTGGAGGGGGAGAGAAAAGAGCCGCCTTGTGGTGGTGGGGTGGCCAGTTTTGAAGTTTTGGGCTTGGAAGAAGTAGTGAAGGGATCTGCAGAAGTGGGGTTACCTGTAGTTTGGTTGAGGCTTTAGAGGTTTGCAGCTTTGTGAATAGCTGCTGCTGCTGAGTTTTAGGTAAGTGGTTTATAGGTTTTGAGGTCATGCATTGTTTGATGGTTGTAGAGAAGAGCAAGCCAGCGATGTGAGATTTTGAGTCAAATCAGAGGGGAGGGTGTGCTGAGGAGGTAGATGATCATCTAGGATGTGAGGATGCCGTAGGATATCTGTGAAAGCATCTTTGTTAGATAATTGATTTCATCGCTCAATTGTTCCTTGTTTTCTGAAGAGGAAGGCCTGTAGATGTTGTGGTATAGATTACATCATTGAGGATTGGAGCTTTGAACAAAGAGGACTTGCTTAGCTCTAGAGATGAGGCTCTAGGTTCAATGAAGATTGTATTTGATATGATGAGGATGCAAGTTTGAGGTTCTATTTTCTTGAGTCCACTTGTGGATGTTCACTTTCATGTCTATGTTTTTGTTCTTCTCGTGTATGAGTCCCTTGTCTCAGGGTTGTTGAGACATCTTTTTAGCAAGTGCAAAGATGACTGAGGATTTGGTTTGAACATATGGTAAATGGGATGATGTGATACACAATGATATTTCTATGATGTTTGGGTGTTGTTTTGGATGAATCTATATTACATGGTATCAGTTGTGGATGAGCATGTTGTCTTGTTTAAAGGCTGTTGGGACAATTCTTGGGATGAAGGTTTAAGGTACGAGGGTTACAGAGCACATTAGTTGGATTGTAAGGGATTTGAAAGCTACTCTCACAGCTAGAAGTCTCGCACTTTCCCAGCAACACCGCCCACGTCACGACAACGCTTATGTTCTGGGCACTTACTGTGTGTCTTCTTCTTATCCCCGATAGCTTTGAAACATCCCTATTCAGCTTATCTCTTGAGGATGTTGCATAAATAAGATCGTCCACATGCACATACTGAATATTGTCTAGGATAACTACATTATTCGAAGTTGTGCCTCCCTGGTAGTGCTACTCTTTCTCTTCGAGATATGTGTGTCCAAAAAAGATCATACTCTGTATGGAGATATTGCAAGAAAACATACGTGAGATCTGAGGTTAGAGATGGTGCTGTGGCCGACTTTGTGAAGGAAATCAAACAATTTTTCATCAGGCGTTTCTTCAAAACTAGTGTCGAGTTCAACCTCAATCTCAAAAGGATGCATCTATCATTACAAGGCAATTCATGGTACGTGTTTGCGAGTGAAGCAGAATATCGCGTTGTGCTGAACCGAAATATAAACGATCTACATTGCAAAAATATGCATCAGAAGCTAGCAATAATGCAACTTTTAATTACAACACAACTATGGGGATTTTGAATTCAAGCTATACTAAGTCTACATTGATAAAATTTCAGCAAACACCATTATGACACAGAGATATAGAAAAGGGTCCCATATTTGAGCTAAAAAGACCTTCCATATTGCAAGTCAATACAACGCATTTTACGTTTGAAGTTGAGGAGGGGAAGCCTTATATCGTGTTATAATGAACTGCACTATACAAGGTCTAAATTGCACTAATATGTAAAAAATTGCCCTCTCTGAAGCTCACAATACTCAGTTTTTTTTTGTATACAATGACCGTATGGTTTGACATTACACAAGTATGCAACGTAGACGATCGCATATAACGCAACTTAGTACAATGCCATTTAGGGTGACGTTCTTGAGTAAAGCCCTACATCTCATTGTAATGAAGTTCAAAGTCATTTCTACTAAAAAAGAGAGTATGAGCCAGAAATCGCCCATAGGGTTCTCAATTCATTCTATACTGACCTTGTATAACACAAGTTCGTAAGTACTACGAGATTTAGGGTGGACATTCTTCAGTGATGTCGTACATTGTGTTGTACTAAAAATCAAAATTAGTTATCAATCATACATGACTTTCATAGGAAAAGAAGGAATGACACTTATAATCATATGAAAATAAACATGTTTAAGATCGATAAGACTTGACAAATCAACTCATCTTAAAATTGCTTTAGGGTTGGAGACTATCATAAATGAGTGTATGGATCAAGAGAATTGCAAACACCGGTCACACCATCAGAGAGGAGTAAGCAAGAGCAAGAAAATATTTTCACAGAAAACAAAGCCAAGAGTGTTTGAAACTCATGCTATAAATAATGCATGTCCGAGTCCATGCATTATCCCACGGTCTTTACATGTGGTGGGATTTCATTGGCGGTCACACAGGTTCATTCACATGAGTGATAGACACGTGTCACTGATGCATTCGATTGTCATCATTGCATGTCACATGCACTTTACACTAACCTCATCATGCAGCATCACATCTAATTAAGATGGGACCCCTTGTTTTAAACCCTAAATCGTTGAATTAGGCATTAAGCTCTTCGTAAAACAACAATGTCTTTAACCGATTTTTTTTGCCATCATCTATTCGTTGTCGTCTACACCATCTCATCGCTTCATGTGGACGACATCCTATTGACGACGAGTAAGTGTCCATTTCTCAATACAATGTTTATTAACTTGCATCATGTCTTTTTCTTCCTTTTCTATGTGGACTCTCGAGTGAGTTTCTTTCATTTTGTGAAGTCAATACAAAATGATATGGGAGTTTTAATGTGTTGGAACTCTTTCCATCATGTCGTAGTGCATTGAATCCAAATGGCCTGGACAAAGAGGAGTGTGAGGGCCTCTTTGTCTAACGATCCAAAAATAGGCTAGAAAGCTCAAAAAGCTAGAATAGGAATGAATATTCCCAGCCTTCACTCAATGAGGACTCAAAGGTATGAGCAGCATAGCTCCGTCTTACGTGAACTGCTAAAGGTGCAGAGGCATGTGCAATGCGCCATTCCAAATCTCCCATTCTAGCACCTTGTTAGATCCATTTGTCAAAGGAACCACTATGATGTGCGTTCGCACGGTTCGGCGTTGGGTTGCTTGCATGAGGCTGTCGAGGATTGGCTCATTGAACATTTCTAGGATAGCTACGTTCTAGCTGCCCATGCACAAAGAGTAACAATAATATCAAAGGACATGTACTTGCTATGGCTTCTTAGGTTAAGATATGACAAGACCCTAGACATAGTAGGCCTCATGGACACAAGGATGAACGATATCTTAGAGATCCCCCCTAAGGCAAAGACATACTATTTTCACTGAAGAGACCAAGGGAAACCATTCGCGTGACACACACAACATACAAAAGATGAACAACAAAGCCAGAAACAAACAAACACAAACAAACTTTATGTTTTGATTTCACCTAAATGTGACATTTGGAATTGTTACTTTACATTCAATGGCATCTTCTAAAAAGAGGTCCTGTTTACATCCCATCCATCCCCCAAAAATTGGTTCATCCAATCATTATCAAGGGACCTCACTTGATATGTTAACTTTGTTTTCTTGACACCCTCACATGATGCAAACATTTGTGCAAAGATGCTAGATGGTATAACCCAACTAAAAGAGATGTCCTTAGAACCTGTTTTGATGGTTTCATTGCTGTATGCATATCTGTTCTTATCTTATTCTTTTATCTTGTAATGATGTCTGTGTGCAGGAACAAACCCATTCTTGGCTAGAAAATGCTTGTAGTGGGATAGAGTCCAGTCTACTAACATTATCATTTACATTAGCCAAAACTAACATGGAATTATAAAAGAAGATTCCCTCTTCTCCTGAATGGCTGGGCGAGTTATCATATAGCAATGTGCCTATCTCTATATGACAGACATTAATTCTCCCACTTATGCACTCTACTTTTTGCCACTCCTCCACATTTGATGGATATAAAGCTGTATAAAAAAATTAGTGCTTAGTTCAAAAAACTATTAGATATTGAACACAGAAAACAAAGACTACTACTGAATCTTATTATTTATCTTACATCTTGTACTTTCATCGTGGTGATGTAACATTATGTCCATGTACATTTAAACATGCTGCATAAGGACCTCGATTACACCATTTGGCCACCTGCAGAATTCCACGATCCTACCCTTCCAATGCTAGAGATCATCTACAAAGGGAAAAGACAACATTATTACCATTTCATTGAACTTAAAATATAGATAAATAAAATAAAAATTTAAAGAAATGTTGTGAACCTTGCACTCTGTTTTTCTTTGTATAAATAATCCTGTAAGTCTTCTCAAATGACATCATGGTCTAGAAGATTAATGATAGAGAAGAAGAAGAAGAAGAGATGAAGCAGATATGGCAGAAATAAGTGATGCTGTAAGAGAGACAGGAAATGAAGAGCACTAAGTTCAAATTGTGGAAAACGACTTCAATCAAACTAGCTTTCAATTAGTCTAACCTCTTTTCCTAATATTCTTTCTGACATATGTTTTGGTAGGTGGTATTCAGGCCTGACATTCTTCTATTTTTTATTTTCATGCCAATACATTTTATTTCTCTTTTTTGAGCTCGAGTCTTTGCGGACCACTCTGACAAAAAAGATCCATGTTACATGGATATAGAATCCAAGCACTCTCATTGGCTGGCCTTGGGCTCTTAAAGGGCCCATTTGGAGCCCAAATTGTCCATAGTGCCTCTTCGGATTCCTTGTTGAGCTGGGACTCCAACTTCCTGGACTTTGTTTTCTTTGACTTGGCCTCTTTTTCCCTAGACTTTTTTTCTTTTTGAGAAGCCTTTCCCTTTTTCTCTATGTATGTCATTTTCTTCTTGTTTTAAGATGACTTGACTTTCAATGGAAACACTATAGTATTTCCTTTCTTTTTCAATGGATTCTTTGTCATCTTAGGTGTGATTGCTAGTGGTGGTGAATCTGGATCGACGGGAAGATCTAGACGATTGTCTAGCATTAATCTAATTGCCTTTTCTCTCACCTCACCATATGTATGTGTATATAACAGGAAGTTATAAACTCGAAAGAAATATGACATAATTCTTAGTATAAATTAGTATGATATGGAAGCTTAGGAAAAATGTATAAATTTCTCAAAACTACTTTTTTGATGTGCCACGTCATCACCAAATTTGGGGACTTCTTGAATATGCGAAATTTCCCACCATGTTATATATCATTGGAAAAGTATCAGAGTAGATTCCAAATTTTCCAAATTTGGTCACTTCTAATTTGATTTGCAAAAAAATCATCATGAGCCCATTTTTGTATAGATAGAATGTGTACAAATCCGTAAAGGGCCCAATTTGAGTCTAAATTTTCCCTAATGCAATGTACTTATTATCTTCTTAGATGCCTCAAAAAAAATAAAAAACCCCATAGAGTATTCAATATAATACCATTTAAATAATTTAACAGAATTATCATATTAATTAAAAAACTTACAATTTTGTGTCTCCATGCATACCAATCATGGATCTTAAGGAACAAGTTCTTCTTTTCTTTAGATCAATTATAAATACACTTCAATGGCTAATACTACACAATAGAACGAGAAGGAAATAATCATTGATAGAGAAGTATAATAAGGCATATTTAAAACAAAATACTTACTTATTGCACCTTTTCAAAGTTGCATCTCCTCAACCATTCTTCAAGCATGTTAAAATTAGGTTTTGTGTCTCTTGTATAAAAAGAGACTATATGGTCTAACAAAAAAGAGGATAATAGGCCTTTGACAGAAGCCTACAAAACAGTTCGCCCCCCAACTGAAGCCTACAAAACACCACCCACAAGATTCTCACCTTTATTCTGGGCATCAATGATGCTTGAAATTTGAGAGATTCATGACTCTCATCTGGTACTGTAGTTGTCCCTAAGTACCATAGTTCCATCTCTGACTGTGCACTATGTAATGGCTGGTCTCCCTTACCTTGGGCATAATTTAAAGATTTTTTCATCAGTTATATACTGATTCTTTTCAATTTTTGCTGTTTGAGGATTTGCGCCTCATTAAGCTTAATAACAAAAATAAGATTTCCCTCACATCGACCATTGTGTAGTACTGATAGAACTTCACCATGGCTGATTGAACCCTTCTAACGTCTATAAATATGTAATTATACATGTCATACTTGAATGTTGATTTCTTTTTTCTTGGGCTTTTCTCTAGTCATTAAATTATTAATGTGTTTGTATTCAGATATGAAACCTAGAATAGCCAAATTATTTTGGTGTCGTGCCATTGTTACGGTATGTGGTTAGGGTAAGTCAAACACATGAAGATAATGAGGCTTCATACCTTGGATGAGTATATTTGATATGGCTTTGTATCCCTTCTTGCTTATTGAAACCTTCTCACAAGCCTCCACCACCTCATTAGGCTTGACCAAGTTACGAAAGTCATTACCAACTTCATTGACAATGCTCCTTCAAAGCCTTGCACACTCTGAAAGCTTAAGTATTTCAATCAAGTTATTATTTTTGATAGAAGACTTGATTATAGCAGTTCTATCAAAAGGATTATCCAACCACAAACTTCCCACACTATTCATGTAGCTTTGAGCAAGCCTCATCTGTTTGTTCTTAGTAACCCCATGTGTTGCTAGGCATGTAACACTTAAACTGTCTAAATCTTGCTAGGCATGTAACACTCTTAAACTGTCTAAATCTTGCTCTTAATCCAAAAGGAGTTCTTTCTTATTGGGTTTTTTGGAGTGCAAGTTCCTCAAATATTTTTTGAGTTTGTCTAAGCTCTATTATCTCTTCCTGAGATGATTGAAGTAGTCTTTCTAACTCATTTTCACATTGAGTTTGTGAGATCACAATGTCTTCTAGCCCTTTAACAAATTGCCTGTACACATCAAGCATAGTTTAGCCATGTTTGTGTGTGTGTGTGTTGTTAATGAGAAATAGTAGCTTGATTATTCGATCTTGAGCAATATCGAAATAAACCTTCTTTACCATCCCCAATGAATCAAACAAGATCACGAAAGTGCTAAATGATAGAGGCTTACTAGTTGATGGTTCAAGTGGGTATAGACCTCCTTCTACCCACAAATCTACGTGTTTCTTCCCTGCCATGACTAATCTTTGAGCTTGAGACTCAACATGTAGAGCTTTATGATGAATACAAGAAGAACGAGCGTGCCAAATGGCAGAAATTTCCAACCGTGGCCCAAATGGCGCCAAAGAGGCATGAAATTCAAATCATGCATGGACAAATGTGTGGCAACAAGCAACCCGGATCGTTCTTGTTGTTGAAATGTAGAGAGAAAGAGACGAGACAAGAGACACATTATGTACGCTCCCAAAGACTGATTCATATTGAGGACAAGATACATATATATAGGTGAGACCAAGTTAGGTAGAGTGAGCCATATATAGAGCTCCAACACCCCCACTCAAACAAGGGTCTCTAGCTATGGATGAAAAAACCCTTGGGGAGTACAAGGGAAAAACCCAAGCCCCTATACAAATGTGAAAATATGAACCAGAAGTAATGATGTGAAAGTGCATTGTGCATCTATGTACAAATATACAAAAGGACCAAGAGGTCATAGTGAGCAATTGTGGAATGTGCAAAGTGCATGGTGTCTAGAAGATTACAACGATATATGTACAAAGCTACCATAAGAGTAAAGAGCCTAATCTAGAAAGAGTGAGCCCGAGGCAACTCCAAGCTCTGAGCGCAAGAGAATGAAGCGTGACTCATTGAGACCTTTGGTAAGAATATCTGCAATCATCTGGTCACTTGGACAATGCTCAATCATGATAGTGCCTTTGCATACTTCGTATCGAACATAATGGTAATGCACAGCAATATGTTTTGACTTGTTATGTTGGACATAGTCTTTTGCAAGACTAATAGCACTCTGATTATCACACCGCAAGGGTGTACTAGAAAGAGGAGAATGGCCGATATCTGTCAACACTTGTCGAAGCCAAATGAGTTCACGAGCTGCAAGTGATGCCGCAACATATTCAGATTCGGTTGTAGAAACTGCAACACAACGTTG
The DNA here is from genome assembly GCF_041138505.1 of Cibotium barometz. NCBI lineage: Eukaryota > Viridiplantae > Streptophyta > Polypodiopsida > Cyatheales > Cibotiaceae > Cibotium > Cibotium barometz. The sequence goes on from NC_141098.1 coordinate 33,436,531, forward strand.
TTTCTTGCTGGTCCAAGAAATAAGACAACCATTAATGAAGAAACAATTGCCACTAGTAGATCGCATAGATAAATGTGAGCTGGCCCAATCTGCATCTGTGTAACCCAAAAGAGAAAGAGATGGAATGGAGTCGGATGTGAATTGTCGTTGATAAACCAAACCATAATCTATAGTGCCTTTCAAGTATTTCAACACGCGCTTTGCTGAAGACCAATGCTTAAGAGAAGGACATGCAAGGTGTTGCCCGAGATAGTTAGCAATAAACAAAATGTCAGGACGAGTGTTCAAACCAACAACTTGAAGACATCCAACCAAATTAGCATATGGTTGATTTGTAACAAGCTGGCCACCACCATCAGAAGTGTTTTTCATGGAACTCGCAAGACAAGGAGTAGTTGCTGAATGTGCAGATTCCAAACCAAACTTCTTAATAGTATCTTCAATAAACTTTGACTGTCGAAGTAATAAAATACCTTTACTGCGATCCCTTTGAATCTGAATGCCAAGACACGAGTGAAGCTCTCCAAGATCCACCATATCAAATGCCGAAGTTAACAACTGCTTACTTCGGTGTAGAAATCCCAAATCATTGGAAACAAGGATTGTATCATCCACATAAAGGGCAAGGATTACAAAACTACCATTTTGGTGTTTGGTAAATAAGTTGGGATCAGAAGAGCAAGAGAGAAAACCATGGGAGGTAAGAAAAAGATCAAACTTGATGTACCAGGCCCGTGAAGCTTGTTTAAGACCATATAAAGCCCTTTGAAGACGAGCAACAAGATCTTCCTTCCCTGCAATAACAAATCCTTCTGGCTGCTCCATGTAAATTTCTTCATTCAAATCTCCATTCAAGAAAGCTGTGCGCACGTCCATCTGATGAATTTCTAAGTCAACTTGAACAGCAAATGCCAATAAAACCCGAATACTAGTAATGCGAACAACTGGTGAAAAGGTTTCGTGATAATCAACGCCAGCAACTTGAGAATAACCTTTGGCAACTAAACGTGCCTTGAATTTGTCAAAGGATCCATCTGCTTTAAATTTTGTCTTATATACCCACTTACACTTAATGGCAGTACGGCCAGGAGGTAGCTCAGTGAGTATCCATGTACCTTTAGAGATAAGAGAATCATACTCTGCTTCCATAGCCTCTTGCCACTGATCCTTTTGTGGAGAACATATAGCATCACTGTACGTGGCTGGATCTTCAGAAGTAGAGAAAACATTAGCCTCAAAATCTTCATCATAAACATGACAAGAACCATGCTCAAAATCAATAGGCAGATCAATAAAAATGTCAACATCATCAATGACAGCATTCGGAATCAATGGTTGTGAAGAGGAAAGTTGCTCTTTAGATGGTTGTGAAGAGGAAATTTGCTCTATAGAAGAAGATTCATCATCACACAAGAATGGAAAAGCTTGAAGCAAAGATTTAGTATCATCAGAATCATCCATGGACCATGTACCGCCCATAAGCTGTTCATTGAAAATAGCATCACGATTCACAAGCACTTTCTTGGAGGACGGGTCATAGAATTTGTAGCCTTTGGAAGTGTCAGAATACCCAATAAAAATAACTTTAAGGCCAGGAGCATCAAGCTTTGCTCGTGTTTCTTTAGGAACATGAATGTAAGCAATACATCCAAAGGTTCGAAAATGAGATACAGACGGAATTTCACCTGTCCATGCTGTGATGGGTATCTTACCGGAAGGAGCAGTAGTAGGAAGATGATTCTGAACAAAGACTACTGTCAAGAGAGCTTCACTCCAGAAGACACGAGATAACCCAGAATGAATCAGCATACATCGTATAGCATTGATAATAGTGCGATTCTTACGTTCAGCAACACCGTTCTGTTGAGGTGAATATGGAATTGTATGTTCATGATGAATACCATGGTCTGTACAATAACTCTCAAACTCATGAGACACATATTCTCCACCATTATCGCTGCGAAGTTTCTTGAGGCGACGTCCAGTTTGAAGTTCGGCAGCCTTGTGAAATTGCTTAAAAACAGATAACGCCTCAGATTTTTGTTGAAGCAAGAAAACAACTGTATACCGTGAGTAATCATCAATAAACGTAATGAAATAACGATGTTGTGTTCTCGATGGAGGCAAAGGTCCACAAATGTCGGTATGAACAAGATCCAACAAATCATGAGAATGAACTGAATTCGAGAGAGGAAAGGGTTTACGATTGTGTTTGCCAAGAGCACAAAACTCACAGATTCCCATATGAGGATGAGCTTTAAGATCCATTCCGCGTACAAGACCTTGACGATGAAGATTAAGAAGCTTTGAGAAATCAGCATGAACAAAGCGATGATGCCATATCTTGCAATCATGATCCCCTGGAGCAGTGACAACATTTGCTACAGCATCATTAAGAGAGAGCTCAAACAAATTGCCATTACGAGAAGCAGTTGCAATAATCTGTCCATCTTTCTCAATGCGGCATTTGGTGTGGTCGAATCCAACAAACAAACCAAGATCAACAAGCCTTGCAACTGAAAGAAGATTACGTTGAAGTTCTGGGACATGTAAAACCCCTCGTAAAACTCGAGTTGAAGAAGATAAGGTGCCAAGATATAAATCTCCAATGCCCTTGACTTGGCAAGTTGTATCATCAGCAAGATAAACAACACGCTTAACAGGTAAAGAATGATAGTTATGTAGCCACTTAGATTCATATGTCATATTTCCTATAGCACCAGAATCAATAATGAAAAGTGAACCATCACGTACATGAAGTATTCTGTCTGGGGGAACTGAACATAAAACACAACTTGTTTCAGGCATAACATTATCATGATGCTCGGCTGCATATGCTCGATTTCGATCTACATCAAATCGACGCTTAAAGCACATGGAAGAGGGATGATCAGATTTTCCACAATAATCACAAGAAGAAGAATCTCTAGATAAACGTGGTTGTTTTGTGGTAATGTTGTGTTCTTCATCATATTGACGTGCCCAACAGTCATCTTCAGTATGACCATTCCTATTGCAGTAAGAACAATGCTTGTTAGGAAATTTGAGACGAGAGAAACTACCACCACGACGACCACCTCTACGGTTGCCTCGTTGAAAAGAACGCCTTCGCACATTAAAGGCACGTTCCAACTGTTGTGACTCAGGCTCCTCTTGTTGTGAAAACATAACTGCATCATGACCAACACTATGTCGTTGTTGACGTTGAGAATACTCAATCAAAGATATGCAAGTTTGGTCAAAATCAAGACCGTCCTTGTTAGAAATAATGGTAACAATGTTGTCATAAGACGGATCCTTTATTGTATCAAGAAGAATTGTAATAAGTTGCTTTCGTGGAACAGGATCACCCGCAGCAGCAAGTTGATTAATAATAGATTTGAAAGAATCAATATGTCCCGTCATAGCAGTACCAACTTCATACTGTAACTTTGAAAGCAAACCTCTCAAATAAAGTGTTTCTGTAACAGACTTTTTCTGAAAATTTGCTATAAGATACTCCCATACGTCATGGGAAGTAGGAAAGTCATACACATCAAGCATGAGAGAATCACTAAGAGCAGAAAGAATATACCGATGAGCTGCTTTATCACGCCTCTGCCAATCCATATAAGCAAGACGCCATGCATCAAAAACAGGGCCTTCCGTGATAAGAACGTTGTCAGAATTCGGAATAATAGGCTGAGACGGACATAGAGAATTGCCAATAACAACATCTGAGAGCTCATCGCCTTCAAGAATTAACAGCATCTTTGCTTTCCAACCGGGAAACCCTTGGCCTTGAAAAGAAGGAATAGAACGTTGGCCAGAAGGAAAACCATTGACGAGAACAGTCATAGCCATATCTATCTGTGAGAAGACGTATAAGATAAAATCACAAAATCTGCACACCATAGACAAGGACGACTGCAAGAGATAAGAGACGTCAATAAGAAAAGAGTCCTCAAAATAGCGAGACGTGGGACGCAAGATTCATTGGTAGACGCTGGATGAAAAAGCTAGATTGGTCGCTTTGCTAAAAATAGCAAAATCCGAGACGTGGGACGCAAGATTCATTGGTAGACGCTTGACGAAAAAGCTAGATTTGGCGGTTTGCTAAAAACGCTTGACGAAGAAGCTAGATTTGGGCGGGTTGCTAAAAACGCTTGACGAAGACGAAACCTGTGTGCTCACAAAGACACTTGATGAAGACGAAACCTGTGTGCTCACACAAAGAACTTGTTTTGCTGTTTTACAGATGCAGTTTGCCTGAACTGTCATAACTTTTGACTCACAACTCCGTTTGACAAACTTTTTTGATAGGATTCACCAGCACAATACAATCTGGTTTTGGTTTTAAGGACGCGATTAAGAAACAACTCTAATTACAACAAGTTAAGCTATAAAATCATGTAGACAACACATAATCAAAGAACAATCTTGTAAGACATGAAATTATAATCATGAATTTAACAACAAGACATAGATGCTTCCCTCATAGATGCTCTGATACCATGTTGAAATGTAGAGAGAAAGAGACGAGACAAGAGACACATTATGTACGCTCCCAAAGACTGATTCATATTGAGGACAAGATACATATATATAGGTGAGACCAAGTTAGGTAGAGTGAGCCATATATAGAGCTCCAACACTTGTTGTGTTCAAATGTGATTCGAACTCATTTCGGACCCAAAACTCTGTTATGGCAATTTTGCACTATCTTCACCGAGACCCAACTTTGACGCGCTAGGAGAACTGATTGCGATGCCCAAATCCATGCACGGAGTGATGTGGACATAGAGCAAATTCCCTAGCACAAGTTTGTGTGGTCTGTTCTCTGATGGAGTCCGGATCCTCAACTTCCAACTGTCCGAATCCGGGTTCTCGAAAAAGATGCACGAGCGTGCCAAATGGCAGAATATTCCAACCATGGCCCAAATGGCACCGAAGAGGCTTAAAATTCAAATCATGCATGGAAAAATGTGTGGCAAGCAACCTAGATCTTTCCTGTGGTGTTCAGATGTGATTCGGACTCATTTCGGACCCGAAACTCTGTTATGGCGATTTGCACTATCTTCACCGCCGAAACCCAACTTTGATGCACTGGGAGAACTGATTGCAATGCCCAAACCCATGCACGGAGTGATGTGGACATAGAGCAACTTCCCTAGCACAAGTGAGTGTGGTCCGTTCTCTCATGGGGTCCCAAATCCTCAACTTCTAACTGTCCAAATCAGGGTTCTCGAAAAAGATGCACGAGCGTGCCAAATGGCAAAAATATCCAACCGTGGCCCAAACGGCACCGAAGAGGCATGAAAATCAAATCATGCATGGACAAATGTGTGCTAACCAACCCCGATCTTTCTTGTTGTGCTCAGATGCGATTCGGACTCATTCGGATCCGAAACTCTGTTATGGCGATATTGCACTATCTTCGTCGGGACGCAACTTTGACGCGCTGGGAGAAGTGATTGCGATGCCCAATCCGTGCACGGGATTGATGTAGACATAGAGCAACTTCCCTAGCACAATTCCGTGTGGTCCGTTCTCTGATGGGGTCCCGGATCCTCAACTTCTAACTGTCCAAATCCGGGTTCTCGAAAAAGATGCACGAGCGTGCCAAATGGCAAAAATTTCCAACCGTGGCCCAAACGGCGCCGAAGAGGTATGAAATTCGAATCATGCATAGACAAATGTGTGGCAAGCAACCTGAATCTTTCTTGTTGTGTTAAGATGCGATTCGGACTCATTTCGGATCCAAAACTCTGTTATGGCGATTTTGCACTATCTTCGTCGAGACCCAACTTTGGTGCGCTAGGAGAAGTGATTGCGAGCGATGTCCAAATCCATGCACGGAGTGATGTGGACATAGAGTAACTTTCCTAGCACAAGTCCATGTGGTCCGTTCTCTGATGGGGTCCCGGATCCTAAACTTCTAAACTGTCCGAATCTGGGTTCTCGAAACAGATGCACGAGCGTGCCAAATGGCAGAAATTTCCAACCGTGGCCCAAACGGCACCGAAGAGGCATGAAAATCGAATCATGCATGGACAAATGTGTGGCAAGCAACCCGGATCTTTCTTGTTGTGTTTAGATGCGATTCGGACTCATTTTGAACTCGAAACTCTGTTATGGCAATTTTGCACTATCTTCGTCGGGACCCAACTTTGAGGCGTAGGGAGAACTAATTGCGATGCCCAAATCCATGCCTGGCATGATGTGGACATAGAGTAACTTCCCTAGCACAAGTCCGTGTGGTCCGTTCTGTGATAGGGTCCCAGATCCTCAACTTCTAATTGTCCGAATTCGGGTTCTCGAAAAAGATGCACGAGCGTGGTAAATGGTGGAAATTTCCAACCATGGTCCAAACGGTGCCGAAGAGGGATGAAAATCAAATCATGCATGGACAAATGTATGGCAACAAGCAACCCCGATCTTTCTTGTTGTGTTCAGATGCGATTCGGACTCATTTCAGATCCGAAACTCTGTTATGGTGATTTTGCACTACCTTCACCACCGGGACCCAACTTTGATGTGTTGGGAGAACTGATTCCGATGCCCAAATCCATGCCTCGCGAGTGATGTGGACATAGATTAACTTCCCTAGGACAAGTCCATGTGGTCCGTTCTCTCATGGGATCCCAGATCCTCAACTTCTAACTGTCCGAATCCGGGTTCTCGAAAAAGATGCACGAGCGTGCCAAATGGCGGAAATTTCCAAGCGTGGTCCAAACGGCGCCGAAGAGGCATGAAAATCGAATCATGCATGGACAAATGTGTGGCAACCAACCCAGATCTTTCTTGTTGTGTTCAGATGCGATTCGGACTCATTTCCGATCCGAAACTCTGTTATGATGATTTTGCACTATCTTCGCCGGGACCCAACTTTGACGCGCTGGGAGAAGTAATTGTGATGCCCAAATCCATGCACGGAGTGATGTGGACATAGAGCACAAGTCCGTGTGGTTCATTTTTATATGGGGTCCCGGATCCTCGACTTCTAACTGTCCAAATCCGAGTTCTCGAAAAAGATGCACGAGCGTGCCAATCAGCGAAAATTTCCAACCGTGGCCTAAACAATGCCAAAGAGGCATGAAATTCGAATCATGCATGGATAAATGTGTGGTAAGTAACCCGGATCTTTCTTGTTGTGTTCAGATGTGATTCGGACTAATTTCGGATCCGAAACTCTGTTATGGTGATTTTGCACTATCTTTGTCTCGGGACCAAATTTTCACACGTTGGGAGAAGTGAATGCGATGTCCAAATCCATGCATGGAGTGATGTGGACATAGAGCAACTTCCCTAGCACAAGTCCATGTGGTCCGTTCTCTAATGGGGTCCCAGATCCTCAACTTCTAACTATCCGAATCCGGGTTCTCGAAATAGATGCACGAGCCTGCCAAATGGCGGAAATTTCCAACCGTGGCGCAAACAGCGCCGAAGAGGCATGAAATTCGAATCATGCATGGACAAATGTGGCAAGCAACCCGGATTTTTCTTGTTGTGTTCAGATGCGATTCGGGCTCATTTCAGACCCGAAACTCTGTTATGGCAGTTTTACACTATCTTCGTCCCGCGACCCAACTTTGACACGCTAGGAGAACTGATTGCGATGCCCAAATCTATGCACGGAGTGATGTGGCCATAGAGCAACTTCCCTAGAACAAGTCCGTGTGGTCCGTTCTCTCATGGGATCCCAGATCCTCAACTTCTAACTGTCCGAATCTGGGTTCTCCAAAAAGATGCACGAGCATCCCAAATGGCAAAAATTTCCAACCGTTGCTGCCCAAACAGCGCCGAAGAGGCATGAAAATCGAATCATGCATGGACAAATGTGTGGTAACCAACCTGGATCTTTCTTGTTGTGTTCAGATGCGATTCGAAGTCATTTCGGATCCGAAACTCTGTTATGGCGATTTTGCACTATCTTCGCCCCGGGACCCAACTTTGATGCGCTGGGAGAAGTGATTGCGATGCCCAAATCCATGCACGGAGTGATGTGGACATAGAGCAACTTCCCTGCCCACACAAGTCTGTGTGGTCCGTTCTCTAATGGGGTCCCGGATCCTCAACTTCTAAGTGTTCGAATCCAGGTTCTCGAAAAAGATGAACGAGCATGCCCAATGGTGGAAATTTCCAACCGTGGCCCAAACGGCACCGAAGAGGCATGAAATTCGAATCATGCATGGAAAAATGTGTGGCAAGCAACCCGGATCTAGCTGTGTACCATACAGATCAACAAAACCAATTACTTAAGAAGAGACCTACTTCACATGACAAGAACCAAGGAGCTACAATTGCATCCGATCTAGCTCTACCATGTGGTGGAGCTAGAATGCATCAATCTAGCTGTGTACCATGCAGATCAACAAAATCAATTACTCCAAGAAGAGATCAACTTCACATGACAAGAACAAAGAACCTGGAATTGCATTTGATCTAGCTCTACTACGTGGTAGAGTTGTATCCAACCTAGACCACATCGTAGAGCTAGACTGCTTTGAGGTCTAGCTCTACCATGTGGTGGAGCTAGAATTGCATTTGAGATCTAGCTCTACCATGTGGTAGAGCTAGAATGCATTGATCTAGTTGTGTACCATGCAAATCAACAAAACCAATTACTCCAAGAAGAGGCCACCATGATGAGAACCAAGGAGATAAACAAGTGTGTTGAATGGCCCTCGGACCCAACTTTGGACGCGCTGGGAGAAATTATTGCGATGGGACCCAACTTTGACGTGCTGGGAGAAATTATTGCGATGGGACCCAACTTTGACGTGCTGGGAGAAATTATTGCGATGCCCAAATCCGTGCTAGCATGGAGTGATGTGGAAATAGAGCAACTTCCCTAGCACAAGTCCATGTGGTCCGTTCTCTGATGGGGTCCCGGATCCTCAACTTCTAACTATCTAAATCCGGGTTCTTGAAAAAGATGCATGAGCGTGCCAAATGGTGAAAATTTCCAACAGGGGCCCAAACGGCGTGGAATAGGCATGAAAATTGAATCATGCATGGACAAATGTGTGGCAAGCAACCCGAATCTTTCTTGTTGTGTTCAGATACGATCGGACTCATTTCGGATCCAAAACTCTGTTATGGCGAATTTGCACTATCTTGGCCGGGACCCAACTTTGACGCGCTGGGAGAACTGATTGTGGTGCCCAAATCCATGCACGGAGTGATGTGGACATAGAGCAACTTCCCTAGCACAAGTTCCTGTGGTCCGTTCTCTGATGGGGTCCCGAATCCTCAACTTCTAACGGTACGAATCCGGGTTCTCGATGAAAAAGATGCACGAGCGTGCCAAATGGTGGAAATTTCCAACCGTGGTCCAAACGGCGCGGAAGAGGCATGAAAATCAAATCATGCATGGACAAATGTGGTAGATCTAGACTTCAATGAATGTAACCGGCTGAGGTTGAATGTAACTATGGTAGAGTTGTATTCTACCTAAACCACATTGTAGAGATAGAATGCTTCAAGGTCTAGCTCTACCATGCGGTGGAGCCAGAATTGCATTTAAGGTCTAGCTCTACCATGTAGTAGAGTAAGAATGCATCGATCTAGCTGTGTTCCATACATATCAACAAAACCAATTACTCCAAGAAGAGACCTACTTCACATGACAAGAACCAAGGAGCTAGAATTGCATTTGCTCTAGCTCTACCACGTGGTAGAGATGTATTCTACCTAGACCACATTGTAGAGCTAGAATGCTTTGAGATCCAGCTTTATCATGTGGTGGATCTAGAATTGCATTTGAGGTCTAGCTCCACCATGTGATAGAGCTAGAATTACATTTTATCTAACGTGGTAGAGCTATATCCAACCTAGACCACATCGTAGAGCTAGAATGCTTTGAGGTCTAGCTCTACCATGTGGTGGATCTAGAATTGCATTTGAGGTCTAGCTCTACCATGTGGTAGAGCTAGAATGCATTGATCTAGCTGTGTACCATGCAAATCAACAAAACCAATTACTCCAAGAAGAGACCATGACGAGAACCAAGGAGCTAGAATTACATTTGATCTAGCTCTACCATGCGGTAGAGCTGTATTCAACCTAGACCACATCTTAGAGCAAGAATGCTTTGAGGTCTAGCTCTACCATATGTGGTGAAGCTAGAATTAATTTGAGGTCTAGCTCTATCATGTGGTGAAGCTAGAATGCATCGATCTAGCTGTGTACCATGCGGATTAACAAAATCAATTACTCCAAGAAAAGACCTACTTCACAATGACAAGAACCAAGGAGCTGGAATTGCATTTGATCTAGCTCTACCACGTGGCAGAGTTGTATCCAACCTAGACTATATCGTAGAGCTAGAATGTTTTTAGGTTTAGCTCTATCATGTGGTCGAGCTAGAATTGCATTTGAAGTCTAGCTCTACCATGTGGTAGAGCTAGAATGCATCGATCTAGCTGTGTACCATGCAGATCAACAAAACCAATTATTAGAATTGCATTTGATCTAACTATACCATGTGGTAGAGCTGTATTATACCTAGACCATATCGTAGAGCTAGAATGCTCTGAGGTCTAGCTCTACCATGTGGTGGAGCTAGAATTACATTTCAGGTCTAGCTCTACCATGTGGTGGAGCTAGAATTCATCGATCTAGCTTTGTACCATGCAGATCAACAAAACCAATTACTATAAGAAGAGACCAACTACACATGACGAGAACCAAGGAGCTACAATTGCATTCGATCTAGCTCTACCATGTGGTAGAGCTAGAATGCATCGACCTAGACCACATCATAGAACTAGAATTCTTTAAGGTCTAGCTCTACCATGTGGTGGACCTAGAATTGCATTTGAGGTCTAGCTCTACCATGCGGTAGAGCTAGAATGCATTGATCTAGCTGTGTACCATGCAAATCAACAAAACCAGTTACTTCAAGAAGAGACATTGACGAGAACCAAGGAGCTAGATTTACATTTGATAAGGCTCTACTACGCGGTAGAGCTGTATTCTACTTAGACCACATTGTAGAGCAAGGATGCTTTGAGGTCTAGCTCTACCATGTGGTGGAGCTAGAATTAATTTGAGGTCTAGCATGGCAAATGGGGCAAAAATTTTTAATCGTGGCCCAAACGGTGCCAAAGAGGCATGAAATTCGAATCATGCATGGACAAATGTGTGGCAAAAAACCAAGATCCTTCTTGCTGTGTTCAGATGCGATTCGGACTCATTTCAAACCCGAAACTCTGTTATGGCGATTTTGCACTATCTTCGCCCTCCGGCACCCAACTTTGAGCGCAGGGAGAACTAATTGTGATATCCAAATCCATGCACCAAGTGATGTGGACATATAGCAACTTCCTTAGCACAAGTCCATGTGCTCCGTTCTCTGATGGGGTCCTGGATCCTCAACTTCTAACTGTCCGAATCCGCGTTCTCAAAAAAGATGCACGAGCGTGCCAAATGGCAGAAATTTCCAACCGTGGCCCAAACCACGCCGAAGAGGCATGAAAATCGAATCATGCATGGACAAATGTGTGGCAAGAAACCCGGATCTTTGTTGTTGTGTTCAAATGCGATTCGGACTCATTTCGGACCCGAAACTCTGTTATGGCGATTTTGCACTATCTTCTCTGGGACCCAACTTTGACGCACTGGGAGAACTGATTGCGATGCCCAAATCCATGCACGGAGTGATGTGGACATAGAACAATTTCCCTAGCATAAGACCGTGCGGTCCGTTCTCTCATGGGGTCCCGGATCCTCAACTTCTAACTATCGGAATCTGGATTCTCGAAAAAGATGCAAAGCATGCCAAATGGTGAAATTTTTCAACTATGGCCCAAATGGCGTCCAAGAGGCATGAAATTCGAATCATGCATGGAGAAATGTGTGGCAAAGCAACCCCGATCTTTCTTGTTGTGTTCAGATGCGATTCGGACTCATTTTGGACCCGAAACTCTGTTATGGCGATTTTGAACTATCTTCGTTGGGGCCCAACTTTGACGCACTGGGAGAACTGATTGCGATGCCCAAATCCATACACGGAGCGATGTGGACATAGAGCAACTTCCCTAGCACAAGTTCGTGTGGTCTGTTCTCTTATGGGGTCCATGATCCTCAACTTCTAAGTGTCCAAATCCGGGTTCTCCAAAAAGATGCACGAGCGTGCCAAATGGCAGAAATTTCCAACCATGGTCCAAACGGTGCCGAAGAGGCATGCAAATCGAATCATGCATCGACAAATGTGTGCTAACTAACCCGGATCTTTCTTGTTGTGTTTAGATGCGATTCGGACTCATTTCGGATCCGAAACTCTGTTATGGCGATTTTGCACTATCTTCGCCGTCGGGACCCAACTTTGACGCGCTGGGAGAAGTGATTGCGATGCCCAAATCCATGCACGGAGTGATGTGGACATAGAGAAACTTCCCTAGCACAAGTCCGTGTGGTTTGTTCTCTGATGGGGTCCCGGATCCTCAACTTCTAACTCTCCGAATCCGGGATCTCAAAAAAGATGCACGAGCGTGCCAAATGGCAGAAATTTCCAACCGTGGCCCAAACGGCACCGAAGAGGCATGAAATTTGAATCATGCATGGAAAAATGTGTGGCAAGCAATCCAAATATTTCTTGTTGTGTTCAGATGCGATTCGGACTCATTTCGGATCCAAAACTCTGTTATGGCGAATTTGCACTATCTTGGTCGGGACTCAACTTTGACGCACTGGGAGAACTGATTGCGATGCCCAAATCCATGCACGGAGTGATGTGGACAAAGAGCAACCTCCCTAGCGCAAGTCCGTGTGGTCCGTTCTCTGATGGGGTCCCGCATCCTCAAGTTCTAACTGTATGAATCCGGGTTCTCGAAAAAGATGCACGAGCGTGCCAAATGGTAGAAATTTTCAATCGTGGCCCAAACAGCGCCGAAGAGGCATGAAATTCGAATCATGCATGGAAAAATGTGTGGCAAGCAACTTGGATCTCTCTAGTTGTGTTCAGATGTGATTCGGACTCATTTCGGACCCAAAACTCTGTTATGACAATTTTGCACTATCTTCACCGGGACCCATCTTTGATGCGCTGGGAGAACTGATTGTCATGCCCAAATCCATGCATGGAGTGATGTGGACATAGAGAAAATTCCCTAGCACATGTTCGTGTGGTCCGTTCTTTGATGGGGTCCGGATCCTCAACTTCCAACTGTCCGAATCCAGGCTCTCACGAGCGTGCCAAATAGCGAAAATTTCCAACTGTAGCCAAAACGGTGCCGAAGAGGCATGAAATTCAAATCATGCATGGAAAAATGTGTGGCAAGCAATCCAGATATTTCTTGTTGTGTTTAGATGCGATTCGGACTCATTTCGGACCCAAAACTCTGTTATGGCGATTTTGCACTATCTTTACCGGGACCCAATTTTGACGCGGTGGAAGAACTGATTGTGATGCCCAAATCCATGCACAGAGTGATGTGTACATAGACCAACTTCCCTAGCACAAGTCCGTGTGGTCCGTTCTCTCATGGGGTCCTGGATCCTCAACTTCTAACTCTTCGAATCTAGGTTCTCAAAAAAGATGCACGAGCGTGTCAAAGGGCGGAAATTTTCAACCGTGGCCCAAACAATGCCGAAGAGGCATGAAATTCGAATCATGCATGGACAAATGTGTGGCAAGCAACCCGGATCTTTCTTGTTGTGTTCAGATGCAATTCGGACTCATTTTGGATCCGAAACTCTGTTATGACGATTTTGCACTATCTTCGCCGGGACCCAACTTTGACGCGCTAGCAGAAGTGATTGCGATGTCCAAATCCATGCACGGACTGATGTCGACATAGAGCAACTTCCCTAGCACAAGTCCATGTGGTCCGTTCTGTGATGGGGTCCCGGATCCTTAACTTCTAACTATCCGAATCCAAGTTCTCGAAAAACATGCACGAGCGTATCAAAGGGCGAAAATTTTCAACCGTGGCCCAAACGACGCCAAAGAGGCATGAAATTCGAATCATGCATGGAAAAATGTGTGGAAAGAAACCCAGATCTTTCTTGTTGTGTTTAGATGCGACTCGGACTCATTTCGGACCCGATACTCTGTTATGGCGATTTTGCACTGTTTTCGCCGGGACCCAACTTTGAAGTGCAGGAAGAACTAATTGCGATGCCCAAATCCATGCAGCACGGAGTGATGTGGACATATAGCAACTTCCTTAGCACAAGTCCGTGTGGTCCGTTCTCTAATGGGGTCCCAGATCCTCAACTTCTAACTGTCCGAATCCAGGTTCTCGAAAAAGATGCACCAGCGTGGTAAATGGCGAAAATTTCCAACCGTGGCCCAAACGGCACCTAAGAGGCATGAAATTTGAATCATGCATGGAAAAATGTGTGGCAAGCAACCCCGATCTTTCTTATTGTGTTCAGATGTGATTCAGACTCATTTCGACTCATTTCGGATCCGAAACTCTGTTATGGCGATTTTGCTCTATCTTCGCCGGGACCCAACTTTGACGCACTGGGAGAACTATTGCGATGCTCAAATCCATGCACGGAGTGATGTGGACATAGAGCAACTTCCCTACCACAAGTCCGTGTGGTCTGTTCTTTGATGGTGCAAACGGCGCGTGGAAGAGACATGAAATTTGAATCATGCATAGACAAATGTGTGGCAAGCAACCCGGATCTTTCTTGTTGTGTTCAGATGCGATTCGGACTCATTTCGGATCCAAAACTCTGTTAAGGCGAATTTGCACTTTCTTGGCCGGGACCCAACTTTGACACACTGGTGGAAGAACTGATTGCGATGCCCAAATCCATGCACGGAGTGATGTGGACATAGAGCAACTTCCTTAGCACAAGTCAGTATGGTCCGTTCTATGATGGGGTCCCGGATCCTCAACTTCTAACTGTACAAATCCGGTTTCTCGAAAAAGATACACGAGCGTGCCAAATGGCGAAAATTTTCAACCGTGGCCCAAACGGTGTTGCCGAAGAGACATGAAATTCGAATCATGCATAATCAAATGTGTGGCAAGCAACGTGGATCTTTCTTGTTGTGTTCAGATGTGATTCGGACTCATTTCGGACCCAAAACTCTGTTATGACAATTTTGCACTATCTTCACACCGAGACCCAAGTTTGACGCACTGGGAGAACTGATTGCGATGCCCAAATCCATGCATGGAGTGATTGGACATAGAGAAAATTCCCTAGCACATGTTCGTTTGGTCCGTTCTCTGATGGGGTCCGGATCCTCAACTTCCAACTATCCGAATCCACGTTCTCGAGACGAGCGTGCCAAATGGCGGAAATTTCCAACCGTGGCTCAAACGGCGCTGAAGAGGCATGAAATTTGAATCATGCATGGACAAATGTGTGGAAAGAAACCCGGATCTTTCTTGTTGTGTTTAGATGCGATTCGGACTCATTTCGGACCCGAAACTCTGTTATGGCGATTTTGCACTATCTTCATCGGGACCCAACTTTGAGGTGCTGGGAGAACTGATTGTGATGCCCAAATCCATGCACGGAGTGATGTGGACATAGAGCAACTTCCCTAGCACAAGTTCGTGTGGTCCGTTCTCTCATGGGATCCCAGATCCTCAACTTCTAACTGTCCGAATCAGGGTTCTCAAAAAAGATGCACGAGCGTGCCAAATGGCGAAAATTTCCAACTGTGGCCCAAAGGATGCCGAAGAGGCATGAAAATGGAATCATGCATAGAAAAATGTGTGATAACCAACCCGGATCTTTCTTGTTGTGTTCAGATGCGTTTCGAACTCATTTCGGATCCGAAACTCTGTTATGGCGATTTTGCACTATCTTCATCTCGGGACCCAACTTTGACGCGCTGGGAGAAGGGATCACGATGTCCAAATCCATGCATGGACTGATGTGGACATAGAGCAACTTCCCTAGCACAAGTCCATGTGGTCCGTTCTCCGATGGGGTCCCGGATCCTCAACTTCAACTGTCCGAATCCGGGTTCTCGAAAAAGATGCAAGAGCATGCCAAATGGCGAAAATTTCCAACCGTGACTCAAACGGCACCGAAGAGGCATGCAATTTGAATCATGCATGGACAAGTCTGTGGAAAGTAACCCGGATCTTTCTTGTTGTGTTTAGATTTGATTTGGACTCATTTCAGACCCGAAACTCTGTTATGGCGATTTTGTACTATCTTCACCGCGGGACCCAACTTTGACACGCTGGGAGAAGTGATTGCAATGCCCAAATCCGTGCACGGAGTGACGTCGACATAGAGCAACTTCCCTAGCACAAGTTTGTGTGGTCCTTTTTCTAATGGGGTCCCGGATCCTCAACTTCTAACTGTCCGAATCTGGGTTCTCGAAAAAGATGCACGAGCGTCCCAAAGGGCGAAAATTTCCAACCGTGGCCCAAACGACACCGAAGAGGCATAAAATTCAAATCATGCATGGAGAAATGTGTGGCAAGCAACCCTGATCTTTCTTGTTGTGTTGAGATGCGATTCGGACTCATTTCGGATCCGAAACTCTGTTATGGCGATTTTGCACTATCTTCGTCTCGGGACCCAAATTTGACGCGCTGGGAGAAGGGATCGCGATGTCCAAATCCATGCACGGACTGATGTGGACATAGAGCAACTTCCCTAGCACAAGTCCATGTGGTCCATTCTCTGATGGGGTCCCGGATCCTCAACTTCTAACTGTCCGAATCCGGGTTCTCGAAAAAGATGCACGAGCGTGCCAAATGGCGAAAATTTCTAACCGTGACTCAAACGGCGCCAAAGAGGCATGAAATTTGAATCATGCATTAACAAATGTGTGGAAAGTAACCCGGATCTTTCTTGTTGTGTCTAGATTTGATTCGGACTCATTTCAGACCTGAAACTCTGTTATGACGATTTTGTACTATCTTCATTGGGACCCAACTTTGAAGCACAGGGAGAACTGATTGCGATGCCCAAATCCATGCACGGAGTGATGTGGACATAGAGCAACTTTCTTAGCACAAGTCCATGTGGTTCATTCTGTGATGGGGTCCCAGATCCTCAACTTCTAACTGTCCTAATCCGGGTTCTCAAAAAACATGCACGAGAGTGCCAAATGGTGGAAATTTCCAACCGTGGCTCAAACGGTGCCGAAGAGGCATGAAATTTGAATCATGCATGAACAAATGTGTGGAAAGAAACCCGGATCTTTCTTGTTGTGTTTAGATGTGATTCGGACTTATTTCGGACCCAAAACTCTGTTATGGTGATTTTGCACTATCTTCGCTGGGACCCAACTTTGAAGCATAGGGAGAACTGATTGTTGCGATGCCCAAATCTATGCACGGAGTGATGTGGACATAGAGCAACTTCCGTAGCACAAGTCGGTGTGGTCCGTTCTTTGATGGAATCCCAGATCCTCAACTTCTAAATGTACGAATCCGGGTTCTCGAAAAAGATGCACGAGAGCGCCAAATGACGAAAATTTCCAACCGTGGCACAAATGGCATCAAAGAGGCATGAAATTTAAATCATGCGCATGGAGAAATGTGTGGCAAGCAACTTGGATCTTTCGTGTTGTGTTCAGATGTGATTCGGACTCATTTCGGACCCAAAACTCTGTTATAGCAATTTTGTACTATCTTCACCGGGACCCAACTTTGACGCGCTGGGAGAACTCATTGTGATGCCCAAATCCATGCATGGAGTGATGTGGACATAGAGCAAATTCCCTAGCACATGTTCATGTGGTCCGTTCTCTGATGGGGTCCGGATCCTCAACTTCCAACTGTCCGAATCCAGGTTCTCGAGACGAGCGTGCCAAATAGCGAAAATTTCTAACCGTGGCCAAAACAGTGCCGAAGAGGCATGAAATTCAAATCATGCATGGAAAAATGTGTGGCAAGCAACCCAGATATTTCTTGTTGTGTTTAGATGCGATTCCGACTCATTTCGGACCCGAAACTCTGTTATGGCGATTTTGCACTATCTTCACCCGGGACCCAACTTTGACGCGGTGGAAGAATTGATTGTGATGCCCAAAACCCTGCATGGAGTGATGTGGACATAGAGAAACTTCCCTAGCACAAGTCCGTGTGGTCCGTTCTCTCATGGGATCCCAGATCCTCAACTTCTAACAATCCGAATCAGGGTTCTTGAAAAAGATGCACGAGCGTGCCAAATGGCGAAAATTTCCAACCGTGGCCCAAACGTTGCCGAAGAGGCATGGAAATCGAATCATGTATGGACAAATGTGTGATAACCAACCCGGATCTTTCTTGTTGTGTTCAAATGCGTTTCGGACTCACTTCGGATCCAAGACTCTGTTATGGCAATATTGCACTATCTTCGCCGGGACCCAATTTTGACGCGTGGGAGAAATGATTGCGATGTCCAAATCCGTGCACGGAGTGATGTGGACATAGAGAAACTTCTCTAGCACAAGTCCGTGTGGTCCATTCTCTGATGGGGTCCTAGATCCTCAACTTCCAACTCTCCGAATCTGGGTTCTTGAAAAAGATGCACGAGCGTGCCAAAGGGCAGGAATTTCCAACCGTGGCCCAAACGACGCCGAAGAGGCATGAAATTCGAATCATGCATGGACAAATGTGTGGCAAGCAACCCGCATCTTTCTTGTTGTGTTCAGATGTGATTCGGGCTCATTTCGAATACGAAACTATGTTATGACGATTTTGCACTATCTTCGTTGGGACCCAACTTTGACGCGCTGGGAGAAGTGATTGCGATGTCCAAATCCATGCACAGACTGATGTCGACATAGAGAAGCTTCCCTAGCACAAGTCCATGTGGTCCGTTCTCTGATGGGGTCCCGGATCCTTAACTTCTAACTGTCTGAATCCGGGTCCATGCACAGACTGATGTCGACATAGAGAAACTTCCCTAGCACAAGTCCATGTGGTCCGTTCTCTGATGGGGTCCCGGATCCTTAACTTCTAACTGTCTGAATCCGGGTTCTCGAAAAAGATGCACGAGCGTGCCAAAGGGCGGAAATTTTCAACCGTGGTCCAAACGATGCCGAAGAGGCATGAAATTCGAATCATGCATGGACAAATGTGTGGGAACAAACCCGGATCTTTCTTGTTGTGTTTAGATGCGATTCGGACTCATTTCGAACTCGAAACTCTTTTAGGGCGATTTTGCACTATCTTCGCCGGGACCCAACTTTGAAACGCAGGGAGAACTGATTGCAATGCCCAAATCCATGCAGAAAGTGATGTGGACATATAGCAACTTCCCTAGCACAAGTCCGTGTGGTCTGTTCTCTGATGGGGTCCGAGATCCTCAACTTCTAACTGTCCGAATCCGGGTTCTCGAAAAAGATGCACCAGCATGGTAAATGGCGAAAATTTCCAACCGCGGCCCAAACGGCGCCGAAGAGGCATGAAATTTGAATCATGCATGGAAAAATGTGTGGCAAGCAATCCCGATGTTTCTTATTGTGTTCAGATGTGATTCAGCCTCATTTCGACTCATTTCAAATCCGAAACTCTGTTGTAGCGATTTTGCTCTATCTTCACCGAGACCCAACTTTGATGCACTGGGAGAACTATTGCGATGCTCAAATCCATGCACCGAGTGATGTGGACATAGAACAACTTCCCTACCACAAGTTCGTGTGGTCCGTTCTCTGATGGTGTCCCGGATCCTCAACTTCTAACTGTTCGAATTCAGGTTCTCCAAAAAGATGCACGAGCGTGCCAAATGGCAGAAATTTCCAACCATGGCCCAAACGGCACCGAAGAGACATGAAATTTGAATCATGCATAGACAAATGTGTGGCAAGCAACCCGGATCTTTCTTGTTGTGTTCAGATGCGATTCGGACTCATTTCGGATCCAAAACTCTGTTAAGGCAAATTTGCACTATCTTGGCCGGGACCCAACTTTGACACACTAGTGGGAGAACTGATTGTTGCGATGCCCAAATCCATGCACGGAGTGATGTGGACATAGAGAAACTTCCTTAGCACAAGTCCGTGTGGTCCATTCTTTTATGGCGTCCCGGATCCTCAACTTCTAACTGTACAAATCCAGGTTCTCGAAAAAGATACACGAGCATGCCAAATGGCAAAAATTTCCAACCGTGGCCCAAACGATGCCGAAGAGGCATGAAATTCGAGTCATGCATAATCAAATGTGTGGCAAGCAACCTGGATCTTTCTTGTTGTGTTCAGATGTGATTCGGACTCATTTCGGACCCAAAACTCTGTTATGACAATTTTGCACTATCTTCACCGAGACCCAAGTTTGACGCGTTGGGAGAACTGATTGCGACGCCCAAATCCATGCATGGAGTGATTGGACATAGAGAAAATTCCCTAGCACATGTTTGTGTGGTCCATTCTCTGATGGGGTCCGGATCCTCAACTTCCAACTGTCCGAATCCAGGTTCTCGACGAGCGTGCCAAATGACGAAAATTTTCAACCGTGGCTTAAACGGTGCCAAAGAGGCATGAAATTTGAATCATGCATGGACAAATGTGTGGAAAGTACCCCGGATCTTTCTTGTTGTGTTTAGATGCGATTCGGACTCATTTCGGCCCGAAACCCTGTTATGGCGATTTTGCACTATCTTCACCGAAACCCAACTTTGAGGTGCTGGGAGAACTGATTGTGATGCCCAAATCCATGCACGGAGTGATGTGGACATAGAGCAACTTCCCTAGCACAATTTCGTGTGGTCCGTTCTCTCATAGGGTCCTAGATCCTCAACTTCTAACTGTCCGAATCAGGGTTCTCGAAAAAGATGCACGAGCGTGCCAAATGGCAAAAATTTCCAACCGTGGCCTAAACGACGCCGAAGAGGCATGAAAATGGAATCATGCATGGACAAAGGTGTGATAACCAACCCGGATTTTTCTTGTTGTGTTCAGATGCATTTCGAACTCATTTTGGATCCGAAACTCTGTTAAGGCGATATTGCACTATCTTCGCCGAGATCCAAATTTGACGCGCTGGGAAAAGTAATTGCGATGCCCAAATCCGTGCACGGAGTGATGTCGACATAGAGCAACTTCCCTAGCATAGCACAAGTCCATGTGGTCCGTTTTTTTATGGGGTCCCGGATCCTCAACTTCTAATTGTCCAAATCTGGGTTCTCGAAAAAGATGCACGAGCATCCCAAAGGGCGAAAATTTCCAACCGTGGCCCAAACGATGCTGAAGAGGCATGAAATTTGAATCATGCATGGACAAATGTGTGGCAAGCAACCCTGATCTTTCTTGTTGTGTTCAGATTCGATTCGGACTCATTTCGGATCCGAAACGCTGTTAGGGCTGTTTTGCACTATCTTCGTCTCGGGACCCAACTTTGATGCGCTGGGAGAAGGGATCGCGATGTCCAAATCCATGCACGGACTGATGTGGACATAGAGCAACTTTCCTAACACATGTCCATGTGGTCCGTTCTCTGATGGGATCTCGGATCCTCAACTTCTAACGGTCCGAATCCGGGTTCTCGAAAAAGATGCACGAGCGTGCCAAATGGCAAAAATTTCCAACCGTGACTCAAACGGCGCCGAAGAGGCATGAAATTTGAATCATGCATGGACAAATGTGTGGAAAGTAACCCGGATCTTTCTTGTTGTGTTTAGATTTGATTCGGACTCATTTTGGACCCGAAACTCTGTTATGGCGATTTTGTACTATCTTCGCCGGGACCCAACTTTGAAGCACAGGGAGGAGAACTGATTGCGATGCCCAAATCCATGCACGGAGTGATATGGACATAGAGCAACTTCCTTAGCATGTGGTCCATTATTTGATGGGGTCCCAGATGCTCAACCTTTTACTATCCTAATCCGAGTTCTCGAAAAAGATGCACGAGCGTGTCAAATGGCGGAAATTTCCAACCGTGGCTCAAATGGTGCCGAAGAGGCATGAAATTTGAATCATGCATGGACAAATGTGTGGAAAGAAACCCGGATCTTTCTTGTTGTGTTTAGATGCGATTCAGACTCATTTCGGACCCGAAACTCTATTATGGTGATTTTGCACTATCTGCGCTGGGACCCAACTTTGAAGATCAGGGAGAACTGATTGTTGCGATGCCCAAATCTATGCACGGAGTGATGTGGACATAGAGCAACTTCCGTAGCACAAGTCTGTGTGGTCCGTTCTTTGATGGAATCCCAGATCCTCAACTTCTAAATGTACGAATCCGGGTTCTCGAAAAAGATGCACGAGCGCACCAAATGACGAAAATTTCCAACCGTGGCACAAATGGCATCGAAGAGGCATGAAAGTTAAATCATGCGTATGGAGAAATGTGTGGCAAGCAACTTGGATCCTTCTTGTTGTGTTCAGATGTGATTCGGACTCATTTCGGACCCAAAACTCTGTTATAGCCATTTTGTACTATCTTCACCGGGACCCAACTTTGACGTGCTGGGAGAACTCATTGTGATGTCCAAATCCATGCATGGAGTGATGTGAACATAGAGCAAATTCCCTAGCACATGTTCGTGTGGTCCGTTCTCTGATGGGGTCCGGATCCTCAACTTCCAACTGTCTGAATCCAGGTTCTCGAGACGAGCGTGCCAAATAGCGAAAATTTCTAAACAGTGCCGAAGAGGCATGAAATTCAAATCATGCATGGAAAAATGTGTGGCAAGCAACCCAGATATTTCTTGTTGTGTTTAGATGCGATTCGGACTCATTTCGGACCCGAAACTCTGTTATGGCGATTTTGCACTATCTTCACCGGGGACCCAACTTTGACGCGGTGGAAGAATTGATTGTGATGCCCAAATCCATGCACGGAGTGACGTGGACATAGAGAAACTTCCCTAGCACAAGTTCATCTGGTCCGTTCTCTCATGGGGTCCCAGATCCTCAACTTCTAACTGTCCGAATCAGGGTTCTCAAAAAAGATGCACGAGCGTGCCAAATGGCAAAAATTTCCAACCGTGGCCCAAACGTTGCCGAAGAGGCATGGAAATCGAATCATGTATGGACAAATTTGTGATAACCAACCCGGATCTTTCTTGTTGTATTCAAATGCGTTTCGGACTCACTTCGGATCCAAGACTCTGTTATGGCAATATTGCACTATCTTCACCGGGACCCAATTTTGACGCGTTGGGAAAAGTGATTGCGATGTCCAAATCCGTGCACGGAGTGATGTGGACATAGAGAAACTTCTCTAGCACAAGTCCATGTGGTCCATTCTCTGATGGGGTCCTGGATCCTCAACTTCCAACTCTCCGAATCTGGGTTCTCGAAAAAGATGCACGAGCGTGCCAAAGGGCAGAAATTTCCAACCGTGGCCCAAACGACACCGAAGAGGCATGAAATTCGAATCATGCATGGACAAATGTGTGTCAAGCAACCTGGATCTTTCTCGTTGTGTTCAGATGTGATTCGGGCTCATTTCGGATCCGAAACTATGTTATGACGATTTTGCACTATCTTCGTCGGGACCCAACTTTGACGTGTTGGGAGAAGTGATTGCGATGTCCAAATCCATGCACAAACTGATGTCGACATAGAGCAACTTCCCTAGCACAAGTCCATGTGGTCCGTTCTCTGATGGGGTCCCGGATCCTTAACTTCTAACTGTCCGAATCCGGGTTCTCGAAAAAGATGCACGAGCATGCCAAAGGGCGGAAATTTTCAACCGTGGCCCAAACGACGCCGAAGAGGCATGAAATTCGAATCATGCATGGACAAATGTGTGGGAACAAACCCGGATCTTTCTTGTTGTGTTTAGATGCGATTCGGACTCATTTCGAACTCGAAACTCTTTTAGGGCGATTTTGCACTATCTTCGCCGGGACCCAACTTTGAAACGCAGGGAGAACTGATTGCGATGCCCAAATCCATGCAGAGAGTGATGTGGACATGTAGCAACTTTCCTAGCACAAGTCCGTGTGGTCCGTTCTCTGATGGGGTCCGAGATCCTCAACTTCTAACTGTCCGAATCCGGGTTCTCGAAAAAGATGCACCAGCGTGGTAAATGGCGAAAATTTCCAACCGTGGCCCAAACGGCGCCGAAGAGGCATGAAATTTGAATCATGCATGGAAAAATGTGTGGCAAGCAACCCCGATGTTTCTGATTGTGTTCAGATGTGATTCAGCCTCATTTCGACTCATTTCAGATCCGAAACTCTGTTATAGCGATTTTGCTCTATCTTCGCCGGGACCCAACTTTGATGCACTGGGAGAACTATTGCGATGCTCAAATCCATGCACGGAGTGATGTGGACATAGAGCAACTTCCCTACCACAAGTCCGTGTGGTCCGTTCTCTGATGGTGTCCTGGATCCTCAACTTCTAACTGTTCGAATTCAGGTTCTCAAAAAAGATGCACGAGCGTGCCAAATGGCAGAAATTTTCAACCATGGCCCAAACGGCACCGAAGAGACATGAAATTTGAATCATGCATAGACAAATGTGTGGCAAGCAACCCGGATCTTTCTTGTTGTGTTCAGATGCGATTCGGACTCATTTCGGATCCAAAACTCTGTTAAGGCGAATTTGCACTATCTTGGCCGGGACCCAACTTTGACACACTAGTGGGAGAACTGATTGTTGCGATGCCCAAATCCATGCACGGAGTGATGTGGACATAGAACAACTTCCTTAGCACAAGTCTGTGTGGTCCGTTCTTTTATGGCGTCCCGGATCCTCAACTTCTAACTGTACAAATCCAGGTTCTCGAAAAAGATACACGAGCATGCCAAATGGCGAAAATTTCCAACCGTGGCCCAAACGATGCCGAAGAGGCATGAAATTCGAATCATGCATAATCAAATGTGTGGCAAGCAACCTGGATCTTTCTTGTTGTGTTCAGATGTGATTCGGACTCATTTTGGACCCAAAACTCTGTTATGACAATTTTGCACTATCTTCATTGAGACCCAAGTTTGACGCGTTGGGAGAACTGATTGCGATGCCCAAATCCATGCATGGAGTGATTGGACATAGAGAAAATTCCCTAGCACATGTTCGTGTGGTCCATTCTCTGATGGGGTCCGGATCCTCAACTTCCAACTGTCCGAATCCAGGTTCTCGACGAGCGTGCCAAATGACGAAAATTTTCAACTGTGGCTTAAACGGTGCCAAAGAGGCATGAAATTTGAATCATGCATGGACAAATTTGTGGAAAGTACCCCGGATCTTTCTTGTTGTGTTTAGATGCGATTCGGACTCATTTCGGACCCGAAACTCTGTTATGGCGATTTTGCACTATCTTCACCGAAACCCAACTTTGAGGTGCTGGGAGAACTGATTGTGATGCCCAAATCCATGCACGGAGTGATGTGGACATAGAGCAACTTCCCTAGCACAAGTTCGTGTGGTCCGTTCTCTCATGGGGTCCCAGATCCTCAACTTCTAACTGTCCGAATCAGGGTTCTCGAAAAGATGCACGAGCATGCCAAATGGCGAAAATTTCCAACCATGGCCTAAACGACGCCGAAGAGGCATGAAAATGGAATCATGCATGGACAAATGTGTGATAACCAGCCCGGATTTTTCTTGTTGTGTTCAGATGCGTTTCGAACTCATTTCGGATCCGAAACTCTGTTAAGGCGATATTGCACTATCTTCGTCGAGATCCAAATTTGACGCGCTGGGAGAAGTAATTGCGATGCCCAAATCTGTGCACAGAGTGATGTCGACATAGAGCAACTTCCCTAGCATAGCACAAGTCCATGTGGTCCGTTTTTTGATGGGGTCTCGGATCCTCAACTTCTAACTGTCCGAATCTGGGTTCTCGAAAAAGATGCACGAGCGTCCGAAAGGGCGAAAATTTCCAACCGTGGCCCAAACGATGCCGAAGAGGCATGAAATTCGAATCACGCATGGAAAAATGTGTGGCAAGCAACCCTGATCTTTCTTGTTGTGTTCAGATGCGATTCGGACTCATTTCGGATCCGAAACTCTGTTAGGGCTATTTTGCACTATCTTCGTCTCGGCGGGACCCAACTTTGATGCGCTGGGAGAAGGGATCGCGATGTCCAAATCCATGCACGAACTGATGTGGACATAGAGCAACTTCCCTAACACACGTCCATGTGGTCCGTTCTCTGATGGGGTCTCGGATCCTCAACTTCTAACGGTCCGAATCCGGGTTCTCGAAAAACATGCACGAGCGTGCCAAATGGCAAAAATTTCCAACCGTGACTCAAACGGCACCGAAGAGGCATGAAATTTGAATCATGCATGGACAAATGTGTGGAAAGTAACCCGGATCTTTCTTGTTGTGTTTAGATTTGATTCGGACTCATTTTGGACCCGAAACTCTGTTTTGGCGATTTTGTACTATCTTCGCCGGGACCCAACTTTGAAGCGCAGGGAGAACTGATTGCGATGCCCAAATCCATGCACGGAGTGATATGGACATAGAGCAACTTCCTTAGCATGTGGTCCATTCTGTGAGATGGGGTCCCAGATGCTCAACCTTTTACTATCCTAATCCAGGTTCTCGAAAAAGATGCACGAGCGTGTCAAATGGCGGAAATTTTCAACCGTGGCTCAAACGGTGCCGAAGAGGCATGAAATTTGAATCATGCATGGACAAATGTGTGGAAAGCAACCCGGATCTTTCTTGTTGTGTTTAGATGCGATTCAGACTCATTTCGGACCCGAAACTCTGTTATGGTGATTTTGCACTATCTTCGCCGGCACCCAACTTTGAAGCATAGGGAGAACTGATTGCGATGCCCAAATCCATGCACGGAGTGATGTGGACATAGAGCAACTTCCGTAGCACAAGTCCGTGTGGTCCGTTCTCTGATGGAATCCCATATCCTCAACTTCTAACTGTCCGAATCCGGGTTCTCGAAAAAGATGCACGAGCTTGGTAAATGGCAAAAATTTCCAACTGTGGCCCAAACGCGCCGAAGAGGCATGAAATCGAATCATGCATGGACAAATGTGTGGCAAGCAACCCCGATCTTTCTTATTGTGTTCAGATGTGATTCGAACTCATTTCAGATCCGAAACTCTGTTATGGTGATTTTGCTCTATCTTCATCGGGACCCAACTTTGACGCGCTGGGAGAACTGATTGCGATGCCCAAATCCATGCACGGAGTGATGTGGACATAGAGCAACTTCCCTAGCACAAGTCCTGTGGTCCGTTCTCTGTGGGGTCCCGGATCCTCAACTTCTAAGTGTCCGAATCTGGGTTCTCAAAAAAGAAGCACGAGCGTGCGAAATGGCAGAAATTTCCAACCGTGGCCCAAACGACGCCGAAGAAGCATGAAATTTGAATCATGCATGGACAAATGTGTAGCACGCAACCTGGATCTTTCTTGTTGTTTAGATGCGATTCAAGCTCATTTTGGATCCAAAACTCTGTTATGGTGGCGAATTTGCACTATCTTGGCCGGGACCCAACTTTAACGCACTGGGAGAACTGATTGCGATGCTCAAATCCATGCACGGAGTGATGTGGACATAGGACAACTTCCATAGCACAAGTCCGTGTTGTCCGTTCTCTCTGATGGAATCCCAGATCCTCAACTTCTAGATGTACGAATCCGGGTTCTCGAAAAAGATGCATGAGCGCGCCAAATGGCGAAAATTTCCAATCGTGGCCCAAACAGCGTCGAAGAGGCATGAAATTTGAATCGTGCATGGACAAATTTGTGGCAAGCAACCTGGATCTTTCTTGTCGTGTTTAGATGTTATTCGGACTCATTTCGAACCCAAAACTCTGTTATGGCAATTTTGCACTATCTTCACCAGGACCCAACTTTGACGCGCTCGGAGAACTGATTGCGATGCCCAAATCCATGCATGGAGTGATGTGGCAATAGAGCAAATTCCCTAGCACATGTTCATGTGGTCCGTTCTCTAATGGGGTCCAGATCCTCAACTTTCAACTGTCCGAATTCGGGTTCTCGACAAGCGTGCCAAATGGCAAAAATTTCCAACCATGGTCCAAACGGTGCCGAAGAGGCATGAAATTCAAATCATGCATGGAAAAATGTGTGGCAAGCAACCCAGATATTTCTTGTTGTGTTCAGATGCGATTCGGACTCATTTCGGACCCGAAACTCTGTTATGGTGATTTTGCACTATCTTCACCCTAGGATCCAACTTTGACGCACTGGGAGAACTGATTGTGATGCCCAAATCCATGCACAGAGTGATGTGGACATAGAGCAACTTCCCTAGCACAAGTCCGTGTGGTCCGTTCTCTCATGGGGTCCCAGATCCTCAACTTCTAACTGTCCGAATCAGGGTTCTCAAAAAAGATGCACGAGCGTGCCAAATGGTGAAAATTCTCAACCGTGGCCCAAACGACGCCGAAGAGGCATGAAAATCGAATCATGCATGGACAAATGTGTGATAACCAACCCGGATCTTTCTTGTTGTGTTCAGATGCATTTCGGACTCATTTCGGATCCGAAACTATGTTAAGGCGATATTGCACTATCTTCGCCGAGACCCAACTTTGACGCGCTGGGAGAAGTGATTGCGATGCCCAAATCCGTGCAGGGAGTGATGTGGACATAGAGCGACTTCCCTAGCACAAGTCCGTGTGGTCCGTTCTCTGATGGGGTCCCGGATCCTCAACTTCTGGGTTCTCGAAAAAGATGCACGAGCGTCCCAAAGGGAGGAAATTTCCAACCGTGGCCCAAACCACGCCGAAGAGGCATGAAATTTCAATCATGCATGGAAAAATGTGTGGCAAGAAACCCGGATCTTTCTTATTGTGTTCAGATGCGATTCAGTCATTTCGGATTCGAAACTCTGTTATGGCAATTTTGCACTATCTTCGTTGGGACCCAACTTTGATGCACTGGGAGAAGTGATTGCGATGTCCAAATCCATGCACGGACTGATGTGGACATAGAGCAACTTTCCTAGCGCAAGTCCATGTGGTCCATTCTCTGATGGGGTCCCGGATCCTCAACTTCTAACTGTCCGAATTTGAGTACTCGAAAAAGATGCACGAGCGTGCCAAATCGCGAAAATTTTCAACCGTGGCTCAAACGGCGTCAAAGAGGCATGAAATTTGAATCATGCATTGACAAATGTGTGGAAAGTAACCCTGATCTTTCTTGTTGTGTTTAGATGCGATTCGGACTTATTTCAGACCCGAAACTCTGTTATGGCGATTTTGTACTATCTTCGCCGCCGGGACCCAACTTTGAAGCGCAGGGAGAACTGATTGCGATGCCCAAATCCATGCACGGAATGATGTGGACATAGAGCAACTTCCCTAGCACAAGTCCGTGTGGTCCATTCTCTGATGGAGTCCCAGATCCTCAACTTCTAACTGTCCGAATAATCCGGGTTCTCGAAAAAGATGCATGAGCGTGCCAAATGGCAGAAATTTCCAACCGTGGCTCAAACGACACCAAAGAGGCATGAAATTTGAATCATGCATGGACAAATGTGTGGAAATCAACCCGGATCTTTCTTGTTGTGTTTAGATGTGATTCGGACTCATTTCGGACCCGAAACTCTATTATGGCGATTCTGCACTATCTTCGTCGTCGGGACCCAACTTTGAAGCGCAGGGAGAACTGATTGCGATGCCCAAATCCATGCACGGAGTGATGTGGACATAGAGCAACTTCCGTAGCACAAGTCCGTGTGGTCCGTTCTCTGATGGGGTCCCAAATCCTCAACTTCTAATTGTCCGAATCCGGGTTCTCGAAAAAGATACACGAGCATGGTAAATGGCAGAAATTTCCAAACCGTGGCCCAAACGGCGCCGAAGAGGCATGAAAATCAAATCATGCATGGACAAATGTGTGTCAAGCAACCCCGATCTTTCTTGTTGTGTTCAGATGTGATTCCGACTGATTTCGGATCCGAAACTCTGTTATGGCAATTTTGCTTTATCTTCGTCAAGACCCAACTTTGACGCGCTGGGAGAACTAATTGCGATGCCCAAATCCATGCACGGAGTGATGTAGACATAGAGCAACTTCCCTAGCACAAGTCTGTGTGGTCCGTTCTCTGATGGCGTCCCGGATCCTAAACTTCTAACTTTCTGAATCCGGGTTTGCAAAAAAGATGCACGAGCGTGCCAAATGGCAGAAATTTCCAACCGTGGCCCAAACGGCGCCGAAGAGGCATGCAATTTGAATCATGCATGGACAAATGTGTAGCAAGCAACTCGGATCTTTCTTGTTATGCTTAGATGCGATTCGGACTCATTTCGGATCCGAAACTCTGTTATGGCAAATTTGCACTATCTTCGCCCCGGGACCCAACTTTGAAGCGCAGAGGGAGAACTGATTGCGATGCCCAAATCCATGCACGGAGTGATGTGGACATAGAGCAACTTCCGTAGCACAAGTCCGTGTGGTCGGTTCTCTGATGGGGTCCCAGATCCTCAACTTCTAACTGTCCGAATCTGGGTTCTCAAAAAAGATGCACGAGCGTGGTAAATGGCGAAAATTTCCAACCGTGGCCCAAACGGTGCCGAAGAGGCATGAAAATCGAATCATGCATGGAAAAATGTGTGGCAAGCAACCCCGATCTTTCTTGTTGTGTCCAGATGCGATTCGGACTCATTTCGGATCTCTTTTAAGTCACATGGGAATCCTTGTTTTTAACATAATAAATTATCATGTTCTAACGAGCGAGATTATGCCTACTCGCTATAGCTAAGTCTTAACTATGCTTATTTGTTAATCCATCTGGTCTATATAGATAAGATAGCAATTTCTAAGGCAAATCCTAATAATTGGTCTCTTTGGGAGAGTAATATCTTCTAATCTATTTGGAATTAAATAAAAGTCAAAAGTACAGAATTTTAGGACTTCCAATGCTCTATAAAGCATGTCTCAGGTGTCCCACTTTGCACTCGAATAACTCAAAAACGAAAGGGATTTGCCTTTCTAGCATCCCATACACTCTTGTAGAGTTTTGTATCATCCAAAACTTTTGTTTTTATGTCAAAATCTAATTCTAAACACACGGAAAGATAAATGCTTCGTAAAACAATCCCTAATGAAGGTTATACCTAAAATCTAGTCACAAACTAGTCAAATATTCTATCTTCTAATTCTTAACTCTAATTAGATAACTATCTTTATCTAATTATAAATCAAGACCATCATAAAGCTTTTATAAGTAAATTGAACATACCTGTAACATCATGTGCCAATCATGCATTTTTAGATTATATAATTGAGTTGCTCCTTTCTTCCTTGTTTTTGTGAATACCCCCTTTAAATATTACATGACACTTGTAGGGGTACAAAAGGAATCAATTCAATCCTTCACTCTCTTCTCCTCGTTCTTTGTTAAGATACAAGGTGCCTTAGGTATAATTTTCATTCTCTCTTGAACTATTGGCCAAGTGGTGGAGAGGTGTTCAATCAATATGAAGTTCTCCCAAACCGCTAAAGAATCTCTCTTTCCAATTATATGGTCCCAAAAAATGAGATATTTAGGAGAAATGATGCATTTTTGACACCTCAGTAAGGAGGGAATGCCACATCAAGGAGGTGCATTTTTCTTCATGATTACTTGAGTTTTTTAATCCAAAAAATGGGATACTTTTCTCTCTCCTCTCTCCTAGACCAAACTGGATCAAATCTTGTCCAAATTGAGTCAAACTAAAGCTCGAAAATTCTAGAACCCAGTTGGACTTAGTGAGTGGCCTTGCTCACCTATAAATAAATCCTCATTCCTTTGTATTCTCATCTTTGAGCTATACCATGCGAGTATCACATTAAAATAATCATATTTTCTATCATCCCTTAAATTTTCTCTTCTTTTGGGGGGGCTTGGAGCTTCTCTCTCTCTTAAACAACTCCTAGAGTTCTC
This sequence comes from Cibotium barometz, assembly GCF_041138505.1. Taxonomy (NCBI): domain Eukaryota; kingdom Viridiplantae; phylum Streptophyta; class Polypodiopsida; order Cyatheales; family Cibotiaceae; genus Cibotium; species Cibotium barometz. The sequence continues at coordinate 33,468,205 of NC_141098.1, forward strand.
TTCTCCTCTTTCTAACCAATTGATTGGTTGGGGGCTTCATTACTAAAGAAAGAATCAAGCCAATCTTAGAGGTAAGATGGATTTTATGGTTTGTTTTCAATTCTCTCAATGACTTTCTTCTTCTCAACCCCTCTCAAGCTTGAGAAGCTTTCTACATGATTGTTTTAATTCAAATCAAGCTTTCCCTAAGAGTCTTAATGTTTAATTAAGAGAAAGTTAATCTTTATGCTTATTTGTAGTGCTTTTTTTAAGTAAATCTCTCTCTCAAAAAGAACAGTCATCTCTATGGATAATTCTTTAACAAAAGAATGTTTCTCAAAGATAATCTTTTATTTCAAAACTAAACTATAGGCTTGATGAGCTAGAGATTAAGAAAATGATATTTTCATGATTTTGTGCTATTAAAATAATGATTATTTCTTTTAGATTGTTTATGAGTAGTTAAAAGAACTACTATAACTCATTGTAAATGAGAAGTGGATTATCCTAACAAATTGGGAAAAGAGGAATGTTGAAATCAGTTTAATCTAGTGGGATAATCATAATTATATTTATAATTATGGTTAAAATTATGATTTAAATTCAAAATTTAAATTTAAGCTTAAAAGTAGAACTTCTATCATATTTTTATTTAGGAAATTTAAAAATTATCAATAATAGCAATGAAGCTATGGTAATTTTTTTCAAAAAAAAATACATATCTTATTTTTATGCACAATACTAAAAGAGTAACTCCTACCATATTGTAGGTTTAGAAATTTTAAGTAAAAAGAATTATTTTGACCATATTCATGAAAGAATACTTTTTGTATTTATGCATAATTATTGAACTTAGAAGAAAGAGAAATTTATGATAAATTTATTTTATGCATAAGAATTTTTAAATGATAAAATGGAATTCCCATGGCATTCGAAATTCAATCATTTAAATGCAAAAAGAGGAATTTTTGGCATATTCAAAATAATGGATATTTTTATTTAATTTAATAAGAGAAATTTTTTATAAATTTATTTTATGTATAAGAATTTTTAAATGATAAAAGAGGAATTCCCATGACATTTGGAATTCAATCATTTAAATGCAAAAAGAGGAGTTTTTGGCATATTCAAAAAAATGGATATTTGTATTTAATTAAATAGAGGAACTTTGATGGTATTTTAAGTAGAAAAAGGTTTAAATTAATTTTGATGACAAAAGAGGAATTTTCACCATAATTCCACCTAGAAAATTAGGGTTGATAATTAAATTGGTGGAAAGAATATTCTTAGATATTTTATGTGCATAAATCACCAAATTTATATATACCCAAATTTGGATTAGTGGAAGAAGATTATTTTTATAAAAACTCGATATTCTCATATAGAACTATTTCTTAATCTATTGTGATTAGGAAGGAGTAAAATTCATAAAGTCAGAATTTTCCTTACGATTAGAAGTTGAGTAGATTTTTATCTGAAGAAAATCCTTAGGAATCAAAGTTGAAAGTAAACCGAATAATTTTGGTTAGATCACGACTGTGAGAATGGCGACCAGTAAACTACTTGCCCATCTCTTGAATCTGAATCAAGCAAAAATCTTGTGACCAATTTTAAATCTTAACACAAAGAATAGATTACTATTGAATTAGAGTAGTTCTTCCTTAACCGAAATCACCAAAGAATCAAGTTGGAAATTCAGTGAAATGATGGGTAGATTACCCTGATGTGAGATTAATGATTCTCATTAAGAAAATCTGGATTGTGGGAAAAAGGGTCTTGTGGAATCAAACTCAAACCGTGAATTTTACTTGCATAGAACCTATGTTTTTTTTAAAGAACTATTTTACGTCAGAATGTTGGAGGAAGCATTTGGTTTGTGATTTAACTAAGGAGAGACTCATTGCAACATCTAGCGGGGAGTCGTCCGCGGGACGTCACTTGCTCGGCAAAGCCTATGTCTTGACCAGCCTCGGTATGGTTAAAATGGTGTATTTCTGGTACGATGGGCAAGGACCAATAAAGCAGTCCCTGAGTGAAGACTTGCTAGGACACCTAAGTATGATCTTAGAGGGTTTTGACTAGGTGATGCATGGGCTCACGGTTTTCTAGGACACCCATGTGTACGTCAAGGAAGATATGGATGAACTGAAGGGAATTACTTTTGTGAACTAAATTTTGATATTGGATCTCGTTGGTTGACCAGCTAGTCTTCAACGAAGAGTCCGGAGATATATTTTTGTAAAACAATGGACTCAATATTTTGGAAGATTATGATCAGTAATACTATGGTTTCATTGAAAGATTGTTTTAAAGACAGCCGAATGTGTTAAAATGACAATTTCATATTGGGTGTGTAAGTGGTATGACTACCTTGAATTTTGCTTGAAGTGCCCGCTAGGAGGCCTGGGAACTCTTTTCCTCGGTACTCAGGCAAAACATAACCAAATTTTTATAAAGGACTCCCCCGATCCAGCCATGGGTTAGCCAACCGCCCAATCACTGTATTGGTGGGATTCCTTTATAGAAATTTGGTTATGTTTTTCCCGGCATAGCTCCACTACTATTATTGATAATTTTGAATAATTTTGAAAAGAATAAAACTTAGTAATACAATTATGATAGATTAACTATCAATAGATCTAAATCCAATTTCTGGATCTAAATCATAAGTTCATCATAATTTATGTAACATAAAAGCATTAAAAAGATATTTCTTTAGCCTCTAGCTCAACTAGCATAGAGTTTGATTTTAGAATTAAGAATTGTTCCATAAGAAGCATCATTTGAATAGAGAATTGGTCGTAGGAATGACCATTCTTTGGGGGAGAGAGATATATACTTAAAAAATATCCTAAATTAAGCATAAATATAATCTTTTTGTGATTAATCATTACAATTCATTAGAGAGCTTCATTTGCATTGAAAAACCATTCATTAGAGAGCTTCATTTGCATTGAAAAACTATTCATTTGAATACTTCTCAAGCTTGAGAGGGGTTAAGAAGTTAAAATATTTAGAATATGAGAGAAAAAACCATAAAATCACATCTTATCTCTTGTTTTGCTTGCTTCTCTATTCTTAGAAGAATCCCCCATCCAATCAATTGGTTAGTATGTTGAGAGGAAAGCTCCAAGGAAGGTTCAAGAGAGAGAGAAACTCCAATCTCTCCAAATTGTAGAGGATTTTTAGGGGATAATAGAAAATATGCTTATTCTAATGTAATACTGGCATGTTCTAGTTTTCACAGATGAGAATACAAAAGAATGAGGGTCTATTGATAGGTGAGGGAGGCCACCAACTGAGTCCAACTAAGTTCTAGAATTTTCTAGCTTCAGTTTGGCTGAATTTGGACAAGATTTGGACCAATTTGGCTCCCTTTTTTATTTGGTTTTATCCAGGAGAGAGGAGAGATCAAAATATCTTAATATTTTTGAATTTAAAAATCATTCACATGTGTGAAATAGGTGCCTCCTTGAAGTCTCCCCCCTCATTATACTACCAAGGTGTCAAAAATGTATCATTATACCAAAATATCTCAATTTTTTAGTAATATCTCATAATTTTTAACTAATAAACCTTGTACTCAGTCAACTCTTCATCTTATGCAGGCATTTACTCATTTTTTGGTACTTTCTTTTATTCATTGGATTTATCTCATTGGTCCCCATAAAAAACCTTAATTGGACCATAATCCAAAAAATTCAAAAAATCTTGACCCTTAGGCTAAGGTCTTTTAAATCATTTTTAATTGATACTTAATGCGCCTTAGAAAATTTATTTTGAATTTCTATTTTAGAGAAACGTATTCTTGATATTAGGAGAATTTGTTTATCCAAAAATATCTCAATATTGAATTGCCACTCTCTAGAATTTTTCCTCTCTAGACAAAAACAAGGAAAAATAATATTTTCTTATATTCAGAAATAGGGAATGATTACAGGGGATTAAAGTAAATCTTATTCAAGATTCAGGCTGAGAAGGAATCTTACATCCTCTCCCACTTGAAAAACGCGAGATGTCCTCATCTTGCAAAGTGGGAGTAATCTTTCGCCAACTTTGCTTCTTTCTCCTAGGTGGCGTCTTCTAGAGGGAAGAACTTCCACTTGACTAAAAATTCTTTAAGGACTCTGGTCCTCAGAATCTTCTCCCAAAGGTCAAGGATTTCCTCAGGTTAGAGTACCATCTGGCCTTGAGTCAGAGAGATCAATTGTTTATCATCAAGCACGTTACTCGAAATGGGTACATACTTCTTAAGCAAACTCACATGGAATACATTATGTACCTTGATATGGGGAGGCAGAAGAAGTTTGTAGGCTAGATTGCCCACTTTCTTTATATTAGCATACGACCCACAGTATTTAGGATAGAGCTTCTTGTACTTCCCTAAAGATTAGGAACTTCTTTTTGGTCGTACTCGAATGAAGACCATATATAATTCTTCAAACTCTTTCTCTGATCTCTTTTTATCTGCATACTACTTTTGCCTATCTTGTGCTACCTTTATATCTTTACAGATTGATTGCATCTACTAGTCAATGTCATCAAGCATTTGTCTAGACATTTTGACTCTGATCAATGGGACGGACCAAGTCAACGGTGTAAGGCAATCTTGCCCATACAAAGCTTTGAAAGGACTCATCCCAATGCTTCGATGATAATAAGCATTGTAATCCAATTTGACCAGATGCAAATTTGACCAGTTTAACCACTGCTTGGGTTCCTTGCCGATCGAAGGATAACTTCTATTACCTACTAGTTCACTCTTTCAGTCTAGCCATCTATTTTGGGGTGATAGGCTATGCTGAGATCCAAGAAAGTTCCTATTGCTTCAAAGAATGCAGTCCAAAGCTTTGAAAGGACTCATCCCAATGCTTCGATGATAAGAAGCATTGTACGCAAATTTGACCAGATGCATATGGTTTAACCACTGCTTGGGTTCCTTGCCCCAGCATGACCGAAGGATAACTTCTATTACCTAGTTCACTCTTTCAATCTGGCCATCTATTTTGGGGTGATAGGTTGTGCTGAGATCCAAGAAAGTTCCTAGTGCTTTGAAGAATGCAGTCCAAAATTTCGATGTGAATTTTGGATTATCATTACTATCCTCCAGGGTAAGCCATGTAATCTAAAGATCTCTTTAAGGAAAACTCTGGCAACATCCACTGTAGTGTATGTTTCTTTCACTGGAATAAGATGGGCAACTTTGGATAGCCTATCAACTACCACAAAAATGGAGTTGTAACCGGATTGCACTGAAGGTAATCTAGTGACAAAGTCCATGACAAAGTCCATACTGATACATTCCCACTTCATCTGAGGAATGTCTAGAGGCTGCAGTTGTTGCATGACAAATGAAGATCAATGCAAGGATGCAACAAAAAAGACACTTAGGACTCTTGTAAAGAATTCCAAGTTGTAGATGAATGTGGGAGAGGGCTTGACAATAATCCCACATGGGAACTTTTGGGAGTTCTAGAGTTTTTGTATAAAAGGTGGCCCATTTGAGAGCTAGAGGACTCTTTGGTCATTTGGTTGAGAGGCTCATAGAGAGAGCTTGCTCCATAGCTCCTTCTCATGTGCTCTCCCAAGGCTCTCCATCTCCATTCATGCTTCAATCTTGTACTCTCTATTCTCTACATTTTCAATGATATGAGGCTATGGTCTACACACTTGCTAATCTAGATTTCTTAATGATGTTTTGATGCTAAAATCTGATTTGTAGAGTGCATGTGATGAAGCTTGTGCATGAAATGATGTGTAGTTGAGGCTTGTGTGATAGCTCTTTGCATGTTAGATTCTTTGCATAAGTTGCATTTTTATGCTTAAGTGTAGCCTAATCTTGATGCTTTGATTATGTTAGATTGATTACTTGAGTGTTGAAGAAGGATTGAGTAGGACTAGAAGTCATTAGTGTGTGGTTAACTAATCTTCTCCCATTCGGGATAGCCTCTATGCGCTAACCGGGTTGCATTCACGGATTGACAAAGTGTGTGAGTTGGAGTGTAGCCTCCGCTATGCTATGATGTCCCAAACAATGGCACCGCTGCCAGGGAACGCACACCTAAGTTAGTGAAGGGTGTTAACCATTACTTCTTACTAAGTGCTCCATTGATTGCAAAATTGTGGATTAGGGTAGAGTTTGCAAGGGCATTGAGTGTGTGATCTCAAGGGCGCCTTGTGTGTTTTTTGTTTTTTGATTAGAAGCAAAAAAAAAATTAAAACCCCATTGCGGTAGAGAAATCCCGCCATTATTCAGATTTAAGTACTTTCTGTTGTTGCATCTTTGACGGGGTTGGCGAGAGGTAGGTAGGAAGTGTTGGAGGCGGCCTTTTTTATTGTTTTGTTGTTTTGTTATTGTGTGGGGAGGCGTCTCCATAAGCGCATCTGTAAGGCGGCCAGCTGAAAGCCTGCACAGTGAAGGCGGCCTTTAAAATATATATATATATATAAATATATATTTTTTATATACTGACGTGAGCAGGTTGCAGTGGGTGGCGTTGGGTGGCTGCATCGAGCGCTGCAAGTGCAGAAGGCTGGTAGAAGGAGCAGACAGCGTTGCAGAACGTGCAACTGTGGGCGGCCGACTGAAAGGTGGCCGAGCGAAGGTGTTGCAGCTGTGGGCGGCCAGCGTTGCTGGAGGCAGATATATATATACTTGCAACTGTGGGTGGCCAGCGTTGCTGAAGGCGAAAGTGGGGGGGGCCGACTGAAAGTGGAGGCTGAGGTGTTGCAATTGTGGGCGGCCAGCGTTGCTAAAGGCGAAAGTTGGGGCGTCGGCAGCTGAAGGGAGTGGAAGGTGTTGGGGCGTCGGCATTGAGAAGAAGGCGTCGGAAGTGGCGGTGGTAGGTGTTTCAAGCAATCGGCAGGGCGCTGTGTAGCTGTGTGAGGCGGGTGAAAGGCAGCGTTGACTGCAGCTGACGTGGCAGTAGTTTGAGCCGAGCTACGTGCATCTTGGGTGGCGTGTCTGCATCGAGCGCTGCATTGCAGAAGGCCGGTAGAAGGAGCAGACGGCAGCACTGAGGCGAAGTGGACGGTGTGGAGGCGGTCGACTGGCAAGGAGATTGAGGCAAGGAGCAGAGCGCTGGCAAGAGAAAAAGAAGGCGAAGTGTGCTGTTTACGGCGGGGACCGAAGCAGAACGTGAAGGCAGTTGACTGGCGTTGCAGAGGGCGAGCGGTGAGGCGCAGAATCCGGGAGGCGGTGACGCGTTGGAGGATAAGGTTGGTGAATTTATTATTTTTTTTATTTTTTAATGTATTTTTCATGTTTTTGTATTTTTTTTAAATTAAAAAAAAATAAAAACAACAAAACAATAAAAAATATATATATAATTTTTTTTTTAAAAAGGAGAAAAAGAGATAGAAAAAAAAGAAAGAAAAAGAAGAAAAAAGAAAAAAAGAAACCATAAAACAATAAATTTATTAAAAAAAAGAAAAAAACAATTTTTATTTTTGTATTTTGAATCCATTGTTCATTTTTTAAATTTCTGTAAAATTTTGCATAATTAAAGTAGCTTGAATTTTTTTATTTTTGTAATTGCGTGCATAATTAGTAGATTCGTATTTTTTGTAATTGATACGAAATTTATTAGTTTAAAAAAAAACAAACAAACAAACAAACAAACAAAAAACAAAAAAAAACAAAAACAACAACAAAAGGAGAAGAAAACATAAGAAAACAAAAGAAAAGAAATAGAAATTTAAAAAAAATTCTATAAATTAAGTGTTTTTTAGGAGTCTACTTTTTTGCATATTTTGTAATTCTTTATTTTTTTTAATTTTTTGCATAATTAGTGTAACTTGCATTTTTTTAATTTTTGTAACTTTGTGCATAATTAGTATTTTTTAGTGTGATTCATAATTTTTGTAATTAATTTTAAAAAAAAGTAAAAACATAAAATCATATTTTAAAAAATCATTTAAAAAAATAATAATAAAAAAATAGGATAGATAGTTACGCCACACATACTCATTTTAGTTGTATTTAGTGATTAGATAGGTTAAAATATATATATATATATATATATATACATATATATATATATATATATATATATTTTAAAAAAAATAAAAAAACAAAAAAACAAAAACAAAACAAAACAAAAACACATTAAAAACCAAAAAAAGTTTGACCTTATGCACTTGCGGTCGGGACGTCTTATAGATTCTGCCATAGGGCCTAGGGCACCTTCTAGAGTACCTACGCAGGAAAGTGGGACCCAATCGGTAGATAATTTGGCAGAGATATTGCTGAAACCCTTTCTGAATCCCAATCCGATACCCTTTCCTCCAGAACAATTAGTTCATTGTCCATGGACAATCTAGGGCCGACAAATAGTCATCCCGTAGCCCCAAATAGAACACCCACAAGATCCTTTAATCCATTTGAAGCCGACACCATGGGGTTAACACTCAATGTGAGACTCCAATATGTCTACACGAATGCTCAAGGAGCTGAGATCTTTAGGGACCCACAACAACGGTATCTTGTTAAGATCGCAGACATTTTCTCAGAACTTGATAGAGCACCTCTAGTCAATGACCAGGGTAACATGTACATGGGTGGAGATGGTGTTCGCTACGAAGTCACCTACCATCCAGAAAATGTAGACAAATTAGGGGAGCTCTCTCAAACTGAGTTTTTAGACTTATTAAAACTTTCCAGAGCAAGGGAGTTTAGAGATGACTGGCTCATTGAGCCGGACATGCCTAGACCCTCCATGCCCAGTCCTCAAAGCCATCCATAGATGATTTACTTCTTGTAGATCTAAATTTGGAAAGGGATAGGAAAGGCAAGAGTAAAATGGATCAGGGGGCTGAGAACCAATGGGAGTTTGTACGACAAATTCCAGTGACAAAGGTCTTACAGGATGACCCACTTCAAGAGGTCTATAAGGACTCTTTAGAGGGATATTATGCCACAACTAGATTGCCACAGCTAGATCTTCCTCTAGCACTGGTAGTGGTAGTTGAGAAGCTTGCAGGACACATGAACAGAATAATTGATAAATGGGCCAATGAATACCGAACCTTAGATTGGAAAGAGATTCGGGAACTCACGTGGAAAGGACAACCATTATTCATGGAAGTGTTATCAACAAATACAGCCAAACCAGGAGAGACAGCCTTTCTTGGAGAAACTGTTGCTCCTCCCCTACGAGAGTTCACTAGAGAGGGACCTTCAACATCCAAGTGGACCACCGCTAGTAGCCCAACTCTAGCACCAAGATATCGTCCTACACCAAATGTGCGACCACCGCTCACACCACAATAACATCTTTCTCACTATGACAATCGGAGGAGAGGGGAGCCAACTCGGCCTCCCATTAATGCACCTCCTGAAATGCGGGTGACAAGATCTTTGGAGGGGTTTGGTGAGGCTGGTAATAGGGGACCCACACCAATTTTGGATACATGTGGACCATCTTACCAAAAAGAGGAACAATTCCCACTGAGAGTGAGAGGCCGTAGGCCCTATGATGAGTATTCAAGACAAGTAAGGCCATCAACTCTTCAGAAACTGGTAAAGAAGTATGAAGGGTCGGGAGATCCATACGACCATGTAGCAGCATTTAGGCAAGCAGTTCGAGCTGAGCAAGTGGCTGACAAGCATACTCAAATTGAAGGATTTGGACTCACTCTTGAGGGAAAAGCCTTGGCTTGGTTTCAGGCACTAGAGGCTTCAGACAAATCTTCTTTACGAGTTTTGGAAGAGAGATTCATTGCTGCTTTTTCCTTGATGGGAATTCAACATGACACGATAGCACACATCTACTCTTTCAAGCAAGGCGAGAATGAGACTGTTAGAGACTGTGTAAATAGAATGAAGCAGTACATTAATCGTTGCCCAGAAGATGAGAAGCCCGCCCAAAGTTGATTAATTTCTCTCTTCTTAAAAGGACTCAAAAATTCAACACTGCATACACATCTCTATGCAAAGAAGCATACAAATTTCAATGAGTGTTGCCATGATGCTATGGATTTCACCGATAACTTCAAATTCCAAGATGGGTCTGGCCCTGAGGTGAAACTTAGAGATCAGTGGGGTGATGACCAAAATTCAGGGTCTAGCGCGCTAGTAAATCCAGACCAGATAGCTAACCTAGTACTAAGGAGATTGGGACAGACCTATCGTCCACACTTGCAGCCACAACAACAACAACAGAGAATGAGGAGTGTACTTCCTACAGGTCCTCATCTTTGTGGAGCATGTGGCGGTAACCATAAAACAGAGGAATGTAATACCTTTACTTCTCTAGTCACAAACCAACCCACAAAAAAGTGGTGCCAAGCCTGTGCTTGGAACTTTACCCATACCACACAGGAATGTACTCGCATTGCGAGAATGAGACAGGAACGTGAGCAGCCAAGGGGTGGAGTGGCTCCACAAATGTATCAACAGTATACTAATTTTGAACGTAAGCCCCACCGATGGCACAAGAGTAAGCACGACCTGTTCTTGGTGCTCAACCTCTTGCTCCTAGGACTGCTCCTGTGAGGGTTGTTGACTACGACAATTCAAATATGTGTAGAGACTTGGTAAACCCAGGCTATGTGGAGGAGGAATATGCATCATATTCATCCAAAGAAAATATCTTTGAAAGTCCCACATACCCAAGCCAAGTACTGGAGACTCAACCAGGGGAACAAAACTCTTTGATGTTGCTAGGCGGCTACCAACCTAGGACTCCAGGCCCCTCAGGTCAATGGCAGTCAAGGAAAGTAGAGGCCAAACCAATGGGCCCCTGTTATGAGTGCGGAGAACCCCATTGGGCTCGTGATTGTCCACATCACTCAAGGCAAGTATCTCGATCCAATACAACAGTACAATAGTTTCCACCAATTGAAAGATATTGTCTAGGGTGTTGTGTAGAGCACTTCCCAAAGGATTGTTTGCTGAAACCACATGAGGAAGGCACCTCTCAACCAAAGGTCTCACTCAACCTTGTAGGGGCAGCTCCATCACCACCTTCATCTGAGAATGAGGATGTCATGCCACTTAGAGTCATGACTAGATCACAGACACGAAATGCCGAAATACAGATTGATGAGACACCTCAAACTAGGGATGCAAAGGCAAATCTAGTGGACAATAGAAAAAAGACCACTAGGAGGAAAAAGAACCGAAATAAGCAAACTAAAAGTGCATCCACTAGTTCTCAAGAAGCCTCTAAACAAAACATGAGGGATAAAACTTTTACATCCCAAGAAGTGCATGAGGAACATCAACCTCAACCTGCTAAACAAGATGAGGTTAGTACGACTGAGGATAGTTTTGGGGATTCTGTTTTTGTGGATAAAGTGAATGAGACTCTAGATGCCATCATTGATGCTCATAGAAGTCGCATTACAGCTTTATCTGAGCTACCCAAGAAACTTCAAGAATACCCAAACCCTCGTGAGGAGAAGATCAATCTAGCTGTACATCAGCAACTCATTAGGGAAGCTCAGTCAATAATTGAGGGACCACCACCACCTATTCCTCGGGGCCCAACCTCTCTTAAGCCAACAAAAGTGTCATCAAGTCGGGAAATGAAAAGTGAGTTCATTTCACAAGCTCATGGCGAAAGGTCTACACCAATTGACACCCAATTGAAAGGAGGTAATCTGCCACCACCTAGCCTTGTCTTCCCATGCAATGATGAAGTTATTGATGCTAATGAGGACATGGCAGATGAGATGTGGACCGCAGTTCATGAGAAAGTTAATGAGAACATGTCTTCTATTAGTTCGCCTCCATTCTCTAAGGTGGATTTTACCAGGGGCACGGAAAATAACTTTGGACGTCCAAGCATCCAGGAGGAAGTTCAAACAATTGTTTCTCCTAGAAGTAAGCATACAATGAAAACCTTACCATCATATCTGGGAGAATATGAGAACTGTTCTCAAACCTTGAGGATACCCTCCATGCATAAAAGGTTGACAAAGGAGAAGGATATGAGTATCGTGCAAGCTATTTTGTCAGCACCAGTGGCTTGTACCTTACCATTACTTGATTTGATAAAAATTCGACCAGAGTTGTGGAATGATATTGCCACATGTTTGTCAGAGCAGGTATTACTACGAAAGGGTCACCATGAGTGTACTATACACCCTGAGACAAAGCATGTTATGCCAGTTCCTATCAACAAAGTAGGAAAATTTTGTGAGGACGATCAGGGAAATGCTACCCTCCCATTAGAAGTGCGAAAAGTAGCTTCAACTGCAATACTTGATAGTGGTGCAAGAGTGGGCATTGTGACAAGGTCCATTTGGGAAAAGTGGGGCAAACCAGCTATTAGGAGTACCAGGATGCGCTTGCAGCTAGCAGATGGAAGTTTAGAACATCCCCTTGAGCTGCTTGAGAACATATTGGTCACCACATGTGGGATTGAATATGAGCACACCTTTGCAGTAGTGGATTTTGGAAAACATCCAAACTATGAAGTGATATTGGGTAGACCATTCATGCGACAATTTCAAATGATTCAAGATTGGAGATACAATTATTTATACCTCTGACATGATTTTGTCATCACAAGGGTCAACCTAAGGAATCACTCATATCGTGATGTAACAAGGTCTCCAATAGATGAGTTTGATTCTGCTTCATCTGAGGGCTCAAGAGTTACATTGTCAGACGGACGAGAAGATCTATGGATGTGTGGAGCCTCATGTAGGGATTTCTACACTGAGAGACTTAAGGGTAATCGAGTGTATCAGATGAGGCATACATTCCACAACCCTTCCCTGAGCATTTAATTGATCCACTAGAATGGAGTCATGTCCTTGCAACATTATCGACATGTGCTTTACCGAAGCCAATTCAATTTTGTGACTCAGATGGATATGATATTATTCCTATACGAATGGTACAACCACGTGCCCTTCTAGATGATTTGTACTATAGGGATACATCCACAACAGCTATGCATGTCGAGAAAGTCTCAGTGGAGGATTTGACACTCGAATCTGCTAATGATGCTGATAAGGAAGATGGATGGGAATCTGATTTTGATAATAATGTGATAATCCCTGAGGAAGAGTTAGGAAAGGCACGCCTACTCTTGAGAGGAAGGGAGGTTCAGGTAGAGATCCCTCGAAGCCGACCTAAACATAAATGTTGTAAGAGCCATAAGAGAATCAGTAGACACAAGATGAGCGGGAACAACGTGAGAGACTACAAAAAGAAAAGGAGGAGTCTAAGAGTGAAAACTCTCGACCACCACCTCACTTCTCAGGAAAGAATGGATATCTATACTATGTCCAAGCACAAGATAGTATCAAAGACCAAGTAAAACGATCAGATGGATTCCAAGCAGGAGAAAAGCTAAAAAATGTTAGCAAAAATCGTAAAAAAACGAAGAAACAAAAACCAAAACTCAAGTCTAAAACCGATTCAAAAGAGAGTGTCGGAAGTGCAAAGACAACGGTTGAACAAAAAAATCCGATGTAAGATGGCAAAGGAGAGCTCAAAACCGCATGGTCTTCAATGAGTGAAGACTCAAGTGGACAAGAACAAGGTCTCAATGTTCCTCCCAATTTCACACAGTACACTCTTCAAGATCGGAAGATTGTTCTTCAACAGCCCATGCAACAAAAACCAAGCATGCCAGGGATTCCATACGATGGTCCAAAAGATGCAAAAAAGATTGATATTGCTAAGCCAGGAGAAGAGCCTCGCTATGTGTGGATTGCCACAGACTTGTCCTTATGAGGAGAAGTTATTAATACAAACAATAAAGGAGTATCGTGATGTTTTTGCTTGGAGTTATAAAGACCTCAAAGGAGTTGATCCAAGCATATGTCAGCATACAATTCCATTGCGAGAGGATGCAAAGCCCTCCAAGCAACGTCCTTATACTTACAATGAAAACTTCGCACGGAAGATAAAGGAAGAAATAGACAAGCTCTTAGAGGCAGAATTTATCTATGAGATTGAACACACTGAATGGGTCTCCCCTATTGTAGTGGTGCCCAAGAAAAATGAAAAACTTCGAGTATGTGTAAACCTCAAGAAGGTAAATGCAGCTACTGTACGTGATCATTACCCACTTCCAATCACGGATCATGTTTTGGAACGAGTTGCAGGGAAAAAGGCATATAGTTTCTTGGATGGATTCTCCGGTTACAATCAAGTATCAATTGATCCAAAGGATCAACACAAGACAGCCTTTGCTACTGAAGATGGCATCTTTGCCTATCGTGTTATGCCATTTGGTCTAACAAATGCACCAGCAACCTTTCAGCGGTTAATGAGTCATGTATTCAAGGAGTACCTTAGGCAATTTCTTGAGATCTTCATGGATGATTTATGTGTTCACTCACAAGAGCGTGATGATCAAAGCATACACTACTGAGAGTAACTCCAAGTCATGGAGGGCATAACTTCTCTCATGTGTTTTGAGTTTTCTGGATTCGTAGGCCACTGCATGACCTTGCTGCATAAGAGCACCACCTAAGGCAAACCCACTGGCATTATGTACCTTGAGATGGGGAGGCAGAAGAAGTTTGTAGGCTAGATTGCCCACTTTCTTTATAACAGCATACGGCCCACAGTATTTGGGAGAGAGCTTCTTGTACTTCCCTAAAGATTAGGAACTTCTTCTTGGTCGTACTCGAATGAAGACCATATATGATTCTTCAAACTCTCTCTCTGATCTCTTTTTAACTGCATACTGCTTTTGCCTAGCTTGGGCTGCCTTTATATATTTACGGATTGATTGCATCTGCTGGTCAATGTCATCAAGAATTTGTCTCGACATTTCGACTCTGATCAATGGGTCGGACCAAGTCAACGGTGTAAGGCAATCTTGCCCATACAAATCTTTAAAAGAACTCATCCCAATGCTTCGATGATAATAAGCATTGTAAGCAAATTCGACCAGATGTAAATGGCTTAACAACTACTTGGGTTCCTTGCCGCAGCATGACCAAAGGATATCTTCTATTACCTGGTTCACTCTTTGAGTCTGGCCATCTGTTTCGGGGTGATAGGCTGTGCTGAGATCCAAGAAAGTTCCTACTGCTTCGAAGAATGCAGTCCAAAATTTTGATGTGAATTTGGGATCTCTGTCACTTACTATCCTCCTGGGTAAGCCATGTAATCTGAATATCTCTTTAAGGAAAACTCTGGCAACATCCACTGCAGTGTATGTTTCCTTCATCACTGGAATCAGATGGGCAACTTTGGTTAGCCTATCAAATACTACAAAAATGGAGTTGTAACCTAATTACACTGAAGGTAATCCAGCGACAAAGTCCATACTGATACATTCCCAGTTCATGTGAGGAATGTCTAGAGACTGCAGTTTCCCTAGCATCTTGACTCTCTCTGCCTTAACCCTGTGACACATTAAGCATTTTTGCACATGATCAAGTACATCCTTTTTTAGTCTTGGCCAGAAGAAGCTTTTCTTCTCATAGGCATATAGGTTTTTATAAACCCTGGATGTCCAGCTATCAGGCTATCATGGGCTTCTCTTAGAATTCTCCCCTTTATTTCCTCATCATTGGAAATACATAGCCGATTATTATAATACATGCATCCTTCATCCAATTTGTACCCAAGAACTCGACTCATTTTCTGAGGACTCTTACTTTCCTGCATCAGAAGGGTAGCAATAGGGGCAAAGAATTTGTCCTGCATGATTTTCTCCTTTGCTTCATTAATCAATGGATTTGCCATTGTAATTGCAACAAGCAAGGAGGCTTTTCTCTGAGCACATCTGCCACCACATTTTCTTTCCTTGGTTGATACTTAATTTCAAAATCAAATTCCTGCACGGTCTACATCCATCTCCTTTGATGCATGTTAAAATCCTTTGGGTGAAGATCCACTTCGTTCAGACTTTGATGATCTGTCATATCAAGGTGAACCTTTGTCCCATAAGATAATGTCTTCACAACTTCAGAGCATACACTACTGAGAGTAAATCCAAGTCATGGATGGCATAATTTCTCTCATGTGTTCTGATTTTTTTGGATTCATAGGCCACTGCATGACCTTGCTGCATAAGAGCACCACCTAAGGCAAACCCATTGGCATTAGTAACTACCTCAAAGGGTTTGGTAAAATCTAGCAATTTAAGCACAGGGTTGGTTACTAAGGCTGTCTTCAGCTTGTCAAAGGCACTCGGACACATTGCAGTCCACTGAAAAAGTATACTCTTCTTGAGAAGGTTAGTTAAATGGAATACTATCTGAGCATACTTGGGTATAAAGATCCTATACCATCCGGTTAATCGTAGGAATCCTCTGACTTCCTTTACTGTTTTGGGTTCTGGCCATTCTACGACTGCTTGGATCTTTGTGGGGTCAAGAGAAATCCCATCTTTTGACACTTTGAATCCCAATTATTCCACAAGGTCAACAGAGAAAGAACACTTGCTCTTTTTTGCAAAGAGTTGGTGTTTCCTTAGGATTTCCAAGACCTTGCACACATGATCTTCATAATCTGCACCATTCTTTGAGTATACCAAGATATCATCAAAGAAGACAAGAACAAAATCATCCAAGTATTCTCTTAGATTATCGTACATAAGATGATTAAATGTCACTGGGGCATTAGTCAATCCAAACGGCATGACTGTGAATTCATAATGCCCATAGCGAGTATTTGAATGTTGTCTTTGGGATGTCATGTTCCCTGATTTTGATCTAGTAGTATCCGGATTTGAGATCTATCTTTGTGAACATTTGGGTTCCACTTAACCAATCTAGAAGTTCATCAATCCTAGGAATAGGATACTTATTTTTAATTGTTAATTGATTCAGTCCTATGTAGTCAATACAGAGTTCATCAGTCCTAGGAATAGAATACTTATTTTTAATTGTTAATTGATTCAGTCCTATGTAGTCAATACAGAGTCTTAACGTTCCATCTTTCTTCTTTTGAAAGAGAATGGGTGTACCCCAAGGTGAGACATTGGGTCTGACGAATCCTTACTCTAACAGTTGTCTTAACTACTCCTTAAGTTCTATGGCTTTAGGGACTGGCATTTTATATGCACGCTGGGCTACTGGCTGAGCTCCGAGGGTTAACTCGATCTTATGATCTACTTTGCGAGACGGAGGCATCTCAGTCAGCTCTTCAGGAACACGTTTGCATACTCACTTAACCACTTTGGTTCTTTAGCCTTGCTTTTTATGTCTACTAGATTCATCTTAACGACATAAACAGCTTTCCTCTTTCTGAGCCCTTTTAATAATTTGGAAGCCTTGACTAATTGTAGCACTAGGGATCCAAAAATTCCAGTTCCTTGAACTTTATTCCCATGAAGGTCAAGGAAAGAGATGGTTCATTTGTGACAATGAATAACAGCTTGATTCTTATGGAGCCAATCCATTCCAAGGATTCCATCATAGACTCTCAAGGGTAGGACTTTGAATTGGCACTCTGTTATGTTCCCATCTAGACTAAACTAAATAAGGTCTATCTCAAGATTTGTGAAAAGAATTTTTTTACTGGCCAATTCCACTTCCATAGGTTTCCCTGATTTTTGATTTAGGACTAACTTACGCAGACATCCTGGGGAAATAAA
The DNA here is from genome assembly GCF_041138505.1 of Cibotium barometz. Classification (NCBI taxonomy): domain Eukaryota; kingdom Viridiplantae; phylum Streptophyta; class Polypodiopsida; order Cyatheales; family Cibotiaceae; genus Cibotium; species Cibotium barometz. The sequence goes on from NC_141098.1 coordinate 33,485,703, forward strand.
AGAATGAGTACTACTTGAATCAATCAAAAGCTTGAATTTCCTTTTTCTTCCTCCACTTCCTTAGCTATAGTGACAGCTCTAGCTACTACTACAGTAGTCTGAGGTGGAACTCTCTCTCTCTAGTTGTTCCAATTTCGGGAGGGAGTTCAGAGACTACTTTGCATGGAGGCTGCGGGCTGAGCTGGCACTCTTCTGGGGTTGCCTTGATTCTGGCACAGGGGACCCTGATTGGACTGATACGAAGGAGTCTGTCTCTGAATTCTGGGTCCCTGTGGACATTAGCTAGGGTTAGCAGTGTGTGGATACAACACATGTAGTGTGTTGTAGATTATGGATTATGGCTTTATGCATTGTGTGAGAAGGGAGATGGCTTCTCTCTATGGTTAGGGTTTACATAATACATTAGGGTTTGCTCTTGTGTGTGTGTCTCCTCTCTCTCTCTCTACCTATTTTTCATCATGGTATTAGAGCCTGGTGCTCTCTATTAGGGTTTATGTGAGTGAGTGAGAGAAGAGGGAGAAGAAGCTGTGAAGCTTGCCATTGGAGCTGTGAAGCTTGGAGATGTTGAAATGTAAAGAGAAAGAGACGAGACAAGAGACACATCATGTACGCTCCCAAAGACTAATTCATATTGAGGACAAGATACATATATATAGGTGAGACCAAGCTAGGTAGAGTCAGCCATATATAGAGCTCCAACACCCCCACTCAAACAAGGGTCTCTAGCTATGGATGAAAAAACCCTTGAGTACAAGGGAAAAACCCAAGCCCCTATACAAATGTGAAAATATGAACCAGAAGTAATGATGTGAAAGTGCATTGTGCATCTATGTACAAATATACAAAAGGACCAAGAGGTCATAGTGTGCAATTGTGGAATGTGCAAAGTGCATGGTGTCTAGAAGATTACAACGATATATGTACAAAGCTACCATAAGAGTAAAGAGCCTAATCTAGAAAGAGTGAGCCCGAGGCAACTCCAAGCTCTGAGCACAAGAGAATGAAGCGTGACTCATTGAGACCTTTGGTAAGAATATCTGCAATCATCTGGTCACTTGGACAATGTTCAATCATGATAGTGCCTTTGCATACTTCATATCGAACATAATGGTAATGCACAGCAATATGTTTTGACTTGTTATGTTGGACATAGTCTTTTGCAAGACTAATAGCACTCTGATTATCACACCGCAAGGGTGTACTAGAAAGAGGAGAATCGCCAATATCTGTCAACACTTTTCAAAGCCAAATGAGTTCACGAGCTACAAGTGATGCCGCAACATATTCAGATTCGGTTGTAGAAACTGCAACACAACGTTGTTTCTTGCTGGTCCAAGAAATAAGACAACCATTAATGAAGAAACAATTGCCACTAGTAGATCGCATAGATAAATGTGAGCTGGCCCAATCTACATCTGTGTAACCCAAAAGAGAAAGAGATGGAATGGAGTCGGATGTGAATTGTCGTTGATAAACCAAACCATAATCTATAGTGCCTTTTAAGTATTTCAACACGCGCTTTGCTGAAGACCAATGCTTAAGAGAAGGACATGCAAGGTGTTGCCCGAGATAGTTAGCAATAAACAAAATGTCAGGACGAGTGTTCAAACCAACAACTTGAAGACATCCAACCAAATTAGCATATGGTTGATTTGTAACAAGCTGGCCACCACCATCAGAAGTGTTTTTCATGGAACTCGCAAGACAAGGAGTAGTTGCTGAATGTGCAGATTCCAAACCAAACTTCTTAATAGTATGTTCAATAAACTTTGACTGTCGAAGTAATAAAATACCTTTGCTGCGATCCCTTTGAATCTGAATGCCAAGACACGAGTGAAGATCTCCAAGATCCACCATATCAAATGCCGAAGATAACAACTGCTTACTTTGGTGTAGAAATCCCAAATCATTGGAAACAAGGATTGTATCATCCATATAAAGGGCAAGGATTACAAAAATACCATTTTGGTGTTTGGTAAATAAGTTGGGATCAAAAGAGCAAGAGAGAAAGCCATCGGAGGTAAGAAAAAGATCAAACTTAATGTACGAGGCCCGTGAAGCTTGTTTAAGACTAAAGCCCTATGAAGACGAGCAACAAGATCCTCCTTACCTGCAATAACAAATCCTTCTGGCTATTCCATGTAAATTTCTTCATTCAAATCTCCATTCAAGAAAGCTGTGCGCACGTCCATCTGATGAATTTCTAAGTCAAATTGAACAGCAAATGCCAATAAAACCCGAATACTAGTAATGCGAACAACTGGTGAAAAGGTTTCATGATAATCAACGCCAGCAACTTGAGAATAACCTTTGGCAACTAAGCATGCCTTGAATTTGTCAAAGGATCCATCTGCTTTAAATTTTGTCTTATATACCCACTTACACTTAATGGCATTAGCCAGGCAGCTCAGTGAGTATCCATGTACCTTTAGAGATAAGAGAATCGTACTCTACTTCCATAGCCTCTTGCCATTGATCCTTTTGTGGAAAACATATAGCATCACTGTACGTGGCCGGATCTTCAGAAGTAGAGAAAACATTAGCCTCAAAATCTTCATCATAAACATGACAAGAACCATGCTCAAAATCAATAGGCAGATCAATAAAAATGTCAACATCATCAATGACAGCATTCGGAATCAATGGTTGTGAAGAGGAAAGTTGCTCTTTAGATGGTTGTGAAGAGGAAAGTTGCTCTATAGGAGACGATTCATCATCACACAAGAATGGAAAAGCTTGAAGCAAAGATTTAGTATCATCAGAATCATCCATGGACCATGTACCGCCCATAAGCTGTTCATTGAGAAAATAGCATCACGATTCACAAGCACTTTCTTGGAGGATGGGTCATCGAATTTGTAGCCTTTGGAAGTGTCATAATACCCAATAAAAATAACTTTAAGCCCAGGAGCATCAAGCTTTGCTCGTGTTTCTTTAGGAACATGAATACAAGCAATACATCCACCAAAGGTTCGAAAATGAGATACAGAAGGAATTTCACCTGTTCATGCTGTGATGGGTATCTTACCAGAAGGAGCAGTAGTAGGAAGATGATTCTGAACAAAGACTACTGTCAAGAGAGCTTCACTCTAGAAGACACGAGATAACCCAGAATGAATCAGCATACATCGTATAGCATTGATAATAGTGCGATTCTTACGTTCAGCAACACCGTTCTGTTGAGGTGAATATGGAATAGTATGTTCATGATGAATACCATGGTCCGTACAATAACTCTCAAACTCACGAGACACATATTCTCCACCATTATCGCTACGAAGTTTCTTGAGGTGACGTCCAGTTTGAAGTTCGGCAGCCTTGTGAAATTGCTTAAAAATAGATAACGCCTCAGATTTTTGTTGAAGCAAGAAAACAACTGTATACCGTGAGTAATCATCAATAAACATAATGAAATAACGATGTTGTGTTCTCGATGGAGGCAAAGGTCCACAAATGTCGGTATGAACAAGATCCAACAAATCATGAGAATAAACTAAATTCGAGAGAGGAAAGGGTTTACGATTGTGTTTGCCAAGAGCACAAAACTCACAGATTCCCATATGAGGATGAGCTTTAAGATCCATTCCGCGTACAAGACCTTGACGATGAAGATTAAGAAGCTTTGAGAAATCAGCATGAACAAAGCGATGATGCCATATCTTGCAATCATGATCACCTGGAGCAGTGACAACATTTGCTACAACATCATTAAGAGAGAGCTCAAACAAATTGCCATTACAAGAAGCAGTTGCAATAATCTGTCCATCTTTCTCAATGCGGCATTTGGTGTGGTCGAATCCAACAAACAAACCAAGATCAACAAGTCTTGCAAACTGAAAGAAGATTACGTTGAAGTTCTGGGACATGTAAAACCCCTCGTAAAACTCGAGTTGAAGAAGATAAGGTGCCAAGATATAAATCTCCAATGCCCTTGACTTGGCAAGTTGTATCATCAGCAAGATAAACAACACGCTTAACAGGTAAAGAATGATAGTTATGTAGCTACTTAGATTCATATGTCATATTTCTTGTAGCACCAGAATCAATAATGAAAAGTGAACCATCACGTACATGAAGTATTCTGTCTGGGGGAAGTGAACATAAAACACAACTTGTTTCAGGCATAACATTATCATGATGCTCGGCTGCATATGCTCGATTTCGATCTACATCAAATCGACGCTTAAAGCACATGGAAGAGGGATGATCAGATTTTCCACAATAATCACAAGAAGAAGAATCTCTAGATAAACGTGGTTGTTTTATGGTAATGTTGTGTTCTTCATCATATTGACATGCCCAACAGTCATCTTTAGTATGACCATTCCTATTGCAGTAAGAACAATTCTTGTTAGGAAATTGGAGACGAGAGAAACTACCACCACGACGACCACCTCTACGGTTGCCTCGTTGAAAAGGACGCCTTCACACATTAAAGGCCCGTTCCAACTGTTGTGACTCAGGCTCCTCTTGTTGTGAAAACAAAACTGCATCATGACCAACGCTACGTCGTTGTTGACGTTGAGAATACTCAATCAAAGATATGCAAGTTTGGTCAAAATCAAGACCATCCTTGTTAGAAAGAATGGTAACAATGTTGTCATAAGACGGATCCTTTATCGTATCAAGAAGAATTGTAATAAGTTGCTTTCGTGGAACAGGATCACCCGTAGCAGCAAGTTGATTAATAATAGATTTGAAAGAATCAATATGCCCCGTCATAGCAGTACCAACTTCATACTGTAACTTTGAAAGCAAACCTCTCAAATAAAGTGTTTCTGTAAAAAACAGACTTTTTCTGAAAATTTGCTATAAGATACTCCCATACGTCATGGGAAGTAGGAAAGTCATACACATAAAGCATGAGAGAATCACTAAAAGTAGAAAGAATGTACCGACGAGCTGCTTTATCACGCCTCTGCCAATCCATATAAGCAAGACGCCATGCATCAAAAATAGGGCCTTCCGTGATAAGAACGTTGTCAGAATTCGGAATAGTAGGCTGAGACGGACATAGAGAATCGCCAATAACAACATCTGAGAGTTCATCGCCTTCAAGAATTAACAGCATCTTTGCTTTCCAACCGGGAAACCCTTGGCCTTGAAAAGAAGGAATAGAACATTGGCCAGAAGGAAAACCATTGATGAGAACAGTCATAGCCATATCTATCTGCGAGAAGACGTATAAGATAAAATCACAAAATCTGCACACCATAGACAAGGACGACTGCAAGAGATAAGAGACGCCAATAAGAAAAGAGTCCTCAAAATAGCGAGAGGTGGGACGTAAGATTCATTGATAAATGCTTGATGAAAAAGCTAGATTGGTCGTTTTGCTAAAAATGGCAAAATAATAAGAGACGCTTGACGAAAAAGCTAGATTTGGCGGTTTGCTAAAAACGCTTGACGAAGAAGCTAGATTTGGGCGGTTTGCTAAAAACGCTTGACGAAGACGAAACCTGTGTGTCACAAAGACGCTTGACGAAGAATTGCTAAAAACGCTTGACGAAGAATTGCTAAAAACGCTTGACGAAGGTGAAACCTACATGCTATACAGAAGCTATTGGGAAGCATGTATGGGAGAAGGCAATGGATGTTGAGATGGACGCATTGTCTCAAAATGACACTTGGGAATTGGTTGCCTTACCACAAGGCAAAAATGTCATTGGTTGCAAATGGGTTTATAACGTGAAATGCAAATCAGATGGTTCCATTGAGCACCATAAAGCGTGGTTGGTAGCTAAGGGTTATGCACAAACCCAAGACTTGGACTATGATGAAACCTTTAGTCCAGTTGCAACAACGATGGAAATAGTGAGAGCAGTCATTGCTATGGCTGGGAAATGGAAACAGTGAGAGCAGTCATTGCTATGGCTATAGCAAATGGTTGGAAAATGCATCAAATGGATGTGAAAAATGCATTTTTAAATGGTGATTTACAAGAGAAAGTTTATATGGCACAGCCAAAAGGATATGTACACCCAAGCCCAAGGTACCCCACTCATGTATGCAGATTAAAGAAAGCATTATATGGTTTGAAGCAAGCACTTCGTGCTTGGAGTGATAAGATAAGCCGATATCTTATCTCCCTTAAATTTCAGGTTTCTTCAGCACATTCTTCACTCTATGTGAAGAAAAGAGATCATGGGATTGTCTTACTTGTCATCTATGTGGATGACTTGCTTGTCACAGGAGATCATGATACAGATGTTATGCATGTCAAGAAGGCATTGAGTGGGCAGTTTGATATGAAAGACTTGGGTGAATTGAGATATTTTCTTGGGATTGAAGTGATCAAAGACCATGTAGGGACATGGGTAGTGTAACGCCAATATGAATTGGATATATTGGTAAAATATGGGATGATAGGGTGTAAGCCAATGAGTACACCTTTGGAAGCAGAATGTGAAGCTGTGAGCTGATTTTGGTGAAGAGTTGGATCCATCTATGTATAGAAAGATGGTTTGGCAGTCTTATTTACATAGCTATCACACGCTAGTTCTCAGTTATGTTGTGGGACTAGTAAGCCAATTTATGCAAAGCCCCAGAAAACCTCATTTGGATGCAGTGAGACACATTATGTGCTATGTAAAGACCACTGCACATTATGGTCTTCTTTATGAGCATGGTAAAGGCTTGGATGTACACGGCTACACAGACGCAGATTAGGTCAGGTAGCTCACATGACAAGAGGTCTACTAATGGTTATGCCTTTACATTTAGAAGTGCAGTGGTGAGTTGGAGCAGCAAGAAGCAACCTACTGTTGCTTTATCTAGTACTACAGAGGCTGAATACAGGGGTGCAACCATTGCTACATGTGAAGGAGTATGGTTAAAGAGTCTCTTGGCTGATTTGGGTGAACCTATTGATGGCAAGGTTGTCATTCATTGTGATAACATGAGCAGCATACAATTGGCCAAAAATCCAGTTTTTCATGCGCGAACCAAACACATAGAGGTCCACTATCATTTGGGTGAGCCTATTGATGGCAAGGTTGTCATTCATTGTGACAACATGAGCAGCATACAGTTGGCCAAGAATCGAGTTTTTCATGTGCGAACCAAACACATAGAGGTCCACTATCATTTTGTCAGAGAGAAAGTGTTGGATGGTACAATGGATTTGCAGTATGTGAAGACTGAAGAGCAGGTGGCCGGCATCTTTACAAAGCCACTTAGCAGGGACAAGTTTGAGTACTTCCGTACTATGTTGGGAGTACGTGGGATGAGCTTGAGGGGGAGTGTTGAGAGCTTTGATAGCGCAAGCTCATCTACATCTTCATCTATGGCAGTACATCTCATGAGCTTGAGAGGAGCTGTTGAGATTCAAGCTCGATGTCAGCTTGTGCCAGTTGCACTATGTGATGGCATGTTAGGTAGTAACATGTGTGAGACATAAATGACCGCGTCCAGCTGGTCATAGTGTGTGGACATTAGCTAGGGTTAGCAGTGTGTGGATATAACACATCTAGTGTGTTGTAGATTATGGATTATGGATTATGGCTTTATGCACTGTGTGAGAAGGGAGATGGCTTCCCTCTATGGTTAGGGTTTGCATATTACATTAGGGTTTTCTCCTCTGTGTGTGTGTCCTCTCCCTCTACCTGTTTTTCATCATATTTGACTGATTGTCCAACTAGATTCTTGGTGATTTCGATCAAAGGAAAACTAGTTTAATTCAACGGTAGTCTATTCTTTGTATTTAGGAACTGGAATTGGTCACACAAAGTTTTTGCTTGATTGAGATTGAGAGATGGATAAGTAGGTTTACTGTCCGTCCCTCTCATCCGTCCCTCTCATAGTCTTTCGGTTTAGTTCTAACAAGGATTTTTTTCAGATAAACATCTATTTGGTAATTTAACCACATAAAATATCTAACAAGGATTTTTTCAGATAAACATCTATTTGGTGATTTAACCACAAAATATCTAAAGATATTCGTTCTACCATTTAATTTCTCAACCTTAATTCCCTAGGTAAAATTATGGGTGAAAATTCATCTTTTGACACCAAAAATTGATTCAAATCTTTCTTTTCTTAAATATCATAAAAAAATTTCTTTTAATTAAATACATATATATATTTTTTTAAATAAACCTAAAATTCCTCTTTTTCTCATTTAATGAGTGCAATCCAAATGTCATGGGAATTCCTCTTTTATTATAAAATAAATCTATCTAAAATTCCTCTTTAAATTAAATAAAAATATCCAATATATTTTCTTGTAAATATTTTGTGGTTCTTTCTTTTAGGTTGTGTTTCATCTGTACCAAAGAGTTCCTATGTAATACAAGTCGCTCCTCAATCTAAACGTATATTTCAAGATCAAGATGTTCAAGAAGAAATGCATGGTGGACAATCAATGCAAGATACAACTAACAATCAATATGACGACCATTGAGGACCATGATGATAATACCTCTACATCTTCTTCAAGTAGTGGAATAGGACTTTGTACTGATATAAGAGCCATCAAAATGATGGATTTAGAGATAGATTAATTGGCATGCATGGATTTCTTTCAAGATGGATTTGATGATGGTACAAATCAGATATAGATCATCATAACATATGTACACATTGATCGGTTTGTATAACGATTTAATGATTTTGTTGTTTTATTTCAAAAATATTTGGATTTTTATCAAGCTTTTTGGGCTTTAATTTATTTTTAAGTTTTTATTTTCACTCAATTTCAACACTCTATTTTTTTTCCCAGCATCGTTGAGTGGCATTTATAACATAACTTATTCAACGTCACTCAATGGCGCTAATAACGGCACTTATAGTGGCATAGTGTAAAACCCACTAAAACGCCACTAATGATGCCTTCTCTTGTGGTGGTGACTCAGATATATGTGTAGATAGCCACATTGCTTTTGTCCTCTTCATGTTTACTTCTCAAAAATGTTCCACCAATACATGAAGAGGTATAAACCCTCGGGGGGTTGACTATAAGTAAACCCTCTGTATTACATGCATTCAAGATCTATTTTACAAATCCCTTTTCTATGAATTTTTCATGAATAAAACATACCCCCTTTAAATGATACCCTTATGTATGCTAAAAAAAGTGTAAAAAAGGATTTTAAAAATCCCTTCTGTTGAACCCACGTACTATGCTTACATATTTATGAGTGACCCTCCCCCCAGTATAAACCATGGTAGCTTTATCCTCCTAGAAATCCTTCTTTCTTTCATAGACTTCTGAGCAGAGTACCTTTGTCTAGAAAATCCCAATCTGATGAATTTAGGCTTGGTATAGACAAACTCTCCAATCTTCCATAAGCTTCTAGTCTTGCTCAAGGACAATATACTTAGCATTGTATAAAAATATATTCTTGTTAATGAGAAAAGAACATGATTGATTGGAAATAATACTTTCAAAGATCAGCATGAATAGCTTCAAAAGTCTTGGGTGAATGACTCCACAGGTTGTCACTACTCAATGCTTATTGATGGATAAAAATCTATCATATATACAACACATGTAAATAAACCATAGAATCATAAAGAATATAAATTAAATTTAAAAAAATATCTTCACTCTCCCATCATGCATCTTTAATGTTACATGACCAACATGAATAATGTAATTCTTGTGTATCATCTCCAGTAACCACATATCCATGTGTGTGCGTGTGTGGACAACTTCTTATCAAACCATTCACCATAACATGTTATAAGATTTTATGCACTAGAATCCATGTACTAAGAATCATCTCTTTCAGTATATGAAGTCATACTACCCATCAAACAAATGGTCTTTATTACTATGACTTGCATTGCTAGAGAATGCATAGTTACTATGTTGAATTTCACCACCTCGTAATAAATGATTTTTCTTCTTGCAACATTCCATATCCATATATCCAATATTACCACAATAGTGATAAATCAATGCCACTTCCATGCTACTCTTAAGGTTTCCATCTACCTCTTCCTCTAGAATTTAATCTCTCCCTACTTTGGGAGTATGAATCTCTACCTCCTAGTGCACCATACAAAGGCTAAAAATTATGTTGTTGTTGTGGTGATCTATCTTGCCAACCACATCTACATGTATGTCCTCTAAATAAGGACCACCTCCTGCTTCTTGTACCTCTATGTGTAAAATGCTTGGTCTCTTACATACCCTCTACTATTCCATGTTGTACCTAATCTAAGCTTCAACTCGTCCATAATATGCAATGAAATTAACTCTTCAAAGTCTGGAGGATCACCACTTTTCATGTACTAATGGAAATGTTAAATGATTTGTAATCCTTGCCCAGACTTTCCAATGTAACAACAACTAAATCATTATCATCCATCGGTGCATTGATAGATGCCAATGAATCTGCACATCCTTTGATCTCCTACACATAATCATGCACATTCTATTGTTCAATGTTATACTATGTATCTTTTGTTTTAACTACATCTTCCTTAACTTTGTGTTTGTTTCATACATCTTCACCAATGTATCCTATACATCCTTGGGATTATCTACATCTTGGATATGACATAACATTCCATCATCACACATTGAGAAGTAATGCAACACCTTAAATTCACTTTCTAACCAATTCTTATGTACGATATAAGTTGTGCCAAAGTTGCATTAACTATGGGAACCCTTGGCTCTATCTCCTCACATGTCACCAGATTTCAAAGCCCTTTGCCTTTCAAGAAGTTTGTCATGTGATACTTCCAAACCTGGAAGTTCTTCCTATCAATATTTTCACCTACAATTTTATATGGACCATCACTCACCTTGGTCAAACACAATGCTTCAATAAGCACACTCAACCAATGTAACCAATGTAATACAATGCTAATCTCAACCAATGTAATACAATGCTAATCTCTACATATACATACATAAATCCTATTAATGTAGTATCAACACCACTTGTACATTCAATTTCTCAATGTAAAAACCTTTCAAAAACCATTCTCAAACCATGTACATGTCCCCACATTGCACTTCGATATATTCATTTTATCCATACATATACATATAGTTGTATTAGGCATTAAGTAGAAGCCTAAAAATTATCTTGCCCAAATTTTTGTAACATCTAAGTCAATCCCCTTTTACAATAACCTGTAAATTAGCTTTCAAGAGCTTTCCAATACCATGGAATCTATGTAAACCAAATTAAAAAATCTCCAACCCTCTTGGACTGAATTAGGGTTTAACTCCGAAGGAGAGAACTGTCAAGATTGTCTCCAATTGCTATCCACACTTTCCCTTTGCATTAACAATATTTCAGACCCATTCAAAAGCATGCACCACATCAATTTGCATCTTTGAGCATTCAAATCTGACCCCAAGTGCCATGCATATGTTCTTTTGCAAAAACATTTGATGTCATCTACTTTGTATTTGCAATGAAATCTCAATGTAAACTCAATTGAATTTCACTTACAATGCTATATCCACCATTGCTTGCCAAAACTTTTCCCATCAAAATGAATCAATTAACAAAACGTGGAGGTCGACGTAGTGCGTTGAAGCTTGAGGATCTCCCAGAAATTCTCTTCCAACCCCCTTACTCAAGTTTGAAATCCAAGAGCAAGGGTTTGGGCCAAGTGTTCACTTCCATGTACCTAATCCCCTTTCGTACCATTTTACCACGGCACTCACAGCATGAAAGGTTCAAGACAATCTCTAACCTTGGCCTCTCCAACCAAATGCCAAGGGTGACCTCACAATATACATCCTCACCATGCCACACAATTGAAGTACAAAATTGATGTGCAAGGGATGGTGTAGGCTACTCATCACAACATGGCACTTATAATTGCATGCCTCAATCACTTGATACAAGAGGTTAATGCCGGTGATGAGTTTTGAGTCAATGTCAAGTCCACTTCTTCATGATTCTTGTCTCCAACACTTAAAGTTGCTTTCTCGAATGGCTTATAGAATATCAAATCTTCACTTGATGCAATCTTATTTCCTCATTTGATGCAAGTAATATCCCAAATGTAACCATAGTGTGGCATATACATACAAGATGTAAATGCAACCAAATACACAATTCCTCAAGATCCCAAATGATAAGGTGAAAGAGAGAATGTATAACATTCCATGGATTCAAGAAAACCCCAAAATTATGAAGAAAATCAAGGTTTAGGTCAAAATTTGATGCATAGTGATTGCATATAGTCATCATTGGGCATATGATAGCTCTCAACACAAGTGAATAGCATCATGCAGACTTGACCAATTACTTGAAATAAAGGTTTATGTTATGAAAACCCCAAATGCTTCACTTGAGAGATGGAGAAATTGAAGAAATTTGCTAATGTAGAAGCTTTATCAAAGCTTAATCATGGTTGAATCTTGATAAGCACTAATCAAGCCGTTAATGAAGCTTGATAAGAACTAATCAAGTCACATTATGCATTCTCATCTCCATGGAACCTTAGGGAAAAAAAACGTAGCCCATTTTTTCTCAAATGATGCTAATCCCACAAATGCTGAGCATTATGTGCCTATTTCATGTAGCAAGATTCTTACAAGAGTTATTTTCCATGGCAAAGTCGATTAGGTTGAGAGAACACACCTATAAGCAAGCGTAGTAGTTGCAGACCATGGAGGAGGCGGCAGTAGCATCGCTTAGGGTTTGTGGAGAAACTTGTGAAGAAATGGTAGTCGCAGAACTTGGAGGAAAAGATAGCAGCATCACAAAGTAGAACATAGAAGTTGTAGCCTGTTTTTTGCTCATATCAAAACCCATTTTCTCCCTTCATGAAGGGTGCGGCGCTGCGCGTGGCGCCGTGCGTGAGGCTGTAGGAGAGGAAATCGGCATCGTTTTTCTACAAAAAAACCATCAATATATTTCTAATTGCCTTCCTGATGTCAATCCAAGCTTAAATGGTAAAGATTGTTGCTCCAATTCCTCATATGGCAAGCAAGAGAAGAGGGCAAGAGACAAAAACTTTTCAATTAGTAAGATTTTTCCAATTTTGGTCTTGGGATTTGAAATTAGGAGCAGCTCCCTAAAAATTTAGGTCCTCAATAAACCCATGGCCCCAAAACTTAGGGAATGAATCAAGAAGAGAAAATTTATTCATTCAAGGTCACCATGTCCATCTTCTTGATCAAGAAAATCAAGAAATACAAGAATTTCTCAAATTTCTTGCAACGAAGGTGAAAGTGGATCAAAAACTAAGCTCTAATACCAATGAAAGAAAGAACATCTAACTTAGTCTTGGATTAGCCTAGATTAAGGAGATTAGCCTAGGTTTAGAGAGAAAAGAGAGTAATGGCTTGTATTATGATGGTTATCAAAAGTACTTAGCCCCAAATATGGCCTATTTGGTATATATACATGACCACACCTTTCACACTATCATAAGTGTTTTCCATGGGCATGGTCCCCATTGGCCTTGCGCCCATTATTTATATGAAACCGTTTCACTTTGTTACAATAATCCCCCATATTCTTTTCGTACATGTAAGTTCCAATCAATCTAACAATGGTTATGTCCTATCCACCCCCTTTCAATGAAGACCTGTTCTTCTATGGTACCTGTGGGCATACCGTAGGCCATCATTCCCAATGTTAAACAACTTAGAGAAAACTTCAAGGCATGAAACATTATTTGAATCAATCGTCTTCTAATAGATGCGCAAGGTTTTTCTATTCAGTTTTGCTCTATGTGGCCACTCCTAGCTACAATCTTATTGGCCTAACTTCCCAGTCTTTTCTTCCAAGTATACAACTTGAGATACAACATTTTTGGAGCTTTTGTATTGTTTCTTGGCCTCTCGCATGGTTTCTCTTCCTAGCTTCAGCCAAATCTTTGTTTTCATGGTTCTCCTCAATAGAGTGGGTTAGTGTTTTTGGGTATGGGGTCCTAGTATTATTTGTAAGAAGAATGTCTATGGTAGGAAATAATGTGCATCTAGTTCTCAGAGTCTCAGAGTTCTCATCTAGTTCTCAGAGTCTCCTAGGAAATAATGTGCATCTAGTTCTCATCTAGTTCTCAGAGTCTCCTAGTTCTGGGAGGGGTGAAAATTCCAAAATTTATTTATTTATTTTACATGTGTACATATTGTCCATTGTGGAGAACTGAATCTTTTATGAATGAACCTCCACTCATTGGATGTGTCTTTAATCTTTCGATGTTTCTTCCAACATTTTGTTACATATGTAGCACATTGCTATTGGATCTTGCAGGCATAACAAAAAGTTTTACAAATATATCTCTGCTCATGGGATCTGTCTTCTTTTAAGATTAACCTTTAAGGTTTTGTCCCTCTTCCTCACGTAGATATGGTCCACATCAAAATCATGGGCCGATGAGCTTTTCTCATAAAGGGTCTACGTGGGATTAACCTTTAAGGTTTTTTCCCTCTTCCTCATGTAGATATGGTCCACATCAAAATCATGGGCTAATCAGCTTTTCTCATAAAGGTTCTACGTGGGATGCTGTCACATAAGCCAAGAAAACTTCATTACTACAAAAGAGTGGCAAAAAGTCATGCCAAATTTTTTTATCTTTGGATCCAAAAAAGTCCTAGGGATTTTTGAGAATGTAAGCTCATTGACAGCTACTAGTGGATGTAGCATTAAATATGTGGATATTAGTTTACTAGTGTGTAGACAATAATGGTCGTACCCACCCAACTGGCTAAGTGTATGTGGACATTAATACTAGGTTATGTTATGTGTGAACTTATCACTTGTATAATTTGCTAATTTTGATGAAAGAGAATGAAGCTAGCTATGGAGCTTCTCTAAATAGCTTGAGAAAATCACTCGTAATTTTGTTCAAGAAGAAGGATGGCACTTTTCGCATGTGGACTATAGGGATTTGAATAAATCTACAATCAAGAATAGATTCCCTATTCCATGAATAAATGACAAGAGTTGAAAGGTGCATGTTTCTTCTCCAAGATTAATTTGAGATCAAGCTATTACCTATTAAGAATCAAAGAAGGTGATGAGTACAAAACGGCATCTCGAACCGATTTGGTTATGCCGTTTGGGTTGTGTAATGCACTGGTAACATTTCAAGTCCTAATGAACAAGGTGTGTGGACCTTTTCTCTACAAATGGGTGCTTGTATTCTTCGATGATATCTTGATATATAGCAAAGGGGAGAAGGAGAATCAAATGGATGTAAGGGCTATTTTGGATGTAAGGGCTATTTTGGATGCCTTAAGAGCCAACAACTTGTATGCAAAGGAGAGAAAATGTGCATTTACGGCACAAAAGGCTGAGTATCTTGGACACATAGTGAGCAAATAAGGCATTATGGTGTATCCTAAGAAGGTTGAGTGTGTTAAGAATTGGCTCATGCCTACAAATACCACTCAATTAAGGGGAGTCTTGGGCTTGTCATCATTTTATAGGAGGTTCATTAAGAGGTATGCTAATATTATCGCTCCTATTACCGATAAGCTTAAGAAAGAAGCTTTCTTTTGGGATGATATAGCCGATAAGATCTTCCAAGAGCTCAAGGAAATGATCACATCGGTCCCTATACTTGTATACCCAGACTTCACAAAGCCATTTATGGTTCAAGCCAATGCGTGGAAGAGGCGTTTGGGCTGTTTTGTTCCAAGATCATGGAGTGATTGCATTAGAGAGCCGAAAGCTTAATGAGAAAGAAATGGTTATGCATGTCTATGATCAAGATATGTTGGCAATACTTCATGCAATAAATAAGTGGCATCATTACTTATATGGTTGTTTCTTTGTAAAGAGTGATCATAGAGTGCTTCAATACTTCTTGTCTCAACCTACTCTCTCTCCCAAGCAAAGAAGATGGGTGGCTACATTACAAAGTTATGATTTCTAAATCTCTTACATGAAAGGGAAAGAGAATGTTATGGTGAATGCATTGTCACATATATGGGCATGTAGATGCATGGAAATCTTAAAGGTACATAAATTGGATTTTGGATATCCAAGAGGAGTACCTATTGGATAAGGAAGTTACACCAATGTGAAACATTATAGCAATGGTCCCATGATGATTTGCTACATTTTTTAGTTCATAATGGACTTATTAACTACAAAGGCAAAGTCTACCTTGCGCCTACATTAAGCTACAAGAAGAGGATGTTAAAAGAGATGAATTCTTGTCCATTATCAGGGCACATGGGGCTATTTTAAAACTTTTGAGAAGGTCTGGAAGAGTTTCTACTGGAAAGGAATTTGAAAATATGTGTATGCTTTTGTGACAAGTTGCTTACCTTGTCAACAAAATAAGGAATGTGGAAATATGTGTATGCTTTTGTGACAAGTTGCTCACCTTGTTAAGACATGAGGGAAATTTTGGACATTGGGCCCTTTAAGGATTTGTACACATTCTCTCTCTAGAAAAATGGACTCATGGTGAAATTTTTACAGATCAACTCAAAAGTGAGTGGAGTTTGAAAATTTGGAATCTAATCTTTGAGACCTTTCTAATGATATATAGCATGATGTAAAATCTTGTATATTCAAGAAGTCCCCAAATTTGGTGATAATGTGCCATGTAACGTGCCACATCATCACCAAATTTGGGGACTTCTTGAATATGCAAAATTTCTTATCAACCTATATATCATTGGAAAGCTCTCGAAGAGTAGATTCCAAATTTCTAAACTCCTCTCGCTTCTGAGTTGATTTGCAAAAATTTCACATGAGCCCATTTTTGTAGAGAGAGAAGGTGTACAAATCCTTAAAGGGCCCAATTTAAGTCCAAATTTTTCCTAATGCAAGAATCCCACACATAAGCCTGGTGACTTGCTTCGGCCTTTACCTATTCTCGATGGAAAATGGGCACACATCTCTATGGATTTCATCTCACAGGGCTTTATCATACAAGCAGGGGATGGGATAGTATATATGTGGTGGTAGACCGTTTGACAAAAGTGGCACATTTTATTCCTTTTCAAGGTCAAATTTTCAACATCTATGGTTGCAAAACACTTTGTGGATCCTCTATTCAATTTGCATGAAGTGCCAAAACAAATTGTTAGTGACGGAGATGTGAAGTTTATGAGTACATTTTGGAAGACATTGTTTAAGATCATGGAAACTATTTTGACACCTAGCACCGCCTATCGCCCCCCAAAACCGATGGATAAACTGAGATGGTGAACAAGTGGGTGGAAACCTACTTGGTTGAGGCACTATTTCCATGATATGTAAGGTGTTTGGGATGAGTGGTTACTGCTTGCCGAGTTTTCTCATAATAGTATGTATCATGAGAGAATTGGCATGCCACCTTTTGAGGCACTCTATGGGTACAAAGTGAATATGCCAATGATGGTTCAAAAGTAAGAGGGGGTGAATCCTAATGCAAAAGAGGAGATGGAAAAGTTGGATTCACTCTTGCAACAATGCAAAGCTAATATGAAGTAAGCTCAAGAAAGGATGATACATTATGCTAATGCTCATTGGAGGCCATTGGAGTTCATAGAGGGTGCTTGGGTATTCGAGTACAACAAAATGAGGGAGATGTCAGACCTATATGGCTACTAAACACACTGCTATTTTCGCTGGAAACAAGTTCGTTGCTTAGCAACAAAACTAGCAACTCTTTTTTACTCTGCTGCTCAGTAGTAATATTTCGCTACTCAGAGCGAAATAATGCTGCTTAGTAGTAATATTTCGCTACTCAGAGCGAAATAATGCTGCTAGTTTCGCTCTTGAGCAACGAAGGTAATGCAGAATTAAAAAAAAGCTCGAGCAGACTGGGGAATCTGCACAAAACTCCCCAGTCTGTCCCAGCTCTTTTTTTTCTAATGTAGATAGAGTAAAACTAACATAACTTCACATCATCATGAACAAGTGTAATGTAAAACTTACAAATACCAAAAACAAAAGACATTTGCAAACCATGGTTTTAGGAATGTCAAAATACAATTACAATACTTAGCGGATTACATAAGTGTATGTTTCCAAAAAACTCATATAGAAGATAAAGCGTAATAAAAACCTATGGAGCTAGGGACTATCTAGATCTCATGCTGTGCGATTGGTATTGTTTCTTGCGACTCCATCCCCTTCGTTTCTCACATTTCCATTGCTATCAGTAGCTAAATTTGCACCACCGTTTTGAGTTATATGATCCTAAAACACAATAAAACTAACATAAGTGAGAATCAATTTTGCAAAAACAAAGAGGTTTAGGGTTTAGGAATGTACTTACTTACCATGCTTGCCAAGCATCTCCTCCACTAATAAAAATCCATCCGTTATCTTGCACCCTAATAAATACAGCTTGCAAACCCTGTTATAATGCAAAATCATATTCATCTTGCGTAGGGGGCGGTCCACTACTTCAAGCTATAGTTGTACAAACAAGTGAACATTTTAGAAAGTTGTTATTTAAGATAACCTTCTTTAATTAAAAGATAAAATACAATGTGAGGCTAATATATACTTACAAATATTGTCAGGATATTGACTCCTCCTTCACGTGTAACATCACACCTCAAGTTTTTTGCCATCTATCCAAGACAAAACATAAATACTTAAAACTCTTATGCATAGAAATCTATCCGCTGCATAGGAAGCTACATAGGAAGCTATCCGCTGCATAGGAAGCTACTGGCATGCGTAGGTTACTACCAACATGCATTGGTTTGCCACTGGCATGTGTTGGTTTCTACCGACATTCGTAGGAAGCTATCATCATGCATTGGTTGCTACCCGACATGCGTTGGCTACTACGGGTATGCATTGGAAGCTACCGGCATGCATCGGAAGCTACCGGTATGTGTAGGAAGCTACCGACATGCGTAGGTTACTACGTGTTATATGCACATTATGTGTGCATATACTAGGCTAATCCACATTAGGGTTGTGAGCATGGGAGCATGGGAACAAGCTCTAGTGGGGCATGGGTTAGGACTAACCTTAAGGATTGTTTGGAATGCCATAAGATAGGTTTGGTGGAATTCAAAATTATCATATTTTGAGGCCCTAGAAAATTAGAAAAAATTAGGAAAAAATCATGATAACTTTTTTTCTCGAGAATTTAATATTTTTTAGGGTTATTTAATATTGAAGTACGTTTTCTCGTACTGACATTAGATAGATGCAGGTTATCGCATATTATTAATACGATTATACCTCGTACTAATGGATATTTATGTTTGGATTAATTCTAAACGATGTATTCATGATTTTTTACCATTGTTTAGCCATTCTTTTTGGACATGTTCCTAAATTTCTTTTGATGGCTATAATTTGCATTCAAAGTGTGTTTCACCTTTGACACTTTTCAATGATAACTTATCTTGCACTTGTTTAAGTGTGGATTGTGCTTAATTTCTATCATGGGTTAGTTGATCGGTTTGTTTTGGTGGATTTTTATTGGATGTTTTCCAAGTTTTATATGGACTCATCAGGTTCTGCCTAGATCACTTGTGTCTAGGGGTTTTTTATTGAGTGCTGCACACATGTGTTTCACTTGTTTACTTTGGAGTTTTGCTTGAACGACACCACGTTCATATACTCTAGGGATTGATGAGTTGGCCACCAATTTTAATGCTTCTTTTGGCATGATTAATGTCCATTAGATGGTATGCATTGATTTTTATGATCAACTTAGTGGTCTTTATGGATTCGAGGAGCTTCTATGCTTTTATCCATGGTTTTATAAGGATCTTTTGATCTTTTGGATAATATCATGTGCTTTGAAGGTAGCATTTGCCTTCGTTTTTTACACATAATTTTGGAGTATATTTCTTATACTCATATATATTCCAACTCGGATACCTAGTTGCTTATATATCTAGGTGCGTTATTTTTCTACCCTAACTTTATTGTGTTTTGGGTAGTTATCATTAGAAAGGCACCAATAATTCAATTTCTTTTCTAATGATGTACTCAAAAGGAGTTATTCCTTAATATAGTCTCAAGTATATAGAGACAGGTTTAGTATGTGAAAGTCTGGATAAGACCATCTTATTAGGATTTTATTCATATTTCCTAGACGGCATACTAGGGAGCTTCAAATTATTAAGGTATCTATGGGTGGTATCATGGTGGTATGGGACACTAGTGATCCCTCACATATATTATCTTATGGGATAATTTTGGCTCAAGATTGTTGCTTTGCTTACATCACTTAGCATGTTGACCTCAACATTCAAAGACAATCTCATTTTCTAAATTCACTAGAAGTTATATTGTGGGCATTCTCTAGATAAACTTCTTTTATCTATAGCCTGCATGTTTTGATGAGGGTAATCTCATCGGCATTTTCACTTGTTGAAATCTCTTTCTTTAGAGTTCAAACAAGTTTATCTTGTTGTATTCGGATAAGAAAATTTGGATTGTTCCTTTGTTGGCATTTCTTTCTCTAGTTCCGTACTTTAGGTGATTTATATAGTCAACCTGATTGTTTACGGATGGACATGTGTGACTCATCGAGATGCTGATGACTCTGTATGTTGATATGGGTAACTCGAGACGTCGATTATTCCATATGCAGATGTGGGTATGTCGGGACGCCGACGATGAATCCCAGGTTTCTGCTATTATAATGCCATGTTTTCCTACTTTATTCCGAATGGTTTATAACAAGGAAGTTACTTTGAATGTGAATTGCTCTGATCATCGGTAGTCTGATGGGCAAATAGAGCGTATGAATCAGATTATAGTGTATATGCTTCGTACATATGTCTTTAGAAAATCATCATATTGGAAAACAGATCTTCCGATGTGTTGCAAAAACGTGGTGCTCATGCTAGATCAAGTGTGTACAAGAAAACTATCTTGCTTATTAAGTTGTTTATGAATACAACTTGGCCTTGCTCAATACAAAATGCCTCCTAGCTCCACCTTTAAATAGATGAGCTAGTGGACCTTAAGTCCATTCACACTCACACCCTTCTCTTCCCCTTCTTTTTAACCTTAGTCTCTTAATACACCCCCTCAATACCAACTATGAAAGAATGGAATAGGTGGTATTGGACATAGGATGCCTTTATAACATTAGGCGTACAAGTTTTGGAATATAGGTGTGATTACATTGAGATTTAAAACAATTTCTCAGCGGAGTTAGAGGCTGATACAAAGTTTGCCTCTGACTCTTTGTTAGGACATTTAGAAGTGATATGTCCCGTTTGTTTACATTTGTTACATTTCATTTTGTTGGGGTATTTAATCCAACAATTATTTGCCAAATGACCAAGGATTTCATTAGCGTCTTCACAATTTCGTGATCACGTTAACAAAACCTGTTGTTAACATATTAAAACTTTTGATCACATTATATATTCACATGACCTTAGCAATTGTGAGATCCCTGTTCCCACCGAGCAACGAATTCGGGGTACTAGCAGCGGAAGTAGCACTTCACGCGCGGGACAGGGGTCCCACTGTAAGATCCCTGTTCCCACCGAGCAACAGATTCGGGATACTAGCAGCGGAAGTAGCACTTCTTGCGCGGGACAGGGGTCCCACATTCGGGGCCTCACCCACGGATATCTGGATAAGAGACTAATCCGTCGGATGTTCCAAAACCGAAACCCGGAAAAACTTTCTTTACCGGAAAGCACGGGCGATTCCACCAGGATAACTTTTTACTCTAACGTAGTCAAGATCATTTCTGATCGAGCTGATCCAATAACATCTATAAGATACTTGGTCAGATCAAGGAAGAAACTTGCACTTGGATCATTGGGATCAACGCTTTTTTCCCCATTCAAGAGGCACACCCGTTGATTCCTATCCATAGAACAGTTACTGTCCGGGATTTATTTTATCTATCGTAAAAACAAAAGTTTGAGTCTCGATTTACGGATCCATCAGTCCAGCCTAACCCCATCCGATCCCATGGGTTAGCCAACTGCCCAACCACTGTAGTGATGGGATCCAATTCAGAATTTCGTTAGGTTTTGTCCCGGGTACCAAGGAAAAGAGTTCCAAGGCCCCCTAGCCGGATGTTCATGCAAAATAAAACTAGTCACACCACTCACACACCCAATATGAAATTGCCTTTTTCACAGATTCAACCAGTTTAAAACAATCCTTTAATAAAACCATAGTATCACTGATCACAATCTTCCAATTTATCCAATTGATTCTTAATTTCTCATCATTCCTTCATCAGAGTATCTATGGCATCATTGGCAACTAGAATGCTCAAGGGCCGTTTCGATAGTTCCTAGCCCTTAATACTCGGCAATATAATCACTTATCAAGATGGACTCTCGTTGAAGATCAGCAAGATCAACCAACAGATCCATATAAAGAGCCATGGACTCATCCATTGAAGACCAGCAAGGTCAATCAACCAGATCCATGCCCGATTTCAGAAAACAACTCCAACTCTGTTCCAATATCTTCCTCGACGCATGCGTGGGTATCCTAGGCGACCCAAAGCCCGAGCACCGTATGGTCAGCACCCTCTAGGATCCTTCGCAGGTGACCTAGCGCTTCACTCATAGGCCGCTTCCTTGGCCCCTCATCCACCGTACCGGAAGCTCACCATTTTAATCACACCGAGGCTGGTCAAGACCTCGGCCGACCTTGCTACGCGAGACGTCCTTCATTGACTCCCCGTCAGCAGTTGCAACTTTACCATCACGACCTTAATCACAAGACGGTCAAAATGCTCCCCCCAGCATTCTTGACATAAAACAATCATTTACAAACAGCATTTACAAACAGTTTACAGTACAATTTCTATTTTAACTTTCATTTTTCCACATTATCCCTCATCAATCTACATTACTTATTCCATATTCTATTTATATGTATACTCATCCCATCACATCATTTCCATCTCATCACTTCAGATTCCCTCACATCACATATCATATATTCACATCCATACATCCACATCTATATGCATACATTCACATCACATATCGTATATTCACATCCATACATCCACATCTATATGCGTACATTCACATCTACATGCATACATCTACATCTCTATGCATACATCTACATGCATACATCTACATTCACATCCATACATCCACATCTATATGCGTACATTCACATCTACATGCATACATCTACATCTCTATGCATACATCCACATCCACATTCACATTCACCTCCATACATCTACATCTATATGCATACATCCACCTCCACATTCACATCCACATCTATACATCTACATCTACATGCATACATCCACCTCTACATCCACATCTACATCTATACACCTACATCTACATGCATACATCCACATCTCCATTCACATCTACATCTATACATCTACATCTACATGCATCCATCCACCTCCACATCCACATCTACATCTATACATCTACATCTACATGCATACATCCATATCTCCATTCCCATCTACATCTACATGCATCCATCCACCTCCACATCCACATCTACATCTACATGTATACATCCACATCTCCATTCACATCTACATCTACATGCATACATCCATATCTCCATTCCCATCTACATCTATACATCTACATCTACATGCATCCATCCACCTCCACATCCACATCTACATCTATACATCTACATCTACATGTATACATCCACATCTCCATTCACATCTACATCTATACATCTACATCTACATACATCCATCCACATCTCCATTTACATTCTCATCTACACATCTATTTCTACATGCATACATCCACATCTCCATGCATACATCCACCTCCACATTCACACTCACATCCATACCTCTACATCTCCATGCATACATCCACCTCCACATTCACACTCACATCCATACCTCTACATCTACATGCAAACATCCATATCTCCATGCATAATAATATTCTTTTAATTAATCTAGGATGATAGTTCCTAGAATATAATAGGAAGTCCTCTTTTTATGCTTTGAATGAAATTATTTTATGCGTAATTTCTATAAAAATTTTGCCATAGCTCCGCTACTATGACTGATAAGTCTCAATTTTTTCTAAGGGATAAGGTTTATCATTAAGGAAATAATTAGAATGGTCTCTAATTGGATCATCAATCCATAATGGATTGAATCATCGATAAACATAAACTAAAAGTATAGAAAAAAGCCATTAATTTGGCCTCAAGCACAGCTTAATCTTGGATTAAGGAAAAGCCTTATGAAAAGCTTCATTTGGATTGAAAAGGGTCATGAGTATGACCATTTCTTAAGTGAGAGAGAGAAAAACCATTAGAATTAAATATAAATAGAATCTTATGTAATTCTTTACTATCATTAATTAATTAACTTCAATAGCATTTCAAAAACCATATCAATTAAGCTTCTCAAGCTTGAGAGCGGTTGAGAAGAGAGAATCATTGAGAAATTATAGAAAAGATCAAAATTCACTATACTTATCTTATAATTTGCTTGATTCTTTGATCACGGTAGAGGCCCCCAACCAATCAATTGGTTTAGTATGTTGATGGAGCCACCAATGGGGATTTAAGAAAGAGAGAAGTGTCAAAAACTAGTGAATTATTAAAGAATTCATAGTTCTTGGCTTAGGTGGAGTAGAGTAACAATGCATAAGACACTATATTTTTTTCAACAAGGGAAGGCTTCTATTTATAGGAAAAATTGAGCTCCTAACCAAACAAACTGATTCTAGAATTTTCCAAGTCAGTTTGGTTGAATTTGGACTAGATTTGGACTTAGTTTGGTTACTTTTTGATTCGATTTGGTTTCATTTTGATTTGGTTTGGTTCAAGAGAGACGAGAGATAAAAATATCACATTATTTTTTAGTTTAAAACTCATTCAAGCATGTGAAATATGCACCTCCTTTAAAGAACTCCCCTTCCTTACATAGGTGTCCAAAATTTTATTGCTCATAGTTTCTTTACTAATAAACCTTGTACATTTTCAACTCTTCATCTTATGTGAAATATGCACCTTCTTTAAAGAACTCCCTTCCTTACATATGTGTCAAAATTTTATTGCTCATAGTTTTTTTCTAATAAACCTTGTACATTTTCAACTCTTTATCTTATGTGAAATATGCACCTTCTTTAAAGAACTCTCCTTCCTTACATATGTGTCAAAATTTTATTGCTCATAGTTTTTTTCTAATAAACCTTGTATATTTTCAACTCTTCATCTTATGTGAAATATGCACCTTCTTTAAAGAACTCTCCTTCCTTACATATGTGTCAAAATTTTATTGTTCATAGTTTTTTACTAATAAACCTTGTACATTTTCAACTCTTCATCTTATGTGAGCATTTACTCATTTTTGGGTATCTTCTTTTACAATTTCGATTTATCTCCTTCCTACACATGGATTGATGCTATTGGCCCATAGGAACCTTAATTGGACCATAATCCAAAAATTTCTAAAAATCTAGACCCTTAGACTAAGGTTCTTTATACCTATTTCCAATTAATTCCAATTGCACATTGGAAAATCCTTTTTGAATTTCTGTTTCAGGGGAACTTATTTTAATAAGATGAGTTATTTTTCTATCCAAAAATATTCATAATCTGAATATTCTCTCTCTAGAATAATTTTCTCTCTCTAGGCTAAAACAGTTAGAAACAAGGTCTTTATATTTCTGAAGAGAGATTGATTGCAGGGGAAGATACTAGACATCAAAAAAGGGGTTGGGGGAGGAATCTTACATTCTACCCCACTTAAAAAATGCGAGATGTCCTCATCTCGCAAACTGGGATAATTTCGCAAGATGCGCAAATATGAGACTTAGAGAATAATTTTAATCAAGATTAACCACCAAGAAAAGTCTTAAAGAAAGCAAGATAAGAACAAGATTTAAACTTTATTCATTCTCGGAACTTATACAGTAAAGATAGAAGAACTCTTTACACTTCCATAAGCCCGTCCATCATATGGTCACAAAAGCAGCACTCACAAGCTACACAAGTATAGGGTAACTCAACTATGGGAATGATTCTGCTGGTTATTGCCGCACCTATCTCAGTGGTATGAGGTGATCTAACAAAAGGACCTCTGAGAGGCAAGCCAAAAACGGGATAAAGGCATATCTTCTCATGAGGAAGAAAACACGCCAGTAAGAAGACCCGCTCAGAAAACCCAAGATGTCTTGATCTCATGATGCAGTAGTATCGGGGATCCAAACCTAAAGCTTCAATAACCATGGCCAAGCAGACATTGTTACGAAAGTGCTGCTAACCCCAGGGTGTTACCCTAGTTATGTTTTGATAGGTCCGCCATTTGGTCTGCGCTACAGAAGTTCCTAGGTGAGGAAAAAGTGAGCGCTCATACTGTTCTATAAAGTCTTTCTTCACAGACTCTCTTGCGTCTTGAAGGTGAGAAATCATCATGGATAAAACTAGTTCTTGTTGCCAAGCCATGAAGGAGATTAAGAAAGAAAGGAGATTGATGGGAGTAAGATTACTGTGAGCGACAAGTAAAAGTTACGACCACTGGTGGGGGATGGGCAAACCAGCTATGACTTGAAATCTGATTTGGTGAACAGGAAGGCAAACATCACCTTTGGACAGTTGGTAGAGATGGTGCCAAAATTGAGAAGGCAATGGAAGAGACTGGTGAATCCAATGGAAAAGGAGTCAGAGAAGAGGTCAGTCAAAGTACTATCTTTAGAGGAGCTTCCAGATATTTGCCCTATTGTGGAGGTGTGGAGTAAAGGAAGGAGCCTTGGTCAGGCCTATATAGATGGAGGCGCTCAAATCTGTGTAATTACCCAATCATGTGTGGAGCAGTCAGGCTTGAGGGTGTCTGGGGTTTCTGGGTTTCGAATCAGGATGGCTAATCATCAAAAGGTAAAATGTCTTGGTATGATAAAGGAATTGGAAATTGAAGCTTTTAATGTCAAAGCTACTGTAGATTTTCATGTGATGCCTGCGGGTCTTGGTGCTTTTCCAATTATTCTTGGACGACCCTGGTTGCGAGTGGTGGGTGCAGTACAAGACTGGAGGTATGGGACCATTTCTTTGCATAATAAGCAGGGTAATAAAAAATCTTTTGAGATGCATAGTAGGAGATCTTTAAATGATGTGTGGGAGAAGCCACAGGATTCAAGTGAAGAGGAAACTACCACCACTACTTCTGAATCAGAGAAGGATTCATCGACCACTGCTTCTAGTGGAGAAGGGGCAGATGTGGCTTTTCTTATATCAGAGCAACAAAGTAATGAAGATAAAGAAGTGCATGAAGTGGGTGCTAAGGGAGAAGATACTATGGGGTCATATGAAGTGATCGAGGAATTACTGTAGCCAAAGATAGAAGTGAAGAAGAAGCAGGAGCTGATTGAAGGAATGCTGAGTCCGGATCTCTCGAGTGGAGAAAAGGTTAGATATGTTAATATGCTTTCTCATTTTCCAGAATTGTTCATCACTTCTTATAGAGAGATTCGAGGATTTAAAGGGCCAGACTTGAGGGTTGAATTGAAGGAGGGTGTAAAAACAGTTAGACAGAAGCTTCGCAGGATGGGACGAGAACAAATGCAGGCCCTGAGAGAGGAAGTTGATAAGCTGTTGAGTGCAGGTTTCATTACACCAGTGGATACAGCTGAGTGGGTAAGTCCTACGGTGGTAAGTCCAAAGAAAGATGGCAGGTGGCGTATATGTGTGGATTTCAAGCCTTTGAATGCTGCTACGAAGAAGGATTCTTACCCCCTACCCTTTTTGGATGAGATCTTGGATACTGTAGCTGGTTATGAAAGGTATAGTGTTTGTGATGGGTATTCAGGTTATTTCCAGTTAAAGATTGCAGAAGAAGATCAGCGCAAGACGACTTTCATTACACCGTGGGGGTGTTTCTGCTATAAAGTTCTTCCTTTTGGATTGATGAATGGACCAGCCTACTACCAAAGAAGGGCAAATTGGGTATTATCTCCTTTTTTGAACAAGTTTGTGAAGGATTTTATTGATGATTTTTGTATATATAGCTCCAAGCAAGAGCATTGTGATAAGCTGGCTACAGTCTTTCAGCGTTATGATGAGTGTGGTGGTCAATTAAACCCAAAAAAGTGTTTTTTAGCTCAACCGAGGGTGAAGCTTTTGGGCCATGTTATTTTAGAGAATGGTATTGATCCAGATCCTGATAAAGTCAAGTCTCTTCTTCTTCTTCCTACACCAAAAAATACAAGGCAACTGGCTACTTTTGTGCAAAAGGTGAAGTATATGGCTCGATTCATCTCTCTATCTTCACAATTGTTATATCCTTTGCAGCAAGCAGCACAGCATAATCCTTTGTATTGGACGGAGGAATGTGAGATGGTTTTCCAAAAAGTGAAAGAGGTGTTGGGTGCTATTCCTACAATGCAGGCGCCTAATTGGGAACAGGTATTTTATGTCAATCTTTCAGTAGGTGAGGATGCTATTGGAGCTATGTTGTTGCAGAAGGGGAAAGAATCACATTATATGCAACCAGTTTACTGTGCTAGTAGAGTAAAACTTGCCAGAGAGAGGTTGCTATCAGAGGTAGAACTTGTTATGGTTAGTGTACTATATGCATGTAGGCGGTTCCGCCATTACTTGTTGCCTCGTCCCTTTGTGTTTTTGACGAGCTACACTTTTTTGCCTCAGTTGATAAATGGTACAAATTTATCTAAGGCTATGATGAAGTGGGTGATTGAGTTGCAGGAATTTACTTTCTCATTCCTGGTGGAAGAGAGTACCAGGGCTACCTTAGCTGATCTACTGACATATAAGGAGAGTCCTCTTCTTATAAAGGAGGAGACCATCAAGAAGCCAGTTGAGGATGCGGCTGAGTTGATGAATGCACATTTATTATACTTTGATGGTTCTTACAGGAAAAGCCATGATGCAGCCTCAGGAGGTTTGGTGCTTTATGATCCACAAGGTTGCCTTGTTTTTAAGAAGGGTGTTAAAGTGGATGCACATAGCAACAATGAAGCGGAGTATCTGACTCTGGAAGTTGGATTGCAAATATGCTTGAAGCATGGTGTACACAGGATTTGCATTCGCCGAGGAGATGCATTGCTGGTGGTAAAACAGGTATTGGGAGTTTGGAAGTCAAAGAATATGTTACTCAAAGAAATGTGTTTCAAAATTAAGGGTTTGCTGAAGGAATTTGAAGCTTGGAGTCTAAATCATGTGGATCGAGGTCATAATGAGGAAGCTCATGAAGCACCCCAGGGAATGATTGGTGAAGTTTTTGTTCTTAAAGCTCATGCATCCTTTTATTGTGGCAGGGAGAATTTACACGATGTTGAGGAGTTTTTGTTAACAGGGATGATTCCTAATGGTATTGACAAATCAAAAAAATATGGTTTCATCAGGAAAGCTACAAGGTATGTGATGGTTGGTGATGCTTTGTATTTGAAGGGAATTGATTTGATAATGCGACGGATACCTTGGAAGGAAGAAATCTATAAAATTCTCAAGGAAAACCATGAAGGAGCATGCGGTGGACATTTTGCCTCAAAGATTACCTTGCATAAGGTATTGCAGGAAGGTTATATATGGCCAAGTATACATAAGGATGTTAATCATTGGTGCAGGTCATGCAAACAATGCCAAGCTCACAGTAGACAGATATTAAAGCCTGAGATGAGGAAGACAATTCTTGCTTATGATGTTTTTGAAAAATGGGGAATTGATGCTGTGGGACCATTGCCTATTACCAGCCGAGGGAAGTGTTACATCCTAACTGCAGTTGATTACCTTTCTAGATGGGCGGAAGCAAAGGCAGTGAAACAAATTACTGCTAAGGAGGTAGCAAAGTTTGTATATCAGGATATTTGCTGTAAATTTGGTGTGCCATTGGAATTGCTTTCTGATCAGGGTCCAGGTTTCAGAGCAGAGCTTATGGATTATTTGTGTACAAAAATGAAGATCAGTCGCAGCTTTACCACACCTTACTATCCACAGTGTAATGGCCTGAATGAGCGGTTCAATGGTGAATTGATCAAGATTTTATCTAAGGTGACAGAGCAACAAGGCAAGAATTGGGATCTGGAGCTGCCTGCTGCCTTATGGGCATATAGAACAGCAATTAAGACTGGTACGGGTTTCACTCCATTTTATCTTGTTTATGGGAAGGAAGCCTTATTGCCTATTGAGGTGGAGATACCAGCTGTGAAAATGTTGGAGAAGCTTTTAGAAGAACCAAAAGATGCCTTTAAAGAGCGACTATTATATTTACAAGAAGCACAGTTGAACAGAGATAATGCTTTGAAGCATTATGAAGATATGCAGGCAAGGACGCTGGAGAAGTTCAACAAGAAGATTAAAAGCAAAGGAATTATGAAGAATGATCTGGTGTTACGTTATAATAGCAGGCTGGATAATGCCTTTCATAAGAAGTTCCAAATTAAGTGGGAAGGACCTTTTTTGGTGATGCAAGGATTTGCAAATGGCACTTATCAATTGGCAGATTTAGATGGGACTTTACATGCTTCCAGGGTAAATGGATACAGGCTGAAGAAGTATTATGCACGTCTGATGGTAATTGTGCAGGATGCAGTGTCTGAAGATGTGATTCCAGATGAAGGGCAGTTTTTGGATATGGATTTAAGTCTGGAAATGCTTTTTGCTGCTGATCATGAATGATTCAGCAGGCTGGGGGTTGGGCAAAGTATGTCAGGTTTTTTTCTGTAAAGCTGTTTTGAGTCAGTGTACATATGGTGTGGATGGTTTGCAAATAAATTTTGCCCTGAATGCCCTGGCAAGTGTACAGACGGAATGGCTTTGGAGTGAGTTAGTGAATGCATTTTTCTTCGGAACAGCTACTGGAGACTTGGACTTTTTATTTGTATGAGCTTTTTAGTCGTCAAGAAGGTGTCTGGGATGTGTATAAATAAGAGGTGGACAAGCATGAGGATATCAATGATGGGTTTTGATGAGCTTTTGGTAAAAAATAATGTAGATATACTGGTTTATGTAGAGAGAGCTCAATGCAGACTGTAAATATTGAATTTACAAGGGATGCCAGCAAAATACGAATTGCTTT
Source organism: Cibotium barometz (assembly GCF_041138505.1). Lineage (NCBI taxonomy): Eukaryota > Viridiplantae > Streptophyta > Polypodiopsida > Cyatheales > Cibotiaceae > Cibotium > Cibotium barometz. The sequence goes on from NC_141098.1 coordinate 33,516,534, forward strand.
CACACTTGAGTTTGAGAATTTTTCAAGTTTGGAATGGCCGTCTTGGTATGATGATGCTGATCATGAGGCTGTAGGCAACGCTCGCATATTTTTGGAAAGGTTGTGGCTGGGTGTGATAACCCGAAGTGCAAGGAAAAGGAAAGAAGGGTAGCATGGCTAACCATCCTTTTAATATCCAAACAAAAATCAATTAAAATGTAATACAAGTGGCCAATAAAACCAATGGCCACTTGGAAGCCTTTAGGAGCCGCCACCTCAACGTCTAGAAGGGAAGAGAAACCGTGGGATGGCGGCTTCGAAAAAAGAAGGGGTCGCCTTGTTTTGAGAAGGGGAAGGCGAAGGTACTGCGTGGAGCCGCTCTGGCGTGTGAAAAACTACGGTGTGCAGAAGAGGAAAGCGGCCGTTTTGAAAAGGAGCTTCTCAGACGTGCTGGCGTCAGAGAGGCAAACAGACTGAGGCTGTTCATAAGCTGCAGGTGTAGCCGCCTTGTAGTAGAAGGCTGACGGGTGAGTGTGTGCAAGACCAGAGGCGAGGGCACCACCTTGTGACAGAGCTGCTGCAAGGGTTGTGGACAGCAGGCGCTGACGTGGGGGCTTGGTTTGCTTGGGCCGACGGTGTGGCTGTGGGCGACGAAGAGAGTGGAGGCCGCTGAGTGTTGAAGCAGTGACGTGGGGGGTCTTGTTGAATGCAGAAGACAAAGGCCCTTGTGTTCGGGTGGCGAGCTACAGCCACAGACTCAGAGAGGCGAGGCTGTTTGGTTGTTAGAGCTGAAGCTAAGGTGGCGTGTTGAGAGAGAGAGAAGAGGCGAGGCTGTTTGGGTGGGCCGCTAGCTGTGCGAAGGAGACCTTGGTGTGGCCAGCACATTGAAGAGAGGCCGCCGTTTTGATGGTGTTCGTAGCTGCACAGGCTGCTGGAGGGAGCCGCAGTGGTTTGAGACCGTAGAGGGACGGTCGCTGGGAGATGATCATTTTGTTTTGAGGCTCTGGTGCGAGGACTAAGAGAAGCCTGGGCAGTGTGTGTGTGAGTTTTTGCTGTGAGTGTGTGATATAAAGGAGAGAGTGAGGATGAGTGATTGAAGCTTGTCATTTGATAAAAATATGGTGATGGATCACCCCTTGTAAATGGATAATAGGCTTTGGGTTGATGATATGTGAGTGGCTTAGCCTTGCTGACAGATAAAAGGCTTTTATAATGAAATATGTGAGCTGTTGAAACTGCCTTTCTTTGGGTATCTCTGGGTGGTGTAGAGAGAGAGAGATTTTTTTCCTTTCCAGCTAGAGAAGTTGGTGGTGCCCATTATGCTTGTGAGTGTTCTGAAGGTGGTGAGTCGGCGAGCTATAGTGGCCTTCTTGTGTTCTTGAGCTGCCTCACACCATACATCCACATCCACATGCATACATCCACTATCACGTCCTCATTCATACATCCACATCCACATACATACATACATCCACATCCACATTCCCATTCACATCTATATATCCACATCTACATCCACATACATACATACATCCACATCCACATTCCACATTCGCATCTATACAGCCACATCTACATCCACATTCATGTTAACCCATGGCGGACATGGCGACGTACTATATTTTACGTCATTAATTTAAATATTCTGAGTCATGGGCCGGGCTTGTCGGCACCATATGTTAAGGATGAAGGGATTGGGTGATCGCCGATGAGAGGCGCACCTTGGATATCAGTAGGATAAGGGTTAGGGTCGGCCGGCCATGTATGGGCGCCCAAGTGTGAACGGCCAAGTCACCTATATGAGTCAAATGTAACCCTAAAATCCTCATTCTCATGTGTTGTGAATAGAAGAGTGCTCTTGCCTTATCTCCTTGTTTTCCTTCTCCTGCGTGTGTGAGAGAGAGAGAGAGAGAGAGTGAGAGAGCGATCGAGCGCACTGTGTAGCGGCACGGCGAGACGGCGGAGAGGCGGTAGAGCGGCGACGGCGGCTCCTCCTTCACGGCTGCGACGCGGGAATCCTTCAAGGCAGCAGTTAAGCGGTGAGTGACACACCCTTTGGCATTCTGTTTGAGCTTCCTTCCCTGGTTGTATGCTTGTAGCCATTCGTGGCTCGCATACGGTGTCTGGCAAGTCCCCAGCTACGACCTGTGCGGCAAAAGCGCACATTTTTGGCGCCGCTGCCGGGGAGTTGCCCTGCACCAAGCTCCAGTTTGCAGCTCGGCTGCTGCGTGAAGTTTAATCTACACTATAGGAAAGGCGTCTGTGTTGCTGTTGAGGTGTTTCTGTGGTTTTCAATCTCTGTTTCTGCAATTTGTCTTCTGTATTCCTGTCTCTTTTGTTATATTTTCGCTCCGCGTGTGGGCGTACGTTCTGTTATCTGGTTTCTGCGTGTGAGAGGGATTTCTGAATCCCCAGATCTGTGCTGTGTGTGCGAACTGCACCGCGGCCAAGGCTGAACCCTAAGGAAACCCTAGGAAACTTATCTCACAAAAAAAAAACAGAAAATAAAAAATAAAAAAATTATAAAAAATAAAAAAGAAAAAAAAATTAAATTTTATTTTCAAAGAAAGAACCAAACATGTGGAGAGGAAAGATTTTCTAATTGGAGAAAAAAATTTTGAAAAGAAAGAACCCCAATTGACCCACGACCCACGACCCCGGCCCCGGTCTCGGTCTCGGTCTTTTGATATATATATATAGGAGAGTGAGCCTCCATAGCTTTCTCTCAAGTGAGAGCTTATGGGAAGTCGTGCCCTATATGTAGCCCACTCCCCAAGGAGTAAAGTGAGCATGTGGGATAAAGCCCTCACCCTTTCCTCCACAAGCAAATAGGCTTTTGCCCCTTCCCCCCAAAGGAAACGGACTATTTTGAGGACTACAGGAGCTCTATATAGGCGAACACGGTGCTGTAAAGCACACTAGGACCCTTTAAACGATACGCTCGTTTCGAGCTATCACACGCCCTAGTCCAAGTTCCACCGTAAGTAAGGGGGTCAAAAACGAGTTAAAAACAATCTAAAAACAAGTAAAAACGAGGTGCAAAATACCCTAAGAAACCACTTGTGTGAGTTTCAAGGGTAGTTACCAACGCACGTAGGGTACCCACATCACATGCATCTACGCTCTGGTCGGGTGCTGGAGTCTGAGCCACTAGAAAGCATTTCAGTCTACGCAGGCTCACACCATCCCTCCACGTTGGCATCTTGGCCTTCGGCTGGAACCCAAGGGAGTGCAACCCAAGATCCACGAATAGTGGATAGTGACTCGTCTTCTGACTCAGAAGCCATGGAAGGACACCCTACCAAGAACCCTGAGGAGACAAGCCAAAACATGCCAGTGTGGGCCCCACAATCCGGATCTAGCATGTTTAGTCGTCTAATAGAGACCTTTAGTAGAGCTACACGCTCTGAACATGCGACAAGCGAAGTAAATGAGGAAGGAGGGGTAGTAGATTCGCCATTCACATCTTATGTAGACCCTACCCTCCCAAAGAGTGTCCATGTGGATATTCTACCCACTTCGTTCAATGAGGGCCCTACTGAGCTACCACATTCCGATGCTCCTCCTAAAGTAGAGGTCCCTAGGAGCCAATCCATAAGAAGTGACATTGCGTCCACTTCAAGAGAACCGTTTGGCACACCAAGTCTGGATGGGATATTTCTCAATGAAAATTGGGAATATGATCTACACACAGAGACTCTAACGGACCTATACACGGGTTACACATATCATGTAGGTTGGTTAGAAGTCCTACGATCTACATCTAGCGTCACTAATCTAGAGGAGCAACAACACATGATATGTGAGGTGATTCATAGAATTATCCAAATTGAGAGGCAAAATAGGGGAGTGAACTTAGTTTCCACTGGCCCTATGAGATTTTTGGATACGGGCAAGGCAAAACAACCAACCCTATCACAATTGGAGACTCCCTCGGTGAGTCCCATAGACCCTTCATATGTTGTTTCGCCTGGAGTCTCAATGCAGGTTGAGCCCACGAGCAGTAACTTTAGCTTTCCAACCTTGGCTCAACTTTCCATTAGGGAATCTGCAATGCCTACCCCAATGATGAGCATAGCTGAAAGTGCACCTGTTGCCGCTGTAGTTAGTACGACACCGCTACCTAGTGGAACAGTACCTACAACAGTGCGTGCCAGTGCCTATCGGCCTTATGTACCTATTGTTACTCATGCTCATGTAGCTCCTACGCCTCCTAGTATGCCAATGGCGTATGCTCCAAGACCGCCTTATCATAACCATTATCCAAGGGGAGCTAGGCCTAGTCACATATCATATCCTACGTCATTTGCCAACCTACTCAGACCAACGCCAACTCCTATCAGCCAGGCTATCCCAGAAGTGCCTCCACCAACTATGCCTGCTCACCTAGGTGATCTCGCAGCGTTTACTCAGACGATCGGACGATCTATTGCGGAAAACATGCGGGGTATGCCTGAGAGAGAACCTAGAAGCAAGGCAGTACAAGTGGCTAAGCTCACTCAAAACTTCAGTGGTAACGAGGATGTTAGGAAGCACATTGAAGTCTTTGAGCACGTGTGTAATTCCTTGGAAGAACACAATGAGCTGCATAAGTGTAAAGCCTTAGGCTTAACCTTGAGTGGGAAGGCCGGAGATTGGTATCGAACCTTAAGGGTTGAAGAGCGCACTCACTACCCCACTCTCAAGAGATTGTTCTTGAAAGAATACATACGTGAGGGTGTGCTTTGGGGGGTAGCATCTCAACTCCAAAAAGCTGAACGCGAGGAAGGGGAGTCAGTGAGAGACTTTATAAGTCGATTGAAGCATCTAAATTCTCGCTGCACTCCCGATGAACACTTCAATAACAACCAACTCCTCGATAGATTCATCCGAGGATTGCGCCACGAGGACATTTACAATGGCCTAGTCATTAGAGGTCTTACAACGTGGGAAGCAGTCACTGCCAATGCAATCCAGTTAGAAGACAACTTGATGATTGCAGGTAAAAAGGTGTCTTCAGAAACAAAATCCGTTAGTTCGCAAGTATCTGGGCACGAGCCAATGACGGTAAAACCTATTGCCAAGGAGCCCAAGATATCTGAAATGTCTGTGACCGACCTTACTAAGGCTCTCCAAGAATACTTTAGGGGTAATCGAGCTCCTCAGAATAGCCATATGTACCCAAGGAGAGAGCAACAATGGTGTTCGGTGTGCTTAGGACCACATAGCACGAGTGAATGTCCCACATTTAGAGTCAAATTCAATGGAAATTGCAATGCATGTGGTAAGTATGGCCATCAATCTAAAGATTGCCTAACACTTAAGCGAATGTTGGCAAACCAGGCACCACTAGCTTGGTCAAACACACCTCAAGTACCCGCGCTAATGCCTGCACAACCTATCGAGCAACCGTCACAGCACATAGTTCCAAGGAATCCGAATGTAGTCCAGTCTGTGCCGTTACCACCGCCAGTGCTAGGACCACAACCTCCACATCCAAGGATTACCCCAATAAACCAGATGGGTTGTGAGTCACATAGTGCATGTGGGGATTATGAAGAGGAGATAGACCCTACTGCTCCATATGGGATTGATACGTTTGAAATGATTCCCCAGTACTACATGGAGGATCATTTCGGGCAAGTCAAGCCTGTATATCAAGCGGCTGCTCTTGCCACAAGAGGGCAAAACCTTAATACCTTGGCAAGGAGACCACCTCTTCAATGTTACGAGTGTGGTGGACCGCATCGTGTAGCAGAGTGCCCTAATAGGCTACAGAAGATCTCTACTCAGATGCAACCAAATCAAGCGAGCACATCGGGAATGCCGGTACTTACATGCAATCGTTGTGGCATAGATCATTTGATCGCACAATGTCCACATAATCCTAATGCACCCAAGATTACGCCATTGAATTTGGTTGAGGTCACCAACCAAGCACGAAGAACCACACCCGTTGTACCCGCGAATGTAGTTACACGGTTAATGCTTCAAAATCAAAACTACATTCTTGAAGAGAGGGATACTGCATCAATCGCTCAGGCAAAGAAAAAGAAAACACGGCGAAAGAGATCGCTTAATGCCACAAGCTCCAAGCCCAGTTCAAAGACTAACATAGGGACAGGAGACGACCCCGTGTATATGAATGATCCTGAAGACGATTCTGATTCAATAGAAACCATGGGGACCAAAGCCACTACCTTAAGGGAGGAACCCACACGGGAGCTCAATGAAGGGGAATCAAGCGAGTACATAAATAAGGAAAAACAGAAGGAAACTTCCTCGGCCCCACAACCAAGTCAGTTAATGCCCTCTCGACCACCCAAACTGACTGAGACTCCCCAAGACAAGCCACGTGGGCCAAAAACCCTCAAGAAAAAGATTGGAACTTACCCAAACCCAGTTGAGGAGATTGAACAAGTACAACACTTAAGGGGTTTGGTGGAAGAAACACAAAGAGAACTAGAGCCAAACCCGAGAAAAGTCAAAATTTCAGACACAGTGTTTCCTACGCAAGTTCAGCCTCACCGAACCATAAACCGTTAGCTATACCGAGTATCATTCGGGAAGAAAGTGAGGATAGGACATCCGGAAGTGGGCAAACACCCTTCTTGCTGGAAAGAATGTTTAGTGAGGGAATGCCTGACCCCATCGAAGAGGAAGTGATTCCATCTTCACCAGTCCCTAGTCAAGGGGCGATGTCTCGAAAAGTACCGTTGAATGTGTCCAAGCTAATGGATTTCATGTCCTCTGAGATCAGAACCACGATCATATCCAAATTATACGGAGATCCTGAGCTATTCTTAGCTCTTCGGGCATTTCTCAATGGAGAACTAAAGGCGGGGCTACCACAATTTGCAAATATAGATAGACCCGACACGCTTCAAGATGAAGGAGAACATTGGGATCTACAACCCAACTTTGATGAAGATTCGGTCGTGGAAATACCTGTGAACAAGTTGGGACAGTACTTTGAAGGTGACGAATCTAATGCCACCCTCCCCATTACTACCAAGGGATTAACTCTAAAGGGAATCCTTGATGGTGGTGCTGGAGTGAGCATTGTGACTAAAAACTGTTGGGAATCTATGGGAAGGCCTCACCTCGAAGTCACAAACATAGTGGTTAAGATGGCAAACAGAACCATAGCTAAACCTATTGGAATGTTAAGGGACCTTAAGATCAAGGTCCTGGGATACAAGGTAAAACATACCTTCATTGTAATGGATTTCTCCAAGCATCCTATGTCATATCAAATGATCTTAGGACGTCCTTTCATGAGGGAAGCACAAATGGTGCATGACTGGTCGAAAAACCATGTCTACCTACAATTCCAGGACTCTGTCATTCGAGTTGATCTTGAGAATGGTCGTGCACATCCTTTAGGAAGCAAGGTTATCATTGATAATCGATCGGATACCACTATTCACTCCGCCCCATTAAGGTATTGCTATACATGCAAAAAAGAGACTGATGATGGGAAAGATTCTCCTTATATGGATGTCCTACCGGGTATGACTGAGTCGGATAACGTGGATTGGGTACACCTAGCGGCAACCATAGACACATGGGGAAATAGAGGCACAAGTTGGGTAACACCTGAGGGGCAAGATATGCCACCGTTAGTGCCAATAAACATGATAGGTGTTATGCACTTGACTCCTGATGGCGAGAACGTGGCAAACTCCACCGACACTGAAAGTAGCGAAGACTCTGACCAATGCAACTCTGAGTATGAATCTCAAGAAGAAACTGACCCTGAGCCTGATGGGGAAAATGAATCAAATATTCACCCAAAGGTGGAAGCAAGGTGCTCAAGGCCTAGGACAGTGACCTCTTGCAGTTCATCCGAAAGTGAAGATCGACCAAGTGAGTTCGAATCTGATAGAAACAAAAATCAAAAACTTGGTAAGAAGAAAACGAGACATAAGCGCCAACGCTATCGAGCTAAGGTACGAACTGCAATAAACAAGGAGCGATCCACTGCAGAATGGCTTAGTTATGTAGGAGCCATTGATGCTCATCGGAAGATAGCGGATAATTGGGGACAATACCTCCAAAGTGTCATGTGGTGTATTCCGCAACCTCATGACGTCGCCCAATTAGAAATCGAAGAGAAGCCAAAACTAAGTCGTACTGCAAGAAGGCGACAAAACCAAGAGTTGGCTCAGCAGCAAAAGGAAGCGGAATTGAAAGAAAAAAGTCTGGCACAACAGGAACCAGTAGACTTACACCCCGCACCCGAGCATTTCAAATCATTCACCACAGGGGAACGTAAAGTAGTCTACACAAAAGCCCAACGAACGCCTACCAATGGGAGTAGCGGTGTCTACGATGGCCCTGCGGTAGTTAAGGAGATAGACTTAGCAGATCCGGGTGAGGAGTCTAAACCAGTTTATATTGCTCAAGACCTCACCAAGGCGGAAGAAGCTGCACTTACGAAGCTTCTTAAAGAATTCAAGGACATATTTGCTTGGACATATCATGATATGAAGGGTGTTCCACCCTCGGTGGTGCAACACACGATTCCAATGATTAGCACTGCTAAACCAGTCCAGCAACGTCCCTACCCAATGAATCCTAAGTACGCAAAGATTGTACAAGAGGAAATTGAAAAGCTGGTAAAATGTGGATTCATATATCCTATTGAGCACTCAGAATGGGTTTCTCCGATAGTCATCGTACCAAAGAAGAATGGGAAACTCAGAGTGTGCGTTGATCTCAAAAAGGTTAATGCAGCCACCAGAAGGGATCATTACCCCTTGCCGTATTCTGAACATGTGCTTGAAAGAGTGGCCGGCAAGGAGGCATATAGCTTTTTAGATGGGTACTCGGGTTACAATCAGATCACAATTGCAGTCGAGGACCAAGCTAAAACAGCATTTATCACGGAGTTTGGAGTGTTTGCCTTTCGCGTCATGGCCTTTGGCTTGACCAATGCACCTGCAACATTCCAACGATTGATAAACACGGCCTTTAAGGAATATCTAAGGGACTTCTGTGAAGCTTTCTTAGATGATCTTTGTGTTCATTCCTCTTGGGACGAGCACTTGATGTGTTTACGAAAAATATTTGAAAGGTGTAGATTATATCGCATCTCCTTGAATCCTTTCAAATGCCAATTCTGGGTTAAACACGGAGTTATCTTAGGGCATATAGTGTCCAAAAATGGGATTTCCACTGACGAGAGTAAAATCAAGGTCATTCTGGAATTACCCCCACCCACCAACTACAAGGGAGTCCAACGCTTTATGGGCCACGTTGGTTATTATCGAAGGTTTATTCTCTTCTTCGCCGAGATAGCTCGACCATTGTATAAGCTTCTCATCGAGTTTATTTGGACCGAAGAATGTGACCGTGCCTATGAGCTATTAAAGAAGGCCTTGGCGAGTGCTCCAATCTTGAGAATGCCTAACTGGGATTTACTCTTCCATGTGCATATTGATGCATCAAACTTTGCTATTGGGTGTGTGTTAACTCAACCTGGAGAACACAAGCTAGACTACCCCATTAGCTTTGCCAGTCGCCAGTTGAACGATGCTGAGATGAACTACACCACTACGGAGCGAGAAGGGTTGGCAATGATATATGCAGTAAGGAAATTTCGTTATTACCTCCTTGCCACCAAGTTTGTTTTCTATGTGGATCATCAAGCATTGTTGTATCTGGTAAACAAACCATGCTCCACAGGAAGAATCACACGATGGCTATTGATTCTTCTTGAGTTTGATTTCACGGTTGTTGTGAGACCTGGCAAGAAACATGTTATGGCTGATCATTTGTCTCGCATACCTAATGGTGAAGCTCCTACGGGGGTTGATGATGACTTACCGGACACTTCCTTGTTTATGGTGGAGACAATGCCTGAATGGAGTGAGAAGATTGTTAACTTTTTGGTTAATGGCTTTCCACCCAAGGAGCTTCGTAAAGATCTAGCTCGAAAGCTAATCAAAGAATGCGAACCCTATTGCCTGATAGCAGGGACTCTTTATAAAAGAGGAAAGGATGACGTTCTTAGGCGTTGTGCCCGAGAGGATGAATATCTATACATTTTGCAAGAGGCACATATGGGCGTAGCCGGTGGTCACTTCTCAGGAGACTTAACTGCGCGAAAGATCTTACAATCAGGGTATTGGTGGCCCACTATGTTCCAAGATGCATCACTCTTTGTGAAGGGTTGCGATGAATGCCAACGATATAAGAAACCCCAGAGGAAAGATCAGATGCCCCTACATCCGATCAAAGTAAACCAACCATTTGAAAAGTGGGGTTTAGACTTTGTAGGTCCAATTAGTCCAGCGGCCCGAAACACACAATCTCGCTATATTATTGTGGCCACTGACTATATGACCAAATGGGCTGAAGCGAAAGCAACACGTAAGGCAGATGCGAGGACAACAGCCAAGTTCCTCTTTGAAAATATAATCACACGATTCGGTTGTCCTTTTGAACTTGTGAGCGACAATGGTACGCATTTTATAAATGAAGTGATTAAGGAGCTCACAACAAATTTCATGATATCCCATCATAAATCTACTCCTTATTATCCGCAAGCGAATGGCCAAGCCGAGAGTACCAACAAGACTTTAATCTCTATTTTGACAAAGACAGTTGAAGCTCATCGCACGGATTGGGATCTAAAGCTTACGACAGCTTTATGGGCCTATCGTACTGCGTACAAAGTGGCTATTAATTGCACACCATTCAAAATGGTATATGGCCAAGAAGCAGTCATGCCGTGGGAATTTGTCATTCCTAGTCTTCGTGTTGCTACTCAAGAGGGATGGGATGGTAATCCTTTAGCAGAGCGTCTGTATATCCTTGAGCGGCTAAACGAAGAAAGACAATTGGCTGTATACAATGCCCTTGTGGAGAAGGATAGAAGGAAAAAATGGTTTGATCGCCATTTAAAGGACAAGGACATCAAGGTTGGGGATAAAGTCCTGATGTATGGAGTGCGAAACGAAAAGAAGAAGCTCAAATATGCTGGTAAGGGACCGTATAGAGTATGTGAAATTACACCGCAAGGTACCATCAGAGTGGAGACTCTCGACGGAGTTGAAACCATTGGATTCCTTAATGGGAGTAAATTCAAAAGATACTATGACCCCCTGAGCCAGGAGGAGTTACACGCAATCCATCAAAAGAAGGCAGCTAAAGAACATGCTGAGCTTAAAAAGATACAAGCAAGAGTCGAAGCCAAAGAACGTCAACAGCGTGCTAGGAGACAACGAGAAGCCAACTTGGGAATTACGCAAGTATTTTTCGAGGAAGCAGAGGAGGATGCACTGGAATCTGACCCACCTCTAAGATACCCAATTGAGTTACAGAGTCCTTACGGGGAGGTGCTGTATAATGCATTATTGGATACAGGAGCTCAACACAATTTGCTATCATATGGCGTGTGGTGTCAACTGGGAAAACCACCTTTAACCAAGAGTTCTATCCAAGTCCAAGGAATCAACAAGAAGAAAACCCCTGTCTCAGGAATTCTGCACACTCCGGTTGCTTATGACAAGGGAACCATAATTCAAAGCTTTTTGGTTATGCCTGCTGGCACCATGGAAGGGACTGTAATCTTAGGGCGCAAATGGATGATGGCCACCAAGTGCAATATCGATTGGGCAACCAGACAAGTCACAACGCAAGAACCAACACTAGGTTTGACCGCTCAAAATCCCGCACCTAAGTCATCCACTCAAATATTAGATAATGAAAAATCACAAAGTCCAGTGGCAAAACCATCTTCGATTGTAGGCCACCCCTCTAACGCTTCAACGCCAAGAGTGGAAACAGGCAAGGCGGTCCATAAAGCTTCGCTTACTATGCCAAAGAGTACATACAAATGGGTCCCCAAAGCTTCGTTAACAGCTACTTCCCCTGCTCAATCTCGTTCAGCCACCAAGAAGCCTCGTAAAAGGAAAGCAGCTACCCACCCGAGAAAGGGCAATGTAACATCGCGATGGATCCCTAAAAAATTATTAGTAGCCCAAGGGTACTATGAGGGAAATGACCAGATTTGGGTCCCTAAACATAAGCTGAATCCCTCTACATCACCTATAAAACCTTGCAAACCAATTGTTGCCACCCCAACGATAATTCAAGATCGTGGTAAGGGAAAGGTAACAGAGTGCTCCACACCACTTCTTCCAGAGTTAGTTTGGATTCCCAAACGATATCGATCATTACCACCTAGCTCAGGAAGGGGGGAGCCACATGAAGCTTCTAGCTCCTCATGCCAGGCACACGCTGATATAGAAGTTTCTACATGCTCTACACCTACTCTTGTCAACACCCAACAAAAAACTGATGAGTCTACGTCTCCCCTTGTAATAGTATCGTCGGAAACCATTTCCTCCATTCGTCAATGGGAGCGTACACTACCATCTCTACAATTGGATGTGGCCACAAGGGTCATAAAAAGCTATCTGCCCACATCACAACCTATGACCCGTTGGACAAATTGGTTCCAAGAGGCTGCAACATCATTGCAAATAATATGATCTACCCAAGGAAAGGGGGAGCATGTACTCATGCTCGACATTCTAATGCTTCCTCCTTAACCTTCTCCCCTGACCATGTAATTGCCAAATTCAAGGGGATGTATATATATAGCTTCATACATTTTTAAAAAATAAAAAAAAAACAAAAACAAAGAAAAGAAAAACAAAAAATAGTAAAAAGAGCAAGAGCACAAAAAGAGGATAAATATCTGTATACAATCAAGAACTAGATTGACCTGTCTCACAAACCTACTGATGCTATATCTGTGTTTGCAGATATGGCAGATGCACGATCATCATACACTTCATCCACTCCCGCCTTTGATGAGAGGTATCATCTGTACCTTTCTCAGATATTTCACATGTGCTATCCTGTTATTGAAACTGAATGGGATCATATAGATGTACTGGCCAGAGAGGAAAATGTTGAAGAATTAGAATGGCTAATTCGCCTATTGACCATGACTGACCCCTACTCCGTAGAGGAAATATCCCCGATAGCCCAATGCTTTCCTTTTCCACAAGATGACTATCCTCGCATGGTTATATTCTTGATGAGTTTATGTGGATGGGAAAATGAAAAGGAAATATCTGACAATGATGAATGGACGGATGAAACTCATGGCACTACTGAGGTTGACTTTATTTGTTTGGATGATGCGGATAGAGGCTTAGCCTTAGGGCTAGAGCCAGGACTCTACAACATCCTCTTACCGTATTCTCAGTAGTAGTGTGGTGACTGGTAGGTAGGTTAGTGTTTTCAAGTTTTTTCTAGTTTAGATTCCTTAAACGAGTCTTGAAATTTTCACACTGATGTGCCTCTCGAGGTATAGTGCTTGTTAGTTGATTGCATAGGTTAAAAAGTTTGAGGTGGGTTCGCTTCCATATCTTGAGACTGCCGCAACGATCATCAAAATATATCTACATCACATTGCAAGCTGTCTCATAAAATCAAGGAGATCTCCAATTTCAGGTGTAATTCTTCCATACCCACTCTCTTTCGTTTTTTCTGTTCAATTAATTTCATAAACTATACGGCATGACCACATGGAAATTGTCACTGTACTACTTAGTTTTTGAAGTTGCTTGCATGCTAGTGTAAAACATTAATGAGCTTAACTTTATTGGAAATATTCCTAGGTAGCATGATGTCTTTAGTTAACCTTGGAATACGATTGTCTTAGGTCTAGGGTCAAACCATCTTAATGTTTGACACCTGGCCATGTGTGTGTTGACCTCTAGGACATAGCTTTTACCCCTTGTCGAAAGGATGTAAGAACACATTTTAGTTCAGGAGCAAAGATCAAAAGAAATAGATTTAAAAAAAAAAAGCCTACAATAAATGGCAATACAAGGGTTAGTGTGCTTTAATGTTGGCCTATCGCCTTATTGATACTTGGTAGGCGAGGAGTATTCTACTCCAGACCGATGCTTTGGTTGGTAGGGGGTAGCCTTGCCTAAAGTGAGCTAATAGATTCCTGGATAATGCCTTGTGTTAAACATGGTACCAGGATCGATGTTAGTTTTGCCTTAGGAAGGTCGCCATTGTGTGTAAAAATTGTCACGTGCATTAAAAATTAAAAAAAAAAAAAGAGGCAAAAGGCTCCTGTAACTGTGATGTTTCTTGTGTCCCTAGACGTGTGGTATTAACTTGTTCTTAGAGTAGACACAGTGTGGTCATCTGTTTATTTATTAAGCTTGGTTATTTTCCTTGACTTAGGCCAGTTATAAACCTTGATGAACCTGTGACACCTTGCTAACTCTTGAATTCCTTTCAATAATTTTAAACTCCTATTAATTTGCTACACTAGCTCACTCATGTGACTTTTAAACTAAGTTCTCATAGCACATCCATTGTGGTCTCACATGCTTGAATTTATACACTTTATATCTTTTGAATTCTAGCATACCTTCACTCTACTTCCCTGTTTTGCAGACGGTCTACCACAACAACCCTCTTGAGCTTACCATACCATAGCTTCCGAGGACGGAATCTACATCAGGAAGGGGGGCATGTTAACCCATGGCGGACATGGCGACGTACTATATTTTACGTCATTAATTTAAATATTCTGAGTCATGGGCCGGGCTTGTCGGCACCATATGTTAAGGATGAAGGGATTGGGTGATCGCCGATGAGAGGCGCACCTTGGATATCAGTAGGATAAGGGTTAGGGTCGGCCGGCCATGTATGGGCGCCCAAGTGTGAACGGCCAAGTCACCTATATGAGTCAAATGTAACCCTAAAATCCTCATTCTCATGTGTTGTGAATAGAAGAGTGCTCTTGCCTTATCTCCTTGTTTTCCTTCTCCTGCGTGTGTGAGAGAGAGAGAGAGAGAGAGTGAGAGAGCGATCGAGCGCACTGTGTAGCGGCACGGCGAGACGGCGAAGAGGCGGTAGAGCGGCGACGGCGGCTCCTCCTTCACGGCTGCGACGCGGGAATCCTTCAAGGCAGCAGTTAAGCGGTGAGTGACACACCCTTTGGCATTCTGTTTGAGCTTCCTTCCCTGGTTGTATGCTTGTAGCCATTCGTGGCTCGCATACGGTGTCTGGCAAGTCCCCAGCTACGACCTGTGCGGCAAAAGCGCACAATTCACATCTATACATCCACATCTACATCCACATCCACCTTCCCGTTCACATCTATACATCCACATCTACATCCACATACATACATACATCCACATCCACATTCCACATTCACATCTATACAGCCACATCTACATCCTCATTCACATCTATGCATATACATCTTCATGCATACATCCCTTTCCACATTCATACATCCACACTCCCATCTCCACATCCACACATCCACACTCCCATCTCCACATCCACACATCCACATACATACATCCATTTTCACATTCCCATTCATATAACTCCATATGCCTTCACATCTAATCTTTTACATCACATCCATTCTCGCCCTATCACAACCCATATACATCTTATCCTATCACATACACTTCTTACCTCATCCCATACACATCTTATCAAATCTTAATTCATCTTATCACCTCATAACTTATTGCATAAGCATCTTATCACCTCTTGTCACATCTTATACACCTCTTATCACATCCTATCACATCTCATATCTATTTATAGAATACAAGAGAATTCTTATATTTGATATAAGATTTCTTTACACATTTATTTATGCATAAATTCTATTTAAGGAGATTAATACTTTCGAAGTAAAAATCAATCTTTTATGCATCTTCTTATGCATAAATTCAATTTGGTAGGAATCACACTTTTAGTATAAAAGAATATCTTTTATGCATACCTCTATGCATGAAATCCAAATATAATAAAAGTCACACTTTAAAAATAAAATAATCAACTTTTATGCATACCTTTATGCATGAAATTCAAATATAAAAAAAGTCAAACTTTTATAATAAAATAATCAACTTTTATGCGTACCTCTATGCATGAAATCCAATTATGATAAAAGTAATACTTTTACAATAAAATAATCATCTTTTATGCATACATCTATGCATGAAATCTAAATATGATAAAAGTAACATTTTTATAATAAAATAATCAACTTTTATGCATACTTTTATGCATGAAATTCAAATATGATAAAAGTCACACTTTTATAATAAAATAATCAACTTTTATGCATACCTCTATACATGAAATCCAAATATGATAAAAGTAACACTTTTATAATCAACTTTTATGCATACCTCTATGCATGAAATCCAAATATGATAAAAGTAACACTTTTATAATAAAATAATCAACTCTTATGCACACTTCTATGCATGAAATTCAATTGTGATAAAAGTAACACTTTTATAACAAAATAATCAACTCTTATGCATACTTCTATGCATGAAATTCAATTGTGCTAAAAGTAACACTTTTACATTAAAATAATAATCTTTTATGCATACCTCTATGCATGAAATCTAATTATGATAAAAGTAACACTTTTATGTTAAAATAATAATCTATTATGCATACCTCTATGCATGAAAATTAAATATGCATAATATAAAAATCAATTTCTCTATGAATATCTTCAATTAATCTAGGATGATAATTCCTAGAATATGGTAGGAAGTCCTCTTTTCATGCTTTGAATGAAATTATTTTATGCATAATTTTTATAAAAAATTTGCCATAGCTCCGCTGCTATGACTGATAAATCTTAATTTTTTCTAAGGGATAAAGCTTATCATTAAGAGTTAATTAGAATGATCCCTAATTGGATCAATAATCCATAATGGATTGAATCGTTAATATTTATGAAATACATAAACTAAAAGCATAGAAAAAAGCCATTAATTTGACCTCAAGTATAGATTAATCTTGGATTAAGGAAAAGCTTTATGAAAAGCTTCATTTGGATTGAGAATGGGTCATGAGTATGACCATTTCTTGAGTGAGAGAGAGAAATTTCATAAAAACCATTTGAATTAAGCATAAATAGAAATTTATGTAATTCTTAACTATCATTAATCAATTAACTTCAATAGCATTCATCAAATTATGTAACTCTTTACTACCATTCATCAATTAACTTCAATAACATTCAAAAACCATTCTAATTAAGCTTCTCAAGCTTGAGAGGGGTTGAGAAGAGAGAAACATTGAGAAATTATAGAAAATGATCAAAATTCACTAATTACCTTACAAATTGCTTGATTCTTTGTTCACAGTAGAGGCCCCCAACCAATCAATTGGTTAAGTATGTTGATGGAGCCACCAATGGGGATTGAAGAAAGAGGGAAGCTCCAAAAAAATTATTAATGAATGCACAGTTCTTGGCTTAGGTGGAGTAGAGTAACAATGCATAAACACTATCTATTTTTCAACAAGGGGTAGGCTTCTATTTATAGGAAAAATTGAGCTCCTAACCAAACAAATTGATTCTAGAATTTTCCAAATCAGTTTGGTCAATTTTTGACCATTTTTAAGTCAGTTAAGCTACCTTTTTGGAACTAGACTTGAATGAGGAGAGAGGAGAGATGAAATATCTCAATTTTTATGAGTTTAAAACTCCTTCAAGCATGTGAAATATGCACCTCCTTTAAAGAACTCCCCTTCCTTACATATGTGTCAAAATGGAATCATTATACCCAAATATCTCATATTTTTAATATTGCTTATAGTTTTTTACTAATAAACCTTGTACATTTTCAACTCTTCATCTTATGTGAAATATGCACCTCCTTTAAAGAACTCCTCTTCCTTACATATGTGTCATAGTTTTTTTTTACTAATAAACCTTGTACATTTTCAACTCTTCATCTTATGTGAAATATGCACCTCCTTTAAAGAACTCCCCTTCCTTACATATGTGTCATAATGAAATCATTGTACCCAAAATATCTCATATTTTTAATATTGCTCATAGTTTTTTACTAATAAGCCTTATACATTTTCAACTCTTCATCTTATGTGAGCATTTACTCATTTTTGGATACCTAAAATATCTCATATTTTTAATATTGCTCATAGTTTTTTACTAATAAACCTTGTACATTTTTAACTCTTCATCTTATGTGAGCATTTACTCATTTTTGGGTATCTTCTTTTACAAATTGGATTTATCTCCTCCTTACACATGGATTGATGCTATTGGCCCATAGGAACCTTAATTGCACCATAATCCAAAATTTTTTTAAAATCTAGACCCTTAGGCTAAGGTCCTTTATACACATTTCCAATTAATTCCAATTGTACATTGGAAAATTCTTTTTGAATTTCTGTTTCAAGGGAATTCATCTTAATTATAAGAGATATTTTTCTATCCAAAAATATTCAAAATCTGAATATTCTCTCTCTAGAATATTTTCTCTCTCTAAGTTAAAATAGTTAGAAACAAGGTCTTTATATTTCTGAAGAGGGATTGATTACAGGGGAAGATACTAGACATCAAAATGTGGGTGGGGGAGGAATCTTACAGCAATGACCTGCCAGAACCTACTAGTCCCGTAACCCCGTCGGGCTTCTTTTGTTTTTCCGAAGGGCCCGTTGGGATATTAGATATCCCGATGGGCCCGTCGGGACAACAAAAAAAGCCCGTCGAGGTTCTGCCATGTTTATAAACAATGCCCAACACCCATCATGCAACTTTTGGGGAGATAGTCCTTGTTTTGGGAGCGTGATATCTCTCCTCAAAGTACTTGTAGAGCTCTCGAGTTGCTAGAAGTGTCCTCTTGGGAAGAACGTCCTTATCTTAGGGGCTGTCGTCTTTCCTTGTAGGCACTCCTAAGGCTATTGAGCCACTCGTCCTTAGTTCTTTGAATTGGGGGCAGGGTGTGGTTCGTAGCTAATACTTGCAGAGATTTAGGGACAAAGTTGGAGTCATTCAGCTTTGCATTTGAGCTACATAGGTAATCTACCTCATTCGGCTTTATGAATGGTTTGATGGAGCCAAGAGTCCTGCTTAGGGGCTTGTATTGGTTCTTGATACTTGATATAGTTTAGAGTAGACAAGGGTCTATTGTCCTATACTAGAGTATTGGGCAAGCATAGATCTTTGATTTTCTTTGTGAATGTTAGAGAAGGTCTATTGTCCTATACTAGAGCATTGGGCAAGCATAGATCTTTGATTGTGTAAAGTATCCTTAATTGGGTACAAAAGGCATCCTTCATTGGGGGTGCAGGTGCAATGTGCATGATAGTTTCGAAGTAGTTTTGTAGTCAGACCTTGCAAGATAGTTTCAAAGTAGTTTTGTGTTATGTGATAATCTTTTGTGTTTGTCAAGATAGTTTCGAAGTAGTGTGTCTGCTAATGTATGTTTTGTAATACGTGAGTGACTTTGTTGTTTTTTCATTTGTGTATTCATTGTTATATGCTTGGTTGAATAGGTTATTTGAGATGGAGGACAATGTTGGATCCAGTGATACCTCCAATAGAGTCCAAAATCCAAATAGTAGGAAAAAAAGGCACCTAGGATAGAGTGGCAATATGCAATCAACGTTGGTGATTGATTCATAGACTGGGAGTGTAAGCTATGCCACGCAATAAAATCAGGTGGGGCGCCTCGACTAAGAGAACACTTTTTAGGCGGAGCAAAGAAAAAGTCATGTACCCACCCCTCTGCACCTGCAGTGGCCAAACGCATAAGAGAAGAAATTCAAAAGAAAGATTCAAGAAAACATTATACTCCTACCGTTAATGTATCAAGGCAGCAAGAACACTATTGTTCTAATCATCAAACTCCCGCTACATCGCCTGCTTGTACTCCGAACGTCAATGTGCAACCAGAAAGTAATCTACCCAGTGCATCTTCCTGCAAGCGAAACTTTGATGTAGGAAATATACCCATGCGTCAAACTTCATTGCAAAGAAAGCCTACGTCAAGGTCGGCTCGATGATGCACAACTCGCCCTTGCTGAAGCGATTTACTTTTCTGGGAGTGCTATGATGATGGTGGACAGTGAGCATTGGAAGAGAGCATGGAAGAAAATTGGTGAGTTTGGACCAGGGTTTTCACCGCCTACATACCATGCTATGCAAAATGATCTATTAGAGAAATGTTATGCGCAAGTAAAAGAACGTGTACAAAGAATAATTCTTAGCAATATAGACCTTTCTGGATGTAGTATAGTAAGTGATGGATGTCTAATGTACAAAGAAAACCATTAATTAATATAATGGTTATTTCACCTAGAGGTGAGACTTTCATCCGTGCCGTGGATTCTGCTGGTTCAATCAAAATTGGGGCTTACATTGCTCAAGTCATTGGCTGTATGATAGAGGAAGTGGGTGCCAAAAATGTAGTCCAAATCGTCATGGACAATGCAAAGAATTGCAAGAATGTATCCAAAATCCTAAAGCGACAATATCCACATGTTTTTCCGGTAGGCTGTAATACTCATAGTTTGAATCTTGTATTAAAAGATTGGTATAAAAATGATGATAACAAATGGTTTGCCTCAATCATCGACACTGCTCGGTAGCTTGTGAGATTCATGCTCAAGAGACAGAGAGAGTCATTAGGGGAAGGTTGAGGTCTATAGGGGCCCTTTAAGATGCCATGTGATTAAAAGGTTATTAAGGAAAAGGGCCAATCATGTGATGCCATGTATACAAAAATGTTGGGTGATTAAAGGTGGTCAAAAGATTCTCTAGAAGATGCCTTTTTGTACTTTTCATTCCCAAAAAGTGGGGGGAAAGTTTTTGAAATTTCGAACATCCATAACTTCTACATATGAGCCGAAAATTTGTCGGAGATTAGAGATCAAGAATCTACTCGCTGAGCTCTTTCCATAGATATGTCACATGATATGGTTTTGCCCACTCAATTTTAAATTCAATTTTGGCGGGAAACTTTGAAATTCAAACTTCTAGCCAGAATAAGAAGGTATCTAAAGTCAAAGAAACTTAACATTTTAACAAAAAGTCATTAAAATCATAATATGGCAGCTTAAAGGGCCCCTATAGACCTCAACCTTTCCCTAATGTAGATATTTTTCGACCTCACATGTCAGTTATGTTAAAGCTTCGAGCAGAGACTAGGTTTTGCACTCACTTTTACACTTTTGAGTCTCTTCTTTGAAATAAAGATGCAGTTTGCGAAACATTTACATGCATGGCATTTCATGACTGGGAGAGCACTCAACCTGAAAAAGTGAAAGAGAAAATCAAAGTCTTGAAGGTAGCGCTTATTACGAGAAGAAGTTGGTGGAACAGTGTGATGGATGCATACCATGTAATGATGCCTATTATGTATGCCATACGAAGTCTTGATCAAAGAGCGCCTAATCTCGGGAAAGCATGGATACAATGGTGGACTGTCCAGCAGAGTTTGGAGTGTCCTGAGAAATTAGAGCATTCAGTGGTGGAAAAGCAATGGCATGTACCATTCTCCAGTAGACAAAGAAAAGTCCTATTGAAGTACTTCCATGCTAGATGGATTGGAGCGCATTCACCACCACTACACAGTGTTGCTTACATGTTAGATCCTAAATATTGGAATATGGATTTGATGTCCAACGTTGAGGTGGTGCAAGATTTTTATAAAGTGGTAAATACTTTTTATAATAATGTTGATGATCTTGTAAAGTGCATAAAGGAGATGACCTCATTTCGATTGAAAGAGGGTTTATTTTCCAACTCCCTTGTTCAACAAATGGCTAAAGAGCAACCTGCATGGAAGTGGTGGATGATGAATGGTGGTGAGTATTATGTTTTATTGTGCAACCTTGCGATGAAGGTTCTAAGTCAGTGCTCTTCATACTCAGGCTCAGAAAGAAACTGGAGCATGTACAAATATATTCACAGTACTATTCGTAATCGACTTCTTGCAGATCGAGCAGATAATTTACTTGTTTACATGTATTGCAATGAAAACATCTTGCGAGACATTAAAAGCGAAGAGTACGAAGAAGATATGCCCAAATGGATGTACGATTGTGATGATGTAGTAGACGAGAACTTTGATGTTGGACGTACGTCGTGCACTACCCTTAAGATAGAAGACAATTTGGACATTGACTTAGATAAGCTTAATTTAGCAGACGAGAGGGTAAACGGTGAAAGAATTTTGGAGTAAGATACTGACATAGAGGAAGAAGTCATTTCATTAATTTCATAAAAAGTACTTGTACAAATGATTGTATTTGAAGAAATTATCAATACAAAAGTAGGATTTATGTCTTTCTTAGATTTCATCTTGAAATAAATTATGAATTGCACTAGGAGTTGCATCTAAAGGTCCTGGTGGTTTATATTCGCAGCCATGCCGAACACTATATAAATACCTTGATTCATTGGGACACTACACAATGCACATGTGGAAATATTTTGCATTTGCCTCACTAAACATATTAAGAGGTAGTAGTGTCCACAGGGTAGTATATACTGGCCGCTCCACCCATCGAATACTTTGTAACATACAGGACATGGGGGTGGAGGAACTAGTAGCCTCAGCAGACAATGAAAGTAGCTCCAAGTCGTGGATAGCATAATTTCTCTCATGCGTTTTGAGTTTTCGGGATTCATAGGCCACTGCATAACCTTCTTGCATGAGCGCACCTCCCAGGGCAAAACCACTGGCATCTACTACCTCAAAGGGTAGAGAGAAATTTGGCAACTTTAGAACAAGATTGGTTAGCAAGGCGGTCTTTAACTTATCAAAAGCACTCTGACACCTAGCAGACCATTGAAATGGGGTATTCTTCTTGAGAAGAGTAGTCAGGGGGAAGCTATGAGAGCATACTTAGGTATAAAAATTCTATACCAACCAGTTAATCCCAAGAATCCCCTGACTTCTTTCACTGTCTTTGGTTCAGGCCAATCTTTGACTGCTTGGACTTTTGCCAAATCTGGAGAAAAATCGTCTTTGGATACCAGAAAGCCCAAGTATTCAACATGGTCGACAGAGAAAGTGCATTTGCTCTTTTTTGCAAAGAGTTGGTGCTTCCTCAGAATCTCGAGAACTTTATGGACATGAGCTTCATGGTCAGCTGCATTCTATCATGAGAGAGAGAGAGGGGGAGGAAGAGAGAGAGTTGTGACAGATAGAGAGAGAAGAAACATTAGATGACATTTTCAATAGTTTTGTGAGTTCCTAAAGAGAGAAAAATAAATTTAAGAAAATAGAGAGAGAAAAAGAAATTTATTAGGGATTATGTATATTTTAAGAGGAAAAAAAAGAAGTCCTCATCTACACATCTGTCGTGTTGTGAAGTGTATCATGAGAGAGAGAGAGAGAGAGAGAGAGAGAGAGAGAGAGAGAGAGAGAAAGAGTTGTGAAGTGTATCGAGAGAGAGAGAGAGAGAGTTGTGAAGTGTATCATGAGAGAGAGAGAGAGGGGGGAGGAAGAGAGAGAGAGGGGAGGGAGGAAGAGAGAGAGAGATATTCATTTTTTTGAGTCACGATATTATGAAATTAAACTTAAAGACAACATGATGTAAACTTTCATGACGCATTACCAACCAAATATTGCATGGATCACACACAATAAAAATAATACAAGTCAAATCAAGCAAATTTACGACATTTTTCCGACTGCGTTAACGATCAAATGCCGCAATATGCAAAAAACAATATATGCACTAGCGGACGACACCAACTTGCCACGTTAACGACAAAATGCTGCCCGATTCTATGCGAATATGAATAGGATATGGACATACACTGGCCACGTTACCGACCATATGCCCGCATTTGACAAAGGGAAGGGAAGGGAAGGTGACATCGCCATAACGATACTATGCTTACCGCGTTACAGACAACTAGTACCGCTACGGCGTGCCATACTTACCATAGGACACAGACCAGCCGCGTTACCGACTAAGTGCCCCAGGATAAGCACCATTCCGAAGAATGGCGTTACACACACACCCCTCGGACCACCCACATCCTACCGCGCATTGTGACAATGGGCGGCTGCCCGCACGAACACACACGCACACACACCCACACAAACACACACACCCACACAAACACACACACCCACACACGAACACACACGCACACACACCCACACAAACACACACACCCACAACTGTCATTACCTGTGTATACTGTCAGCAATGAACTCCCAAAGGGCCCCCCGCCGAGCCCATATATATACAAAATTATAGCCCGCCGGGCTAGATGACGACCCCGGCGGGCCCGCTCGGTTTTTAATTTTCCCAACGGACCGCCGGGTATTGCAAAATCCCAATGGGATTTTAGCCGGTTATCAAGGAACCTCCCACCGGCTTTTTTGGACATGTTAACATGTTAACACATTATTAACAAAAAAAAAATTGTGATCACGTGAATATAAAATCATTGCAAATGACCCACCTTTTTGTAATGGGCACATCTTACTTTGACCACTCGATGTGACGAAGCTTGTTCGATAGTCGATGAAGTGGTTGCATTTGAAGATTCAGCTCCTCCCTTTTGCCTCTTTTCTTCATCAAGACAAGATTGAATGACTCCTTTGAGGGTGGGATTAGGTATGTTCTTTAGGGTGGTGACCAAGGTGGGGTACACCTTCTTGACTGCTTTTAGCAAAACAGCCACTGTATCATCTTCATCCATTCTCGCATTCACTAATGCAAGTTGAGCCATAAGGCCCTTCAAGTGAGAGATGAAGGCTCCAATGCCATCTCCCTCTTTGAGTTCCAAGCTGAAAAAATCAATTTTAAGTGAGATCTTGGAATTCTTACCACCACGAGCTCCATAGAGCTTATCAAGCTCATCCCATTTCTCCTTTGTAGTCGGAAGCTCATCCCATTTCTCCTTTGCAATCAGAAGCTAGTCCACATGGTGAATGAGAGCCTCATCAAGATTAAGCATGATGATGGCTTGTGCCCTCTCATCATCTTCAATATCTTCAGCCTTTGTTCGATCAATGACCTTAGTGCTGGAGATGAATGGCCCAAAGCCTTTGGACATCATCTTGTGCTTGACAAGGGGAAGCCCTCTCCCGAGAACTTCTTGATTTGAGTGTTGTCCTTTGACATTGGGTATTGAAGGAGAATATTAGTGAGTAATGGGTTGATTTATGAAGAAGAAAAAACCAAAAATTTATGATATTTAGGCTTAATTAGAAAGATAAAGGCTTACGAGAGTGCAACAACCCTAATCAAGTCAAGAATGTTGCATAAATAGGAGATTAAAATAGTAATTTTTATGGTTTAGCATCCAATTACTAATTTTGATGGGGATTAGCTTCATTAGTGTTAAAGAACACTTTGTTGGGTGATTAAGATCACCATTAGTGTTTAACAAACATAATTAGTGCTTAAGAGCACATTTTTAGCATCTAATGATACTTATTTTGGTGATTAGATTCACCATTAGTGTTTAATAACACTCTTAGTGTTTAATAACACTCTTAGTGTTTAATAACACTCTTAGTGCTTAAAAACACTTTGGAGTAACTCCTCTTTGTTGGATTAAAAGCTTTATTAGTGTTAATTAACAATATTAGTGCTCATAAGCACATTTTGAAGAGATTTGAGAGCTTGAGGAGGAAGAGGAAGCTTGATGATGTGATGGATGAGACTTATGATGCCTCATATGGTTGCCCACCCATCGCTTCAAAATCAAGAGACAACAAGCTCTCACACCATCACTTGGGTGATTAGAGCAAAGAGGGAAGGATTAGAGCAAGAAAAAAGGTAAATTTGAAGCTTTAATGGTGGAGAGCTTCCATGGAGTTGAAGAGAGCTGACTGGTTTTTCTGTTGTAGCGCGCGCGTCAGTGCACCATTCGAGCTAAAACTTGAGCTGTAGATAGGAGAGACATTGGGCTTCAAAAGCCCTTAACTCCCATGACCTATAATGGCCTATAGGCGGCGTATTGCTATACGGCCAGCTGCGCTGTAGAAAACTGCGTCGAGCTGCACCAGTGAGAATGTCGCGCGACGAAGCGACAAATCCAGCAATTGATGGTACAAATTGAACCGCCCAGGTCTCCTCTATAAATTCCTAGTTGATCACTCCACGAGTTCTTGCCTCCACAATTTGCTGGAGGGCCTCCACCAGCAGAGGGTTGAGCTCCACACAAGAGAAGATAAGGAAAAATGAAGATTTTGACCTATTCTACACCACAAATGTGACCTACTCAACCAAAGCTCTAGATACCATGTTGAGAAAATGTGGTGCTCATGCTAGATCAAGTGTGTGGAGGAAAAAAAATACAAGAAAACTATCTTGCTTATTAAGTTGTTTATGAATACAACTTGTCCTTGCTCAATACAAAATGCCTCCTAGCTCCACCTTTAAATAGATGAGCTAGTGGACCTTAAGTCCATTCACACTCACACCCTTCTCTTCCCCTTCTACTTAACCTTAGTCTCTTAATACAATGATGGAATTTGCCTATAAACACCATATTGGGGAATATGGGAATTTTCCACAAGTTTGGGACACGTGGTCAAAAGTTTGGATTAACCATAACTTGAACACCACTAATCCAAAATGAGCGCTTTATAGCTCTTTAGATTCCATTTTTCAAGCGCTTTCCAACGATAGGTCATATGATAGGGTTTTGAGAAACTTACAAACATGTTATCTATGTCCCCTTTTTTAAGTATTCAAAAATGGAAATTGGGAAATTCCCACATTCACTAATATGGTGTTTATAACAGTTTTAAATATACGGCTATTGGTTTTATTCCGTGCATACTTATGTATGGGTATCAACCCAAGGCACCTATTGATGTTGGTCTTAAGGACATCGAGCTTGATGTATCGAGGGATTTCTTGTGTGATATGCAGGAAATGCTGACCGAAGCTCAGGATTCGATCAGGAGTGCTCAAGATAGGGTACGATTTTATGCTGATAAGGGACGCCCATCTCGATCTTTTGAACCAGGAACGTTGGTTTATTTTAATGTTCCTAAAGATTTTCAGACTTTGTCAATGGAAAAATGCTCGAATTTATCTCCTAGATATTGTGGTCCATTTTTTGAGTTATACATCGGATTGGCATGGTTGTGTTTGAACTTAAAACTACCTCTACATATTAGAGTTCATCCAGTCTTTCATATCGATAGATTGAAAGGAAAACTGGGAGGTGAGGATAACACAGTTACTCCTCGAACTCGTTGAAGTTGAAGATTTATCCTATGTTCCACATGAACCTGATAAGGTACATGAATTTAGGGAAAGGAAACTTTGTAGTTGACTTATCCCTAAGGTTAAAATTAGGTGGAAAGATAGGGAAATAGAGGATTCGACTTTGGAGTCGGTTGAGATTGTTCAACGCAGTTCTCCTTCTTTTCATTGCAAGAGTGCAATGTTTTGAGAGAGGGGAAGTATGTTATATGTACATTATGTATGTGTGCTATGTTATATACACATTATGTGTGCATATACTAGGAGGCTAACCCACATTAGGCTTGTGAGCATGGGAGCATGGGAACACGCTCTAGTGGAGCATGGGTTAGGACTAACCTTAAGGATTAAGGTTAGGGTCAGGCATCCAAGGGTCACACATGGGGAATGGAAAGAGTCACTTGAGGGCCCTCCTATGTAATAGGGGCATGGGGCACACTCAAGGGGGCTTGGGAGGCTTGGAGGCTTATGCTATGGTCTCTTGTGTAGAGGTCCATATCTATTCATCTACCATTTCACACTATAGCTACATGCTATTGGATTGGAGTTATACCTCTTGATGGTATGGGACATCAAGGTAGAGGTATGATGTATTTCATTTATGATTCATGTGTGCATCCCTTGGGCTCAGGGGTGGTTGGGTGGTTGAGTTTATGCCTAATTTATGCATGTTTATGCATAACAATCATCTAGAGAGATCTTAGGGTTTTAACACATAGGTTGCTACCAGCATGCATCATAACCTACCGGCATGCGTAGGAAGCTATCAACATGTGTAGGAATGCATTGGTTGCTACCGTGATACAAAGCTATCAGCATGCATTGGTTTTGCTATCGACATGTGTTGGAAGCTATCGGCATGCGTAGGAAGCTACCGGCATGCGTTGGAAGCTATCGGCATGCGTAGGAAGCTACCGGCATGCGTTGGTTACTACCAACATGCATAGGTAGCTACCGGCATGCATTGGTTACTATCGGCATACGTTGGAAGGTACCGGCATACGTATGCTGCTACTACTGGCATGCATCGAAACTTATCGACATGCATAGGAAGCTACAGCATGTGTAGGAAGCTACCAATACATGCTGGTGGTAACCTACTCATGCTGATAGCAACTAACACATGACGGTAGCAAACCAGTGCGCACGACGTCGGTAGCAACCTATGCATGCCGGTACCAACCAACGCATGCCGGTAGCTTCCTACACATGTCGGTAGCAATCAATGCATGCCGGTAGCAACCAATGTATGCCGGTTGCTTCCTACGCATGTTGGTAGAAACCAATGCATAGGAAGCTACTGGCATGCGTTGGTTGCTAAACGGGCATGCATTGGAAGCTACCGACATGTGTAAGTTGCTACTGGCATGCATAGGAAGCTACCGATGCATGCCTGTAGCAACCAACACATGCTAGTAGCTTCCTATGGGCACTCGGCATGTAACGGGAGCTTCCGGTGCATTCCAGTAGCTACGTGCATGCCTAGGCACTCACCTAATGCATAAGCCTTATGCATAAGGCTCATGCATAGCATTCATAGCTTATACATGAGCCTCATGCATGCGGGTTATGCATGAGGCGTATGCATATAACTTCATACATAAAGTGTATGTATCTGGCTTATGCATTAGCCATATGCATAAGCTTTATACATAAGACTTGTGCATGTGGCTTTATACATGGCTTATTCATATGGCTTAATACATGATGCTTATGCATATGGCTAATAATAAGTCTCATGCATAAGCTTATGTATAAGGCTATGCATAGAGGCTTATCGCTAATGCATAAGCTTTATACATAAGGCTTATGCATGAGGCTTTATGCAAAAGTCTCATGCATAAACCTTATGTATAGGCCTCATGCATGAGGCTTATACATTTGGTAAGCGGCATAAGTCTTATGCATGAGGTTTATGCACTACCCTTATGTATGAGGTTTATGCATAAGGCTAATACACATAAGCTTTATGCACTAGCCTCATACATGAGGCTAAGGCATATGGCCACCTCTAGAGAGAAGCTATGCTATCCATATAGGGGAGAAAAAATAAAAAATCCTAAAACTTACAAACCCTATAACATGTAAAAGCATAAGAGAGGAAACATAAAAGAGAGAGATCTCTTACCTTATGGGGCTTGTATGTGTGGATAACCTATAAAATCAAACCAAATAAAGAAAAAAAGTATTAGTAACCCTAATGTTAACCCTAATAGAAAGCTTATACAAAAGCCTAATCTTAATAGAAATCTTAATGAAAGATTTGCCCTAACTTATTGAATCTTTCTTTTTTCCTTCTCATTATAGCTTAACCCTAACACTATCTTCTAAATATAAAACATAATAGAGAGCTTTGATGGAGGCACAAACAGCAAAAAGATTTTTGCTTGCCTCAGGCCACTTACCGCGTGGCCCGCAGCAGCGGAGAGCAACCGTGACCAGTGGAGTCGGAACACGCTTTCATAGCATTCTTCATTTCGTCATTGGTAGAATGTGAGAGATTACCGTTCGACTATTGTTCCACCTATTTAACTGAGTCCTTCCCGCATCTTTTTAAGAAGAAAAGAAAAACTTAAAAGAGAAGAAAGAGAAGGGAAATACTCACAAGAAAGCTTTAATCGAACCCTTGTTTGCATAGGAAATGAAGAAAAACAGTAGACATACCTCGCTTAAGCTTGAGGAGGATAGGTTACGAGAGGAAGAAGTGATAGACAAGGTAAAAACCTGCAAAATTAAAAAAAACAAAGTATAAGTTTATTTTATTCAAAAAATATAAAACTACACGGCGACAAAAGAAGCGGCAAAAAAAGCAGGATATTTTTACAATATACCAAAACTCTACTAAAAGTGCTGCCCACCAACAGCGAAAAAGCACTACGGAGCAGCGATATATCGCTGTTGAGCATCGTTATATCGCTGCTAAGCATTGTGAAAACAACTAATATTTTCCTTCCAAAAACACTACTAAAAAGCGCTACTACGCTCCCAATGTGTTGTAGGGTTTTTGAGGATTCCCAAGACAAGATATGGTTCTCTCAAGGGAAACACAAATACTAAGTTAACTCATTGCTACTATGGGCCATACAAGGTGGTGAGGCGTGTTGGTGAAGTTGCTTATTGATTAGCACTTCCATCAACCCACAAATATCCATGATGTGTTTCATGTGTCACATCTCAAAGCTTACCTTAGGCCAAAGGTATTTGTGCAACCTCTAGTGAATGAGGAGGGTATGAGTGAGTATGTGTCGGTGTCACAGGACCCTTTTTGTACTTCTTGAAGAAATAGCTAAATACTCACAAAATACATCAATTATTAAAACAAAGACTTGAATTTAACTTAAAATTTAATAACGTAACATATCATTAAGCCAAGGAAAAAAAATCAAAATAAAATAGCTAAATACTCACAAAGTACATCAATTATTAAAACAAAGACTTGAATTTAACTTAATAACGTAACATATCATTAAGCCAAGGAAAAAAAATAACATCAAAATAAAATAGCATCATCGTCATCAAAAGATAAGATAGAGAGTACCACACAGTAAGACAAATTGGGTGCAATCTCCCCCCTCAAGGATGTAGCCCCACTTCCACAACTTGAGTATTTAGAGAATTTTATTTCATAAACATAGCCCAAGGAGTTAAGAATATATGAGCGTACAAATTGGGCTTCCTTTTTTCAATTTTGGGGTATTACTTTACACATTTTTAACAATATAAAGTCTCCTAAGGTTTGTACATATAAAAACCTTTGTCCAAATAAAATTGCTAGTGGGCCTTGTTACATAAAATGACTGTGCACATTTACACCTATACATGAATCTTGTGCCCACTTGCACATTCCATTAAGTTGAATCCTGCACAAATTAAATTAAAAATATTTTGTACGATTATTAATTCATCAAAAATATGATAAAATATATAACTGTAATAGTCCTCCCGTTTGAGGAAGCAATTGTCCTCAATTGCGTAAGAAAAATGGCGAGAAAAAGATTGTGGATGTCATAACTGCAATTGTCCTCAATTGCATAAGAAAAATGTCCTCAATTTTTCTTATGCAATTGTCCTCAATTACGTAAGAAAAATGGCAAGAGAAAAAGATTGTTGATGTCCGCAAGGTAAACTCAGAGATCCAAACATGTCTCAGAGGCACAAAGGCATGGCTCAGAGGTTCTCATGAACATGGAATACCAATCAAGAAAACTCCTGCAACACCAAAATTGGTGATCATCACACTGATTATCAATTCAAGATAATATCTACAAAAAGTTTAATACAAAAGAAAAATGATCATCATCTTCACACCACCTCTCAATCCACCAGCCATACGACACCTCAATCAATATCCTCGTATAGTGTGACACCTCAATCGGTACCCTCGCACTTCTCGTTGCTATATTCAGACATTATCCATGTTAGTTAAATAATTAATTGAACACATCAATTAATCCCAACATCTTCTTGAGATATAGACAACCCATAAATAATCAAATAACAACCATACACATGTTTACCAAGCGTAAGTACCCCTGAGAATCACCCCTCCATACAAACCAACTGAAACAAACAGTGAAGGCAGCCACACACATGTTTGCCAGGCATAAGTACCCCAGGAATCACCCCTCTATACGAACCAACTAAAACAAACTGTGGAGTCACAAAAGCATACCATATACGGGTGTCCTCGATATGCACTTGCATAAGCGCATGAGAGGATGGCTTCATGATTTGTGGAAGACTAGATTTACACAAAATGCATATGCAGTGAACCAATCAAATGAATGTATGTAAGACGAGTCTAAGTGTCCCATACAACATAGGCGCGTTGTACATACACACAGGATGGTAGAAAGATAGAAGACATAAATGTGTATGGAGTAAGTATATGAAACCAATATGATGTCCCATACCACTAGATTAATTCCATAAATCACTTCCTTTAGAATAAAAGCTTGAGACCGAGTGGCCAGTTCCCTCTGAAACTTAAATTCTGACACAAATTTTCTCTATCTAGAAATTTCATTTAAGTTATTGAACTTGAACTAATCCTAATGTGGAATGTAAGGTTTATTAATTAGGTTATTAGGTTCGAAAGAGATTCTAGAAATACTTATAAAAAAGTTATAATTAATTATTACCAATTTTAAGCACATAATGCCATTAATGAATGGGCTGAATACGTACTCATATGATGTTGGGAAAGCACATCTACATGGTAAAGAAAATATATGAGTGTATAAATTGGGCTTCCTTTTTTCACTTTTTGGGTATTACTTTACACATTTTTAACCATATGAAGTCTCCTAAGGTTTGTACAGATAGAAACCTTTGCCTTGTTACATAAAATAACTTTGTGCACATTTACACCTATACATTAATTTTGTACCCACTTGCACATTCCATTAAGCTGAATCTTACACAAATTAAATTAAACATATTTTTATAAATTATTAATTCATCAAAAATATGATAAAATATATACATGTAATAGCTAGAAGCAATTTCGGGTACAAGAGAAAGAGTTCTTTGCAATCATACATTAGTGGAGTACTTGGTCGAATAGCAAGGGCTACCTAAGGAAGAAGCTTCTTGGCAACCCACCTCTATCTTGGAAGGGTTTGAAGAATTTTTTGGATGCATTTTGGAAGCTCAACAAGGGTCAAGAACAGTGAGTTAACTTGTTGGAAATTGTTGTAAATTCACTATGGACAACCCTATACCCTTTGGGAATTGGCTGCATAATGTTTGGAAGCTACACAATGCTTTCATGTCATTACTGGGTAGATATTATGGCTTGTTTTGAGGGCTTATTGAGTACTTTACAACCATATACATGCAATTTTGGCTTCCAATACATGATGTGAGCATGAGATTCAAGTTTGACATGAGTCCATTAACATATACTCCATCCATGTGGATTGTGATTGTACATATCAATGGTTTCAAGGATTTCACTGTAGCGGGGATGGTTTGTAACAAAGTAAAATAGTCTCATATGAATAATGGGCCCAAGGACAATGGACCATGTATACCAAATAGGCCATATTTGGGGCTAACTTTTGATAACCATCATAATAGGCTAATATCCTTAATCTAGACTAATCCAAGTCTAATCTAGGCTAATCCAAGGCTAAGTTAGATATCCCTTTCTTTCAATTATTTTTGGGCTGAAGCAACAGGACTTACTGTTTACATTATGAACATAACTCCCTAAAAGTGTTCATGGTAGGATGCTTGAATAGAAATTTACATAGGCATAAAACTAGATATGTCTTACTTAAAAGTGTTTGGATATATTGCATATGTGCATGTTCGTGTGATGAAGTGAGAACCAAGACATATCTGAAGGTAGAAAAATGCATCTTCATTGGTTATGCTTTGGAGTAGAAAGATTATAGATACTATAACTGTAAGATTCCTCCCCAGCCTCTCAAAATGTCCAGCATCTTCCCCTGTAATCAATCCCCTCTTCAGAAATATAAAAGATCTTATTTCTAACTGTTTTAACCTAGAGAGAGAAAATATTCTAGAGAGAGAATATTTAGATTTTTAATATTTTTGGATAGAAGATTATCTCATCTTATTAAAATAAGTTCCCCTGAAACAGAAATTCAAAAAGAACTTTCCAATGTGCAATTGGAATTAATTGGAAATGGGTATAAAGGACCTTAGCCTAAGGGTCTAGATTTTCAGAAATTTTTGGATTATGGTCCAATTAAGGTTCCTATGGGCCAATAGCATCAATCCATGTGTAGGGAGGAGATAAATCCAATTTCTAAAAGAAGATACCCAAAAAGGAGTACATGCTCACATAAGATGAAGAGTTGAAAATGTACAAGGTTTATTAGTAAAAAACTATGAGCAATATTAAAAATATGAGATATTTGGGTATAATGATTCCATTTTGACACATATGTAAGGAAGGGGAGTTCTTTAAAGGAGGTGCATATTTTACATGCTTAAATGAGTTTTAAACTCAAAAATAATGTGATATTTTTATCTCTCCTCTCTCTTGAACCAAACCAAATCAAAATGGAACCAAACCGAATCAAAAAGTAACCAAACTAGGTCCAAATCTAGTCCAAATTCAACCAAACTGAATTTGAAAAATTCTAGAATTTAGTTAGCGTTGGTTAGAGCTTCCCTCTCCTATAAATAGAACATGAGTCCTTTGAAAAAGATATAGAAGAATTTTACTATACTAGAGTTATGCTGAAATAATGCTAATTTCTACTATTCTCTAAAATTCTCTCCAAATTGAAGAAATTGGAGCTTCTCTCTTTCTTCAATCCCCATTGGTGGCTCCATTAACCAATTGATTGGTTGGGGGCCTCTACCGTGAACAACGAATTAAGCAAATTGTAAGGTAAATGGTGAATTTTGATCTTTTCTATAAATTCTCAATGCTTCTCTCTTCTCAATCCCTCTCAAGCTTGAGAAGCTTAATTGGAATGGTTTTTGAATGATATTGAAGTTAATTGATGAATGGTAGTGAAGAGTTACATAATTTGATGAATGGTAGTGAAGAGTTACATAATTTGATGAATGCTATTGAAGTTAATTGATTAATGGTAGTGAAGAGTTACATAATTTGATGAATGCTATTGAAGTTAATTGATTAATGATAGTTAAGAATTACATAAATTTCCATTTATGCTTAATTCAAATGGTTTTTATGTAAATTCTCTCTCTCACTCAAGAAATGGTCATACTCATGACCCATTCTCAATCCAAATGAATCTTTTCATAAAGCTTTTCCTTAATCCAAGATTAATCTATGCTTGAGGCCAAACTAATGGCTTTTTTCTATGCTTTTAGTTTATGTATTTCATGAATATTGATGATTCAATCCATTATGGATTAATGATCCAATTAGGGATCATTCTAATTATTTTCTTAATGATAAGCTTTATCCCTTAGAAAAATTGAGATATATCAGTCATAGCAGCGGAGCTATGGTAAAATTTTTATAAAAATTACGCATAAAATAATTTTATTCAAAGCATAAAAAGAGGGCTTCCTACCATATTCTAGGAATTATCATCCTAGATTAATTGAAAGATATTCATTGTAATCCTAGAGAAATTGATTTTTATATTATGCATAGTTGATTTTCATGCATAGAGGTATGCATAAAAGATTATTATTTTAACATAAAAGTGTTACTTTTATCATATTTGGATTTGATGCATAGAGGTATGCATAAAAGTTGACTATTTTATTGTAAAAGTGTTACTTTTATCATATTTGGATTTCATGCATAGAGGTATGTATAAAAGTTGATTATTTTATTATAAAAGTGTTACTTTTTATCATAATTAGATTTTATGCATAGAGGTATGCATAAAAGATTATTATTTTATTGTAAAAGTGTTACTTTTATCATATTTGGATTTCATGCATAGAGGTTTGCATAAAAGTTGATTATTTTATTATAAAAGTGTTACTTTTATCATATTTGGATTTCATGCATAGAGGTATGCATAAAAGTTGATTATTTTATTATAAAAGTGTTACTTTTATCATAATTGGATTTCATGCATAGAGGTATGCATAAAAGATGATTATTTTATTGTAAAAGTGTTACTTTTATATCATAATTGGATTTCATGCATAGAGGTATGCATAAAAGTTGATTATTTTATTATAAAAGTGTTACTTTTATCATAATTGGATTTCATGCATAGAGGTATGCATAAAAGATGATTATTTTATTGTAAAAGTGTTACTTTTATCATAATTGGATTTCATGCATAGAGGTATGCATAAAAGTTGATTATTTGATTATAAAAGTGTTACTTTTATCATAATTGGATTTCATGCATAGAGGTATGCATAAAAGATGATTAAATTGTATTGTAAAAGTGTTACTTTTATCATAATTGGATTTCATGCATAGAGGTATGCATAAAAGTTGATTATTTGATTATAAAAGTGTTACTTTTATCATATTTGGATTTCATGCATAGAGGTATGCATAAAAGTTGATTATTTTATTATAAAAGTGTTACTTTTATCACAATTGAATTTCCTGCATAGAAGTATGCATAAGAGTTGATTATTTTATTATAAAAGTGTTACTTTTATCATATTTGGATTTCATTCATAGAAGTATGCATAAAAGATATTCTTTTTATACTAAAAGCGTGATTTTCATCATAAATGGATTTTATGCATAACTTAGATGCATAAGAGAAATTCTTTTATAATAAAAGTGTAATTCCTACCAAATTGAATTTATGCATAGGAAGAAAAGATTGATTCAAAAGTGTCATTCTCATCTAAATTGAATTTATGCATAGGAAGATGCATAAAAGATTGAATTTTAATTCAAAAGTGTCATATTTATTTAAAATGAATTTATGCATAGGAAGATGCATAAAAGATTGATTTTTACTTCGAAAGTATTAATCTCCTTAAATGGAATTTATGCATAAATAAATGTGTAAAGAAATCTTATATCAAATATAAGAGTTCTCTTGTATTCTATAAATAGATATGAGATGTGATAGGATGTGATAAGAGGTGTATAAGATGTGATAAGAGGTGATAAGATGAATTAAGATGTGATAAGATGTGTATGAGATGAGGTAAGAAGTGTATGTGATAGGATAAGATGTATATGGGTTGTGATAGGGCAAGAATGGATGTGAAGTAAAAGATTAGATGTGAAGGTATATAAGGTTATATGAATGGGAATGTGGAAATGGATGTATGTATGTGGATGTGTGAATGTGGAGATGGGAGTGTGGATGTATGAATGTGAAAATGGATGTATGCATGAAGATATATATGCGTAGATGTGAATGGGAATGTGGATGTGGATGTATGTATGTATGTGGATGTAGATGTGAATGTATAGATGTGAATGGGAATGTGGATGTGGATGTATGTATGTATGTGGATGTGGATATATGAATGAGGACGTGATAATGGATGTATACATGTAGATGTGGATATATGGATGTGAATGTGAATGTGGATGTGGATGTGGATGTGGATGTGGATGTATGGATGTAGATATGGATGTGGATGTATGTATGTATGTGGATGTAGATGTTGATGTATAGATGTGAATGAGAATGTGGATGTGGATGTATGAATGTGAATGTGAATGTGGATGTGGATGTATGGATGTGGAGATGGATGTGTATGTATGAATGTGGATATGGGATGTGGATGTATAAATGAGGATGTGAAAATGGATGTATGCATGTAGATGTGGATATATGGATGTGAATGTGAATGTGTATGTGAATTAATGTATCGTCGATATGAGGAAATGGATGAGAATGAGTATACATTGAATGGAATGTGGAATAAGTAATGTGGACTAAGGAGGGATAATGTGGAAAGACGAGAGTTCGATTTAGAAACTGTATTTTGTGACTGTTTGTAAATGACTGTTTTATGTCAAGAATGCTGGGGAAGCATTTTGACCTTTTTGTGGATTAAGGTCATGAAGACCTAATTGTTAAAGTTGTAACTGCTGAGACGGAGAGTCAATGGAGGACATCTCGCGTAGCAAGTTCGACCGAGGTCTTGACCAACCTCGGTTCGATTTAAATGGTGAGCTTCCGGTATGGTGGATGAGGGACCAAGGAAGCGGCCTATGAGTGAAGCGCTAGGTCACCTGTGAAGGATCCTAGAGGGTGCTGACCATACGGCGCTCGGGCTCTGGGTCGCCGAAGATACCCACACGTGCGTCGTGGAAGATATTGGAACAAGGAATAAGAGTTGTTTTCTGAAACCGGGCATGGATCTGGTTGATTGACCTTGCTGGTCCTCAACGGATGAGTCCATGGCTCTTTTATATGGATCTGTGGGTTGATCTTGCTGATCTTCCACGGAGATTCCATTCTGTTATATGAATATATTGCCGGTTACTATGAGCTAGGAACTATGGAAAAGGCCCCTGATGAGTGAACAGGTGGTGAGCGTTCTGGTTGCCAATGATGCCATAAGTATACCGATGAATGAATGACTGGAAATAAGGATTCAACCAGAGACCATGAGGATTGTCATCAGTGACATAATGGTTTCATTAAAAGATTGTTTTAAAGTTAGCTGATGCTAAGAAAAAGGCAATTTCATATTGGGTGTGTAAGTGGTGTGACTAGTTTTATGTTTGCATGAACTTCCGGCTAGGGGGCCTTGGAACTCTTGTACCCGGGACAAAACCTAACCAAATTCTTAATTGGATCCCATCACTACAGTGGTTGGGCGATTGGCTAACCCATGGGACTGGATGGGGTTAGACTGGACTGAGGGATCCGTAAATCGAGACTCAATTTCTGTTATTACGATAGATGAAGTAAGTCCCGAATAGTAATTATTCGATGGATAGGAATCAACGGCTGTCCCAATGATCCAAGTGCAAGTTTCTTCCCTGATCTGACCGAGTATCTTTATAGGTACAGTCGGATCAGTTTGATCACTAATGGTCTTGACTACGTTAGAGTAAAAAGTTATCCTGGAGGAATCGCCCATGCTTTCTGGATAAGGGAAGTTTTTCCGGGTTCGATTTTGGAAAAACCGACAGATTAGTCTTTTGTCCGGATATCCATGGACGAGGCCCTGAGTGTGGGACCCTGCCCCACGCTAGAAGTGCTACTTCCGCTGCTAGTACCCCGAATTCGTTGCGCGGTGGGAACAGGGATCTCACAATTGATATCAGAGCGCTTTGGTTAATGAGGATCAACCGAGAAGCCAAATATATCAAAAATTTATCAAGAATCAAAAAGGTTGTAATTATGTGAGATAATTCATACAAATTGATATTCAATCTGAAAATTCATAATTTAGTAATTGGGTCTTCAAATGGAAGTACCGCAATTATATGGAACCCTGACTTACTTGAGGCCTAGACATGATTGTATTTACCTTATAGTTCCAAGTATTATGACGACCCGTATATACCGAGGGTATAACTGCAGCTCTTTACCGGTAGTATATACGAGTAAATCCAAGACTTGAAATTATAAGCGTTAATGCTATCCAGATGATGATTTCGAATGTGGTTGATATTATTTTAATTTTGTTTGAGAACTGATGAATTGATTTGGATTCTGATTGCAAAATGATGATTTCTGAAATTTAGTTGAAATATAATAACCTGAGCAAAACTATAATGAGGATGAATGGGACGAGTCCCTGTGTGATGATAAATGATGATAATGATTTCAGCAAATCACTATGAGATTAGTGGATTGTGCTGTCAAATTGCTACTGTTAACACTTGACTCGGTAGATCAAGTTAAGGGATGACAAATTGAGAACTTGCTTGACTGAAATTTCCGTGGAGGAATGTTCATCAGAAGGAAATTTTTCGATCTAATGGACCATTATCATGTTAAAGATATAAATAATATGATCTGAATGAATTGTTATTTATTTATGATGAGTTCTATATAAGGGATATTTATCCCAGTATTATGTTGGGTTGACCAGAATATAAGAAACCCCAGAATAAAATTGGATCTTAAGAAAAAGAGTTGTCCTCTACTTTGCGAGATGAGGACATCTCGCGCCTTTTTAAGTGGGGTAGAATGTAAGATTCCTCCCCCAGCCTTCGAGGTATACAGGAGTAAGAATCTCCCTTTATGATCTTATAATTATTCCCTCTCTAAAATAAAGAAAGATTCCGTTTAAAAAAAAGGAAGACCCTTTCCCTAGAATACTTCTCAAGAGTCCCAACTGTTTTAAGGATTCAGAACAATGAGTTCAGAAGTAAAAATCGGTGTTTTGGATATCAAGGTTTCGGTCTTCATTCGAGTACGGCCCAAAAGAAGTTCTTTATCTCTTGGGAAGTATAAGAAATTATCCCCCAGATATTGTGAGCCTTATCTGAATTCAATGAAAGTAGGTGACTTAGCCTACGAGCTTTTTCTACCTCATCATCTCAAAGTTCATAATGTATTTCATGTGAGCCTTCTATAGAAATATGTGCCAAACCCAAATCATGGAAAGACGGTAAAACTTCAGTGACAAGATACTGTTGGCTTCTAAGTTACGCTAGCTCCTTCCTTTATATAAGTCGTAACTTTTACTTGCCACTCGCAGTAATCTTACTCCCATCGATCTCCTTTCTTTCTTAATCTCCTTCATGGCTTGGCAATAAGAATTAGTTTTATCCATGATGATTTCTCACCTTCAAAACGCAAGTGAGTCTGTGAAGAAGGATTTTATAGAACTGTATGAACGCTCACTTTTCCCTCACTTGGGAACTTCTGTAGCTCAGACCAAATGGCGGACCTATCAAGACATAACTAGGGTAACACCGTGGGGTCAACAGCACTTTCGCAACAATGTCCGCTTGGCTATAGTTATTGAAGCTTTGGGTTTGGGTCCCCGATACTATTGCGTGTGATGAGATCAAGGCATATTGGGTTTTCTGAGCGGGTCTTCTTACTGGCGTGTTTTCTTCCTCATCTCAGAAGATATGCCTTTACCCCGTTTTTGGCTTGCCTCTCAGAGGTCCTTTTGTTAGATCACCTCATACCAGTGAGATAGGTGTGGCAATAACCAGCCAAATTATTCCCATAGATGAGTTACCTTATACATGTGCAGCTTGTGAGTGCTGCTTTTGTGACCATATGATGGACGGGCTTATGGAAGTGTAAAGAGTTCTTCTATCTTTACTATATATGTTCCAAGAGTGAATAAAGTTGAAATCTTTGTTTTTGTCTTGAATCTTTCTCTCTTTGAAACTTTTCTTGGTGGTTAATCTTAATTAAATTTTCTCTCAGTCTCATATTCGTGTATCTTGCGAAATTACCCCCAGTTTTGCGAGATGAGGACATCTCGCGTTTTTCAAGTGGGAGAGAATGTAAGATTCCTTCCCAGCCTCTCAAAATGTCCAGCATCTTCCCCTGTAATCAATCCTCTCTTCAAAAATATAAAAGATCTTATTTCTAACTGTTTTAACCTAGAGAGAGAAAATATTCTAGAGAGAGAATATTCAGATTTTTAATATTTTTGGATAGAAAACTATCTCATCTTATTAAAATAAGTTCCCCTGAAACAGAAATTCAAAAAGAACTTTCCAATGTGCAATTGGAATTAATTGGAAATGGGTATAAAGGACCTTAGCCTAAGGGTCTAGATTTTCAGAAATTTTTGGATTATGGTCCAATTAAGGTTCCTATGGGCCAATAGCATCAATCCATGTGTAGGGAGGAGATAAATCCAATTTGTAAAAGAAGATACCCAAAAATGAGTAAATGCTCACATAAGATGAAGGGTTGAAAATGTACAAGGTTTATTAGTAAAAAACTATGAGCAATATTAAAAATATGAGATATTTGGGTATAATGATTCCATTTTGACACATATGTAAGGAAGGGGAGTTCTTTAAAGGAGGTGCATATTTCACATGCTTGAATGAGTTTTAAACTCAAAAATAATGTGATATTTTTATCTCTCCTCTCTCTTGAACCAAACCAAATCAAAAAGTAACCAAACTAGGTCCAAATCTAGTCCAAATTCAACCAAACTGAATTTGGAAAATTCTAGAATTTAGTTAGCTTTGGTTAGAGCTTCCCTCTCCTATAAATAGAACATGAGTCCTTCGAAAAAGATATAGAAGAATTTTACTATACTCGAGTTATGCTAAAATAATGCTAATTTCTACTATTCTCTAAAATTCTCTCCAAATTGAAGAAATTGGAGCTTCCCTCTTTCTTCAATCCCCATTGGTGGCTCCATCAACATACTTAACCAATTGATTGGTTGGGGGCCTCTACCATGAACAAAGAATCAAGCAAATTGTAAGGTAAATGGTGAATTTTGATCTTTTCTATAATTTCTCAATGCTTCTCTCTTCTCAATCCCTCTCAAGCTTGAGAAGCTTAATTGGAATGGTTTTTGAATGCTATTGAAGTTAATTGATGAATGGTAGTGAAGAGTTACATAATTTGATGAATGCTATTGAAGTTAATTGATTAATGATAGTTAAGAATTACATAAATTTCCATTTATGCTTAATTCAAATGGTTTTTATGTAAATTCTCTCTCTCACTCAAGAAATGGTCATACTCATGACCCATTCTTAATCCAAATAAAGCTTTTCATAAAGCTTTTCCTTAATCCAAGATTAATCTATGCTTGAGGCCAAACTAATGGCTTTTTTATATGCTTTTAGTTTATGTATTTCATGAATATTGATGATTCAATCCATTATGGATTAATGATCCAATTAGGGATCATTCTAATTATTTTCTTAATGATAAGCTTTATCCCTTAGAAAAATTGAGATATATCAGTCATAGCAGCGGAGCTATGGCAAAAATTTTATAAAAATTACGCATAAAATAATTTTATTCAAAGCATAAAAAGAGGACTTCCTACCATATTCTAGGAATTATCATCCTAGATTAATTGAAAGATATTCATTGTAATCCTAGAGAAATTGATTTTTATATTATGCATAGTTGATTTTCATGCATAGAGGTATGCATAAAAGATTATTATTTTAACATAAAAGTGTT
Source organism: Cibotium barometz (assembly GCF_041138505.1). Lineage (NCBI taxonomy): Eukaryota > Viridiplantae > Streptophyta > Polypodiopsida > Cyatheales > Cibotiaceae > Cibotium > Cibotium barometz. The sequence continues at coordinate 33,559,025 of NC_141098.1, forward strand.
ACTTTTATCATATTTGGATTTCATGCATAGAGGTATGCATAAAAGTTGACTATTTTATTATAAAAGTGTTACTTTTATCATATTTGGATTTCATGCATAGAGGTATGTATAAAAGTTGATTATTTTATTATAAAAGTGTTACTTTTATCATAATTGGATTTCATGCATAGAGGTATGCATAAAAGATGATTATTTTATTGTAAAAGTGTTACTTTTATCATATTTGGATTTCATGCATAGAGGTATGCATAAAAGTTGATTATTTTATTATAAAAGTGTTACTTTTATCATAATTGGATTTCATGCATAGAGGTATGCATAAAAGATGATTATTTTATTGTAAAAGTGTTACTTTTATCATAATTGGTTTTCATGCATAGAGGTATGCATAAAAGATGATTATTTTATTGTAAAAGTGTTACTTTTATCATAATTGGATTTCATGCATAGAGGTATGCATAAAAGATGATTATTTTATTGTAAAAGTGTTACTTTTATCATAATTGGATTTCATGCATAGAGGTATGCATAAAAGTTGATTATTTTATTGTAAAAGTGTTGCTTTTATCATATTTGGATTTCATGCATAGAGGTATGCATAAAAGTTGATTATTTTATTATAAAAGTGTTACTTTTATCACAATTGAATTTCCTGCATAGAAGTATGCATAAGAGTTGATTATTTTATTATAAAAGTGTTACTTTTATCATATTTGGATTTCATTCATAGAAGTATGCATAAAAGATATTCTTTTTATACTAAAAGCATGATTTTCATCATAAATGGATTTTATGCATAACTTAGATGCATAAGAGAAATTCTTTTATTCTAAAAGTGTAATTCCTACCAAATTGAATTTATGCATAGGAAGATGCATAAAAGATTGATTCAAAAGTGTCATTGTCATCTAAATTGAATTTATGCATAGGAAGATGCATAAAAGATTAAATTTTAATTCAAAAGTGTCATTTTCATTTAAAATGAATTTATGCATAGGAAGATGCATAAAAGATTTATTTTTACTTCGAAAGTATTAATCTCCTTAAATGGAATTTATGCATAAATAAATGTGTAAAGAAATCTTATATCAAATATAAGAGTTCTCTTGTATTCTATAAATAGATGTGAGATGTGATAGGATGTGATAAGAGGTGTATAAGATGTGATAAGAGGTGATAAGATGAATTAAGATGTGATAAGATGTGTATGAGATGAGTTAAGAAGTATATGTGGTAGGATAAGATGTATATGGGTTGTGATAGGGCAAGAATGGATGTGATGTAAAAGATTAGATGTGAAGGTATATGAGGTTATATGAATGGGAATGTGGAAATGGATGTATGTATGTGGATGTGTGAATGTGGAGATGGGAGTGTGGATGTATGAATGTGAAAATGGATGTATGCATGAAGATGTCTATGCGTAGATGTGAATGGTAATGTGGATGTGGATGTGGATGTATATGCGTAGATGTGAATGGGAATGTGGATGTGGATGTATGTATGTATGTGGATGTAGATGTAAATGGGAATGTGGATGTGGATGTATATATGTATGTGGATGTAGATGTGAATGTATAGATGTGAATGGGAATGTGGATGTGGATGTATGTATGTATGTGGATGTAGATGTGAATGTATAGATGTGAATGGGAATGTGGATGTGGATGTATGTATGTATGTGGATGTGGATATATGAATGAGGACGTGATAACGGATGTATGCATGTAGATGTGGATATATGGATGTGAATGTGAATGTGGATGTGGATGTGGATGTGGATGTGGATGTGGATGTATGGATGTAGATACGGATGTGGATGTATGTATGTATGTAGATGTAGATGTGGATGTATAGATGTGAATGAGAATGTGGATGTGGATGTATGAATGTGAATGTGGATGTGGATGTGGATGTATGGATGTGGATATGGATGTGTATGTATGAATGTGGATATGGGATGTGGATGTATAAATGAGGATGTGAAAATGGATGTATGCATGTAGATGTGGATATATGGATGTGAATGTGAATGTGTATGTGAATTAATGTGTCGTCGATATGAGGAAATGGGGATGAGAATGAGTACACATTGAATGGAATGTGGAATAAGTAATGTGGACTAAGGAGGGATAATGTGGAAAGACGAGAGTTTGATTTAGAAACTGTATTTTGTGATTGTTTGTAAATGACTGTTTTATGTCAAGAATGCTGGGGAAGCATTTTGACCGTCTTGTGGATTAAGGTCATGAAGACCTAATTGTTAAAGTTGCAACTGCTGACGGAGAGTCAATGGAGGACATCTCGCGTAGCAAGGTCGACCGAGGTCTTGACCAGCCTCGGTTCGATTTAAATGGTGAGCTTCCGCTACGGCCTATGAGTGAAGCGCTAGGTAACCTGCGAAGGATCCTAGAGAGTGCTGACCATACGGTGCTCGGGCTCTGGGTCACCGAAGATACCCACACGTGCGTCGTGGAAGATATTGGAACAAGAAATAAGAGTTGTTTTCTGAAACCGGGCATGGATCTCGCTGATTGACCTTGCTGGTCCTCAACGGATGAGTCCATGGCTCTTTTATATGGATCTGTGGGTTGATCTTGCTGATCTTCCACGGAGATTCCATTCTGTTATATGAATATATTGCCGGTTACTATAAACTAGGAACTATGGAAAAGGCCCCTGAGTGAACAGGTGGTGAGCGTTCTGGTTGCCAATGATGCCATAAGTATACCGATGAATGAATGACTGGAAATAAGGATTCAACCAGAGACCATGAGGATTGTCATCAGTGACATAATGGTTTCATTAAAAGATTGTTTTAAAGTTAGCTGATGCTAAGAAAAAGGCAATTTCATATTGGGTGTGTAAGTGGTGTGACTAGTTTTATGTTTGCATGAACTTCCGGATAGGGGGCCTTGGAACTCTTTTCCTTGGTACCCGGGACAAAACCTAACCAAATTCTTAATTGGATCCCATCACTACAGTGGTTGGGCGGTTGGCTAACCCATGGGATTGGATGGGGTTAGGCTGGACTGAGGGATCCGTAAATCGAGACTCAATTTCTGTTATTACGATAGATGAAGTAAGTCCCGGATAGTAATTGTTCTATGGATAGGAATCAACGGCTGTGCCTCTTGATGGGGAGAAAAGCGTTGATCCCAATGATCCAAGTGCAAGTTTCTTCCCTGATCTGACCGAGTATCTTTATAGGTACAGTCGGATCAGTTTGATCACTAATGGTCTTGACTACGTTAGAGTAAAAAGTTATCCTGGAGGAATTGCCCGTGCTTTCCGGATAAGGGAAGTTTTTTCGGGTTCGGTTTTGGAAAAACCGACAGATTAGTCTTTTGTCCGGATATCCGTTGACGAGACCCCGAGTGTGGGACCCTGCCCCGCGCTAGAAGTGCTACTTCCGCTGCTAGTACCCCGAATCCGTTGCGCAGTGGGAACAGGGATCTCACAATAACCCTACAACTCATGAGATGCAAGTAAGCAGAGATGTTTTCTTTGATGAGATTAGTAGCTAGTATGCAGCAATGAAGGCAACTAAACATGTAGATGTAAGAATTAATGATACCACATGTAGATTAGCAATCAAAAGTACTTAGTGGACCTAGAGATTCCTCTAGTAGTGGATCCAATGTTAGTCCATGGTTAGGTAGGTTGAGGACACAGATGTAGGTCACAAGTCCAACAATACAATGCATGAGCTGTGTTGTTGTACTTGTGAATCAATTTATGAAAGCCCCTCTAGGAAGCCAGACTTGGATGTGGGACTATTGATTATGGACTTTTCTATGAGGTTGGTAGAGAGATACAGCTACATGGGTGTACAAATATTGGTTGGATTGGTAGTGGTAATGTCTCAAATAGGAGATCTACCAACGACTTTATATTTGCTTTTAGGAGTGTTTTTGTGAGTTGGAGTAGAAAAAAGAAACATCTGATAGCTACCTTTTCAAGTACACAGAGGCGGAGTACAGGGGCATTGTTATGGCAAATTGTGAGGTAACTTGGTTTCAAAAGCCACTTGGTAATATAGGTGAGCCCATGGATAAGGCCATTTGATAAAATGAGTAGCATAGAGTAACCCAGACTATCATGCTAAGACAAAGCATGTTGAGGTGCATTATCATTTTTTGAGTGAGAAGGTTCTATATCAAGTGATGTGTATTTGGTATTTGTCAGCATAGAGGATCAGGTGGATGACATCATCACAACGGCATTGGGTACTTAGCATGAATAGCTTTCGATTGGCATAATTAATCAAGCATACTAAAACCTCCTCATCTACTTCTTAAAGGACAAGCAATGACTGCACTAACCATGAAGAAAATCTCACACACCATTAAAATAAAACCTAGAAAGCAAAGGACTTATAGATATCTTGCATGATTTCCTTAAACACCCTTGTTAAATATGCCTTTGATAATGTTCTCTCTAACATCTCTTCTTTTGAAGGAGCTTGTGGAGGATCATGTCTTGGATTGTGTGTGGTTTAGAGGTGGTTCACTACTAGCCTGTTTTCTTTTAAGGATGCTTTCTTGGACATTGCTTCTAGATTACCATAGTAATGGATTGAATGAAGTGAGTGAAACCAACTTGGCATTCACATGACAAGTCCAACTACAATGTATAGCAAACACAACCTGATAATTGTTGAATTCTAAATTCTTATCCACTTTCACTGCCATCTACCTGAATTGAAACCAACTCCAATATCTAGCAGACAGAACGTGAAAATTGTTGCATTCTTAATTCTTAGGACCACTTTCACATGACAAGACCAACTACAATGTATATAACAGACACAACCTGATAATCATTGCATTCTTAAATCTTATCCACTTTCATTGCCATCTGCCTGAATTGAGATGCACAAATGCATCCTAGAGCTGCCCATGCATCAACATCATTATTTAACAAGAAATGAATGAGGGATATTATTATTTAACAAGAAATTAATGAGAGATATTCACTTACATATGAAACCGCATTACTATAATCCTTATTACTCTAAGTTCTCTAAATGATCATGTGGACATATTTATACTCCCCATCAGGTGGTTAGCATGTATGGATTAATTCTAAATTCAATTTAAGATTAGCACAAAGCATATAAGTCACATAAATAAAAAATACATTTTTCTAACCTCAAAACTTAAGACGGATGATTGTTATTTCAGAGTTTAGTTTGTGTGAACACTCTATTTGCATGTGAACATCCCCTATTTTGTTTTAGTTTGTGTGAACACTCTATTTGCATGTGAACATCCCCTATTTTGTTTTAGTCAAAACATAAGGCTAGAATTCCTATAAGCATATGCATGGGTGGTTCTAACTTAGCATCATTTGAGTTATGCAAAACCTCTCTCTTGTTTGCTATCACAACTCTATCTCTCTCCCTCTTACTCTTACTATCTCTCTATCTCTCTCCCTCTTACTCTTACTATCTCTCTATCTCTATGCACCAACTCATCATGGCTTGTACCTCCATCTCTCTCTTTGCACATGCTTTTAGAACCATGAATGCTAACATGGTATGATGTGTTTTTTGACAATGTAGCAAAATGCACATCAAGGATGGCCTGTAGGCAAGGTAGCAAAAAAAACACAAAAGGAGCGCTGAAGGTGGCCTATAGTAGACCTAAATATAGCCACCAACATGACAATCATGTGGGGTTTCTAGTAGCCTATGGACATTAATGCAAGGCGAAGAAGGCCAATTATTACTCCACATGTTCCCTATAGCAAAACACAAGCATCTGATGCCAACTTGTTGGTGGAAAAACACAACTCTATGTGTAGTCGATAATGACTATGAAGAAAAACACAACTCTATGCATAGTCAACAACATCTATGAATCAAAACGTGCATGTCTAACGAGCCTCTAGAAGCATAAAATCACATCCAAAAGATATCCTTTAGATGCTACATTAGAGGGCCAGCATTCAACCCAAGAGACCAGCTTTCTACTCCATGTTACTGTATGAAGTTTCCCACCAACAACGCTAGCCCATATTGAAGCTACTAATTTCGGGATTTTCTGAAATATGGAGAAAACCATTAAATGGAAGCCTATGCATCGCCATAAATTGGGTCTTTTTTCAAAATCGTCTCCTACATCAAATTGGAGCTTCTATAGTGCCATGGAAGGTCTAAGCATCTACATTAGGGCATCATTGCCTTCCACATGGAAATGTCAAGAAAAGAGACTACTCTTCATCAACATACGTAAAAGGTGAATTTTAAACTTCCAAAAATCTTCTTTTTTTCCTTTTATGTTTAAGTTATGGGTTTTCTATGCGAGAAGCCCCCAAAATTTGAATTAAATATTTTGTGTGTGATTTTCTTTGTTTTAATGGTCCATTACTCCCTCTTTACCCTGCTTAGACCTCACTTAGACCAAGGGGAGTTTGTCTTGATAGATTGATGTAGGCTGTCATTTAGTGGTCAATCTCCTATATTAGTCTCCACACATGAGAGTTCATGTGTTTACATCACTATGTTTTTTTGTATCATGTAGTGTAAATTCCATAACACTCTAACTAATGAAGGTTTTCTAGGCATCACCTCCATCACTCCAAAGGGAGATTTGTTGGGTATTTTTCTAGTTGGTGTGAACACCCTCTTTGGATGTGAAAAAAAGCATGTACTTGGCTCGTACTTGGGTGGTTCTAATAGAGTGACCATCATTTACGTTGTGCAATCTCTCTCTTGTTTTCTATCACATCTCTATCTCTCTCCCTCTTCCTCTCTCTATCTCTCTATCTCTGTACACTAACTCGGCATGGCTTAAACCTCCATCCCTCTCTTTGCACATGATTTTAGCAACATGAATGTTAACAATTACATTTAAAATAGTCTTTAGAACATATTTTCCACCCAAGGTTATAGGACCTTGTCCTTTCTTGGTAGTTATCTTGTGTTTCTATATAAACTTGTTAAGTTCATCTCGCCTCTCTTATTTATCCTTCTTTCATTTAGAGTTGCTGATGTTGACTAGATTATATTTTTTGATGCTTTGACTTGCTACATTTAATTGAATCTCATCACAAGTCACAATTAGATTTTGTGATCATATTCGTGAAATCATTTACTTTAGATTGAAAGCATCACGTCTTAATAAGACCTATATCACTGAGTAGCTATATTGTTACTCTTTAGTTCCTGTTCTCAAGAACAAGTGCACTAGTTCTTCAAGATATCTTTGTTATGGTATGGCTACTTGACACTTGCATCAGTCCTTCAAGATGTCATTTGAGGCATACACTTGTAGCAATTGATGCACTTAAAAGATCACGCGTGTCCCCATGTTATCCTCAATGATTTGATTAAGCCCATCTTTTCCTTGATGGTTTGATTAAACCCACATCAAACTCAACTTCATCTCATGGCTTTTAAACCAGTCTACATCATCTTTTTTAGCTGTTAATCCATGTAAATCAACGTCCAAGTGTCATACCAAGATATACCAACCTTTATAAGAGTCAAATATATGCACATCATGGTAGGAATGTGTGTCAAAATAGATTACACAGAAGGAGTAGTGTCTATGGACTTAGCCTCCCAAACTCATGAGGAGTAGAGGTGGTGGTCTTAGCCTTGAGAGACATTGAGAATATGGGTGGATTTTTGAGTGGAACTCCTTTAATTGAGGATATGTGTGGATCACTATCACTACTTTCACCACTTGGTGCTGAAGTCATAGTCGCATGACTATCAATGTGTGATTGCAAAGTCTGATGGAACTCCTCTTACAAACAATCCTATGGATGGTTATGTCTAGACGTTAATAAATGTGCTAACATTGGTGTTAACCCAATGGTTAACAGATTTATTTTGGGTACTAGCAAATTTATAAAGTGCGTGCACTCTACCTTTTGCAATAGCCTTATGATACCACACTACAATGCTTTATTAATAGAGATGCAATGGGATTTCGACCTCTAAAAACAAAGTATCAAGGAAGAGAAAAAAAGCATTTGTAGAAAGTTTCATATACTCATAAATGAGAATAAGCACAGTGGGCATCCATATGTGTGTATTGTACTTTGTATACTTTTCAATATATAAGCTACTTTTATTAATAAGAAAGGACACCCCATTACTTTTGTGCTCTTATGTTGCAACTCTCAGCTTTAGCAAGTGTGGTAGTGTGTGTGGTGGGGTGGGGTGACTAATTTTCTAATGCTAAGGGTATGCCTTAGCTAAGTGTCTCTAGGCCTTCAAAAAAGTGGTAGTGTGTGTGGTAGTGTGTGTGGTGGGGTGGGGTGACTAATTTTCTAATGCTAAGGGTATGCCTTAGCTAAGTGTCTCTAGGCCTTCAAAAAAGTGGTGGAAGTAGGATTTTAATACATGCCACACCACAAATCTATAAGACTTGTTGCCTATAGTGATATATAAATAGTAGGAATTCTTCAAAAAATTAGGATTTAAATGCATGCCACACCACAAAGCTATAAGACTTGTTGCCTACTACAGTGATATATAAACAATTTCTTGCTTATTATAGGCAACCTTGGTATTATTGTGCGCACCTTTAATAGTACAAACAAAAAAAAACAAATTCTTTTCTTAAAATAATAGTTCAAGTCCCTTTTAAGATAGCTCTTTCTATTCAAAGTGGTATAGGTGCATAATCAACTATGCGGTGTGGTGTGTGTTCTCTCTAGTGCTAGGTTTCATCACTCATTCTTCACCTGCATAGAACCGATAGATACTTAATTCGATGGTTTAGTTATACTGAATATTTGTCTACTATGATGACATATCTTTATGCATAAACATGCACCTACTTTTAGGTGTTAATGACATGAGTGGGGATGTCATAGCAAGTAGTCTATATTATGCTCATGATTTGAAGCTTTGTGAGTGGATTTGGACTCTTCATTAATTCTTACTCTCTCTCTCTCCTCACTGTTAGTCATAACCTCTATGGGGATGCCCATTATTTTATCGAGGATATTTTAGGGATACTTTATTTTCGATACGCTGATTATTTATATCATTTTCGAGGATTAACGTGTTTAATCAGTTGTGTACGCTGGTATGATATAGTCAAGATTAATGTGTTTAATCGGCTTTGTGTGCTGACTAATATTATTTAGATATAGGCGACGCGATGACTGAGTGGCGGAGTATTTTTCTAGTGTGGGGATGGATGATTTGTTGGACCACAATAATGAGATATTTTGGAAGACATGTGAACACCTATTATGGTTACATATTTTGGCATTATTATTTTTGGAAGGATAAACCTTAAACCTTTGTACATACCGATTAGTATTTATACTTTTGGTAGGGCCAAGACTTGATAACTATTGGCATATTTTGGCATTAATATTTTTGGAAGGCTAAGGCCTTAAACCTTTTTACATACCAATTAGTATTTATACTTTAATAGGGCCAAGACTTAATAATTGTTTCTTTTTATATTTTTGGAAGAGCTTTTACGCTCAAAAACTCAAAATCTCCTATGCCTTATTTTTGGAGTTGTATTTTTGAAAAGTAAGCTTTTAATATATATAAAGTGATATGAGGGGCCAGACTTATTTAGGGGAGATTTTACCCAATTTCATGTCGACAGTGATCTCTATTTTATTTTCAAAGCTCTCTTTTTTAAAAAAAATAAGGTTATTGCTTTTAAGTTTTTCTAAGTCTATGGTTTTCTCTAATTTTTTTATTTTGTTTATATATGTTTAATGCTTTTAAGTCTATGGTTTAATCTAATTTTAATATTTCCCAAGTCTATGGTTTGCTCTAATTTTTGTGTTTGAGAAATAGAAATCTTCTCCAAGTGTCATAAAGGTTTTAATAGTGGTATCAAAGCTTTGGGGAACCATTGAAGGAGAAGAATTTTTTAGAAAAAATAAAAAAGAAATTTTTATGGAAGTGTTTAGGGAAAAGGAGGCCAAGGAGTTTTTTTTTGGAAAATATTAAGGCTTCAACAAATCAAGGAATCATTGCACATAAAGAGGCAAAAGATTGCATGGCACTATCATAAGTACTTGTGAAGTGGAAAGTTTAATTTACATGTTTTTGGGGACCTGTGGACAATAGCATAAGGGTCTTTGACCTTTGGACAAATCTTCGTCTTCACCACCTCATCAAAAACCACCTACCAAGACCACTCACAAGCTCAAAAATCACTTTTCTTCTCCCTCAACCTCTCTCAGATCAAAGGCTATGGATGCATTCACCAAGAAGTGAGCTTCGTCCTTCTCTACTCATAATTAAAACACTTCAAAGTTGGTACTCTTCATAAATCTATGTTGAAGGGCACATCTCTCTCCGTAACTTTTCCCCCACATGCATGCAAAGTTTGGTCATATAATCAGAGCATGTTTGGATTGGTAATTAGCGCCCAGTGCGAATTTTTCAAGTCTCTTGGTGCTTAAGAGGCCATGGAAAATCCGGGCCTTCCCCATACCATTGTACCCAAACATGCTCCAATGGGAACCAAACTTTGCAAGCATGTGGGAGGGACCCACCCCCACATGTTTGCAAAGTTTGGTCACAATCAGAGCATGTTTGGATTGGTAATTAGCGGCCAGTGTGGATTTTTCAACTCTCTTGGTGCTTAAGAGGCCATGGAAAATCCGAGCCTTCCCCATACCATCGTACCCAAACATGCTCCGATGGGGACCAAAATTTGCAAGCATGTGGGGGGGACCCACCCCCACATGCTTGCAAAGTTTGGTCATAATCGGAGCATGTTTGAATTGGTAATTAGCACCCAGTGCGGATTTTTCAAGTGTCTTGGTGCTTAAGAGGCCATGGAAAATCCGGGCCTTCCCCATACCATCATACCCAAACATGCTCCGATTGTGACCAAACTTTGCAAGCATGTGGGAGGGACCCACTCCCACATGTTTACAAAGTTTGGTCACAATCGGAGCATTTTTGGATTGGTAATTAGCGCCCAGTGTGGATTTTTCAATTCTCTTGGTGCTTAAGAGGCCATGGAAAATCCAGGCCTTTCCCATACCATCGTACCCAAACCTGCTCCGATGGGGACTAAAATTTGCAAGCATGTGGAGGTGGGCCCCTTCCACATGCTTGAAAAGTTTGATCATGATCAGAGCATGTTCGGGTTAGTAATTAGCGCCCAGTGTGGATTTTTCAAGTCTCTTGGTGCTAAAGGCCATGGAAAATCCGGGCCTTCCCCATACCATCATACCCAAACATGCTCTGATGGGAACCAAACTTTGCAAGAATGTGCAAGGGGCCCACCCACACATGCTTGCAAAGTTTGGTCACAATCGGAGCATGTTTGAATTGGTAATTAGCGCCCAGTGCGGATTTTTCAAGTCTCTTGGTGCATGGAAAATCCGGGCCTTCCCCATTCCATCGTACCCAAACATGCTCCGATGGAGACCAAACTTTGCAAGAATGTGGGGGGAACCCACTCCCACATGCTTACGAAATTTGGTCACAATCGGAGCATGTTTGGATTAGTAATTAGCGCCCAGTGCGGATTTTTCAAGTCTCTTGGTGCTTAAGAGGCCATGGAAAATCTGGGCCTTCCCCATACCATCGTACCCAAACATGCTCCCATGGGGACCAAACTTTGCAAGCATGTGGGGGGGACCAACCCCCACATGCTTACAAAGTTTAGTCATAATCGGAGCATGTTGGATTAGTAATTAGCACCCAGTGCGGATTTTTCAAGTCTCTTGGTGCTTAAGAGGCCATGGAAAATCCGGGCCTCGCCATACCATCGTACTATCCAAACATGCTCTGATGAAGACCAAACTTTGCAAGCATGTGGGGGTGGGCCGCTCACACATGCTTGTAAACTTTGGTCATGATCGGAGCATGTTCGGGTTAGTAATTAGCGCCCAGTGTGATTTTTCAAGTCTCTTGGTGCTTTAGAGGCCATGGAAAATCCGGGCCTTTCCCATACCATTGTACCCAAACATGCTCCAATGGGGACCAGACTTTTCAAGCATGTGGGGGGGGCCATCCCCACATGCTTGCAAAGTTTGGTCATGATCGGAGCATGTTCGGGTTAGTAATTAGTGCCCAGTGCTGCTTGCAAAGTTTGGTGATTTTCAACAAAACAATATGGTGATGGTGATTTTCAACAAACGATATGATAGCCAAAGTGTTGAAAAATCAAAAAACCATGAACATCAACTAAAATGCAATGATCCTCAATAATGAGAAAACTCATAATGATATAAGCATCAACTAAGTACATCAGAATGTGAGCTAACACAACCACTCTGGGTTTAGCCACTAACTCAAAAGATCGAGGTATTTTGAAAATGAGCTACCCTAGCTATTCTGAGATTAGTCACTCCCAAAAAATATAAGTACAATGTAAGTGAGCTAACCTAGCTAGTCTGAGTTTAGTCACTATCAAGATAGAGATCTAGTCAGCAGCACCCTCTCTAGCTCTCAACTACTCTAGAATGCTCTCATGGTCATCCACTCGAAGCCGAAAATGAGGGTGAGAACTGTGTTTTCGGCTCTGTACTCGATCAAGAGTGAGCCTGGTGTAGCAACCACTAGATGAGAGAACTGAAATGCCTCTAACTCCCACTTTCACTGCTGGAACTCAAGACTCCCCCGATGAAGTCGAATCTGCTCTAGTAGAACCAACCTGCCACAATCATGCTATGGGCCTCAAAAGAAAACCCATGATCATCCACTGTATCCTGTCAAGGATGCACTTTGGCCTAGTGCAACTCATCAGATAGTAGTCTGCTCCCTCGCTATTTCCCTCACCGGCAATAACAGCAAATACATCACCCTCTTGTAGCAAATCTGTCAAGTCGTCATAATTGACCACCATGAATGCAGGACCTGTGTGCTCATCAGACAACACTGGATGTGAAGGATGCTCGGGGGAGAGAAATGTCTGTATCCATGCATCTGCCCATCCTCTCGAGGCACAATGTGACCAATCGCCATCCATACTGCTCCACAGAAGCATGCAAACCGTCGTGTGTAAATCGTGGGGGCCGTCATGCACATGCTCCTAATGGAATGTAAGCCCAAGGTGCCAGGTACTGTGTCACAATCATGGGAGGCTCTACGGTCAATCATGCCACCATCCACATGCCAAAAAAATCTCCTGACAATCCGAGCATCACGTTTGGGATACGATGATGCTGTACTCCCACACAAAATGTTGGGAGCACCACTCGACTATGTGGCCCGCATCTCTGAACCACTCAGCATCCTGCCGCCCGCCCCGCCATCGGCAGAGCCGATGACGCCTCAGGGGGCACGTTTCACACACATGCCCGCACCATCATGCTCTCCCTTCCCGTGACCAGTCTCAAAGAATGACCAAATCACTGGGATACTAGACTGCACATGCCACCTATAAATCCATAAAACAAAGTCTTAGTTATTGTTTTCTTTAAGATGTTCTAGTGAATTTAGTTTAATTATAAGAGAACCATAAGTGCTACCTGTAGAGCCAATAGAATTGTCGTGATGGTGATGACTTGAACTGTGCGCCACAACCATACAACCAAACCCATCACTGTGCACCACAACCATACGACCAAACCCATCACTGGCCACGTATGATCCCACAATCTGTTGCAGACACAGACATTTGTCATAAAAGGATTGGACATGTAAATGTGCAGAGATTGAAGTCTATGCAGACAAAAGGAATTGTGACAAGGCTGCCAAAATTTAAAGTGAAAGGTATGCAGAAAATATGTGAAGCATGCCAATTTGGGAAGCAAACAAAGCATGTGTTTCCACGTAACAGATATGTGAGCAGAAATGCACTAGATGTTGTGCATTCAGATGTATGGGGTCCTACGAAGACCATATCTATGGGAGGCTGCAGGTATTATGTGACTTTCATTGATGACCACACAAGGAAAGTATGGGTATATTTCATGAAGGAGAAGAGTGAGGTGTTCACTCACTTTCAGAATTTCAGAGTTTTGGTTGAAAAGCAAACAGGGAAATATGTAAAGTACCTAAGGTCAGATGGAGGGGGAGAATACTTCTCCAATGAGTTCTCTGAATTTTTGAAGAAGAATGGTATTCGGAGACAGTTTACATGCAGATACACTCCGCAGCAAAATGGAGTTGCTGAGCGGAAAAACAGGCACATTGCTGAGATTGCGCGAGCATTGATGGAAGAGAAGAATATGACGCATTGCTATTGGGCTGAGGCTGTTTCTACAGTAGTATACATCATGAACGGGACTCCAACTGCAGCCATACATGATGTAACTCCAGAGGAGAGGTTTACTGGCAGAAAGCCAGATTTGTCTCATCTGAAAGTCTTTGGATGCATTGCATATGTGCATGTGCCAGATGAGCTGAGAACTAAGCTGGATCCAAAAGCTGAAAAATGTGTGTTTATTGGATACTCCCTTGAGCAAAAGGGATACAGGTGTTATAACCTTGCTACACGTGAGTTGAGGGTAAGCAGGGATGTTGTCTTTGATGAGATGAGCAGCTGGTATGCTACTGAAAAAGAAGCTGTTGGGGCTGATGTGAGTGGAAGTGTGGTTGCACAGAATGCAGGTCAACAATCACAGTCTTTGAGTGGACCAGGAGAGTCCTCATCTAGTGGGTCTGTCGATAGACCATGGAGTGGCAGGCTGCGTCATAATACCACTCCTGCAAATGTGATTACTACATCACGTAAAGGAAAAGAGAAAGTGGTTGAGCCCCTTGGTATGCCTGACATTTTTGCAGGGCATTCTCATGTTGATGGAGAGTCTAGAGGCTCAGATATGAGCCTTGATGAGGAGCTTGGGATCCCAGCTATGAGAACAGCTGGTGTAAAGAAGGCTATGGAAGCCATGAATGAAAAGCTGCGAAGATCTGGGAGAGTGAAAAATCCTGTGCAGAGATTTACCTATGATGGTTATGTGGCACATCACTATGCATATATGGCAAAGGTTGTGCAGGTTGTTGTGAGCCCATATCCATTGATGAGGCTATTGGATATGTGTGTTGGGAGAAAGCTATGGATGAGGAGATGGATGCACTATATGGAAATGAGACTTGGGATTTAGTGCAATTGCCTAAAGGCAAGAAAGCCATTGGATGCAAGTGGGTGTACAAAGTTAAACATAACAGTGATGGAAGCATAAACAGGTACAAGGCTAGATTGGTAGCCAAAGGATATGCGCAGACATATGGGATTGATTATGAGGAAACTTTCAGCTTAGTTGCCAAGATGGCAACGGTGAGAGTTGTGATAGCAGTGGCTGCATCAAAGCAATGGTCTTTACATCATATGGATGTAAAGAATGCATTTTTGCATGGGGATTTGCAAGAAGAGGTGTATATGTTGCAGCCACCTGGATATGAGGATGTGGGTCACCCCGAGCATGTTTGCAGGTTGAAGAAAGCCTTGTATGGCTTAAAGCAAGCACCAAGAGCATGGTCTGACAAGATTTCTGAATATCTTGTCACTATTGGCTTTCATGTAGCCAATGCAGATTTCTCGCTGTATGTGAGACATGGTGATAGAGGAGTTGTGCTTGTTGTCATCTATGTAGATGACTTGATCATTACGGGGGACCATGCAGAGATCTTTGATGTAAAGATCTTGCTAAGACAGAAGTTTGAGATGAAGGATCTGGGCGAGCTCAGATATCTTGGGCATTGAGGTGATTAGGTCACCACATGGTATTGGATTACTGCAGAGATAGTATGGCTTGGACATATTGTCCAACTATGGTATGACAGGCTGTAAGCCTATTTCTGTGCCATTGGATCAGAATGGCAAGTTGAGTGCAGATTCAGGAGAGATCTTGGAGGATCCTACTATGTACAGGAGCATAGTAGGAAGTTTGATCTATATGACGATCACCAGAGACCAAATTTGAGCTATGCTGTTGGGTTGGTGAGTCAGTTTATGCAGGTTCCATGGAAACCGCATTTGGATGCAGTGAGACGCATACTGAGGTATGTGAAATCTACTTTGCATTGTGGACTATTCTATGAGACTGGGACAGAGATATGTGTACATGGGTACACAGATGCTGATTGGGCTGGTAGTATCTCAGATAGAAGATCTACCAGTGGTTTCATGTTTTCTTTGGGGAGTGCTGCTGTGACTTGGAGCAGCAAGAAGCAGCCTACAGTTGCTCTATCGAGTACAGAGGAGCTGCTATGGCAGCATGTGAGGTAGCTTGGTTGAGAAAGCTACTTGCAGATTTGGGTCTATCAGTGGTGGATAGACAAGTTGTCATTTTCTGTGACAACATTAGCAATATACAGTTGGCCAGGAACCCAATCTTTCATGCTCGTACGAAGCACATAGAGGTCCACTATCACTTCGTCAGAGAGAAGGTCTTGGCAGGAGATCTTGACCTTGTTTATGTCAGCACAGAGGATCAGGTAGCTGACATCTTTACCAAAGCATTGGGTACAGAGAAGCTCCACAAATTCAGGGCTTCGCTTGGTGTACATGAGATGGAGTTGAGCTCGAGGGGGAGTGTTGAGATATCGAGCTCGTCTAGTGAGGCGGTGGCCACTGAGGGGGATAGGCCCCACACTTACACCATTGGCATGGTTGGTGAGATCTTGGGTGATATGCGGCCAGTGGGATGACAGGCTGTGTGACAGCCATTCTAGAGACTGGCATAGTTATAGCGCCAGCTCATTTAGTCGGGTTCACACTATAGAGAACCCGTGTATGTATTGATTGAGTACCTTTCATATTATTGTGTACTCTTATTCTTGTATATGGTGTGTTGAGTGTTGAGTAGAGAAGAAGATTTTCAGCCTCTCACCTTGTGTGTTCTCTATTAGGGTTTTGTGAGTGTGTGTGTGTGCTTGCAAGAGCTCAAGCTCTCTTCCCCCCTGCATCTTTTCATAGCTCTCTACAAAATCAATCATAGAAACGACCAGACCAATAGGAAACTTTGCCAGGCATGCTCGGAACTGACGATCCTACCACTTGGCACAATGACTGTGCCATATATAGGGGTAGATCTGCTCCCTAAATGTGGCTGTGAAGTGACAACGTGGTGTATGTTTGTCCACGAGCTGCAACTTCCTGGACTGTCCACCACTCTGGAGCTGGTGTATCACATACTCATAACGTTGCCACGGCACTATCTCTTGGTCACTTGCATCAAGATCTACCATCTGTAGATGTGCAAGTGAACCACATGATGTGCAATTGCTCTCCACACAAGGCATCCTATGGAACTGGGCATCCTCCGTGCGTGCACACAAAAGAGAGTGGATGAAATCACAAGGACTACGAGGCAACTCTCTATGCCCACTAAGAGAATGGAACACATCATAAAAAAGTTTGAACTCAACATGGTAGAAGCGACAACAACATGTGTCATGCTGACGTGAGTACCTCACAAACCAAGGCTTACACCCCTCAAATGACCTTTGCCCAATTTTAAGCTGTGGATACGAAGCCACAAACTGAGAATACAACTCTGTTTGGGTCATTTAAAAAAAGCAAGCACCATGCTCAATGATGAACACTCCTCTTGCCACTCTCTTACGCAAAGCTTTCTTGAAAACTGGCGAGGCACGACAATTCTCCTCCCAAAAACTTTCTATCAAGGCTCTAGTGGTTTCATCTAGTAGGCAATCATGCCTAGCTACACGACCACTACTCGCCCACAAAGCACCAACCTCATTGGCATCTAAACTTTGTCGTCTAATAGACCCAACTCTAAGTGCGTGTGGTGCTATGGAAAGGATGTGAGATGTGGCACTCACCTTACCCTTCATTTGGGAACTACTTATGGCTGCCACAATAGCCCGTCGAGCAGCCAAAGCGTCCGCAGAGTTCCTCTTCTTGTTAACTATATAGGAATGACGAACACTTTGTAGCACTGCCATGCCAGCTCTCCTCTCTCTTCGACCTCCAATGTCGGAAAGCGCCCTGCTGCTGTTGGCCATGTTGGGCAGATCGATCAAAGCATCAAGCACACATGCCTGTGATGAAGGCGTGAGGTCTTTGAAATAGGAATGGAAGATTGCATGGGCACGATGATGTGCCCTTGACTTTAATAGTTTTTTCCTATCCACAGGATGGACACCCAAAGGAGGGGGGTGGGTTCTTGTAGAAGAGAAGGGGACTCAGGAAGGGCGGGTTCATGTGGATTATCTAAACTAAGGGGTAGTGAGGGGGAAGAGGGTAGAGGGAGAGGAAGTGAAAGAGAAGGAGCAAGGCTTGGATCATCACCAACGGAAGGTGTTGCTCGTTGACGTGCTCTCCACTCTCTCTTTCTCTCACGAGCTACCCTTTTCCTCTCCTCCTCTTGAACTTGGTGGGACAGGGGGGAAGTCTAGTCCTATCATGTTTTCGACTCCTACGACTTTGAGAACCCATTCTCAAGGAAGCTAAGAGAGAGAAAAAATTATGAAGGCTCAATGATGGGATAGTACTAGAGATAAGTGTGGGATAGTACTAGAGATATGTGATTATATAGGAAAAATAGGTTATCCACTTCAAATCTCATTGGATTTCCTATCTAAGATTGATTGGATAATTAAGATAAACATAAAGATAATTAAAGATAAACTAAAAATCAATATTATTAATAATATTTATTAACAAGTCTAAATATTTATAATTATTAGATATATAAATTTATCTTTTATTTTATAATTATATAACTGTATTTTTTTATAATGTATTTTTTTTAAATTTTATTTAAAGGTTTATTCTACACAAAATATTTTCAAGAAATATTAAACTTAAAAATTTATTTTTTTAAATTGAATAACATGAACTTTAAAAATAATATTATTAATCTAATTCCAAAATATAATCCTTTAAAATTAGTGATTTTAAATTCTTTTATTTAATAAGTTATATATATTCTTTTATTTAATAAGTTATATATATTCTCAAAAAATTATTTTTTTAAATTGAATAACATGAACTTTAAAAATAATATTATTGATCTAATTCTAAAATATAATCCTTTAAAATTAGTGATTTTAAATTCTTTTATTTAATAAGTTATATATATTCTTTTATTTAATAAGTTATATATATTTTATTATTTAAAATTCTATATTCTATTTCTCTAAATTACTAAATAAACTTTTTCAAAAATATGTTTTTTTTTTAGGAGAGGTGGAAAGGAGGTGCCACGTGTCACATGCGTGCATGACACGTGGCATTCTCTTGACATGTGGTACTATTATGGTTGATGTGACATGTCATGTCACCAAGTGCGAGGTGGCATGCAAAGGTGGCAAGAAGATGTGGCATTAATGATGACTAGGATGATGAGGTGGGGAGTCAACTAGGTTGACCATGTTGACATGGAGGGTGGAGGTGGCAAGGTGAGGTGGCAAGCTACTTATGTGGATTCTCTCGAAGCTGATGTGGACATAAAGTGGCATGCATATATAAGATGTTTGCCTACCCAAGCCTCACACATGGAATGATATCTAAGCTTTGAAGTTTACCAAGCCTAGATTTCCAAACCTAACTAGGATTGGTTTTAGACTTGAAAAGGGAAGAGTGGACACAATATGGGAATTTTCACTTGGGAGGATTGAAAATGGACCTTCCCATACTCAAATTAAGCCAAATTTTTTTTAATACATTCATGGCAACAAGCGTATTGATCCGTAGAGTTTCTAGATTGAAAGATTCAATATTTGATTTTCTAGAATTAAATTACAATTGATTTAATGGGCCTCTAACCAGTTATAACAAATTTTCCAAAGTAAATCTACAAAAATCCAACCGTTAGATTCATAATTTTACCTTATACCCACATTATACTAATATTTTCCAATCTAATCATTACTAGATCCATACAATTTGAGCATTTTAAATGGTAGATGTGGTGGGAGGACAAAATAGTATTTTTTAGCAATTCTAATACCTTTTAAATAATATAGAAAATAGTAGAACACATCAAAAATTACTCGATAAATCAAGTTAAGCTGTATGTTATTTGTATTTGTGATATGCAAAGTGGGAATATCATATGAGCAATAATGTAAAAGTTATAGGCAATTTACTCACATTCACTGTACTTGTCTAAACCTCCGACAGGGCCTGTATACAATTTACTCACATTCACTGTACTTGTCTAAACCTCCGACATGGCCTGTATACAATTTTGGTTCCCAAAGAAAAGGGGATTTGCAATTATTGGATATGTGATTAGATTATAGTTTTAGGTGCCCAGCTTTGCATATGATGTTTCATTAGAAGACCTTGAAGTGAAACTCCTTGGCTAACTAGGAGAGATTAGCTATTCTTCTTGAAAAAATGTCTATTTTTTGGCTAAAGCCAAGGGCGCCCACTACATGAAACTAGATAACCTCATCTTGCAACCACCCATGGAAATTTGAGGAAAACTTAGCACAAAATAGATCATCGTCAATATAGAATTCAAGAACATCCCAGAAGAGAAGCACATGTATCAAACTGCATACCAAAACTGGAACACCGATGTGCAACACCACATTACACATCAGCCGCCCGCCGCCCGCAGAAATTACGCATCTAGACACCTCCAAAGAAAAGGTGATGTCGATGGAGCATGCCAGGGGCCTTCTAGAGTATCGACCATGCACACCATGTTATCCAGAGGACTCCACACCAAAGTGTGCGTGCATCCTCGAAAGAAGATAAAACTCGACGACCACGACAAGTTGTACACAACCTCCATCGTCATGCGCGAGATTGATGCACATATCAATGCAAGATGTTTGCCTCAAAACATGTGTGAAGAACATGCAACGGTTACTTGTGACATGTGTAAAGAAGACATGCACATCTGAAAAGTAAGGTTTTAATGGTAGAGAGAGGGGGTGCTTGAGAGCGATCGGATCTCCTACATGTTGTGCATGCGTATAATGAGTGGGTGAGTGGTGATATTCATCAGCTCGTGTGAGTGCATGACCAACGTACGTCGACGGGTGGTCAGCGTATTGTTCTTGCATGGCGGTGGCTTCTAGCAGGTGGCTCCTTCGTGAGGATGAAGGGGCAATTGGATGGGGAGATTGGGATCCGGTGGCAGAGGAGGAGATGAAGCGTAGAGGTAAGGAGGTTGAGGTGGAGTGCGTCAAACGGAAGTGTGTTCCTTATTGGCTTAACGAACGACTCTGTAACCATGTGAAAAGTAAGGTATGCTTGAAGTTGAGCCAAGATTTTATCAGAAGCGAGGTAGGGTTATTCTCAATGTGTAGTGTTTCTGTTTTGTCCAGGTAAACATCTGTCGAAGGGAGAATTAGGTAGGTGGCTTCAGGAAACTATCTTGCATGACTGTGATGTGTTTAAGATTTTCTATCTAGGTAAGGGTTTTTTCAATGTGTTGTTGATCAAAGGACAATCTATGTCTCAATTATTTGCCAAGGGACCCTTGTTCTTTGGTCAAAGGTTGATACATGTTTTTCCCTTTGACCCTTTGTTTAATGTCAATAAAAGCCTTCAAAACACGTGCCCGATTTGGGTTGAGGTGATTGGATTGCCTCCTTGGCCTAGACCAACATTGCGCGACATAGCTCAGACCCTTGGCCCCCGCCGATGTTGTTTGTCCCTAGTGATGAGGTAGGAGGAAAACATGGTAACAATGTATACATCACATGGAACCCCTCTAATAAGACTCCTAAATCTGTGGATGTTGACTTAGGTCAACTAAGTAAATTGGAATTGAGCCTTAAGTTTGGTGCATTTCCTAGAGCGTGCTTCAGGGTGTGGGGCTTTTGGGCATATTGCTAAAGATTGTCTGGTCGTGGAATCTAAAAGGGAGGAACCTAAAGAGGTGAATAGGGGGGGAAGCAACAAGGAGAGTGGTCCATCGGAGACTCAGAAAGCTAATTCAAAAGGGAAGGAAGGGGTGTTAGAAACTAGGGAGAATAAGAAAGAAGGGGGCTAGGATAAAGTTAAAACCAGAACTGATGTTAGGTAGAGTAAGGCCGAAGCTAGGAAGGCCCAGAGAAGTAGAGGTTATGAGAGCAGGAGGAATGGGAGGGGGGAGAATCAGGATTCTATTATCTTCTCTAACCCTTATAGCCCACTACTTGAGAGAGATAACTCTTTGTTGGTAGAACAGTTTTCTGATAGGGCTTTGAGTGAAACTAGAAAGGAGATTAATCTTGTTCAAAGTAGTCAGAAGGAAGGTGAGGAAGTGGAAATGGTTCTGGAAACTACATTCACATGATGAATAATAAAGAGTTCAAAGGATGCACGTGGAATGGGAAAGGGATCAAAGATAAGAAGAAAAATATCATATTTTGGGACTTAGTGAAGTCTTGGGATTTGTCTGTTTTGGCTGTACAGGAGCACAATCGTTTTGGGAGAATCTCTAGGATAAATAGTTTGAGGGAGTGGGATGTTTTTTATGGCGGTATTAATTCAGGCTATAGCGAGGTTATGACTATAGCTAAGAGGGATCTTAACCCTAGTATCATAACTAATCATCCAGAGGGAAGAATTTTGATTGTAGAGATTATAGTAGATGGTGAAAGAAAATGGGTTATTAATGTCTATGGGGCTCATAATCATAAGGTTAGGAGTAGTATGTAGGATTGGATTGCTGGGGTAAATGTTCGAGTGCCTTGCATTGTATTAGGGGATTTTAATTTGGTAGAAAGAGCAGTTCATAGATGTGGTGGTAGCATATTAAGGAAAGAAAAAGGGAAGTGGGAAGATCTTAGAAGGGGTTTGGGGCTCAAGGATAGTTGGTGTCTTGGGGATTTGGAGAGACAAACCGGGGCACACCTATTTTAGCCTTCAATATCTATCCTCCTCATCAAGAATTGATAGAATACCCTTTAGTCAACAAGCTTCATGGTGGGTGCCTCACACTTTGACGATGGCAGTGGACTACAGCTCTACCGTATCTGACCATCTCCCACTAATGTGGGGTTGGTCTCAGCTTAATGGGACTGATATGGACTTATCTCATTTCCCTACTAGGAAATTGAGAGTGAATAACTTACTTCTGAAAGACCCTCTTTTTGTGGAATATACTGAAGTAGTCATCAATAAATTAAAAAGGAGAAAGGGAGTTGAGGGTTCATGTGGAAACAGTTTGCCAATGAGATGCAAGGAGTCATGTGGGCTGTGGGTAAACTGAGGGCTGAGGAAAGGAGATGTGAGAAAAAAAATTGTCTGCATTGCTTGAGGATCTGTTTGCTGAAGAGACAAACTATAGGGCTGGACTCTGATGACACTGAGTTGTATCTTAAGTGTCAGGCTAACATCAAAGGTAAGGAAGATAAATGCTTTAGAGAACATGAGTATTGGACTAGAAGGAGTCTATTCACTAATTTAAAAAACTCTGACAATAGGTTTTTTACACTCTCCAAGAATAAAGGTGATAGAGTGATGGGGGGAACATTCTGGATGAGGATGGTATTCCTATACATGACACAAAATCACTTGCTATGAAATGGGTGAAGTTCTTAGGTTCAACATTGAATCTGAAAGAAGACTACTCCTTGAGGAGGTTTCAAGCTGAAAATAGGTTGCTTGGGCTTCTTAATCAGAAGATGGATTCTGATAAAGCTAAGTGGCTAGAAAGAGATATTGAGATGGATGAGTGTTGGTGTGCTCTACTAAAGCTGGGTAGGGAAAAGGCTCTTGGGTGGGATGGTCTCTCAACTGAGTTTTTCATAAACTTTTGGCCTTCATTAAAAGAGGTGGTGGCTGACATTTGTAAGAAAGCTTTTAACTTGGGTCTCTGGGACAAGGCTTTTAAAGAAGGGCTGGTGAAACTCATTCCTAAACAGACAGCTTGCAAACAGCAGGTTTGGGCATTGGATGTTTATTACTTTATTGACTGTGATGTATAAAATCTTATCCAAGGTGATTGCCCTCAGAAATTACTCATGTGCTGCAAGAGATCGTCTCCAAAAAACAACATGGATTTATTAAAGGCAGGTCTATTTTGTTGAAAGAACGGTAGAGGAGGAGGAGACACACACACAGGAGCAAACCCTAATGTATATTGCAAACCCTAACCATAGAGGGAAGCCATGTCCACTCTCACACAAAGCATAATGCACTAATCCATAATCCACACACCACACAATGAGTTGTGTCCACACTCTACTAACCCTAGCTAATGTCCACACACTATGACCAGCTGGACACGCGGTCATTTATGTCTCACACATGTTCCTACCTAATCTGCCAGCACATAGCATAGCTGGCTCACACTGACATCGAGCTTGAATCTCAACAGCCCCTCTCAAGCTCATGATGTACTGCCGATGAAGATGTAGATGAGCTTGGGATATCAAGACTTTCAACACTCCCCCTCAAGCTCATCCCATGTACTCCCAACATAGTCCGGAAGTACTCAAACTTCTCCCTGCTAAGTGGCTTCGTAAAGATATCAGCCACCTGCTCATCAGTCTTCACATACTGAAGATCAACTGAACCATCCAGCACCTTCTCTCTGACAAAGTGATAATGGACCTCTATGTGTTTGGTCCTTGCATGAAACACTGGATTCTTTGCCAACTGTATACTGCTCATGTTGTCACAATGTATGACAACTTTGCCATCAAGAGGCTCACATAAATCTGCCAAGAGACTCTTTAACCATATAGCCTCACAAGTAGCAATGGCTGCACCTCTGTACTCAGCCTCTGTGTACTAGATAAAGCAACTGTAGGTTGCTTTTTGCTACTCCAACTCACCACGGCACTTCCAAGTGTAAAAGCATATCCACTAGTAGACCTCCTGTCATATGCGCTACCTGCCCAATCAGCATCTGTGTAGCCATGTATGTCCAAGCTTTTACCACTCTCATAAAATAAACCATAATGTGGTGTGGTCTTCACATATCTCATGATGCGTCTCACTGCATCCAAATGTGGTTTCCTGGGGCTCTGCATAAACTGGCTCACTAGCCCCACTGCATAACTCAAATCTAGGCGTGTGATAGTCATGTATATGAGACTACCAACCATCTTCCTGTACATAGAAGGATCATCCAATTCCTCGCCATAATCAGCCCGCAACTTCACATTTTGCTCCAATGGTGTACTCATAGGCTTACACCCTGTCATGCCATACTTTGCCAACATATCCAATGCATATTGGCGCTGTACTAACCAAGTACCTGCATGATCTTTCACCACTTCAATGCCAAGGAAATATCTCAACTCACCAAGATCTTTCATGTCAAATTGCCCACTCAAAGCTTTCTTGACATGCATCACATCTGCACTATGATCACCTGTGATAATCAAATCATCCACATAGATGACTAGTAACACAATCCCATGCTCTGTCTTCTTCACATAGAGTGAAGAATCTGCTGTAGAAATCTGAAAACCAAGTGAGATAAGATATCTGCTCATCTTATCACTCCAAGCACGAGGTGCTTGCTTTAGACCATACAATGCCTTTTTCAACCTGCATACGTGAGTGGGATATCTAGGGTGTACATACCCTTCTGGCTGTGCCATGTATACTTCCTCTTGTAGATCTCCATTCAGAAATGCATTCTTAACATCCATCTGATGCATTTCCCAGCCATTAGCTGCAGCCATAGCAATGACTGCTCTCACTGTGCCCATCTTAGCCACTGGACTAAACGTCTCATCATAATCCAATCCTTGGGTCTGTGCATAACCCTTTGCTACCAATCTAGCTTTATGTCTCTCAATAGAACCATCAGATTTGCACTTTACTTTGTAAACCCATTTACATCCAATAACATTCTTATCCTTTGGTAGTGCAACCAAGTCCCATGTATCATTATGGACCAATGTGTCCATCTCCACATCCATTGCTTTTTCCCATACATGCTCTCCAATAGCCTCTGTATAGCATGTAGGTTCCACATGCTTCACCATAGATGTCATGTATGCATAGTGCATAGCAAAATCTCTATATGTCAATCTGTCAACAGGATATCTGACTCTCTGGGATCTCCGCAATGCATGCGGGTCACTCTGTACCCCTGTAACTCTAGCATGTGGTGGCACATATCTGTCCTGCCTAGCACCAGGTGTGCGTAAAACAGGTATGCCAAGCTCCTCATCCAAACTCTCAGAACTAGATGACTCATATCCTGTGATTCCAATTCCTTCGACTTTCTTTTTGCCTTTATCCATAGCACTACTCCCAGTGCTTACACTCTCATGCCTCAAACGTCCTGACCATGGACGTACACTGCTACTCTCAGCTTCTGCTGGCCCAGACATAGTAGTAGAACTAGAACTTGCTTGTGGTGGCAAGTTCACATGTACATCAGCCTCAAGTGACTCAATAACACCCTCATCTTTTGCTTTATACCAACTAGCAAGCTCATCAAACACCACATCACGTGAGATGACCACTTGTCTAGTTTGTGGATTATAACACTTGTAGGCCTTTTGATCCTGTGCATATCCAACAAATACACATTTCTCTGCTTTAGGATCCAACTTCCTTCTTCTTTCATCAGGCACATGCACATAAGCTATGCATCCAAAAACTTTAAGATGTCCAATGTCTGGCCTGTAACCTGTGAGCCGCATCTCTGGCGTGCTTCCATGAATGGCTGCTGTAGGTGTTTTGTTCAGTATATACACTGCAGTAGCACATGCTTCTGTCCAATAGTAATCTGGCATGCTCTTTTCATTAAGCATTGCCCTTGCCACTTCACATATAACTCTATTCTTTCTCTCAGCCACACCATTCTGCTGAGGTGTATACCTGCAAGTCAATTGTCTCCTTATTCCATGCTTCCTCAAGAAATGCTCAAAAGCCTTTGAGGTGTATTCACCACCTCCATCTGTCCTCAGACATTTAATCCAACAGCCATACTGCTTTTCTGCAAAAGCTTTGAAATCCATGAATTTTTCCAACACTTCACTCTTCTCTAGAAAGTATATCCATGTCATCCTGCTGAAATCATCTATGAATGTAACATAGTATAAACTGCCTTTGATAGATGGGTTTTGTGCAGGACCCCATACATCACTGTGTACTATCTCAAGTGGCCTGTTACTCATATTTCCTTCTCTAGGAAATCTCAATCTTGCCTGCTTCCCAAACTGACGGGCTTCACAAACATGCATATGTCCATCATATTTGAACCTAGGCAATCCATTGACAATGCCTCTTGTTTGCATGTTCTTTAATCTCTGTATATTTACATGGCCAATCCTCTTGTGCCACATATCAATATCCTGTACCACATTCTTGCTCTTTGAGAACATGGCTGATTTTAGCTCAGGAATTCCAGCATCCAAGCTTAAACAGTCTTCCTTCTTTCTTGCCTTTAGCAATCACTCTACATCCATGTTTGAAGTCTTCAACGAAGCATCCATGCTCATTGAATCTAACCTGTAATCCCTGTTCTACCATTTGACCAACTGAGGCCAAGCTTTTAGTGATCGAAGGCACATACAGCACATCTGACATAGACTTTGTCTGACCATTATGCATGACCAATGGTACACTTCCACCAACATGTGTAATGACATGCTGGGTATCATCACCTGTTTCCACATAGCCTTTGACATCCATTGGCTTCATGTGCTCAAACCATTCACCATGACATGTCATATGGTTTGATGCTCCTAAGTCCATATACCATGTATCATCATTCTCAGCATTTGTTGTCATAGAACCCACAACATGCTTCATGGCAAACAAATGATTTGCAGTTCCATCATTGCTACTTGATGCATAGTTGCCACCATGTTGTGCATAGTTTCCACCATAATGACCACCACGTTGTGCTCTTCCCCCTCTCAAATCATTCTGTTTGCGGAAACAATCTCTCGCCATATGACCATATTTGCCACAATAATGGCATTCCACATCTTGCATAGAATTTTGTTGACCTTGCCAACGTCCTCGACCACGGGGGGGTACCTCTGCCTCGCTGAGGTGCATATCCACGACCACCTCGAGCACCATATGAAGGGTGAAAATTCTGTTGTGGAGGCCTGTCCTGCCATCCACGACCATTACCACCACGTCCACGTGATGCAAATCTCCCCCTGCCTCTAAAGCCTCTCTGCGAGTAGAAAGCCTGATTTCTGCCATCATCATGGCTAGTAGATGCATCCAGAAATGAATCACTGAGCTTGATTTCCTCAACCAACAAGAGGGAAACCAACTCATCGAAGTCGGGTAGACCTGTACTCCTCACTGAGATAGATGTATCAAAGGATTTGTATTCCTTGCCAAGACCACGCAAGGTAATATCCACCAAATCATCATCAGGCATGGGGGCATTTATTGTGGCCAATGCATCTGCAAACTTCTTGATTTCTTGCACATAATCATGTATTCTCCTTTTATTCCTTTTCACATTGTGTATCTGCTGTCGCAATTGAGACTTACGAGCACTCGTATCTGTGTCAAACATCTTGACCAAAGTATCCCATGCATCTTTGGGATTCTCAGCATCCTGAATGTGTATGAGCATAGCATCAGAAATACATATAGACAAATAATGCAGCACTTTGAATGCTCTCTCTGACCATTGCTTATGAGCAATAAGCTGCTGCTCTGTAGGTTGCCGAGGTAGCTCAGGCTCTGGCTCAGCACCTGTAATGAGATTCCAAAATCCTTTCCCTTTCAAGAAACTCTTTATCCTGTACTTCCATGCCTGGAAGTTCTTCCTATCCAGCTTTTCACCAACAATCTGAACTGGATTGTCCGACATGTTGCTCAATGCGTACACCTTCCGCACACTTCAAATATGTAAATGAGCCTTCCTCAGCTCAACCACACTCCAATGAATGATCCAGATACTCCAAGGTAGCCAACAAACTCCAAATTTGATGTAGGAAATCAACCTGTAATCATCCAAGATGAACTGACTCACGCAGTGCGGGATACCCTGAATTGACACGCCTTCCAAGGCTCCAAATCACAATGTAATGGTGTAATCAAGTATGGGAAACTTGCATTGACACCTAATGAACCTCAATGTTGAGTATCAACTCCATCTGACATGTGTAATTATCAATTTTTGAAAACCCCTTTCTCTGTTTGTGGAAAAACCAGAAAAACCAGAAAAACCAGTAATGATTTGGCTCTAATTTTTTCAATATTTCACCAAATTGAGCAACCAGGCATTCATTGGCTTAGCAATAGTGTCCATCAACTCCATGTAAGAGGAATTTGTCCAATTGTAAAACACCAAAGATTAATTGCTCGATTAAAATGCTCTGTTTCTCTACAACCAGTGGACAGCCTGTTTTAATCAGCTCATTCCCAGCTCAATTAACCATCATTGACCAAACAAATCACATAGCCCTCTTCTCCAAGGTGTAAAGCATCCAATTGCTAAGGAATTTGTGGAAGATATCAAGCACCAAGTGAGAAATCAATCTCCTCGTAGGTAAAAAACTAGAAAAATGCTCTGTTTTCTCTGTATGGACTGCGCCGCCTGCTGTAGGGCCCTTTGGGAAGCTTTATGATGATAATTGATGAGTGCTACAAGTGCCCAAGAAACCTAGGTATGTGTGCAACCCACCAATGGTTGGATTTGAGCCAAAATCACACTCCAAATGCTTCAATTTTGGGCTTCTTTTTCACTGTTTTGTGAGAGCTCAAAAAACCAGAATTTTCACTCAATCAAATACATCCAAATTGCTCCAAACTTTGTTCAAGTCTTGCACATGGGTTGCCAATACATCCCTCTTTGACAAATACATATGTCTTTTGCCAGAATCACACGTATTTCCACCATACATCAATGTTCCCAAGCTTTAATGGAAAGCTTCAAAAACCAGAATTTTTCTTTGCTTTGATTTGCTCTAATTTGCTTTGCTTTTGCCTGTTTCACCTGCAATCCGCTCAAGGATGTTTAGAAGACCTTACCCGGTAGGCCAAGCTCTCAGATCTGATAAGATTCGGTGTGCTCCAAGCTTCACAGCTCCAATGGCAAGCTTCACAGCTTCTCTTCACAGCTTCTTCTTCTCATTCTTCTCACTCATAAACCCTAATAAACAGCACAAGGCTCTGATACCATGTTGAAAGAACGGTAGAGGAGGAGGAGACACACACATAGGAGCAAACCCTAATGTATATTGCAAACCCTAACCATAGAGGGAAGCCATGTCCACTCTCACACAAAGCATAATGCACTAATCCATAATCCACACACCACACAATGAGTTGTGTCCACACTCTACTAACCCTAGCTAATGTCCACACACTATGACCAGCTGGACACGCGGTCATTTATGTCTCACACATGTTCCTACCTAATCTGCCAGCACATAGCATAGCTGGCTCACACTGACATCGAGCTTGAATCTCAACATATTTATGTGACAACATCTTTGCTACTCTACTGGGTGGGTAGAGCTGTGGTCATTAAAACTCAGTAGAAATGTATTATAATGCAATTGGACCTTGAGAAAGCCTATGTGATAGGATGCAGTGGTCATTTATTACAAGAGTGATGGAAAGAATGGGATTTGGTACTAGAATGGCCACTTGTATTTATACTCTCTCCTTGGGTGGATATTGTAAAGTGCTTCTCAATGGAAGAATAGTAGGGGGTTTTGAGATCAACAGGTCAGTTAGACAAGGGTGCCCATTAGCTCCCTTACTTTCTGCCATTGCTTCTCACCCTCTAATTCTGTCACTAGAGCTAGCTGGTAGGGAAGGGAAGATTACATTCAATGCTTTGCTGATGATTCTCTGAAATCTAGGATCGTAAGCTTGACTGAGGACAATGATTTTGATCTTCAGAGGTGGGGATGTGAGGTGGTACAAAAGGGTCACATTGTTAAACTCCTTGGGGTTCCTTTTGGGGTTGGACTTATTAATAAACAGTTGGTCATATGGGCCATAAACAGGTTTGCGAAATTGAAAAAATGGGAAGGCTTGAAAGTACCCTTTCATATGAGAATTGATATTTGCAATTCAGTGATGAATGCTTATTCCTATTAACCTAGGCATTAGATATTTGGTTGACTGTTGGGACAAAGATATAGCTGGGTGGAAAGAAATAAATCTATTATCTATGGAGTTTCAGTTAACCAGGAAAGAGAGGGACTTGATGACTTAGGTGCTAGAGTTGCTGCATAGTGAATTATGCTCCACAGCCACTGATATCTCAGTCTGGATCAAGGACTGATCTTAGATTAATGGTGTCAAATTAAAGGAAGGCAAAACTAGGGACATTTATGCATTAATGAGAAAAGGGGATGCTAATGTTATGTACTGCGACAAAATATGGAATGTAAAGTGGAGTGCTTCTAGCTGGAAAAAGAGATGGCACTTGATATGGAACTGTCAGGTTCCTAGGAAATTTCAAGTCTTTTTGTGGAAGGTTTGCATGTGGGCACTTCCTATTGGTTATAAGCTGCATAAAAGAAACATGGCTAGTGGCATTTGCCCTAGATGCAGGTCTTCTATAAGAAAGTGGCAAGCATGTGTTTTGGGACTACCCAGTCTTAAGGAGCACCTGGTGCAAAATGACTAGGTGGATACAAAAGGGTCTGAATATGCAAATTTTTTGGGAGGACTGGCTACTTGGGAAGTGGGCAATCAGTGATGAGCTCAGTGGGTTGGTTTTTAACATTGTCAGAACTTGCCCTTTATGGGAAATATGGACTAGTAGAAATGAAATTATTTTTTTGAAGACTACATGTACAGGATTGCAGGATACTGAGTTGATGTATAAATGTATATGCATGTGTTGGTCTGTATGTAATGTAGATGAAATTAGGTCTGTGGAGCTGGATTTGCTGATTTAGAATCTGCAGAGGAATATACCTTTATTATGTCCCTATTATCTTGGCAGAGCTTCATGCATACTAGGGTTCTCTCCCTAATGTGGATTTGTTGGATGCAGGTAAGGTGTTGGATTGAGAAGAAAAGTCCTCCTAGATTTGGCCCTAAAACTCAAAGATGGTACCGCAAGGAAAAACAATTGGATCATACTTTTGTGGCTTTGATTGAGAACCTTGTTGGCACGAGACCTACTGTCAAGGTGTGGTCAAAGCATGGAGGAATGTTGGAAAAAACAATTTCCCGGGGCTGCACTACTGAGGCCATGATGGAGGCTTGCTTATTATTGGGATATCAGATCTCATGGGATGAGTCTAGCTTTTTATGTGAAGATGAAAGATGGGAATGTCTTTGTAAAATTTTGAATGAGATCCAAAAGGAGTAGATAATTGTGTTGTTGTGGGGGTGATCTTATAGTTTATAGATGGAGTGATGAGATTATGAGCATGTTTAATGCCGAGCAGGTGGTGTCGTTCACAGTGATACGAAACGGACTGTGCGGATGGTGGGCGACATACAATACAACTTGAGACATGGAAGGTCACGTGTGGTATGCACAAACTGAAATGGCCAGGTTTGCCTTGCCTAGGCGCCTCTCTTCGGATGCGCAGTATGGGCATGTCACATGAGGGGCCAACAGGTCAGTTCATATCCATTACAGAGCCCAACTTGCATTCATCCCATATTATTTCACATAACCTTGCAGGTAACCATATCCAGGACTCTTGCAAAAATATTCCTTGTACTCTAGCCTGCCCTGATGTGCACCCTGACTTGGCCACATATGCCTCCCTCCTGCGATGGCATGGGAATTTGAAAGCCTTGCTGAAGGTCAGGCTCGTGCATTGTCACATCATCACACATGGGCTCGAGAAACACAGGATCCTGCAGAGACTCCTCCTACAAATGTATGGCAAGTCCGGGGAGGCAGCTGACGCATTCGCTGTTTTCGTTCGGATGCATGAAGCGGATTCTGTTTCATGGAACTTTGTGATAGGATCATGTGCCAAGCATGGCAAAAGCAACCATGCATTCCAACTGTTTGAGCAAATGCAACTGGAAGGCTGTCTCCCAGACAAATTTATTTTCGCCAGCATCCTTTCCGCCTGCTCTTCTGAAGCGGGCTTGCCCACTGGCAAGCGCATGCATGCACGCATCACTGGAAGCGGATCTGAATGTGACCTTGTTGCCGCAACTGCCCTTGTAAACATGTACGGCAAGTGCAGTAGACTCGAGCATGCACAGAAGACGTTTGACAGCATTTACGAACAGGATGTTGTCTCGTGGAATGCCATGATTGCAGCATATGTGCAGCATAGGGAAGGCAAAGATGCCATACATCTTTATGAGATCATGCACAAGGAAGGGGTCATAGCAAATGAGGTTACTTTTGTAAGCGTTCTTTCGGCATGCGCTAATGAGACAGCTCTAATAAAGGGCATTCAGACACATGCTCAAATTGTAGGTGTAGGTTTAAAGTTGAATATATACATGGCCACTGCCCTAGTCAATATGTATGGCAAATGTGGAAGTACACTAAATGCAAGGCGATTGTTTGATGGTGTGTTGAAGGAGGATGCCATCATTTGGAATGCCATGATTGCCACATATGTCCAAAATGGGCAGGGCACGGATGCTCTTGAACTCTTTGAGAAAATGAAAAGAGAGGGGGTGAAACCAGACCAAACAACTTTTGTCACCATCCTTGAGGCATGTGTTGGCCAGGCGACATTGATAGAAGGCAAGCAGATGCATGCTCTCATTAAGCACAACGGATATGAGTCGGATATCATGGTGGGAACATCCCTCTTAAACATGTATGGCAAGTGTGGTAGCTTGGGAGAGGCTCATTTAGTATTCGACAAGCTCATCACTAACCGGAATGTAGTCACGTGGAATGCCCTGATTGCATCTCATGCCCATAGAGCACA
Source organism: Cibotium barometz (assembly GCF_041138505.1). Classification (NCBI taxonomy): domain Eukaryota; kingdom Viridiplantae; phylum Streptophyta; class Polypodiopsida; order Cyatheales; family Cibotiaceae; genus Cibotium; species Cibotium barometz. Next base: position 33,592,617 of record NC_141098.1, read on the forward strand.
TGGGTTGGAGGCCCTTCAACTCTTTGAACAAATGCTATGCGAAGGGGTGATTCCAGACAAGGTCACATTTGTCAACATTCTTCCTGTCTGTGCAAGCCAGGCTACTGTGGTTGAATGCAAGAGGATGCACTCTTGCATTGTAAACAATGAGTTGGACTCTGATGTGAGTCTCAGGGCCGGTATTGTCAATATGTATGGCAAAAGAGGTAGGCTAGAGGATGCTCGGAACGTTTTCAACACATTGCCAAAGTTGGACGTTAGTCTATGGACTGCCTTGATTGCAGCATATGACCAAAATGGGCAGTACATTGATGCAATAGAACTCTCTTATCAAATGATGATGGAAGGAGTTTTGCCTGACAAGGTTGCCCTTGTCAGCATTTTTACTGCATTTGCAAACGAAGCGACTTTAGCTGGAGGTATGCATATGCATGCGTGTATTGCAGGCAGTAAACTTGAGTCAGAAATTGATGTGCAGAATGCCCTTGTTACCATGTATGGAAAGTGTGGCAAGTTGGAGAATGCCCGGACTGTGTTTGGCCGAATGTTAGAGAGGAATGCAATATCTTGGAATGGGATGATTGCGGTATGTACGCAGCACGAACAGGGAGAGGAGACTATCCGAGTGTATTGGCAAATGCATCAGGAAGGGGTAATGCCTGATAATGTTACTATTGTGAGCATTTTGAATTTATGCGGCAGCTATGGAGTACTAGTTGAAGGCTCAAAAATTCATGCTTGCTTATCACATATGGGAGCTGGTTCCGAACTAGATGATGTGGTCAAGACTGCTCTCATGAACATGTATGCAAATTGTGGCAATTTGACAGATGCATGGATAGTTTTTGACCAATTAAGTTTTAAAGGAGTGTTTGCTTGGACTGCAATGATTGAAGCATGTGCTTTTCACGGGGAGGGAAAAACCGCCTTATACCTCTTCAATCAAGTGGCACCGAATAGAACCACACTTATCAAATTACTTTCTGCTTGCAGCCATGCGGGTCTGGTAAATGAGGCTTATCATGTTTTTGGCTCTATCAGTCAAGATCCGGGCATTTTACTGATTGTGGACCATTGTAATTGTATGGTCGATCTACTTGGAAGGATTGGAAGGTTGGATGAGGCAGAGGAATTGATAAAGAGGATGGCTTTTCCACCTAATGCTATGACATGGTCAACTTTACTTGGTGCTTGTCAAATGAATAATGATGTGAAGGGAGGAGAGTTCGTGGCAATGCATATTCTCGAATTAGAACCGGAGAATGCTGCAACTTACATAATGCTTTCCAACATCTATTCTGCAGCTGGTAGGAGTGACGTTGAAATTCTAGAGAACACAATGAGAAAACCAAGTCTGTAACAACAACAATATGTATACTTTCAACAAATCTAACAGATTCATTGTAAAGACTTAGCTTTGCTCATTCTAGTAATATTAGGTTCTGAAAATTGGAAGTGGGGATTTCCACATTCTACTTCCATGCCCTAGTTGGAGTTTTTGCTTTAGTGAATTCCATAGTTTATTTCCTGGAGTATGTTCCACCAGAGGGTGTCCATAGGGAGGATCAAAGCCCACCTTGGAGCTGGTGGATGTTGGTCTAAGCATACATGGCCAAGGAAGTACAGGAATTCTGAGTGTCATCTATCCTTCTGACTCTTTCATGCAAAGGATTGCTTTGGATTTTACAAAGAGAGGTTCAGTGATTTATCTAAGCACATATAGTGCATGAAGGGCAGGAGTTTATTAGGAGTGTTCCTAATATAAGGATTCTCGTCAAAGGTTAGTACTTTGTAAGGAGGTGCCAGACCAATGGTAGGTGCTTAATCGTTTTTGTCGACAGTCCTGCAGTTCTCAAGACATTTAGTAACCTGGGCGAGACTCAATTGAAGTTTTCTAGTTCTTGGGTGTGGCACCCAGGCACATGCAGTCTTAGTGGAGGAGAATGAGATGCACTTGCAGTTTGTTGAAGCCTTGGCCAGGCAGCCATGCCAGGGAGGTGTTGGATAGGCAAATTAGCATGAGTGGGACTCCACATGTGCAATAGCATATGGGTGATTGTCCAAATGTAAACATGGCAGTCTGGCAAGTTATGCTGTATTGATTAAATGCCACTGACGTGGCATTTAATTAATACAACCCCAGTACATGAGCCCCCGCCCCTCCCCCTCCTCCCTCCTTGTATAATGAGCCCTTGAGTCCTTTTATAGAGAATTGTGAGACCTTAAATAGAAAGGATATGGGTGAATGCTGGCAAATAGAAGGGGCAAGGAGGGTCATCATTTCTTTAACTTTTTCAAGCATTAATCATTACATACTAAAATAAAACCTTAGAAAAACACTCTTATTCTCAAAAAAGTCCTAGAATATATTTAATGGAAAAGCATTAATCATTACATACTAAAATAAAACCTTAGAAAAACACTCTTATTCTCAAAAAAATCCTAGAATATATTTAATGGAAAAGCAAAACAACATATTGGTGCCTTATTGGCAAGTTATGTAGGTTTAGTAATGAAAAGTGGTGCAAGTGAGCCGAAAAGGTGTTCAGAAATGTGCCTTCACCATAGTCATGGTTATGCCGATAGAGTGGACCCAAAAAAAATGAGCCCAAGGGAGTCTTTTCCTAGTTGACAAATAGGAAAAAAAGGATAAAACCAAGTGCAAATAAGGGGTTTAATCCTTTTGCTAGCTTTTTACTCCGAGTGTTTTTTTGCTGATTTTAGATTTTGTGAGATTTTATGAGACATCTCTAAACTTTTACTTTAATGATTACAACAAAGGTGCAAAACAATTTTTTCTCAAGTTTTTAAGAACACAACATTAGGGTAATGATTTTCATGGGTTTTTGTTTTACGCTGCCCTTGTTAACTTCATTCTAGAACATGCCATATGGTATGCAAACATATATACACAAATGCATACATATGTCATTTTTTTTCAGGAAAAAGATCCTTCTATTAGTTAAAGAAAAAACAGCCACAGAGGGCTAGATACAACCATGAAGGGCTAAATACACACTCGCCTCATTTAAGGGCGGGAATCACATTATCATAAGGGGGAAGAGACGCTTCACTATGAGGAGAAGGCTATCTCATACAGGGGGAGGGGGGAAAAACAACCACACAGGTGGTCTGTAATGCCAAATGGGGTCACTGTCTCTATCTATGAGGAAAGGGCCAGGCTTCCAAAGCCTCAAGAAAGCTTCCTATCGTTTTCGCATGCGGTGAGAACCTCCTTGTAACTTCCCCCACTGACCGCAGAGGATGTGAATGATATCAAGCCATATGCTCCCGATGGTCTCAACCGGCGGAGTGTGGGTACCCTCGATAGCTTCGTTGCATCTAGCACGCCAAATGTGCCAGACTGCTATGCTATTGCAAATCTCCCATCTCTGGCATAAGCCTAGTCGCCAATCGTGTGTAGGTGGGGCTGTGACTGCAATACGATGGTGAGAGACTTGAAGGCCTAGCCCTCCCCCATCCTCCTCATAAGCCCTGACCATTCCACCCTCTGTGGCCCAAGCAACAATGCCCCATGTAATGATCAAGTCGATGACGTGTCCATAGCGAAGATGCGGAGAATCCGCTGCCAAATCTGTCGAGCCTTCGGGCAATCCCAAAGGCAATGTCTCTAAGACTCATAGGGGTGGTCGCAACGCAGGCAAGCTGTCGACGGACCTCCAACTACCAGCCAAGTATCGACCGCCAAGCTCCTATGTGCCATCAACCAAAGAAAGAGGGTGATCTTTCTAGGCCGAAAGCTGTCCCAAAGTCTCTTCTAGAAATAGGAAAGGAAGCGTTGTGAGAGGCCCTGAGACTGCCAATGTGCTACTACTGCCGGTGTGCCATATATCTTAGGCATCTAGATCGTACGGCCTAGCCGCGCTGTATGTGCAAAGAAGGGGTATGCATATGTCAATTTACATATACATACATACCAGTAAAGATGTGCATATTCTGAATGTGAGGGTTAAAATCATGGCCTTCTTAGATCTTGAATGGCATCACAAATAGTGAATTTTATATCTACCATAGTTAGAGTCTTATTTTTTGAATTACATCCTTTGGAGAATGCAATGCTTGCACCACTCACACACGCCACACATCTCAGGGTGTGAACCAGGGTTCATTCGTTTGGGTAGGGTAGAATGGCTTGGGCTAGACGCCCCTAACACCCACTTGCTCTATCATTCTTCATTCTTGTGCAATTGGTGCTTTTCTTCACCCAACCCAACCCAACCTTCTCTCACTCTTCGTGTAGCTAGGAGGTGTAGATTTTAGTCTTAAACTTTAACCACAAGTTTTCTCTTCCATCTTTAACAGGTGTTTTGTTTGTTTGCAGACGATGGTTCCCTTATAAAACAGGACGTGCCCTGTGCTTCTGCCCGAGAAGTGTGTGTGTTGAAGTCCAAGTCAGTGTAGTCCTGCGTGCTGTTTATGGTTGGCCAAGCGTTCCCGCCTCCTATATGCCTCCTATAGGCCTGCATTTGTCTTTTTCTCTCATTTAAATTTTTAAATCTTAAAATTTATTACTTATTTAATCTTCTTAATTGAAAACTTTTTTATTTTACTTTTTATTTGGAGAAAAAAGTAGGAGGCTCCTCCTTTTTCTTAAATAATAAATAAGAGAAAAAATAGGAAGAGGAGTTTTTGCAAGAAAGAGATTAGGGTTAGAAGAAAAGATGGAGTATCACCGTATCCAAGAGCTTGGGGTCAAGATTTGTATTAATCTTTGTAAAAAAGATAATCGTCCATCTCCCCTAATTCACTTATATAGATCCATGCTGTGTTTACATGGCCTTATAGTTCATTATTTATTTATATGTCTGGCTAATTTCCCAATTAATATGTTCCCCTTCATTACAAACCATCCCCACCTGAATGGTTTCATCCTCGAAACCCTTGATTAGAATCACATAATCATAAGGATTGGGTGCAACATTATGGAGAACACAACATCTCTTCAATTCCAAATGTGAATGTAGCATGTAGAGAGTAAGGTCTTCCAAAAGAGTATGCAAACTCTTGCATTGCTGTAAATCTGCATAAGACACCCCCAAATCAGCTCCTTGTCTTTGCTGCATGAAGGTACATGCCTCTCCCAAAGCTCATTCCAACCATTGAGCTTATCACATAGACATATAGACTAAAAATAATGAACTTTCGTGAATTTTCAGTAAGCTTATTCATTGTTATACCTTCACATTTGCTTCATCAAAATCACCCAACAATCCTTGATAATGCTCCATCATAGAAGCACATTACCACCATGAAGCCTCTTCTTTGGGCAATCCTTTCCATTTGACTAGGTATTCCTGTGATGATCTCGTACGGGTAGCAACTCATTTGATAACTCATCAGCAAAACAATCATTGTACTCTTGCAAGAATTTTAGCTTATCATTACTAATAGTGTTTACATGCACATCATTTTTTTCAACATGATCCCGTACAAAAATCAAGTACGCAAAAACACTCTTTTTCATTACTTTCTTAATTTATACATGAAATACAAGAGGAATGGTATCACTCTCTTCACCAACATCAATCACATGCTCTCAGCCTTGATGCATGAAGGTGATCCTATTGGTTTTGTAAGCCTTGCACACGTCAATGCGTGTGTGCCAAGGCTTTCCAAGCAATACATCATAGCCATTCAAAGACGCTACAAGAAAGTCCTCATGATCCACATAGCCTTGAATGTGTATGTGCAATTTGCCAATAATAGGCATATGAATCCTTGTCGATGAAGATAGCAACAACTTGGATAGGCTACTTCACCAACCTTCCTTGATACTTTGTAGGGTCCAAAATACCTATGAGCCAATTTGGTATTAGTATTACCTTTGACCAGTCCATATCTTGATTTTAGCAATCTCAAAAACATAGTCACCCTCCTTGAACTCCAAGTGCTTTCAATGCTTATCTGCATAATACTTCATACTCTCTTGGGCTTGCCTATTTGTATCTTGCATTTTTCAAGCAAATCTTGCATTTTCTTGGCCTCTTCTTTTGTATTTTGATTCACCACAACTTGCTTAATGACCATCATTGGCACATTCACTTTGTACCTATATAATGCTTCAAAAGGAGACATGCCAATGCTCTCATGAAGGGTACTATTATATGCAAATTCAGGAAGAGGAAACCACTCACCCCATGCATTTTGTGTCTCATAGCAAAAATGCCTCAAATAGGTCTCTACCCACTTAATCACCCTTTCCGTTTGAGGCCACCAGCCTTTGGATGATAAGCAGTACTAGGCATCAACTTAGTACCCCATAATAGCAAACAATGTGCCCTAAAATAAGCTCATGAATTTGACATCCCGGTCACTCACAATCTTCATAAGCATACCATGAGACTTGAATACATGCTCCACAAATCGCTTGGCAACCAAAGATATCGTATACTTGATCTTAGTAGAGATAAAACGAGCAACCTTTGTCATACAACAATTACATACAAGCTATCCCAACCTCTCTTTATATAAGATAATGCCGTAACAAAGTCCATAGAAATGTGAGTCCCTTTGCCTTCAAGGATAGGCAAAGGTTGTAATAAACCATTCGGCTTATGAGTAGGATATTCGTTAAGTTGGCAAGGTATACACTTTGACACAAATCCATGTATGTCCTCTCACATTCCCTTCCAAAAGAAGCTCTTTCTAAACTTGTCATAGGTTTTGAAGATTCCCAAGTGGCATGCCATAGGGGTTGCATGCATTTCTTCCAAAACTGTTTGCTTGTATGATGAGTGAGGCACCAAGTAGACCTTGTCCTTATAATATATGACACCATTTTGCAATTAAAAATGTGGCACCTCATCTTGAGTACCTTGTTGTAATTTCAAAAAAATTTAAGACATCTCTTCATCCAACAAGTACTCCTCTTATATGTCTACAATCCAATCATTATGCACCTCACTAATGGTTGAAACCGAGCATGCCCACATTCTTGAGAGTGCATCTGCTACCACATTTTCTTTCCCCTTGGTGTATGTGCTCTTAGAATCATACCCTTGAAGTGTATCCAACCACCTTCTTTACTTAAGTGTGAGAGACATAAAATACTTCAATATCCTATGATCAGTCCTCTCACATAAAATTGGCTACTACCATAGAGATAATGATGCCATTTCTTGATTGTATGCAATATGGCAATCATTTCTTATTTATATGCATGCATAGTCATTTTCTTCTCATCAAGCTTTGCGGCTTTCAAATGCAATGATACCATGATCTTGATAAAGAATGGCACCACTGTGTATGTTTGTGTTGGTTGAGAGTTTTTGAAATAGTGTGCGGGTTTGGGTGTGGGTTTTTTTTTAAATGTTGAGTTTTCTTAAAAACTCTAATTGATACCCACACACACAAACATGTTGATATGTTGAAATTAAAAGTTTTTTTTTTATAGATTTGTTAGTATTATTGTGTGTGTGTGTGTGTGTGTGTGTGTGTGTGTGTGTGTGTGTGTGTGTGTGAGAGAGAGAGAGAGAGAGAGAGAGAGAGAGAGAGAGAGTGGTTGTGTGTGTGTGGGTGGGAGTATGGGTTTTTATTTTTAAATGTTGGGTTTTTTTAAAAATGTTTAATTGATACACACCCACCCACCCACACACACAAACTTTCAACATGTTGATATGTTGAAGTTGAAAGTTTTTTTTTTAGTTTTATTAATTTTAATAGCAAGTGTGTGTGTGTGTGTGTGTGTGTGTGTGTGTGTGTGTGGGTTTGTGTGTGAATGATTTAGTTTTGTGAATCATTTAGTTGTGAATAGTTAGTGTCTGTGTATGTGTGTGTTGCTTGAGAGTTTTTGAAATAGCATGTGGGTGTGTGTGGGTGGGTGGATGTGTGTATGTGTGTGTGTGTGTGTGTGTGTGTGTGTGTGTGTGTGTGTGAGAGAGAGAGAGAGAGAGAGTGATTGTGTATGTGTGGGTGGGGCTGTGGTTTTTTTTAATGTTGAGTTTTTTTTAAATGCTTAATTTATACACTCACACACACCCACCCACACACACAAACATGTTGATATGTTGAAGTTGAAATATTTTTTGGGTGTGTGTGTGTGGGTTTTTAAATATGTTAAAAGTTTTTTTTAAGTTTTATTAATTTTAATAGCAAGTGTGTGTGTGTGTGTGTGTGTGTGTGAATGATTTAGTTGTGATAGTGAGAGAGTGTGTGTGTGGTTGTGTGTGTGTGGGGGGGGTGCGGGTTTTTTTTTATGTTGAATTTTTTAAAAAATGTTTAATTGATACACACACACCCACACACACACACAAACATGTTGATATGTTGAAGTTGAAAGTTTTTTTTTTATAGTTTTGTTAATATTATTTTGTGGGTGTGTGTGTGGGTTTTTAAATATGTTTACAGCTTTTTTAAAAGTTTTATTAATTTTAATAGCAAGTGTGTGTGTGTGTGTGTGTGTGTGTGTGTGTGTGGGTTTGTGTGTGAATGCTTTAGTTTTGTGAATGATTTAGTTGTGAATATTTAGTGTGTGTGTATGTGTGTGTTGGTTGAGAGTTTTTGAAATAGCGTGCGGGTTTGGGTGTGGGTTTTTTTTGTAAATGTTGAGTTTTTAAAAAAACTTTAATTGATACACACACACCCACCCTTACACACAAACATGTTGATATGTTGAAGTTGAAAGTTTTTTTTTAAAGCTTTGTTAATATTTATTTTGTGTGTGTGTGTGTGCGTGCGTGCACGTGTGTGTGTGCATGCGTGCGTGCGTGCGTACCTACATGTGTGTGTGTGTGTGTGTGTGTGTGTGTGTGTGTGTGTGTGTGTGCGTGTGTGTGTGTGTGAGAGAGAGAGAGAGAGAGAGGTGTGTGGGTGGGAGTGTGGGTTTTCATTCTTAAATGTTGAGTTTTTCTAAAAATGTTTAATTGATACACACACACCCACCCAAACACACAAACATGTTGATATGTTGAAGTTGAAAGTTTTCTTTGTAGTTTTATTAATTTTAATAGAAATTGTGTGTGTGTGTGTGTGTGTGTGTGTGAATGATTTAGTCTTGTGAATCATTTAGTTCGTGAATAGGGAGAGAGTGTGTATGTGTGTGTGGGTGGGGGTGTGGGTTTTTTTATTTTTAATGTTGAGTTTTTTAAAAAATGTTTCATTAGTACACACACACCCACCCACACACACAAACATGTTGATATGTTGAAGTTGAAAGTTTTTTTTAAAAAAAATTTGTTAATATTATTTTGTGTGTGTGTGTGTGCGTGCGTGCGTGTGTATTAAAAATAATAAAACTTAAAAAAAACATTTAACATATTTAATAAACCCACACACACACCCACATAATGATATTAACAGAACTTTAAAAAAAAACTTTCAACTTCAACATATCAACATGTTTGTTTGTGTGTGGGTGGGTGTGTGTGCACTCGGACTAACATTATACATAAATCCGATCATATTTCCCCTTTTCCTTTTCGTCCATTAGCAAAGAGCCAAATTCCACATCCACATGCAAGGAAAATCAACATATAGTAAGCTATTTGCATCCGCATACAATTGATTGGCTTTGAACCATTCGGTGAGAGATGTTCTTTGGTTTCTGTCACAACACATCATGCAAGTCATCCTAGTCATTGAAAAGCACATTATTGTGCATCAGGAGATGAACATGTAACCTTCGTATATCAGGATTTTCATTGTGCAAATCATATTGATATATGTGCCAGTATGCCTTTGACGCAGACACGTACTGTGCATCTAGATATTGACTAACCTCATCAATAACCCTATTTTTGTCTTACAACTCTATAATATCATGTCCTTTGTATACATACTTATACAAATACTTTATAGCTATAATGGTAGAGCATACTTCTATGTTATATATGGAACAACCCATCGACTATCCACCCTACGATCCTTTACCTGGATGTAACTACCATTGTCTCGCCGCATGTAAGTTGGATACCCATTGTCATCAACGCTAGTAGTCTCACAAAAATTCTGAGGTTAACCGATGTTTGCAACTCCCATTAACCATGCAAGGAGAGTGCATATTTAGTTCACCACATGGTCCATGGACATTACAATGGCTAATTATGATGTGTGCAACTCAGGAAACGTCACCTTGTTAGGAAGTTCAGCATATACCAACATATCATAGTGAGGGATCTCAATCGGTTTACATCCACTTTCCAATATCAATAATATATGTGCATATGGCAAGCCTCTTTTTTGAAATTCAATAACAGAAACAAATCCCGATACCCTTCCAAGTATTGATTTTTTCACCAATAAGTGCATCATGTCCTTATGCTTCTCATAAAAAACCCATGCAGTCAAGTCGGGTCGATCTTGGGCAACCTGACTCAACAATAAAGCATTGGTTATTTCATCCCACTTGGGATTACAAGTAAAGGTAATAAACAGGTCAGGTTTACCCATCTTCCTAATAATAGCCATTGAATCCTGGTACAATTGATGCATATATCTAGGCCCCCCAGTATATGTAGATAGTAGTACTACTCTGCATCCAGCAGCAATGCCTACAGACTCTATTTACCCCATCGCTTAAATTTACCATATCTGCAAGACCTTGGTATACTTCAGCACTCAATGCTGTCTGGTTATTGCATATCCATACTAATCTAGATTCTTCCATGCTACTATATGCATCAACAATGTACTGTTGCAAAAGACAACAATTGCGTAGAAGGCATGCATTTTTATCTTTCCTTATATGTAGTCTATATGCATAATATTGTCATTGAGTTATGATCTTTGTCTCCTCATTTGAACCTTCTCTATTCCTACTACCATTGAGTGGAATTCCAACATGCCAACCATCCTCTCCTCGAGGAAATAGAAGAACATATAACAGAGGCATATATGAGCGATGCAAGTTAGAGATTTTTTTTATAGCACCTGTGCATGACATTATTTGAATGTCTCTATGCCCCACATGAAAATCATCTCCTTGACCCAGCATGATAGTTGCTACCTCGCTTCCTGTATAGGAACCAAGTATTTCCTTGAGGATGATTGCGCTTCAGTGTGATGACCATTTTCAAATCTACATGTGGACTTGACAGCAACATTTCTCTCATTGAACGAAGTGCATGGGCATATGGATTATGTCCATACATCATTGTTTGCAACCTTTCAAGAATGCTATGATTTAAAGAGGGCATCCCATGAAGTCTATTCTCTAATTCATGCTCTGTATCATACACATAAAGCTAGGCAAATCGAGGAGCCGCATCTCATGTTTCATCACGTATTAGAGAACCAACACGATGATAGGTGGTACCATGGATTCGAAAATTGAATACTCCTCCCTCCTAGTGAACTGACTATCCAAGTGAGCACCTAGTGAAACAAATGCCAAGGTGAGCAATATTACTTACGCATGCTACTCACAGTGTGCAAAGGGTGTAAATCTTTTGAGGATTTGCGAACAGTGAATGGACATTTGTATCCATGTTTTAAGGCTTCATGTGAAGCCAGAGGGATACTGGAGAGTGATGAGGATTGGTATATGTGTCTCCAAGAAGTTGCAATTCAGAATATAGGATTCCAATTGCATCAATTGTTTGTCATTATAATGGTTTTTTGTGAGCCTATATACCCTGGACAGCTTTGGGAAAAATTCTCCACCGAACTTTCAGAAGATTTTTCCCATTCCTTATAGCAGAGAGGGTGTGTCGATGTTGATGTTTGTTATTCTATAGCAAAGAATCAAGCTTTGTTGCACATGCAAGATCTCTTACAAAAACAGTATGGAAAGCGGCTAGCTAATTTTGAAGGGTTGCCTATTCCTGATAGATCAAGTGTTGCCACTGTTAACAATGGTTTTCTGATGGAAGAGATGATGTTTGATTATGTTCAACAGGCTGATTTGTCTATTTCCATGAAAAGGAGTCTTAATAGTTGTCAATCAAGAGCATTTGATACTATCCTTAGAGCTATTTCTTTGAACCAGGGTGGTGTTTTTCCTTGATGGACCACGTCAATCAGGCAAAACCTATCTTTACAATGTCTTGCTATCTCGATTGCATGGAGAGAAACAAGTTTCCTTGGCACATGTGCATCATCTAGAGAATAGCTACACTATTACTCAAATGGTCATACAGCTCACTCACATTTCAAAATCCCATTGGTGCTCAATGCTTCTAGTACATGTGGAATCAAAGCTAATAGCCCATTGACTGAGGTGTTGAAGCTTGCATGGTTAATCATTTGGGACAAGAATCCAATGATGCATTGGTATGCATATGAAGCACTGGACAGGACATTGAAAGACATTATGCAAAGTGATACAGTGTTTGGTGAAAAAGTTATGCTCTTTGGTGGGTGACTTCAAGCAAATCTTACCGGTTGTGCCAAAGGGATTGCGTGAGGATATTGTTGATGCAACATTTTGCCGATCACATATTTGGAGATATGTGCATGTTTTAAAGCTCACCCAAAACATGTGGGTTAGACAAAGTGCTTATAATTGTATAGAACATGAATTTGTCAAATGGACATTACAAATCGGAGATGGCTCTATAGGCTAGCCAAACAATGAAGGCAGAGTGGTAATTCCACCACAAATGTTGATCCATGTTGCAACTCTATTTTGAGTTTGGTAGAATGGGTATACAAAGATCTTCTCAGAGAGTGGAGGATTATGCATGCTTCTTCAAAGACCGTGCTATTCTTGCACACAAAATCTAGAGGTTGATATGATCAATGAACTAGCCTTGAGTGCATTGCCCGGTCTTGAAAGAGAATACCTAAGTGTAGATTCGGTTATTTCTTCCGAGAATGATGCAATATTGTATCCAATTGAGTACTTGAACATTTTGAACTCAGGTGGTGATTACCCTCCTCAATGCTTACTTCTAAAGATTAATGCTCCTATCATGCTGCTCTGCAATTTGGATCCTCAATGGGGACTTTGTATAATGGTACCAAATTAATATGCAAGAAATTTAACTCAAAGGTGATAGAAGCACAAATCATTACAGGTACAAACATTGGAGATATGGTCTTTATTCCCAGGATAACATTTATACCTACTATGTGAGATGGAGACAATTTCCTATCAGAGGTTAGCTTTTGGTATATCAAAAAATAAGTCCCAAGGACAAACATTGAGTGTATTGGGACTTTATCTGGCCACACAATTATTCACACATGGGCAACTGTACGTTGCTATGTCACGTGTTAGATCATCCAATGCAGTGAAAGTGTGTGTAAAGCATATTTTGGAATACGAAAGTAGCACAGAAGGTTCAAACAAAGTATTCACAACTAATGTTGTCTATAAGGAGGTTTTGCAAAAATGACATGCAAAAGAATGTAAATGTAAATGGTAGCCTTCAAATGTTAGACACTACATTTATACATATCTCTGTATAATGAAGTAAGCATTTGAATGGAGAATGTTTGCAAAGATGTGACATGTGCAATCTTTGTTTGCTTCTAGATTGCTTTTATATATAGTGCCATTATTTTATTCCTTGCTTGGCTCAAGCTGCTGAACACACACACACACACACACACACATATATACATAGAGAGAGAGAGAGAGAGAGAGAGAGATATATTTGATATCAGGAGTATAAAGCTTAGGATGGATGTGGCAAGGAGATCATTTTCGTTTGTTTATGGTGATGGACAAGATATTGAAGGTAATTTTTTTAGAAGGTTTCTATAATATAGGTATTATTGTTTTCCAGAACCTATTTAATATTCATGGCTAAATTGTAGACCCTCCATTTTGGGAAGGGCAAGCAACATCTCTAATTATCGATCTATTAGAGAGAACCGATGTTTTATGGTATATATAGAAACTTCCTTTTTATGTAATTTTTACATTTTATTTGATAAATTTATATTGTTATTTGATACATTCTTTTTGCAACAGGGAATATCTTTATTTTTTAGAACCCAGATTATTGTTAGGTTTGTATGGTCGAGACACTTACAAACAACGAGAGCTTTGGGCTCCTTGGAATTTACAATCTAAGATTGCGGATCAACTTCATGTAGGTGTAATGTTTGTGGACTATGAAAATCTTGATAAGTTGGATTTTTGGTGCATAGGCACTGGACAATACAGAATTTTTCAATTTGCTACTTACAAGCCTGTTCAAACGCTGTTCGCCTCAAACATTGATCCACCAAATGAGTTTTGTAAGGTTTTATCCCTTATCCTTCTTTTTTTCCTCGAGAATTATATCTTCAATAGCTAATGTTTTTATCTTAAATATATTTTGCTAGATAGAGGTGAGGGGTATAGGCTTCCAAGGCGAGATAATCCAATTGTCCAAAGATTGTTTTAAATCTGTGCTCAAGTGTGTTAAGATTGTCAACATTTTATTGGGTTGGAATGCTAGATGTATATTTATATGCCAAGTTTGGTGCTTTACGAGCTTCTATATGGATATATATGGCAAGCATGATGTGTTTATATATAAGGTTGGCAAGTTGAGGACCATGAAGTCCATCATGGGCTTCAAATATAAGACTTATCTCTACTCACCCTCCTAGGACATGCATTTTTTTAAATATATGGAATTGGCTTGAATTAGGAAGTGCAACACAACATACACACCCATGTGTGCCACCGGCGGTTGCACAATGGTGGGGGCTTGAACCCCTGCCCTTGGGACTCTTAGGCAACAATCTCTCTCCATTGTACTAATTCGAGGTGAACAAGGATGAGCCATCTATTTTATCCATGCAAGATTACTCTTGCCCATCAAGGATGGGTCATGCCACTAGTATATATAATGGATGGTATTTTAGATTTATTGTAATCCATGCATACCATTAAAACTCTTTAAAGCATTTTGAAAAAAGCTCACAAACGTTTTTATTTTCCTTTTTTGGGAAAAAGTAGAAGGCTCCCCCTTTTCTTAAATAATGAATAAGAGAAAAAAGACACTAGGGAGAATACTTTTTGCAAGAAATAGATTAGGGTTAGGAAGAAAGATGCACCCAAGTGGAGTTACCACACATGTACTCAATGGCACTACCACCATAGCCAAGAGCTTGGGCTCAAGATTTGTATTAATATTTGTAAAAAAGGTAATCATCCATCTCCCCTAATTCACTTATATAGGTCTACGGTGTGCTCACATGACCTTATAGTCCATTATTCATTTACATGTCTGGCTAAGTTCCCAACTAATATGTTTCCATTCATTACAAACCATCACCACCCGAATCATGTTTCATCCTCAAAACCCTTGATTAGAATCACATAACCATAAGGGTTGGGTGCTATGGAGAACACAACATCTCTTCAATTCCAAATGTAAATATAGCATGTAGAGGGTAAGGTCTTCCAAAAGAGTATACAAACTTTTGCACTGCTGTAAATCTACATAAGATACCCCCAAATTAACTCCTTGTCTTTACTCCATGAAGGTACATGCCTCTCCCAAATCTCCTTCCAACCATTGAGCTTACCACATAGACATATGGACCAAAAACAGTGAATTTTCAAGAGTTTTCAGTAAGTTTATTCACTATTATACCTCCACATTTGCTTCATCAAAATCATCCAACAATCCTTCGTAATGATCCATCTATGTAGAAGCACATTACCACCATGAAGCCTCTTCTTTGGGAAATCCTTTCCATTTGACTAGGTATTCCACAAGAGTTCGATTACAAAGAACCCTTTCCCTTTTACCCAAAATCTTCTTTCGTAGGTATTTAACCAACCCTTTTTCATCCAAGGGAGGGAATTCCTCATGAATAACTACTTTCGGCCCCACAAAAGCTTTCAAGTGTGTGGTACATGGAAGACATCATGAATCCTAATGAAGATAGCAACAATTCATAGGCTACTTCACCAACCTTCCTCGATACTTTGTAGGGTCCAAAATATCTATGAGCCAATTTGGTATTAGTATTACCTTTGAGTAGTCCATATCTTGATTTTGGCAATCTCAAAAACATAATCACCCTCCTTGAACTCCAAGTGCTTTCAATGCTTATCCGCATAATACTTCATACTCTCTTGGGCTTGCCTATTTGCATCTTGCATTGTTGAAGCAAAGCTTACATTTTCTTGGCTTCTTTTGTATTTTGATTCACCACATCTTGCTTAATGACTTTAATTGGCACATTCGCTTTGTACTCATATAATGCTTCAAAAGGAGACATGCCAATGCTCTCACGGTGCTATTATATGCAAATTCAACAAGAGGAAACCACTCACCCCATGCATTTTGTGTCTCATAGCAAAAATGTCTCAAATAGGTCTCCACCCACTTATTCACCCTTTCCGTTTGTGGCCACCGATCTCTAGATGATAAGCGGTACTAGGCGTCAACTTAGTACCCATAATATCAAACAATGTGCCCCAAAATAATCTCATGAATTTGACATCCCGGTCACTCACGATCTCCCTAGGTATAGCATGAAACTTGAATACATGCTCCACAAATTGCTTGGCAACGAAATATGTTGTATACTTGATCTTAGTAGAGATAAAATGAGCAACCTTTGTCGTACAATTACATACAAGCTATCCCAACCCCTCTTTGTAGAAGGTAATGTCATAACACAAAGGCCATAGAAATGTGAGTCCCTTTGCCTTCAGGGATAGGCAAAGGTTGTAATAAACCATTTGGCTTATGAGTAGGATATTTGTTAAGTTGGAAAGGCATATGCTTTGACACAAATGCATGTATGGCCTCTCATATTCCCTTCCAAAAGAAGCTCTTTCTAATCTTGTCATAGGTTTTGAAGATTTCCAAGTGGCATGCCACAGGGGTTGCATGCATTTCTTCCAAAACCTTTTGGAGACCTTTTTCTTGTATGATGAGTGAGGCACCGAGTAGACCTTGTCCTTATAGTATATGAGACCATTTTGCAATAAAAAATGTGGCAACTCATCGTGATTACCTGGTTGTAATTTCAAAAAAATCTGAGATATCTCTTCATTCAACAATTACTCCTCTTATACATCTACAATCCAATCATTATGAACCTCACTAATGGTTAAAACCGAGCATGCCCACATTCTTGAGAGTGCATTTGCTACCACATTTTCTTTCCCCTTGGTGTATGTGATCTCAGAATCATATCCTTGAAGTGTACCCAACCACCTTCTTTGCTTGAGTGTGAGAGTGTCTTGAGACATAAAATACTTTAATATCCTATGATCACTCCTCTCACATAAAATCGGATACTACCATAGAGATAATGATGTCATTTCTTAATTACATGCAATATGGAAATCATTTCTTGTTTATATGCATGCATAGCCATTTCCTTCTCATCAAGCTTTCAGCTTTCAAATGCAATGATATCATGATCTTGATAAAGAACGGCGCCACACTATTTCCCTTCTACAAGAATCCACACAAAAAGTGAATGTCTTTGAGAAATCCGGACACACCAAGATAGGAGCAAAAGCGACTAATCTTTGTAGCTATTCAAAGCTTTTATCAGTGATGGCATCCCAAAAGAAAGACTCGTTCTTTAGCCTATCGGTGGAGAGGTGCTACCACTTGAGCATAATTCTCAATAAACCTCCTATATGAAGAGGATAAAGCCAAAAATTCCCTAAGTTGAGTGGTATTTTCAGGTTTTCACCATTTCTTCTGTTTTTTGAGGGAGCTTAGCAGAGGAGGCTTTAGAGGGGGCTTTTACTGGAAACTTTTCTCTTAAAAAAGTGGACATTCTCTCTCCACTCCCTCCACCACTACCTCTCAGCCCCCAGCCCACTTTCTTCCCTCTAGCCCAACTTACCTCCTCTCTCTCTCTCTCTCTCTCTTTCTCTCTCTCCTTCTCCCTCTCCCACCCTCTTCCCTCTCTTCTTATCCCAACCTCGTCCTTTCTTTTGGGTAATCATATGTGCACAAAATATTACACGACCTCTCTCTCTCTCTCCTTCTCCCAACGTCATGCTTTGTCTCTCCCTCTCCCTCTCTACCCCCTTCTCTCTCTCCCACCCTCTACCCTCTCTCCTTCCTTGCCCTCTCCCTCTTCCTCTCTCACCCTCTCTATGCATAATCTCTCCTTTCCTCTCCCTCACTCTTTCTTCCTTTCCCACCCACCCAGCCTCCCTCTCTCCTTTCCTCTCCCTCACTCTTTCTTCCTTTCCCACCCACCCAGCCTCCCTCTCTCCTTCCCTTTCTCGTTCCCCCTCTCCCACTTTCTTCCCTCTCTCCCTCTCCTTCCTCTCACACCCTCTTCCCTCACTCCTTTCTTTGCTGATCCCTCTTGCACCCTCCCTATGTAGAATCTCTCCTTCTCTCTCTGTGACTCTTTCTCCGTTTCCCACCCTCCCTCTCACTCTTTATCCTTCCCTCTCCATCCTTATCTCGTGATATTTTATTCTCCCTCTCACACCCTCTTTCTCTCCTTCCTTTCCCTCGCCTTGTCACTCTCCCACTCTCCTCTCTTACACTCGACTTTCACTCCCTCATGCTCCCATCATTCATCTCTCTTTCTTATCGTCTTACTCTCTCTCTCTCTCTCTCTCTCTCTCTCTCTCTCTCTCTCTCTCTCTCTCTCTCTCTCTCTCTACTTACTCTACTTACTCTATCCTGCATGCCAATGCATGTACGATCCATTAGAATACATTTCATTGCATGGCATAGCATTGGGATGTTATTGCGTATGCATGCCATTTCATGGTTCTACTTTATAATGCATAGTGTTACATGTGATTTAATTTCATTGCATGCACTAATAAAGGAGACTTGCACGTCATTGCATGCCTACGCATGTCATTGCATACCTTTACATGTGACTTTATGTCATAAAAACAATGAACAATGTAAAATTGACAAAAGATAATATTGTATCCAATTGTGGGTAATAATAATTTTATTCCCCAAAAGAAATTACATACAATTTCCTAAAAACAACAAACAATGTAAAGTATGACAAGGCTAAATTAATAAAATTGACAAGGTGAATTATAGCTAAAATAAGACTTTATTCCAAAAAGGTTGTTACATTATCCTTACATATTATTTACTAAAAAGATAATTTTATTCCCCAAAAGGTTGTTACATCATCCTTACATACTGTTTACTAAAAAGATAATTTTATTCCCCAAAAGAAATCACATAGTGTTTCCTAAAAATAATAAACAATGTAAATTTTGATAAGGCTAATAATAAATTGGACAAGGCAAATTATAGTTAAAAGAAGACTTTATTCCTCTAGAAAGGTTACTACATCATCCTTACATACTATTTACTAAAGACAACATGACACCCTCACGTAACTACATAAGGGTTTCAACTTTCTACAACTAAGTACTTGTAAGGGCTATAGCCTACACTAATGTTTACTAAAGACAACATGACATAACTACATAAGGGTTCCTACACCTATGCGCTTTTACGGGCTGCTCTATTCTTTAACTCCTCTTGGAGGGGCTCATCCTTTTCTTCACCAATGTAGCCATAACTCCGCCAAGTGCTGATGGCAGTTCCAATCTTCATATTCCACACATATAGATCTTTGGAATCAATGGGCCCATGCACTAGAAGCTTTCTCCAAAGATTACGGGTCTCTATTATGATTTTGAGATGTTCTTGCACATCTCCACCCGACTTCTTACACAAATAGAGTAGAGTTAGGGGCATTTAATGGACATGATGAGATCGATAAAGATAGAGAATGAGGGAGAAGGTGAGAGTGAGAATTAGGGTAGGTGAGGTAGAGAACAATAGTGAGAGAGAGTGAAGGAAAGAAGGATAAATAGGGAGGGAGAGAATGATAGTGAGAGAGAGGGAGGCAATGAGATATGGGAATGAGGATTAGAGTATAAGCTAGGGGGTCGCATATATAGATAGAACATGCTAAAAGCAAAAAATGATTTGCATGGATATTTCTTAAATTTAGAGAAGTGATTGCATGGATAAATGCTTTATGTAGGGAAAGTAATTGCATTAATAAATGCTATATTTAAGAAAATAAATTCCAATAATTGATAATATATAAAACGATGTTGACATCAACATTAAAAAGAACTTAAAATAATAAATGAAGATATTCCAACCATCGACATACAACCATATCGATTGTCCTACTAAGACATTAAAAAAATGAAAAGTAAATAGACCTTCATAGAGAGTTGATATAACCATGATATAAAGGACATTTTATTATAGCAAAATCAATGACATTTTCAAAACAACACTACATTGTCATCAACCTAGATGTCCTTTTCAAATTGTTCTCCTACTACTGAACATCCTCATTAGGTCCTCTTTTTTTAGATTGGGTTAATGTATAAACATATTATGGTTCACATATAACCCAAAAATATTATTGTTCAGTTTCTCTAACTATCCTCTTTCCTTTCTCTTTCAATCTCATTTCTTTCGATTTTGTTTATCTTTCTCTTACTCTTCTCCCTCTTCTTTATCATCTCTTGCTTTTTTCTCTTTCTCTTCTCCCGAATATGGTGCCTCCTCAACTCGAAAAAGGGACATGGGTGTTTTTAAGTTTAATGATACAAAAGTTGTTGCTGGCATCGAGCTGCATGTAAACTCAAATGTCGATATCATGCATGGATTTCCTTTACCATCTAGGTATTTTGTCGTGTCAATTGAAGATATCAAAATTGGAGAATTATCACTTCCTTTTCCTCTCGAAGATGGTGATGTCTCCACATTAAATCAAAGCAAAGGCTACACCATTTTATGGCCAACAAGAGATTGTGTAAGTGTATTTATATCTATTGTTTCCTTAGTTTGTTTTTACTAAAATTATTTTATCTTGTATATGTCGTTGTATTTAGATTGACCCACACACAATGGAAACACAACATGTAATTAAATCTCCAAAGTGTGGATAGTGCTTAAAGAGAACTACTACCAGACAAGCAAGCCAAGAAGTAACAAGAACAAAGAAGAGGAGGAAAATAATGCAAGAAAAAGAAGATGATGATTGGGTACCTCCATGAACAAATCCAAGTCGATCTTACAAAAAAAGGGGGCTTCTTTGAAATCCATGAAAGAAACAAAGGAAGTATAAGAAGAGGGATCTAAAAAAGAAGGCAAGAATGAAGACCACTACATGGTCACACATGCAACTCATCTGCGGCAGCTAGAACTCCTATAAGATAGTCTAAATAGAGTAAAGGTAATTGTTATTCACTTTTTAAGTAATCTTGCATAATATCTTATTATGAGTGGCAAGCACAACCTCTGTGTATACAGTGCAGATGAAGAGATCCACTCCTTTACCCCCTATTTCCCTATGTGCAGACTTGTGCCTAACCCCTCTATAAGAAGAGTGCAGTTTATGTATAAGCAGCTGGCAAGGGGATTTTACACAAATGGCTATGTTGCCAATTGATGTAGGTTCATTTTCTCTATCTCCTCATCCCATAATCTGGTTAGAGAAATATCGTAGGAAGATGTTAGTAGATTGGATGACATAAGGTGAATGAAAAATGAGGAGTTTGAGAATGTGATCAAAGAAGAAAATGTAGGAGGAGAAGAAGATGACTCTGATGTTGTCTTTCATCAGAGCATGACAAAAGTGATTCCAGGGAATAACACTCAGCCCATTGAGACAACCCAAAAAATTGACAAAATTGCAACACAAGTAGGGCAAATCTTTTACTCGTGATTGATAAGTTTTATTATTAAATAGTTGGCATACTAATGTAGATGATTTAGCTATGGGTCCAGAGAATCTTGGCAAGAGGTGATTAGTTTTATTATTAAATAGTTAGAATACTAATGTAGATGAATTAGTTATGGGTCCAGATAAGCTTGGCAAGAGGTGAAGTGACAAATACTAAGTTAGAATACTAATGTAGATGAATTAGTTATGGGTCGAGATAAGCTTGGCAAGAGGTAAAGTGCCAAATGCACCATTTCAACATAATAATCCACCTAGCACAGTTGTAATAAACCATACATAGCCTTTTTTGCCTGATTATATCATTGATCTTTGCACCATGATGCAATGGAAAAGATACCCAGATGGGAAAGCATGGTGAGGTATGGTATAAAGATATAAGTACTCCAAATTATGGATGTTGCATATTATGTGTGTTTCTCGCTAATTTCCCTCTCAGGGGAATGACAAGACAGCAGCCTGGTGTGTGACAGACTAGTCAGGCAATGCCGTGGGAGAGTGTAGTCACCAGCTAGTGTTTCTGGTTACAAACACCAACTCTTAAGTGGTCATGGGGACACTCAAAACACCACTCGATTGTGCTGACCCTCACTCACAATCTCTCACCTCTCACTCTACAACTCGCCAATGCATATCTCACTCACTCTCTTACACATACACGGCATGTTTATTAAAACAGAGACATAGCATGCTTAATCAACACAGTGCAAAGAGAGCAATGCAAAGACATGATGGAATGGCAACATCTCTCTCTTGATTACTTTCTAGAAGTATTGTAGACTATTACAAAGCAATCCGACACAAAAAAAAAATGACCTCCTGAGGACTATCTCTATAACAAGCTTCATGATGACACTGACTGTCAACTACCAGTTGAGAGCATACAATGACTACATCCTTCATACATCCATTTTATATGTGTGTCAGTCTCTCTCTATATATCTCTCAGTAGTGATCAGTCACCCTTTTAAGCTGAGACTTCTTGTTCTTGTGGCAACAGCTCTCTGGTGGCTACAGTGCCACCTTCACACATGTGATACCGAGGTGGTGCTCACAACGTGTGGAGTGGGTTGATTGTGCCTCCTGCTGCCACCACTGAGTCATCTGCCAGGGCGCAACACCTAGCACACCCAATGCTTGAGATTTTGCTGCAGAACCAGTTCCCTTGACAAATTTTTCTTTGAATTTTATGAACATTTCTTGGGGAGTGTGGTCAGGGATGTATATACCATCAGAGTAGGTGGCATACTTCTGCATCTTCTTTAATTTTATCGCCTATTTTTCTAAGCATCCTAGACCCTTGCTGTTGTTGTTGAGATATCGAGCTCGTCTAGTGAGGCGGTGGCCACTGATGACCCGCCTGGGGGATAGGCCCCACACTTACACCACTGGCATGGTTGGTGAGATCATGGGAGATATGCGGCCAGTGGGATGACAGGCTGTGTGACAGCCATTCTAGAGACTGGCATAGTTATAGCGCCAGCTCATTTAGTCGGGTTCACACTATAGAGAACCCGTGTATGTATTGGTTGAGTACCTTCCATATTATTGTGTACTCTAATTCTTGTATATGGTGTGTTGAGTGTTGAGTAGAGAAGAAGAAGATTTTCAGCTTCTCACCTTGTGTGTTCTCTATTAGGGTTTTGTGAGTGTGTGTGTGTGCTTGCAAGAGCTCAAGCTCTCTTCCCCCCTGCATCTTTTCATGGTATCAGAGCCTGGTTCGTGCTAAGGGCTGAGCTGCAAGCAAGAGAACCACAGGAAGCGGTACGAGGGTAAGAGCTTCAACTACTCTTCCCTATTGTGTTGGTGACTACACCCTTGTCGGGAGCTCTACGGGAGGCACCGGCAAACAGTCTCTAATTGAGGAGCTTTCTTCGTGGGAGTAAAGCTATAGGGCATCTATACAGTCCTTCGGACTACATTTTCCGGGACGAAAACGCGTTTCGGGCGCGTCTGGGCCTCCGTTTTTCAGAAAGCAGGCGATTTCGAGCACTGCGGGTAAGTCATCGATTCTCTGCAGAACTCTGTTTTAAGAACTGCAGGAAGACAGATTGACTGTGCAGACACTGTGGGTGCTGCAAAGAGGTCTACAGTTGCCATTGGGTGTATGTATGCACATTGACGTCACTGGTTGTGACATTTGAGAGTACGATAGTACCGCTGTGCAGAAAATACAGCAATTTGTGCAGAAAAACCAGAGTGCAGTTTCTGGTAAAATTGTGTGTTTGGCAAGATGTCTAATGATGGCATAACACAGATTGTGGCTGAGAAGCTGGATAAGAATAACTTCCATGCTTGGAGGTTCAGGTTGACTAACTTCCTGATGGGAAAAGGCTATTGGGACTACATTGAAGGTGAACATGAAGAGGCACCGGAAATACCGGACATAAATCCTACTGCTGCAGATGTGAAAGAGTTTAAAGACTGGAACCAAGGAGCCAGGAAGGTTATGTATTGGCTATCCATTAGTATACAGGACACCATGATTGGGCACATTCAGGATGCCAAGTCCCCCAAGGAGGCGTGGGATACCTTGGTAAAGCTTTATGAAACAAATACCAAGGCACGTAAGATACAGTTGAAGAATGAACTTCATACTGTGGAGAAAAAGAGCATGTCTGTGAATGACTATGCGTTGAAGATAAAGGGTATTGTGGAATCCCTTGCATCTATTGGTGTGTCAGTAGATGATGATGACAAGGTGGAAGTCTGTCTACGTGGTCTCGGGCCACAATACAAGGCGTTTAAGACGTCTATTCAGACTCGGGAAAACATTCCCAACTTTACAGATTTGGTGTCTATGCTGATTATCGAAGAGAAGAGCTTGGGTGAAGACCAACAGTCTTCACAAAGCAAAAACAGTTCAGAGCAACAGGCCTTCTACACGAGTTCAAGAAGAGGACGAGGTAGAGGAGGCCGTGGACGCGGTCAAGGAGGTGGCCAAACAGGTAATCAGAATTATGGTCAGCAGCAGCAGCAACAACAACAGTCCTAGAATCAACAACAACAACAACAACACACAGGTGGAAGAGGCAAATTCAGAGGCAGGGGGAGTCAAAGAGGACGTGGAAATTGGCAAAGGCAGTACAATGATGCACGTGAATGCTATTATTGTGGTAAGACTGGACATGTGCAGGCAGAATGTTATAAGAATCAGGCTGACATGCAAAATGGGAAAGTGCAGCAAAACAACTATGCATCCTCAAGCAGAAATAATGAGGATAATGAAAGGTTGTTTGTTATGCAGCATGTTGTGAATGCCATGTCTGAAAATGTTGATGCAGCACAAAAAGATAATGTATGGTATGTGGATTCAGGTGCTTCGAACCACATGACAAGTCATGGGGAGTGGTTCAAGGAGATGAAAAACCCGGAAAGACCAGGTTTTGTGAAAACAGGGGATGACACTGCTCATCCAATTGCCCACATTGGAGATGTGCCATTGTCTATGCAGGATGGCAAAGTGAAGTACCTTGCAGATGTACTTCATGTACCGAACATAACAAAGAATCTGGTTTCAGTTGGCTAGATGATTGAGCAGGGTTTGCAGGTTCGGTTTAACCCTGATGGGTGTTATGTTGAAGATTTTAAAGACAAGTGCAGGTTGGTTGCAAAAGGCAACAGAGTGGGCAGAATGTTTACATTGAATGTAGACATGCCTGAAATGAGTGCTGCGATGTTTGCAAATGGTTCAGGAGTTGTTGCAGACACAGACATATGGCATAAAAGAATTGGACATGTAAATGTGCAAAGATTGAAGTCTATGCAGACAAAAGGAATTGTGACAGGGCTGCCAAAATTTAAAGTGGAAGGTATGCAGAAAATATGTGAAGCATGCCAATTTGGGAAGCAAACAAAGCATATGTTTCCACGTAACAGATATGTGAGCAGAAATGCACTAGATGTTGTGCATTCAGATGTATGGGGTCCTACGAAGACCATATCTATGGGAGGCTGCAGGTACTATGTGACTTTCATTGATGACCACACAAGGAAAGTGTGGGTATATTTCATGAAGGAAAAGAGTGAGGTGTTCACTCACTTTCAGAATTTCAGAGTTTTGGTTGAAAAGCAAACAGGGAAATATGTAAAGTGCCTAAGGTGAGATGGAGGGGGAGAGTACTTCTCCAATGAGTTCTCTGAATATTTGAAGAAGAATGGTATTCGGAGACAGTATACATGCAGATACACTCCGCAGCAAAATGGAGTTGCTGAGCGAAAAAACAGGCACATTGCTGAGATTGCGCGAGCATTGATGGAAGAGAAGAATATGCCGCATTGCTATTGGGCTGAGGCTGTTTCTACAGCAGTATATATCATGAACAGGACTCCAACTGCAGCCATACATGATGTAACTCCAGAGGAGAGGTTTACTGGCAGAAAACCAGATTTGTCTCATCTGAAAGTCTTTGGATGCATTGCATATGTGCATGTGCCAGATGAGCTAAGAACTAAGCTGGATCCAAAAGCTGAAAAATGTGTGTTTATTGGATATTCCCTTGATCAAAAGGGATACAGGTGTTATAACCCCGCTACACGTGAGTTGAGGGTAAGCAGGGATGTTGTCTTTGATGAGATGAGCAGCTGGTATGCTACTGAAAAAGAAGCTGTCGGGGCTGATGTGAGTGGAAGTGTGGTTGCACAGAATGCAGGTCAACAATCACAGTCTTTGAGTGGACCAGGAGAGTCCTCATCTAGTGGGTCTGTTGATAGACCATGGAGTGGCAGGTTGCGTCATAATACCAGCCCTGCAAATGTGATTAGTACATCACGTAAAGGAAAAGAGAAAGTGGTTGAGCCCCTTGGTATGCCTGACATTTCTGCAGGGCATTCTCATATTGATGGAGAGTCTAGTGGCTCAGATATGAGCCTTGATGAGGAGCTTGGGATCCCAGCTATGAGAACACCTGGTGTAAAGAAGGCTATGGAAGCCATGAATGAAAAGCTGCGAAGATCAGGGAGAGTGAAGAACCCTGTGCAGAGATTTACATATGATGGTTATGTGGCACATCACTATGCATATATGGCAAAGGTTGTGCAGGTTGTTGAGCCCACATGCATTGATGAGGCTATTGGAAATGTGTGTTGGGAGAAAGCTATGGATGAGGAGATGGATGCACTATATGGAAATGAAACTTGGGATTTAGTGCAATTGCCTGAACACAAGAAAGCCATTGGATGCAAGTGGGTGTACAAAGTTAAACATAACAGTGATGGAAGCATAAACAGGTACAAGGCTAGATTGGTAGCCAAAGGATATGCGCAGACATATGGGATTGATTATGAGGAAACTTTCAGCCCAGTTGCCAAGATGGCAACGGTGAGAGTTGTGATAGCAGTGGCTGCGTCAAAGCAATGGTCTTTACATCAGATGGATGTAAAGAATGCATTCTTGCATGGGGATTTGCAAGAAGAGGTGTATATGTTGCAGCCACCTGGTTATGAGGATGTGGGTCACCCCGAGCATGTTTGTAGGTTAAAGAAAGCCTTGTATGGCTTAAAGCAAGCACCAAGAGCATGGTCTGACAAGATTTCTGAATATCTTGTCACTATTGGCTTTCATGTAGCCAATGCAGATTTCTCGCTGTATGTGAGACATGGTGATAGAGGGGTTGTGCTTGTTGTCATCTATGTAGATGACTTGATCATTACGGGGGACCATGATGCAGAGATCTTTGATGTAAAGATCTTGCTTAGACAGAAGTTCGAGATGAAGGATCTGGGGGAGCTCAGATATTTCTTGGGCATTGAGGTGATTAGGTCACCACATGGTATTGGATTACTGCAGAGACAGTATGGCTTGGACATGTTGTCCAAGTATGGTATGACAGGCTGTAAGCCTATTTCTGTGCCATTGGATCAGAATGGCAAGTTGAGTGCAGATTCAGGAGAGATCTTGGAGGATCCTACTATGTACAGACGCATAGTAGGAAGTTTGATCTACATGACGATCACCAGACCAGATTTGAGCTATGCTGTTGGGTTGGTGAGTCAGTTTATGCAGGTTCCACGGAAATCGCATTTGGATGCAGTGAGACGCATACTGAGGTATGTGAAGTCTACTTTGCATTATGGACTATTCTATGAGACTGGGACAGAGATATGTGTACATGGGTACACAGATGCTGATTGGGCTGGTAGTATCTCAGATAGAAGATCTACCAGTGGATTCATGTTTTCTTTGGGGAGTGCTGCTATGACTTGGAGCCGCAAGAAGCAGCCTACGGTTGCTCTATCGAGTACAGAGGCCGAGTACAGAGGAGCTGCTATGGCAGCATGTGAGGTAGCTTGGTTGAGGAAGCTACTTGCAGATTTGGGTCTATCAGTGGATAGACAAGTTGTCATTTTCTGTGACAACATTAGCAATATACAGTTGGCCAGGAACCCAGTCTTTCATGCTCGTACGAAGCACATAGAGGTCCACTACCACTTCGTTAGAGAGAGGGTCTTGGCAGGAGACCTTGACCTTGTTTATGTCAGCACAGAGGATCAGGTAGCTGACATCTTCACCAAAGCATTGGGTACAGAGAAGCTCCGCAGATTCAGGGCTTCGCTTGGTGTACATGAGATGGAGTTGAGCTCAAGGGGGAGTGTTGAGATATCGAGCTCATCTAGTGAGGCGGTGGCCACTGATGACCCGCCTGGGGGATAGGCCCCACACTTACACCACTGGCATGGTTGGTGAGATCATGGGAGATATGCGGCCAGTGGGATGACAGGCTGTGTGACAGCCATTCTAGAGACTGGCATTGTTATAGCGCCAGCTCATTTAGTCGGGTTCACACTATAGAGAACCCGTGTATGTATTGGTTGAGTACCTTCCATATTATTGTGTACTCTAATTCTTGTATATGGTGTGTTGAGTGTTGAGTAGAGAAGAAGAAGATTTTCAGCTTCTCACCTTGTGTGTTCTCTATTAGCGTTTTGTGAGTGTGTGTGTGTGCTTGCAAGAGCTCAAGCTCTCTTCCCCCCTGCATCTTTTCAGTTTTGTCGGTCTATGGTGTCTTCAAATCACAAAAACTTTTACCGCCGGTCTGAGTGGGATGTGTCCTAGAATCTTCTTTTTTGCCATTGGTATGGGCCTCCACTCGACCTGTGTAGCTTCTTCATATTCTGTGGGATCATTTGAAGGTCAGCTTTGTGCCTTCTCCACTTTTGGGTCTCTGGTGCCCCACTTCTAGAAATTGGCACTTGTAGGTGGTTGCATTCTAGGCAGAAGCATCCTCCTTCCCTCCAGCATCATCTATGAGAACAAGAATTAAGAGCATGGATGCTCCGAAGGAAGAGGTTTCCTAGTAAGTATGGATTTTATACTACCTGCATTCTGAAAATATTATGGCAGCTCTCTATTAGCCCTCAACAGCTCACATGTGAAACCTCAAAGAATGGATTGTCGAGGCTCGCCCCACGGAACTGCTGAGTTGTTTACCAATCGGTCTTTCAGGTGCTCGTTTTCTTTGTACAGGGCTTGGTTGGCGTCCTGCAACTTCCAGGCCTCAACCAGTAGCTCTCCCATGGGGGAGAGCAATTTTGTGCTTTCTATGGCTAGGTCCACATTGGTCTTCACCTTTGCGAGTTCTGCTTGGATTCTGACCATTTCTTCCCTTGCTTCCTTAAGCTCTAGTCTCCACCATAGTCTTGTCTTCTAGGTTTGATGTCCCCTTTCTGCTACTTGCCGTGCCTCCTCTATTTGCATCTGGAGAGTAGTTTTGTAGTCTTTCCAATCTCCGGGCCTTTCTTTTCTAAGCTGATTTTCATTCTCCATGCAGTGCTGCATTTCCAACTCCAGTGCATTCAGCTCATTTTGATGGTGTCTATTTCAAATTTTGTGCTCCTTTCAAGCTTCTATTTGTATTCTTCTACCTGCTCTTTGGCCTTGTCTCTGTCTTGGAAAGCTTCTCTCAATATTTTTGCATACTCTTGGGAGGGTGTGGCATCCTGTAACTCCTACTCTACAATGCCTTATTTCTTTTTTCGAGATTCTTCACCTCCGTTTCCTAGTGTTCTGTTTTCCAAGCAGTAGCCTTCAGTGCTTGTACCAACTTTGGTCCCTAGGGGGTACTATAGATGTTGTATGGTATCACGTGAGTGTAAGGGAGAGGGGTTTTTGGAAGGGGACACTTAAGCGTATACATTAGAGTAGACCCCTCTTAATTTCCTATATTGAACTTAAATTTAAGGAGGGGATAGAGGGAAAAAAGAAGGGTGGGGGGGAGGGGGGGATGCATTTGATCACCTCTCTCCATAGATTGGTTTCTCCATGGCATACAAGAATCCTATGCAATGGGAGCCGAAACTCCAAGAGGATGGGAGAAACAAAAGTGTTTCCCCAACAATGGCACCAAAAATGTTATGGGCTACCACACCCCAAGAGGAAACTCTACACATTCACCTAAAGGATGAGAAATAGATCACAACTATCATACGTCACTTACCAATGCTTTGAACTCAAGTCCCTTGAGGCCTCCAAGCTCGCTTGTTAAGCTCCAACCTCCACACCCCAAGAGGAAACTCTACACATTCACCTAAAGGATGAGAAATAGATCACAACTACCGTAGGGCACTTACCAATGCTTTGAACTTAAGTCCCTTGAGGCCTCCAAGCTCGCTTGTTAAGCTCCAACCTCCACGCTGTCACTGTAGAGCATAAGGCAATCACACACTCTCTCACTCTCTCAACACAAGCATGAATCACACAAGCATAAAAGAGGCTAGAATGCTCTCTCTCCTTCAATCTCTCTCAAGACACAAGGGAGAGTTCTCTATAGCACAAAGGGGATTGTATCTTTTCATTATGAGAAAATTCCTTATATACATTTGGCCCTTATTCACACTTGGGCACCCAAAACTTACTTACTAGGCCTTGGGTGGCCAATATCTCATAATGTACAACTTTTATAGTGCCTTTTCATGACACTTATTAATGTTCTTAATTGAGGATCATGTTTGTTAATCCAAAATGGGATTAACATTGACTCACTAGTCTTTTTTCATTATTATTGATTTTATTCCCAAATTCTTCACTTGGCATGCTCTTTAGAAGGATTTCTATACCATCCTTCTCCTTTGATGAGAGTTGGCTCAAGAAGGATTGCTATAGCATCCTGCTCCACCGTCTAGAGTTGGCTCATGAAGGTTCTTCAAGGTTGAGACCAAGGCCCCAAATTATTCATTTGGCATGCTCTTTACCAGGATTTCTGTAGCATCCCCCTCTTCTATTGGTGCTCCAATGCTTGCTACTAGCTGCATAATACTCTTCATCTTGTTTTGGTATGCTGCAAATGATTCAAGTAACCTCATTTCAAGGCTAAAAATTTGTTTTTTTATACTTATTTTGGGATTTTTACCCTTTTCCCCAAACAAGTTTTCAAGTTCATTCCTGCATCTTTGGACCCTTGTCAACAATGTGATGGATTAGGTTATTGCCTATGCTTAATGTAATGATAGCTAATGCTCTGTCACCTCTCCCTTTCCAAACATTCTCTTTAACCTTGTCCTTTGGCATGATCTCTCTTTCACTCATTGTAATGATAGCTAATGCTCTCTCATCTCTCCCTTTCTAAAAATTCTCTTTATCCTTGTTCTTTGGCATGGTCTCTCTTCCACTCACTATGCCCCATAAACCCTCTTTCATTTTGAGTTTAGCTTAACATTGGTGTTGTAGCCGAGGAAATAGGGTGACCTCCTTAGCCCATTGGTAGCATTTGTGGTATTATCCTTGTATCTTTCTACACTTTTTGGGCTTATTGTGTGGAGAAATAGTGCGATGAGGAAGGAGAAAAGATAGGATAAGGTTGGGTTCATTTAGGGATTTGGATGGTGTTTATTTATTTTTTGTTTAGTTTTGTTGAACATTTTTGAGTGGTTTCATATGTTTTGACATAGGATTAGAGTTAAACTTATTCAAGTTAGGACTAATTGAAAAATTTTCACTTTGTTACTCTACAAACAGAGTGTACAGAGAGTGAAAATCTCTTTGTAAAAGAAGCTTTAAATGTCTTTTTCTACTTTGCAGGGTAATGAGTAGGTGTTTGCATTTAATTCATATGTTTTGACATAGGATTAAGTTAAACTTATTCAAGTTGGGACTAATTAAAAAATTTTCACTTTGTTACTCTACAAACAGAGTGTACAGAGAGTGAAAATCTCTTTATAAAAGAAGCTTTAAATGTCTTTTTCTACTTTGCAGGGTAATGAGTAGGTGTTTGCATTTGGACTTGTTATTTGTTAATCCTATCACTGTTAGAGCATGGTTATTTGTCTTTGCGCTTAAAATTTTCATGTATGGGAAATACAAGCCTCAAGTGCATTTCTTGAATTTACTTTTTCTATAGTAACCCAATGAAGAGTGCACCTCTAATTAAACCTCAACTTACTCATAGACTCTTCATAATAGGACTCAGCCCAGGACCCTTCAAAGGAGAAGGGAGAACTTAGGCGAGGCTGTGGAGAAATGGGTGGAAGCCATGGAAGAATATTTTGACGTCACAGGCTACAATGAGAGCGGAGAAAAATGGCTCTTACTGCTAGGCTAAAAATAGTGGAAACAGCCAGGGTGGCATGGAGGAACCACTATGACACCAACCGTCTCTCGACAAAAATACTCATTCCTAGAATGACCTTAAAACCTATTTGAGAAAGAGATTTTGTCCCCCTGCATTTTGGGAAATCAAAATGAATGAATTCTTAGAGCTAAAGTAGGGGAGCAAAACCATCGAGGAATATCACTAGGCCTTTGCTCTTCTACTCAAATATTCACCACCTCTAGATGAAGAGCAACTCATGGTGGCCAGGTTCATTTGGGGAATGAACAAACCCTTGGACACACTGGTTAAAAATGCCAAGCCAGTGTCCATGTGGCAGAAGCTGTTAGAATGGCGAAGGACTTTGCCAAAGCCTTCATCGTAAAAGTCCCGCCAAAGCCAGCTCCCTCATCCTTTAAGAGATTTCAGACACCAGGAAGTTCTTCCAACTTTTTGCCTCCAAAGAGACACCAAGGTCCTAACCAGAATGTGGAGATGGGAAGCTTCCGAAATGAAGGAAGACCTTTCCCCGAAGTACATTCTCAGGAACTCCGTCTCTCTCTCCAGAATGCAAAGGGAAGACCTTCGAAGTGAGAACAGATGCTTCGGATGTCAAGGACTTGGGCACCAGTTCAAGG
This sequence comes from Cibotium barometz, assembly GCF_041138505.1. Taxonomy (NCBI): domain Eukaryota; kingdom Viridiplantae; phylum Streptophyta; class Polypodiopsida; order Cyatheales; family Cibotiaceae; genus Cibotium; species Cibotium barometz. The sequence continues at coordinate 33,625,363 of NC_141098.1, forward strand.
ATTGCCCATCTCCTTCTATGGGCCAAGGAAGCCAGGGTCCCAGAGTTCCGAGATAGACTCCTTCATATCAGTCCAATCAGGGTCCCCACAGTGCCAAAATCAGAGTAACCCTCCAGAAGAGTGCCAGCTCAGCCTACATGCAAAGCAATCTCCGAACTCCCTCCCAGAATTGGAATAACCAAAGAGAGAGAGCTCCACCTCAGACTGCAGCAGCCAGAGCAGTCACCAAAAAAAGGAAGTGGAGGAAGAGAAAGGAGAGATCTATGCAGCGATAGAGCATCAGGTGAATAATCGTTAATTCTCAGTCCTCCGGACTCCAGCAGAGTACTAGGGTAAGAAATTCAAGCTTTTGATTGATTCAGGCAATACTCATTCTTTAATTTCCCCAGGATGTCTGCGTAAATTAGTCCTAAATCAAAAATCAGGGAAGCCTATGCAAGTGGAATTAGCCAGTGGGAAGATTCTTTTCACTCACCTTGAGAGACTGACCTTATTCAGTTTAGCTTAGATGGGAACGTAACAGAGTGCCAGTTCAAAGTCCTACCCCTGGGAATATATGATGGAATCCTTGGAATGGATTGGCTCCAAAAGAACCAGGCTGACATTCATTGTCACAAAGGAACCATCTCTTTCCTAGACCTTCATGGGTCAAGGCTTCCAAATTATTAAAAAGGCTCAGAAAGAGGCAAGCTATGTATGTCGTTAAAATGAATCCAGTAGACATAAAATGTAAAGCTAAAGAACCAGAGTGGTTAAGTGAGTATGCATATGTATTTCGTGAAGAGCTGACTGAGATACCTCCGTCTCGTGAAGTAGATCATGAGATCGAATTAACCCCCAGAGCTCAGCTAGTAGCCCAGCATCGTGCATACAAAATGCCAGTCCCTGAAGCCATAGAACTTAAGGAACAATTAAGACAACTATTAGAGCAGGGATTCATCAGACCCAATGTCTCACCTTGGGATGCGTCCATTCTCTTTCAAAAGAAGAAAGATGGAATGTTAAGACTCTGTATTGACTATAGAGGATTGAATCAATTAACAATTAAGAATAAGTATCCTATTCCTAGGATTGATGAACTTCTGGATCGGTTAAGTGGTACCCAAATGTTTACAAAGATAGATCTCAAATCCGGGTACTACCAGATCAGAATCAAGGAGCATGACATCCCAAAGATAGCATTCAATACTCGCTATGGGCATTATGAGTTCACAGTCATGCCGTTTGGATTGACTAATGCCCCGGTGACATTCAATCGTCTTATGCAAGATATTCTCAGAGAATACTTGGATGATTTTGTTCTTGTCTTCTTTGATGATATCTTAGTATACTCAAAGAATGCTGTAGATTATGAAGATCATGTGCGCAAAGTCCTGGAAATCCTAAGGAAACACCAACTCTTTGCAAAGAAGAGCAAGTGTTCCTTCTCTGTTGACCAGGTGGCATACTTGGGATTCATAGTGTCAAAGGATGGGATTTCTCCTGAGCCCACAAAGATCCAAGCAGTAGTTGAATGGCCAGAACCCAAGTCAGTAAAGGAAGTCATAGGATTCCTAGGGTTAACGAGATGGTATAGGATCTTTATACCTAAGTATGCTTAGATAGCATCCCCTTTAACTAACCTTCTCAAGAAAAGTACACTTTTTTAGTGGACTGCAATGTGTCAGAGTGCCTTTGACAAGCTAAAGACAGCCTTAGTAGCCAACCCTGTCCTTAAATTGCCAGATTCTACCAAACCCTTTGAGGTAGTTTACTGATGCCAGTGGATTTGCCTTAGGTGGTGCTCTAATGCAGGAAGGTCATGCAGTGGCCTATGAATCCAAAAAACTCAGAACACATGAGAGGAATTATGTCGTCCATGACTTGGAGTTACTCTCCGTAGTGTATGCTCTGAAGTTATGGAGACATTATCTTTTGGGACAAAGATTCACCTTGATGACAGATCATCAAAGTCTGAAGTGGATCTTCACCCAAAGGGATCTCAACATGCGTCAAAGGAGATGGATGCAGACCCTGCAGGAGTTTGATTTTCAAATAAAGTATCCATCGACGGGGAAAGAATGTGGTTGCAGATGCGCTCAGCAGAAAAACCTCCTTGCTTGCAATTACAGTGGTGTCAAATCCATCGATCAATGAAGCAAAGGAGAAAATCATGCAGGACAAATTCTTTGCCCCTATTGCTACCCTTCTGATGCAGGAAAGCAAGACTCCTCAGGAAATGAGTCGAGTTCTTGGATACAAACTGGATGAAGGATGCATGTATTTTAATAATCGGCTATGTATCCCCAACCAATGATGCGGGAATAAAGGGAAGAATTCTGAGAGAAGCCCATGATAGCTTGATAGCTGGACATCTAGGGTTTATAAAAACCTATATGTCTGTGAAAAGAAAAGCTTCTTCTGGCGAGGACTCAAAAAGGATGTACTTGATCATGTAAGGAAATGCTTAATGTGTCAAAGAGTCAAGATGCCAGGGAAACTGCAGCCTCTAGACATTCCATAGAGATGAAGTGGGAATGCATCAGTATGGACTTTGTCACTAGATTACCTTCAGTGCAATCAGGTTACAACTCCATTTTTGTGGTAGTTGACAGGCTAACCAACGTTGCCCATCTGATTCCAGTGAAAGAAACATACTCTGCAGTGGATGTTGCCAGAGTTTTCCTTAAGGAGATCTTCAGATTGCACGGTTTACCCAGGAGGATAGTAAGTGACAGAGATCCCAAATTCACATCGAAATTCTGGACTACATTCTTTGAAGCTGTAGGAACTTTCTTGGATCTCAGCAGCACAACCTATCATCCCGAAATAGATGGTCAGACGAAAAGGGTGAATCAAGTAATTGAAGATATCCTCTTCGGTGATGCTGCAGCAGCCAGGGAACCCAAGAAGTGGTTAAGTCATTTGCATCTGGTCGAATTTGCTTACAATGCTTCTTATCATCGCAGCATTGGGATGAGTCCTTTCAAAGCTTTGTATGGACAAGATTGCCTTACACCGTTGACTTGGTATGACCCATTGATCAGAGTCAAAATGTCTAGACAAATGCTTGATGACATGGACCAGAAGATGCAATCAATCCGTAAAGATATAAAGGCAACCCAAGACAGGAAAAAGCAGTATGCAGATAAAAAGAGATAAGAGAGAGAGTTTGAAGAATCAGATATGGTCTTCATTCGAGTACGACCAAAAAGAAGTTCCTTATCCTTAGGGAAGTACAAGAAGCTCTCTCCCAGATACTGTGGGCCGTATGCTGTCATAAAGAAAGTGGGCGATCTAGCCTACAAACTTCTTGTGCCTCCCCATCTCAAGGTACATGATGTATTCCATGTCAATTTGCTTAAGAAATATGTACCTAGCCCGAGTCACGTGCTTGATGATGAGCAATTGATCTCTCCGACTCAAGGCTAGATGGTACTTCAACCTGAGGAAATCCTTGACGTTCGGGAGAAGATTCTCAGGAGCAGAGTCCTCAGAGAATTCTTAGTAAAGTGGAAGTTCTTCCCTCTAGAAGACGCCACCTGGGAGAAAGAAGAAGAGTTGGGGCGAAGGATTACTCCCACTTTGCAAGATGAGTACATCTCTTGCGTTTTTCAAGTGGGAGAGGATGTAAGATTCCTCCTCAGCCTAAATATCAAATAAGCCTCTACTTCAATCCCTTGTAATCATTCTATGTTTTTGAATACAAGAAAATACCATTTTTCCTTGTTTTGCCTAGTGAGATAAAAATTTCTAGAGAGTGGTAAATCAATATTGGGATATTTTTGGATAAATAAATTCTACAAATATCAAAAAAAAATTTCCTGAAACAGAAAATCAAAATAGATTTTCCAAGGTGCAATTGGAATTAATTAAAATTGATTAAGAGACTTTAGCCTAAGGGTCCAGATTTTCGAAAATTTTTTGATTATGGTCCAATTAAGGTTCCTATATGGACCAATAAGATTAATCCAAGTGTTGGGACTAGATAAATCCAAAGAATAAAAGAAAATACCCAAAAATGAGTAAATGCCCACATAAGATGAAGAGTTGACCAAGTACTAGGTTTATTAGTTAAAAATTATGAAGTATTAATTAAAAAATGAGATATTTTAGAGTAATCATTCATTTTTGACACATGTGTAAGGAAAAGGGAGACCTTCAAGGAGGCGCCTACTTCACATGCTTGGATGAGTTTAAAACTCAAAAATAACAGGATATTTTTATCTCTCCTGGATCAAACCAAATCAAAAAGGGAGCCAAACTGGTCCAAATCTTGTCCAAATTCAACCAAATTGAAGCTGGAAAATTCTAGAACTCAGTTGGACTCAGTTAGTGGCCTCCCTCTCCTATAAATAGACCCTCATTCCTTTGTATTATTATCTGTTATTAATGCTGATATTACTCTAAACTAAGCTTAATTTCTATTATCCTCTAAAAACCTCTACAAAATTGAAGAGATTGGAGCTTCTCTCTCTCTCTTCAATCTTCCTTGGTGACTCCTACAACATACCAAACCAATTGATTGGTTGGGGGCTCAACTGTGATCAAAGAATCAAGTAAATTAGAAGGTAAAGTGTGGATTATTGTCTTTTTCTTATTAAAACTCCAAATGCTTCTCTTCTCAACCCCTCTCAAGCTTGAGAAGCTTTAATTTGAATGGCTTTTGATTACTATTGAAGTTCTTTTATGAATTGTAATAAAGAAACACATAAATTTCTATTTATGCTTAATTTTAATGGTTTTTAAGCATTTCTCCCTCTCTCCCCCCAAAGAAAGGTCATTCCTATGACCTATTCTCAATCCAAATGAAGCTTCTCATGAAGCATTTCTCTAATCCAAAAGTAATTTCTATGCTTGTCTGATTGGAGGCCAAAATAATGACTTTTTAATGCTTTTATGATATTTATTTCATAGAGAAATTATGAATCAATCCATAATTGGATAATGATCCAATTAGTGGTCATTCTAATCATATCAATAATATTAAACTTCATTCTTTCAATTAAATTGAGAATTATCAGTAATAGCAGTGGAGCTATGGCAAAATTTTTGTAAAATAAACACATAAAACATTTTCATTCATAATATGAAAAGAGGACTTCCTATAATATTTGAGGAATTATCATCCTAGATTAATTGAATGATTCTCATTGTAATCATGGAGAAATTGATTTTTATGTTTATGCAGAATTAGTAAATTAGAAAAAAGAGAAAATTCTAGTAATTTATTTTTATGTTAAAAGAGTAATCCCCATGACATTAGAAATCCATGTATTCCAATGATTTAGAGAAAAAAAATTGGAATGCTAAAATAATGTATATTTTATGAAAGATTTTAGTTAAATTTATCTTTTTGTATAGATAAATTTTTATGATGAAAGAGGAATTCCCACCATATTGAAATTAAAATATTTAAATAAGGAAAGTATAATTTCTAGTGCAAAGGAATTAATGAAGATTTTTTTTAATTTTTAGGAGAAAATATAGTTAAATTTATCTTTTTGTATAGATAAATTTTTATGATGAGAGGAATTCCCACCATATTGGAATCCAATTAATTAAATAAAGAAAGTGTAATTCCTAGTGCAAAGGAATTAATGGAGATTTTTTTTAAGAGAAAAATTTAGTTAAATTTATCTTTTTGCATAGATAAGTTTACAAGATAAAAGAGGAATTCCCACTATATTGGAATTCAAATGTTTAGATGAGAAAAGTTGAATTTTTATTTTAAAGGAATTAATGGTTATTTTTATGTAATTTTAAGAAGAATTTTAATAGATTTAATTTATGAAAAAGAGAAATTCCCATGATAATTGGATTACACTCATTGAAATGAGAAAAAGAAGGATTTCAAGTTTATTAAAAAAAACAGGTATTGATATTTTAGTTAAAAGATGAATTTCCATGATATTTGAGAAAAGATGAATTTCCATCATAATTCTACCTAATGAATTAAGGTTGAGAATTTATGTGGGAAAAAGAATATCTTGGATATTTGAATTGGTAAAATCACTAAATGGATATTTACCCAAAAACTAGATATTTAGTTGAAAGGAATCCTGGTAGAACTAAACTGAATGAATTTAGTTAGACTACGTGAGATCGGACAGTACACCTAATTGTCCTTCTCTCGAACTGAATCAGACAAAAATTTCGTGACCAATTCTAGTTACTAAATCCAAAGAATAGACTACCGGAACTAATCTAGTTTTTCCCTGAACAATCTCACCACCAAGAATCTAGTTTGGATAAATGGATAAAATGACAGGTAGATTACCCTCATGAGAGATCAAGGATCCTCATTATGAAACTGGGAATTATTGAAAAAAGGGTCTTTGGAACCGATCTCAAACTGGAATCTCACTTGCATTGGAAACTATGTTTTTCATTCAAAGGACTGTTTTATGCCATAATGCTAGAGGAAGCAATTGGCTTACGTTTTTCTAAGAGGAGGTTCGTTCAGAATAGCTGGCGGGGAGTTGTCAAGGGACGTAGCCCGGGGCAAAGCCTGCCGAGGTCTAACCAGCCTCGGTACGATTAAAATGGTGTGCTTCTGGTATGATGGGCGAGGACCGACGAAACGGTTCCCTGAGTGAAGTGCTAGGACACCTAAGGAGGATCCTAGAGGGTTCTGACCAAGCGATGCACGGGCTCGCGGTTGCTAGGACACCCAGCCGTATGTCAAGGAAGATATCTGATGGACAAAAAGGAAAGGTTTTTGGGAACAAAAATTTGATACTAGATCTCGTTGGTTGCCAGATGTTCTTCAACAGAGAGTTCAGAGGATGCATTTTTGTAATACAATGGACTTGGAATTTTGGAAAATGATGATCGAAAATATTATGATTTTATTCAAGGTTGTCTTAAAGCCAGTCGAATCTGTAACGAATCCTAAGTGGTGTATCATGCAGTGAATATATGGACATTCTCTATCAACCCTCATAGGATCAATTTTATGCACCTCCTTATTGCCAGAAACTAAATGCTCTGAACTACCTAATTCCCGACATAAACGTCTAACTTGTGCTCGGCTAGTGGGAGACTCTAATAGATATTAAGGAAGGACATGGCTACCTCCATCGTATGTAAAGTATCAAACAAGTTAAAGTGTTTGATGGTAGGGTCTAACTTACTTGGAACATGCATGAGGATCCTCTTTTTCTTATCTTTTGGTGGATCTTCAATGGTTGGTGAAGGTTCATTTACAATATGGGTGGGTGGGATAGGATTGACTGGTTCTTGAAGGGTCGCATGTGATGTGCTAGCTTGCTTAGTTGGTTTAGATCCCTTCCCTCCTCTTGTGATAACACAAACCTTAGATGCAGGGTGCAAAACTTCAATCATATTGATGGGTGTTTTTCCAGGTGGGGCAATCTCTTGGATCCTTTGCCCAAAACTAGACTCAGGTTGTTCCTCACTTTCTCTATGAAGAAGTTACCAACTATGTCCCCGTGGTTTGGTTGCCTCACTATGATGATTTACAAGACCAGGTGGTGGAAATGTTCCCCGTCCATTGTTTCGGGCTGCTCTAAACTTCATAAAACATTCTTTTTTATTGTGCCCACCCCCATGCAATAAACACATTGTACATTTGGACATTTTTTATTGTGCCGTGGCCTAGTAAATGCTCTACAAACTACTTGTATAGGTTGGGCTTCACACTTGTGTGCGCGTCATCCAAAAAAATTTGTTAACGTTTCAAAAAATTAACATCAGTTTTTCTTAAAGAGTTAATATTTTGTCATCATGTCTTTAAGGTCACTAGAGGCTATGGATTCATACCCATCTTGAGAAACTAACTTAGAGGAAGAATCTTGAGATGTAATTGGAATATATTGAGATGCGCTTGTCAAAGTTATGGTTGTGGAAAGTTATGATGATGGTTGTGTAATTGGAGAGATAGCAAGGCTAAAGGTGGTGGAAGAGCTTGCAATATTTGTGTGGGTGGTAAAATGATTTGTGGAGATAGTGAATTAAAAGATGCAGCAATTCCCTTGTGAAAATGATTCAGGTGATGGTTGTGGTGGTGAAGGAAAAATGTTGAAAGTGTAACAAAATGATTCCTCTACTTGAATTCCCACTACTATGGCAGCTTCTAAATTTGTAGGATGTTGTGCCCTCACTAAGATTTGTATGTTGGGGTGTAATCCCTTAAGGAAAATCTCCAAAGCCAGCCGTGGGTCAAGGTTTGCATAATGGCAGACCATTTTATGAGCGTCGGCCATATTGTTTTACCGTTTCTTAGGGAGCTTGCCTAAAGTTGGCTGGCTCATATACCATGTTAGTGCTAAATTTGGCCAAAAATTGAGTTTCAAAATCCCCAAAGGTAGGAATGGAATTTGGTGGCAAATGATAGTACCAGTTAAAAGCGACCAGACCTTTTAAGGTAGTGGAAAATTAAAGCATTACATGAGAATCATCTATGACTTTTTGCGGCACATGACAAGCACGCTTAAAATCATTCAAATTTCTCATTGCATCTTCCAAATACCCATCCTAAAATTTTTGCAAAGGAATGATGGTTTTTTGTGGGCCCGACATGTTTGCTGGGATAGCAATTGCCTGTGGTACGAGTGGTGGACCGAACTGGTCGAACAATTTGTGCCATGACTATAGGTGGTGGTGGAGGAGTTGAAATAGGTTGGCTTGTAGATGTGACCCCACTAAAAGAAGTTGATAATTGTGGGGCACTAGTGGTAGAGCTTTCTGTATGTGCAACCCTTATCCCCATGCGTGTTTTTCTTACTTCTCTTTTTTGGTATCTTCTCTCATGTTCACATGCTCTTAGACTTCCCACCCACTCACTATCGCTCATTAAATCCCAAGATTTTTTTTGGATCTATGCTCCAATGACTTAATGGGTCATGTTGCAAGACTATAATACAATATATTGAGTCCCACACTGGATATGCCACACTGATAGGGAATATTTCCCACACAAGTTATGGAGCCAAGCTCATGCAAGATAACACCTAGCAAAGATGCTAAATATGTATGCACCCTATATCCTCAAAGTCTAAGGAAAATAGGAAAAGAGAAGTGCAGGAATATTAAATGATCGGTGTGCAACTAAATCCATTATTAGGAATGTTGAATGCTTTGCAATATGTGATGTAGTTTATGTAGCACACAACACTAAAAAACAAATCATTTTTGTAAATATTTAATACAACAAGATAATTATTTACGGGAATAGATGCTAAAACTTTGCCATAATTGGGCTCACCAAAGAGTTGAATGTGTTATTATTTTTTTAATTAGAAAAAACAAACATTCACCACTTAATGTATTTGAGCAAGATATTGAAAAGTGTAGAGAACAAAGGGTGTATCTCTTTTGTCTTTGTTGGAACTTGTATATTGTCTTCTTGTCATTGTCAATGCCATTCTCGTATGTGGGTTTTTTTGGACATTCTCTGGATACAAATCAAATAATTTATACAAATTTTTTTTCTATGTAAATGTGTGTGCATCACTATTTGTCCACATGCAAACTAGTGTAAAAACTAGGTATTTTGTACAAACCCAAAATTGCTCACAGGCTACCACGTTCAGGGAATAATCTCACACGAGAGAGTTGATACACAATGTAAAAGTTATATGGAGCACATTGGGTTCCTTTTTTTGGTATCACTTGGAAGGAAAGGAGAGATATGGGGTCGTGCATGAAACTCGACATGTTTTATGTCATAGATTCCTTGTCGCCTCCCTCTATCGGGTCCTTTTTATTGTGTGGAAAACAACTGCCTCTCTTTACAGAGGCCTTCTTCCTTCCCTCCTTAGGGATAATTCCCTGCCTCTAGCATGTGTAGTAAGATGAATTCCCCCCCCCCCACAGTCTCTAGGCACACCCCTTTCTTTTTTTATTTGTCTTTATCTTTTTGCGCGCGTTTTTTCATTTCTAGCCTTTCCCACCATGCCTTCGTTATAATAAAAATGCTCGGCAAGCCATTGCTTTTTATCTTTTCTTTGTCATTGCACATGGACCCAGCCAACCAAGGGAAAGCATCTCTTTGCACATTCTTCTAAAAAATGGGAGTGGTGAAATAATATTTAAAATATTACGTGGGTGTGGATAAATAGCGATAAAACATTTAATCACACACATGCGATGCATGAAAAAAAAATGCTTCTCGGGCCTAAAAACAATGGTGTCATGCAAGAAAACTAGCCTTCTAGTGTGAATCGAGATGTTCAGTTTGACTAGTGCTCTTATCCATTGGGCTATAAAACCATGATGAGGTGAAGAGGATCCGTTTGTACAAAAGTGACATTAGGCAATGATCTAAGAATGCTAGTAAGGTTATGAATTATTGTCTCCCAAATCTCAAGCTTAATGTTTTTCAATATACCCATTTGGCATGAAACCTCATTGTACCCAAAAATTTTCAAATGTTTCACCTAGTGCCAAGCATCATCGAATGTGTCATCTAGCACTAAAGAGCAAGGTGTCACTGGTCCAAGTTCCAAGCAAAGGATCTAGAAAGATCCATGGAAGATAAGGTGGAGCTAAAGTGTCAACCACAATGTTTTGAAAACAAGGAACGTGCAAGATAGTGGAATCATCAAAAGAAGAGAAAAGATCATGGGCTAACTAACACAATAATAGTGCATAGAGGATGAAGTGTTTTGGAGGAACCCAATAATTGATGAATAACAAGTTGTGAATCCCCTGTGATGTCAATGCAAGAATCCCCCAATCTTTTTAAAGCTCTCAACCCAATTAGAAGTGCTTTGATATTCATACATGTTATTGCTAAAATGCTCTTCCCAATAAACTGATGCTATCCTTTGGATCATGAATGACTATGCCACATGCCCCATTTTTCATAGAACCCCTAGTAGCTCCATCAAACCACATTGTCCATCTTTGTCCCTCCTCCTCATCTTCATGCATGAGCATGAGATATTTAAAATTAAATGCACAACTCAAATCTATCAAGGCTTGATTTTATCAAAATTTATCTTGGTGGGAAACCATGACCCATCAATCTTTGCTAGCTAGACTTTATTATTTTGAAAAACTTCCATAATGCAATAGGGTCCTGACCACACATGGCTTAACTTCTTTGGAAAAGTCTTATGTCATGCATCATATAAAAGAACCAACTGATTACTTTCATATGTGTAGATCTTAGCTTTTCTCGCTCGTTATTTGGTTTGTCACTTCTTGGAAATATCCTAGTGAACATATACCCTCAACCTCCACTCATCAAGATGATCTAGTGTGGCTAAACACTCATGCAAACTCTCCTCCATGGGTAAATCATGCTCATATAGAAACCTCAAACTCAACAATTCATGCTCAAGGGGTAACACACATTCCTGACCATACACAAATGAAAAAAGTGTGAACCTCGTGTGTTCCTTGAAAGTGGTGTTGTAAGCCCATATAGCCACACATAACTTTTCAACCCAGTCCTATTTGTGTAATGCTATGGTTTTTCTACTAATAGTGAGCAACTGCTTATTGGTGCTCTCCCTCTGCCCATTGGTTTGATGGTTTGTAGGGCGTAGTTTTAACATGGTGAATATTCATATACTTTGTCAAATTGGAAACATCATCATTAAGAAAATGCATACCCCTGTTAGAAACTAACTTAGCTAGAGCCCCAAAATGACATGATTTGTTAAATTAAGAAATCATCTATAGTTTGTGCATCATCCCTCCTCACCCCACTCGAGCCTCATACCATTTTGTGAAGTAGTCAGTGGCTATAATGATATAATTCTTGTGATGACCAAAGGAAGGTGTGATGGGTCCCACATAGTCAATCCCCCATTTCTCAAAAGTTAATGAAGCTAGAATAGGATTATTAGGTCTTAGCTTATTCTTAAGGCATGTAGCGCGCTGGCACATGTCACATCGCTTATGCCACTCAAAAGCATCTTTAAAAAGTGTCGGCCACCAATAACCCGCCCTCAAAATTTTCAAAGCAGTGAGCTTCCCTACAAAGTTCCCCCCACAAGCTGAATCATGGCACTCCTACAAGATGTGGGAAACCTCACCTTGTTGAACACAATGATAGAAAACACCCTCAAAACCCTTTTTGTACAACTGCCCCTTGATGATAGAGATTTTTTGCTCATGTGTGGCTAACCTCTTCCTTTCGGCCTTACTTATCTTGGCATGAAACTCCAATGTAGATAGATATGCGGCAATATGATCATACCACTCGTGGGCTCTCTCAATGCGTGAAACAAATCAACTACAAGCTCGGGTGATGGTTCCATATCAAAATCGGGTAGGTCAGCTAGACAATCTACAAGCTTTTGAAGTGCTGGGGGTTTGGTGTGAAGCTATGTTAATCCTAACATACTACCTTGCACACAAGAGAGAGAGCCGAAGAGAAGCAACATGCAAGGGTCGAGTTCAGAGAGGTGCACTTAGCCAACCCTAATGAAGGTTAACTCCTCATCAATGTGAAGCCGCTAGGGGCTCTACTTGTGTCACTCATGTAGATATTCAATAGCTAGGTAGAGAGCAAGAAGGAGGGAGCTATGGAAAGCTCAACCTTTGCTTCATGCCACATGCATATGCAAGAGGGACTTGGTAGAGAGAAAATAGAGGGGAGAGAAGGAGAGAAGCTAGAGCATCACTAACCCTACAAGAACACACCAACAATCAAGCATGCAAGCACAACAAGCAAGCGTACATCCACAAGCTCACAAGAGTGAGAGAGAGAGAGAGAGAGAGAGAGAGAGAGAGAGAGAGAGAGAGAGAGGCAAAACTCAAATGAGACTAATGGGATTGTCCCTTTTTATATTTCATCAAATGTCTTATATACAAGAGCTCATAGTTTACAATGGTCGGATGCCCATTTACAATTGGGGCCCCAAAACTAGTCTTCCTAGCTCTATGTACTACTCTTTCCTGTGATCGACATTACACAAGCCATGAGCTTGGTCATCCCATGTCTCTTTTACATGAAGCGCTTTGCTTGGGTACAAAAGATGAGTTACAATAAGCATAGCCACACTTGAAAAGTAATGTTAACCAGAGTGGTTAACATACCCCCTCCCTAATTCAGGTCTGTCCTCCTCAGAGCTGGCCGGATCTATTGGCAGTAGATTGAATAAGTGCAGATAAAGTAGGAACACAAGGTAGGAGTAGGGGGGGCTCGATGGAAGACTCGATAGCTTGTCCAAAATATGGTCTCCATCATATCCCCAAACGTTTAGAGGCGCCAGGTGGGCATCCACATGATGCGCTCATAATATCCAAAGATCTGTTTGAGTGTTGGCCCTTTGTTGATGTCAAAGGCCAAGCACTGCGTGCCTTCGTGGTAGTGGTCCCAATCAGGGAATGCCTCTAGCAGCATGATCATCAAGTTGAAGAATTTGATCGTTGCTATTATATACGACTGGGTCTGTGTTGAAAATACAAGTGAATAGGGTGTGTGTGGGAACAAGCTCTTGGATAGAGGCTGTAAAAGAGAAGATGTAATTGTGAAAGAACCTGTGAAAAGGTGAGAAGAATCTACTGGGAGAGAATAAAGGGTAGCATGAGGGAATTTAGGAGTGTGGAGTTATTCTGGGAGATAATCAGGGAAAAGAGAAGAGGTGGAGAGAATCAGGCAAAAGGTGGAGATATTCAGGGAGTGAATCATGGAGAAATCAATGGGATTTGATGCTTGATGTAAACACTATAAATTGAGGCATAGCCCTAATGAGAATTTGCTGGTTTTTTAGTATCCATGCCTACATTAATCTATTTGCTAATTATTCACTAATTACGTCTTAATCATTTCTTAATCACTTTGTTAATCATGTTGATTCTAGTGTATGATCCACCATAGCTCATCATTATGCTCAAATTTCAACATGGTATCAGAGCCATGCCTAGAATCAACCAGATTTATGAGCCCATTAGTTAATTAATGAGGATTAGTAAGATAATTAGCAAAAAAATCAATTTTTAGTGAGTTTTTTATCTTCCCCTTCACCCCCAGCCAGTGGAGGAGCTCCCTCTCCTTGCACACATAAAATTAGGGCAAACCCTTCTAGGACATGATAGCCATCTTAGTGCTCTTCAAGCTCATCAAAAAAGAAGTGCAAACCGTCAACGGAGCTGGGAGAAATCGCTGTTTTAGCAGGCTACGTTTTTCTGCAGCAAATCACTAATTCCCACTTCATCAAATCAAATTGCTCTAATTCCTCTTAGCACCGGGGGTTTTCAAGCATGCTCTACAAGCTGGTGAAGACAGAATTCAATTTCATCAAGTCTACAGTGAGATCCAAGCTCTTCATCAAATCTACAGGTGACTTTGGTAAAACAGAGATTAAGCTTTCAATATTTGGTCAAATCTTGTGTTTCTTGGCTTAATCCTCTACTAGACTCATTGCTATTGATGCCTTTGAAAGCATTTGAGCTCATTTGAAGTGGAAGGCACCAGATCTGGGCTCCCCGCATACTCTGTTTTCTGCACATAAACCAGAGCATTAATTTGATAATCAGTGATTAATCAGTGCTAATCACTGTACTTTGGTGCAATTGAGGGTTCAAATTAACCATTAGGTATCTGATACAGATCCCTATAACTTCAGATTTCAAATCGGAGTTGGTTTGATACTCCAACCATCCCGTACAAATTGGTTACTCTTAATTTAGTGTAATTTCTGGGAAAATTGTGCTGATAAAATTGTGAAAATCATCATTTTACATTTAACCCTTGGTTAATGCCTGTAAATCTCACTCAAATTCAAGATTATTCACAGCCAAAGTTGCATTTGGAATGTGCATGAGAATGAATGCTATACGCATTATGTATTGGGCACATTTTATCAGTGTAAAAATGGGAACAGACACTGCCCTTGTCCAGATTAAGGCAAGAGGTAAGACCTCCCGCATAAATTTGGGTTTGCATTGCATAATGATACAAAATAAACATAAAAAGCCCAAAGGAACTGTCAGCAAAACATTGAAACATGTTGCTCACATGGAGCAAAATGACCTGACGGACGAGCTCATGGCCCCAGCCATGAAAGAAGAAGAATATCTCTTCCCAAGAAGAGGATCCACACCAAGAAGAAGACATGGACACGAGAAGAGAAGCTGCCATAAGAAGAGAAGCTGCCCCAAGAAGACTGAAAGAAGAGACGGACGCGTGGAGAGATGCTACCACGAGAAGAAGACTAAAGACAAGAGAAGATGTGAGGCTCCAAAGAGTGAGGAGCCATGTGAAAATCTCTGAGAGAGAGAGAGAGAGAGAGAACCCACAACCCAATGTAACCTGCCCCAATAAAGTAAAACCACCTCTGAGCCACCGATGATGTAGGCCACGTGGTAGATGTATGTGTGAGCACTTTAGTCAAGGTCACGGGCACTTATAGTAGCCTTGGACACATAGAGAGAGAGAGTGTCAAGGACTATGGAGTTTAGGGACTTGAGGCACTGGTCGTGGACTGTCAAGTAAGAAAGAAACTTGATACAGGGTCCAGGTGTGCTGAGATAACTTGAGGGGAGGAGTAGACACTGGTCGCGGACTGCCAAGTAAGGGGAGGCAAACTTGGTATAGGGTCTAGGTGTACTAGGATTATTCACTTGAGGGGAGGTGTTGAAAATACAAGTGAATAGGGTGTGTGTGGGAACAAGCTCTTGGATAGAGGCTGTAAAAGAGAAGATGTAATTGTGAAAGAACCTGTGAAAAGGTGAGAAGAATCTACTGGGAGAGAATAAA